>NC_143579.1:117017765-118217765 GCF_048544385.1 Mastigoproctus giganteus | reverse complement strand
ACCACGCCCAACCCAGCGCCCAGGAAAATGCATGTCAAGAAATTCTTGGACAATAAGAGCCCAATGTGGCGGTGCACCATATTGCTGGAACACCGCATTTGGCTGATTATTTTCCAACTGGGGTAACAGATACAGCTGTAGCATGTCCAGATAGGTCACCGCTGTCACTGTTTTTCCGGAAAGAAAAGTACCCCAAAACTTCCGAACGTGATAAAGCACACCAGACATTGACCCTTTGGACTATCTCTTTCGAATTTTCGAATGGCGTGAGGGTTTTCTGATCATCATATTCTGCAATTATGACGATTTATCCTCACTGATACGTAAAACGTTGCTTCATCACTAAATCTCGATATCCGAAGGTAATTTTCATCAGCTTCGACGTTTGAAAATGTCTTGGGCAAATTGGAAACGGCGGGGTTTATCTTTCGGCTTTAAAGCCTACACAATCTGCAGTTTGTAGGCATGGAGGTAAAGGCGGTTATGAACAACCCTCCAAACAGTCGTTTGTGGTATACTTAACTGCAAAGAAGTTCGTCTAATTGATTTTTGTGGGCTTCGAGAAAACACTTAGTTGATTCGATCAACATCTTCCCGCTCCGTTTCAGTGCAGAATACCACCAGTCTCTTGAAATTGCTTCAACCAACGTCGGATAGCATTATTATTATTATTGCTCTTATATTATTTCTCCCTGTCTGGGGTTTCCACCTCGTGACGGGTATTGCTACCAAGTACACAGGGTGGTTGTTGTTATGTCTGGTGTTACTATACTTGTTGCATATTAGTAATGGCCGCATGGTGCAAGAAAGCCTATGGCTTATGCTGCACCAGCCAAAAAAAAAAAAAAAAAAAAACAACGAATAAAACAATGATAAAATAAAAGGAAATTAAACCTATCATCCTATACGCTTCCCTGACTCGAAGGTACTATCCAGATGACCTTTGAATTTCCCCAAACTGTCAGATTCTACCACCCAGGTAGGCAACTTATTCCAATAATTTATAACTCGCTGGCTAAAATAAAACTTCCTGCAGTCCAATCTAAATATTTCTCCCCGTAACTTAAATTTATGTCCCCTAGTTCTAGCATCATTTATAATCTTGAAAATTTCGTCCTCATTCATTTTACTGATGCCTCTCAGAGCCTTAAACACCTCAATCAAATCTCCTCTAAGGTGTCTAGTTTTCAAACTCTGAAACCCACATATTCGAAATCTTTCTTCAAAAGGACGTCCTTTTGCCGATCTCACCGGACGAATTACCTGTCTTTGCACCCTTTCAAAAAGCTCGATGTTTTTCTTTAGGTGCGGTCTCCATACTTGAACACAGTATTCCAGGTTTGGTCTAACAAAAGCCTTATATAATGGGATTATCACGTCCCTATCTCTACTTTCAATAGTTCGATAGATCATCGATAAGACACCATGGGCCTTCCTTGCAACCTGTTTACAATGCTCAGAGAATTTCATGTCTGACCGTATCGTAACACCCAAGTCCCTTTCCTCCAGTACTGGGTTTAGTTGACCTCCTCCAAGTGAATAAATTATTTTGAGATTACTGTTTCCCAGGTGTAATACCTTACACATTGTTGGATTAAAGTATAGCTGCCATTTTTCTGACCATTCCTGAAGTCTATCTGGGTCTCTCTAAAGAAGCTCAGCTTGACAGTGATCATTAACTACTCTACCAATTTTAACATCATCTGCAAATTTAGACATCACGCCCTCTATCCCTTCTTCGATGTCGTATGAAAATTAAAAACAACAGTGGTCCTAATACTGATCCTTGGGGAACCCCACTTCTTACATCAACCCAATCTGAGGAATAGCCATTTATCACAACGCTCTGCCTCCTGCCCTGAAGCCATCCTTCTATCCATCTAAGGATTTTCCCAGTGATTCTAACCTGTTCCAGCTTATAAAGCAACCGCTCATGTCGGACTGAATCAAAAGCTTTGCTGAAATCTAAATAAACAATGTCCAAATTTGTTAAACATGATTTTCCCTTTACAAAACCAAGCTGAGTATCCTTGAGAATATATGCCACATCTCCTTCTTGTCCACAAGGGTTATGTCTGGTCTGTTGTGCGGGATTGTCCTATTCGTATGGCGCGGTCCCAGTACAGCTTCTGGGTTTGGATCTCTAGTACTGCCTGAGGTTCGTACTTGTAGTACGGTACACTTTCTTCGATCAACTGGTATTTCCTTGCTAGCTTCTGATGTATTATCCTGGCTACCTGGTCGTGTCTATGAGTGTACTCAGTCTGGGTGATCACTTTGCATCTCGCAGTGATGTGTTGCATCGTTTTTGAGGCCAGGTGGCATCGTCGACATGTGTCATCGAACACTCTGGGCTCCTTGGCGATGTATTTTCTATAGTTCTTGGTGTTGGCCTTGGATTTTTTTTTTTTTTATGTAAACCCCAAACACGAGACGTACTAGAACCTATAGTACTTAGTACCGGGCTTGGGTTGGAGGTTGAGAAGACGAAAGAAGATATTTGTTGACATTAGACTTCAATTTCTTGTTTGTACACTGTAAGTTTCAGGAAATATGTATGAAGGAAGGTTGTTCCAGAAAACGGCAGTTGAATGAATAAAACAGGAAGATGAAAAGTTGGTTCTGTGAGTTTGAAGTTGGACAGTAAATGGATGTTGGCTGGTGGCGGCACGTGTTCGGACTGTTTTGCTAGAGAGAGAGAGAGCGGGAATTATAGAAGTCAATTCAGAAGAACAGTGCCCATGGAAGTATCTGTAGAAGAGACATGCAGCAGAAACAGTACGTCTATGAGGCAGCGAGTGGAGAGACTCTTTTAGAGATGAATCATTAATTAACCTAACTGCCCTCTTCTGAATGGAATCAAGAAGCCTGAGAGAGGTTTTGGGGTCACCACCCCAGATGTGGGAATAATATTCCATGGCAGGGCGGATTTGCGATTTATACAGAGTGAGCAGCTGTTTGGAAGAAAAGTAACGCCGAGAGCGAAAGAGAAAACCAAGTTTTTTTTAGATGCAGAGGAGGCAATGTGCTTGTGCCAACAGAGATTAGAAGTCAGGGTAATCCCCAAAAGAGATATATCATTTTGCCTAGAAATTGGAGTGTCACTAAAGATAAGCATAGGAGCGGAAGAATCCTTTTTGCGAGATATAAGACAAGACTGAGTTTTAGAAGGGTTGAAATCAAATAAGTTGTCTTTGCCGCACTGGAGAATTACCTGAAGATCGGCATTTAAGGAATTGGTAACAGCTTTTCGAAAAGTTGAAGCTGATTCAGCAAGGCAAGTTTTTTCAAAATGGAAAGTGGAATGCAATGTGCTATCATCAGCAAAACTATGGATAGGATTTCCGGTCAATGGAAGAAGGTCAGTATTATAAAAGAGGAAAAGAGTTGGGAAAAGATCTGAACCTTGGGGGACACCGGCATTAGTGGAGAAGTTAGAAGACAGAGAGCCATCTACCATCAGCCTCAGTGAGCGATCAGAGAGAAAACTGGATAACCAATTACTAAAAACAGTTGGGAATACATAAGCTGGAAGCTTGTTTAGAAGACCTTTATGCCAAACACGATCGAAAGCCTTTGAGATGTCAAGAGCAACTACTTGTGTTTCACCGAACCTTTCCATTGAATTAGTCCATAAATGGGTAACATAAGCCAGAATATCATCAGTGGGTCGACACTGACGGAATCCATACTGGTGATCGTTGATCAGACGGAAGGTTTCTATGTAGTTTAAGAGTTGGCGGTTAATTGATTTCTCCATTACTTTAGAAAGAGTAGAAGTAATTGCAATGTGACGATAATTGGATGGGAGTGAGTTGTCACCCTTTTTAGGAACTGGATGGATATGAGCAAATTTTTAAGCAGAAGGAAAAACACCTTTGGAATAAGAAAGTGAAAAAAGGCGACAAAGAATAGTCGGTTCGGGGGCACAAGTTTTGAGAACAAGTGGAGAAATACCATCGGGACCTGGAGCTTTCTTAGCATCAAGATTCGTCAAAAACCTTCTGACATCCTTTTGACGGAAGACCACAGGAGGTATTGAATAGAGCCTGTTGGGAAGGTGGGAGGTGTTTTAGAAAGACCGTTAACACAAGAGTTGGAAGGAAAATGGGATGCTAGCAGGTCAGCTTTTTCCTTGGCTGAAGTGAAAACAGAACCATCTCGTTTTGACAGAGGTGGGAGCAGAGATGGGCAAAAGTTGTGGCCAATAGCTTTGGCAAGAGACCAGAATGCTCGGCTACCATTAGGGCAAGAAGCAAGTTTTCTGCTCTTAGCCTTTTCAAAATCTAGTTTGGTCTGATTAATAATTGCTTTGCAATTGTTGCGAGCTTTGGTGTAGGCAGAAAATGAAACTGAAGAATTAAAAACAAGCCAATTACGATATGCAACATTCTTCTCTCGAACAGCCTTAGCAGATTTATTGGAAAACCAAGGTATAGCTAAAGGACGAGATTTTAAAGTGGAGTTTGGGACAGAGGATTCCATTCCTGTAAGAATAATTTCACTGACACGATCTGAGCAAATGTTGACATCAGAAGTTTTGAAACAGTAATCCGACCAAGGAAAAGAAGAAAAGAAACCTCACAGGTCATTCCATTTTGCATTCTTGTAATGCCAAAAACACGAGGTTGGGAACAGCCATGAGATAAAGGAGCCATGGAGAAGAGACAATCACCAAGTTGTGATCTGAAGTGCGTAAAGGACCGCTCACTTCGACCGTGTACTTAGAAGGGTTGTTTGTGAGAAAAAGATCAAGCGTGTTGGCTGTATGATTACGATTGTCCGGTATTCTTGTAGGTAAATGAACAATCTGTGCAAGGTCATTAGTAATTGCAAAAGCCTCAGCATCTCGACCAGCTGGGTCCGTGTGACTAGAAAATGGAAGCCAGATGGAGTTGTGAACATTAAAATCACCAAGGAAAATTACCTCACTCTTAGGAAAGTTGGACTGGAGAAAGTCAAGTTGCAAAGAGAGGAAGTCAAAGAGCTCCAAGTGATTAGTGGAGTTGTGAGAACGGTTGAGACAACAGATGAATTTGACACAATGAGGTAGAGAGATTTTAAGGCAGAGAGAAGATCAAAGAGAGGAGATTCCAAATTGCCAAGTCTCTGACAGGGAATATCAGAACGGTCATATGCACAAGTACCACCTTTGAGGCGAAAGGAATCATACAGCGAATAATTTGGGCATCTAAGATGAGCAGTGGTTGAATCAGCCGATAACTGGGATGCTGTCAGAAAAAGTACATGAGGTTTGGCAGACTGCAAGTGGAAATGGACATCGTTAAGATTAGAATTGAGACCACGTATATTTGTGGAATGAATTAGGAAGTGGATACCGTTTTCTTGAGTATTACCCTATAACGGTTTAATTTTCTGAAAATTTTTAATGGTTTTATAAATTATATCCATAGTGCACATCGATTATCTTTGATCTTTACATACACGCAATAATTTGCCTTTATATCTAAAAATGTTTTCCTTAAGAAAAGTGACAGGCGAGTACTCAAATGTTCCCAGCCTGTTGAAATATGTAAAATTAATACTGGTTTGTTTCTTAATTAAAAATAGATCATTTTGTATTTTTAAAATTTTATTTTATCATTTATTTTTTTTCAAAAAGGAACTTAAGAAAAAACATAACCAGAATTAGGCAATGAACTAACCGAATTAAAAACATATATTGGCAGTATATAGCTTCTTTCTTTTGAACTGTTTATGGAAAGGTGATTAACCCCACCCCCTTCCCGCTCCTCCATCATAGGCCAAACGAAAGAGTGGGGTTCAATTCCGCCGCCAATAAACAAACTTGTTGCATGACGTTATCTCGACGTTGCTTAAAGTTAGTTTTCTCAGAACAAATTTTAAGTAATTCCATATACACGAACTCCCGAATTACGTAAGTGTTGCGTTCCGCGGAACGCTCCGTAAGTCGGAATTTCTTTCATGCTTGTGCAGCACTCGCAACTGTGCTCGCTGAATTGATTGAATCAAAAAAATAAATGTTCGACGAACATGTACGCAGTACTGCGTACAGGTCTGGAGGCCTCATTTTAGGAAGGATGTAGATTTACTTGAGTGTGTACAGAGAAGGGCAACAAGATTGGTGAGGGGAATGAAGGGATCCTCTTACCAAGAGAGGCTTAGGTCCTGCAAATTGCAGTGGCTGGAGACTAGGCACCTGCGCGGTGATCTGATAGAGGTATATAAGGCCTTGAATGGGTTGAGCACGCTGAATTCTGATGGGATCCTTCCACTTGTTCAGATTACGAACATAAGGGGGCATAAATTCAAATTAAGAAAGGACAGATGTAGAATAGATGTGCGGAAATTTTCCTTTAGCCAGCGGGTGGTTAATTGCTGGAACAAACTTCCATCTGTCGTTGTGGAAGTTGATAGGTTGAATAAATTTAAGGAGGAACTGGACAGGCATTTGGAGGGAATGGTGTGTTTTTTTTTTTTTTTTTTTGGCTGATGCTGCATAAGCTCATATTTGCTTTCTTGCATCACATGCCACTACTACTACTACTACTACTATGTAAATAGAATTATTATTGTATTTATTCAATTTTTTATCTCATGCGCAGGAAAAATTACAAAAGTGTGCAATTTAAAAATTATAAAATTACAAAAAAAGATAGGAGACAGGAATAACTTCAGTAAGTTTTACTTCTGGAGCATCGTTGCCAGAATTGACGTCTTCAACTGATAAGCACGCCGCTGAGGAGAGTGAGGGCTGTGTAGATTTAGAAGGGGTCGGCCGCTCAACCTTACGAAAGAACATATTAATGGATGACTGGACGGTGGCTTTTTTCTTTTCATCGTAAATTTCTTTGCAGCAAGCAAGCATATCATTCACTCCTCTGTTAACTTTTAAGAATAGTTCGCTGTCAGGATCCATCTTCTCAAACCTCGCCATTGCCGATGCAATTTCACGAAATGCCATTGCCATCTCTCTCTCTGGCGATGAAGCGTCTCGGTTTCTCATTTGGTTCATCTTGAGCTTCTTCAGCATTTTCTTCTTTCACTATTGCTGCTTGCAAGTCAATAAGTTCTTCGTTAGATAATTCCTTCTCTTCTTCCTCTATTAACTCCTCCACGTCTTTGGCATCAACCTCCAATTGAAACAGCTCTGCAACATTTAAAATCTTATCTGTAACCTCTTCATGTGATTCGTCTTTTTCAAATCCTTGAGGCCTTTTACGTGCCTTGTGCATATTTTCTTCCATGCCCCCATTTAAACAACTTTTAGTAATTTCCGCCCAGGTCTTATTAATGTTTAAGATGGCGTGGTAAATATCGTAAAATTTCCAAAAGTCTCTTAACGTAAAATTTTTCTCATCGTCTACTGCAGACAATGCCTGAGCAAATGTTGTGCGTACATAGTATGCTTTTAAATTCGAAATAACACCCTGATCCATAGTTGGATGAGTGAAGCCGTTTGGCGGCAGAAATATGACTCTCACATTCGAATTGAAAGGCACTGGCGACTTCACCGCATACTTTAACGTTGGGGAAACCAACGCGATGCTTGAACCTATTAAACCACTCGTTGCTTGCCACGAACTTGGGTTGGGGTTTGCCGTACTTATCCTGAATATCTTCATAAATAAAAAAAAAATAAAATAAATTTTCTCTTTATACTCCGGCACGACAACCAAGTCAGTGGAGTTTACAGTAAATCGTCAATACAAATATTTATCGTATTTAGTAGTCACGGGCTTGAACCCCGGTCTACTCAAGGAACGCATGCTATGCACTCACGCTCCTGACCACTGGGCTACGTCAGGCCTAGTGGTTACGTGTACGGTTTTCTGTTCCAAAATCAGAAAAGTCTGTTGATCCAGATGAATGGCTCGGTTTGCCTCCGATGTCATCAGCTAAGAAAGTCATTTCTGCTGCCACTGCTTCCTTGAATAAAAAGAATATTTTGTTGTGATGTTCAAAGTCCACACATGACAGCCATCGAATTTTACATTAGGATGACACAATGAGACTGCCGCATCCAACGATTCCAGGGTTGCGAAATGATAGATATCTTTGAACTTTTCATCGACACTTTTTGAGAAACGATTCCGATAAGGGTTACAGAAAGACCTATTGCCGTTTATTAAACTTTACCAATTTTCGACGCAGTGCAGCGCAATCAATGTGGGTATACTATTGCGCCATAATACGTGTAGCTCTGAGGTATTTGCAATAGGTTTTCACAATCCAACTGTTCTGTGTAGAAAAATTCTTGTTCTTTAACTGCATTCTTGAATTTTAAAGCCTAGAAAACCTGTACGGTTTTTTGTTTTATGTTCAATATTTTTCTAAGTGCATAGTACAAAGAACTCCCTTGTTACACCCGGCCTTAAAAGTGTATTTCCTAAAACCTTGAAGGATTTCAGCTGATTCAATGTGTTACATTTGGCCTTTATCTGCTTTTGTATGGGTTATAAGGTTTCCCATATTAATATTGTTACGTCTACAGAAGCAAATGTTAAATGTATGTGCACAGCATTTCATATGATTTTGCAGAACTGGAAGCAGCCTCACAGCAGGATTCCCAGCTTTCCTCATTCCGTTCCCAATCTGACTCTGAGTCAGATTGCCCATTAAATTACTTAAAAGTTGCTCTGAGAAAACAGCTAACTTAAAGTGACATCATACGAGTTTGTTTATTGGCAGCGGAATTGAGCCAGACCGAACGAAACTATACACCTGAAATTTCTCTCTCTAAAGGCATTAATAATTAATTGTCCCAATTTGTTTTTGTCCTGTTGTACATCCAAGTATGGTCTGATGATGGGTTCCGGCAAGGTTCCGAACCATCATCTAATTGCATAACCTATTTAGTCAATAGGCTAAATAAACTAACTTAAAAAACTCACGTGGTATAAAGTGGTTATTTAGAAAGATAAATTTCAGGGAAAATCACCGCGTAACGTCCTTTCCTAACTATATTGTACACCTGAAAAGTCGCCTGCGGACTCCAGACAAATGTATAGAAGATAATTCATGGAAATCGTTTAATCAAAGGAAACTACAATTTTACAAACAAATTCCCGTGTAATGAAGTGAAGTTAAAAGATTGTGAAAACTTGAAAAAGGCGAAGGATATATACTTAGTAAATATTTTATTATTATTTTTATTTATTTATTTTTGTAATGAAATCAGATAGAACAAAATGAATGAGGAATACATGAGTTATAATTATTTCTATATTTTTTAAAGGTCTGATGCTGTGTAAACATTATTTCCTTGCAAAAACTTTACCAGATACTGCCAATACTATTGCTATCATATCCTCACTTTTGTAAATCTATATTTCGCAATCACTCTTTAATATAAGCCACAATATAATTTCATAATTATATTGGAAAAGAGTCTAATTTAAAAACGTGTGCGTTAACATGTCGATGATTAATCGGATACACGTTATCCCAACAGGTAGCGATCTCAACGACATCAAATACTACCGGACCAGTTCTAGCTTATTCAAACAAGATGTTTGTGCATAATAACTCCAAACATGGTCGAAAGTCGAAACCACAACCAAATAAAGGTAAGGAAAAAGAAAATAAATTTAATAAAATAAAAGGTATTTGCTACCTCAAACAACTTACGAAAAGTTAATTCTACAATTTTTGTTGTTGTTGTTTTTAACATTTAAACAACTTGTTTAAATGGTTTGCCAAACTAATAGAGTAAGCTCATCTGCGAAAACATCCAAACCTCCCAAATGCTTCCTAGTTCATTTCACAAATATATGATCCCAGTTCTAATCTCAACGATGTCCATTTACAATTAATCTGCCAATCCCCATGTACTTTTTCCTGACAGAATCTCAGTTATCGCTTGATTCAACTACTGTGCTCATCTCAGTTGCCCAAATTATTCGCTGTATGATTCCTTTCTCCTCAAAGTTGGTACTTGTGCATATGTCCGTTCCGATATTCCCCGTCAGAGACTTGATAATTTGGAATCTCCTCTTTTCGATCTGCTCTGGCTTAAAATCTCTTTACCTCATTGTTTCAAATTCATCTTTTGTCTCTACCATTCTCCCAACTCCACTAATCATTTGGAGCTCTTTGATTTCCTCTCTTTGACTCAACTTGACTTTCTCCAGTCCAACTTTCCTAACAGTAAGGTGATTTTCCTTGGTGATTTTAATGTTCACAACTCCAACTGGCTTCCGTTTTCTAGTCATACAGACCCAGCTAGTCCAGATGCTGAGGCTTTTGCGATTATTAATAACTTCGCACAGATTGTTCATTTACCTACCAGAATACCGGACAATCCTAACCATACAGCCAACACGCTTCATCTTTTTCCACACACAACCTTTCTAAGTACACGGTCGAAGTGAGTGATCCTTTAGGCACCTCAGGTCACAACTTGGTGATGGCCTCTTCTCCAATGGAGTCTTTATCTCATGGCTATTCCCAACCTCGTGTTGTTTGGCATTACAATAATGCAAAATGGGATGGCCTGCGAGATTCCTTTTCCTTGGGCGGATTACTGTTTCAAAACTTCAGATGTCAACGTTTGCTCAGATCGTGTCAGTGAAATTATTCTTGTAGGAATGAAATCCTTTATTCCAAACTCCACTTTAAAATCTCGTCCTTTATCTAAACCTTGGTTTTCCAATAAATGCGCTAAGGCTGTTCAAGAGAAGAATGTTGCATATCGTAATTGGCTTGCTTCCAATTCTTCAGTTTCATTTTCTGCCTTCATCAAAGCTCGCAAAAATTGTAAAGCAGTTATTAATCAGTCCAAACTAGATTTTGAAAAGGCTAAGAGCAGAAAACGTGATTCTTGCCCTAATGGTAGCCGAGCATTCTGGTCTCTTGCCAAAGCTATTGGCCACATCTTTTGCCCATCTCTGCTCCCACCTCTGTCAAACCAGATGGTTCTGTTGTCACTTCAGTCAAGGAAAAAGCTGACCTGCTAGCATCCCATTTTTCTTCCAACTGTTGTATTCACGGTCTTTCTAAAACACCTCCCACCTTCCCAACACTCTCTATTCAATGCCTCCTGTGGTCTTCTGTCAAAAGGATGTCAGAAGGATTTTGACGAATCTAGATGCTAAGAAAGCTCCAGGTCCTGATGGTATTTCTCCACTTGTTCTCAAAACCTGTGCTCCTGAACTTACTCCTGTTCTTTGCCGCCTTTTTTCACTTTCTTATTCTAAAGGTTTCCTTCTGCTTGGAAATTTGCTCATATCCAGCAGTTCCTAATGAGGGTGACAAATCGCTCCCATCCAATTATCGTCCCATTGCAATTACTTCCACTCTTTCTAGAGTGGAAGTAATTGAAGTAATTAATTAACCGCCAACTCTTAAACTATCTAGAAACCTTCCGTCTGGTCAACGATCGCTCACTGAGGGTGATGGTAGATGGCTGTCTGTCTTCTAACTTCTCCACTAATGCTGGTGTCCCAATGTGGGTATACAAGGTTCAGTTCTTTCCCCCACTCTTTTCCTCTTGTGTATTAATGACCTTCTTCCATTGATTGGAAATCCTATCCGTAGTTTTGCCGATGATAGCACATTGCATTTCACTTTCCAATTAGAGAAACCTTGCCCTGTTCAATCAGCTTCAACTTCTCGAATATCCGCTACCAATTCCTTAAATGCCGATCTCCAGGTAATTCTCGAGTGGGCAAAAGACAACTTAGTTGATTTCAATCCTTCTAAAACTCAGTCTTGTCTTATATATATCGCAAAAAAAGGATTCTTCTACTCCTATCTTTGGTGACACTCCGATTTCTAGGCAAGATGATATACCTCTTTTGGGGATTACCCTGACTTCTAGTCTCTCTTGGCACAAGCACATTACAAATATTGCTTCCTCTGCTTCTAAAAAACTTGATTTTCTCCTTGGTTCTCGGCGTTGCTTTTCTTCCAAACAGCTGTCTACTCTGTACAAATCGCAAATCCGCCCTACTATGGAATACTGTTCCCACATCTGTAACGGCGCCCCCCAAAACCTCTGACAGGCTTCTAGTTTCCATTCAGAAGACGGCAGTTAGGTTAATTAATGACTCATCTCTAACAGAGTCTCTCCACTCGCTGTCTTATAGACGTACTGTTTCTGCTGTATGCCTTTTCTACAGATACTTCCATGAGCACTGTTCTTCTAAATTGTCTTATATAATTCCCGCTCTCTCTCTCTCTCTCTCTCTCTCTCTCTCTTTCAAAACAGTCCGAATACGTTCCGCCACCAGCCAACATCCATTTGCTGCCCAACTTCAAACTCACAGAATCAGCTTTTCATCTTCCTCGTTTATTCATTCAACTCAGAGGCGGATTTAACGGCGGACGCACCGGGCGCGCGCCCTGGGCCCCGACTTCTGAAGGGCCCACGCAGAACCCCAACAAATTAGTTGAACTAATATGTTTAACTATTAGCTCAAAACTTTGTGATTATTATTATGCTATTATTAATTACATTTTTTTATACATATATTATATTCAAATTTTATTGAAAATAAAACATTAATAGTACATATTTTTTATTTATTTAAAAAAATGGTTAACATGCATTTTTATTTTCCCTGTCTCTCTCTCTCTCTTTTTAAGGGGCCCAATATTTTCTTCTGCGCCCGGGACCTCTACCGACCTTAATCCGCTACTGATTCAACTGCCGTTTTCTGGAACAACCTTCCTTCATAAGTATTTCTGAAAATTACAGTCTATAAACAAGAAATTCAAGTCTAATGTCAACAAATATCTTCTTTCGTCTTTTCAACCTCCAACCCAAGCACGGTAATAAGTACTATAGGTTCTAATATCTCTCGTGTTTGGGGTTTAAAAAAAAAAAAAAAAAAAAAAAAAAAAACTTAGTGGGCTGAACTCTGCAGAATTGATTGAGAAAACCGGATTCTAACCTGCGTACTTCTGCCACAGTTGGCGCCTCCGTAGCCGGGTCGGAAGGACCAGCAGTGTGTAGCACACGCTTCTTGATTCCCGTCACCACCAAATACGGAGGATGCGGAAAGGTCAGGGAATGACCACCGCATATCCCGGAGCAATATGGCCTTAGTTGCTAATGCTCCTAAAAACCAAATAACAAACAAACAATCTGCCACAGTTGGCACAATATGATCTAATTCGCCGACATGCCTAAAACCCAAGAGCACGTTACAGTTTAAAAGTTCACATTTACAAAACTGTGTAAGCGAAATCGGCACGTGAGCCGTTCTTCAAATAAAACTCAGATCGTTCGTTGGGTGGCATGTTGTTAATACAGCAGCATGCGTATTCCTCTCACTGGCGGGCCGAGGATGATAAGTGAACGCTGTAACAAAGAAAGGTCAATATGGTTTCCTACGTTCAGAGCATCGACAGAAGCAGCCCGTTAAAAAAACATAATAAAAAAGTAAAATGAATTTGATGAGTGGTTGCAAATTTATTTTAAAAATGGAGGAAATAGCTAAGTAGGCAACCGACCTTACATCCAATCTTTAAAAAATACAAGACGTTCCCCGTCCCATCTTCCTTTAATAAAAAAAATAAACAATATTTAATGACCTTTGAGTTTTAATGTTAAGTATCAATTCGAACGCAGTAAGTTTGAAAATGAGGTAAGTAATGATAATTTATAGCTTTCATAGAACCTAACCCTGACTTATACTCTTAGTAATGACCAATCTTAAAGCACGTGAATATTAAGATAGTTTATTCAGTTAATAACTAAATTCCTATATATTATTATGGTGATGTTTCGGGAACTTTGCCGGTACCCATCATCACTAGACCATATACTGGCTGTTGTCAGCCCTAGGCTTGCCGAGTATCTCGATTCCTACTTTTATACATACTGTGCATTCTCTGAGAATATAATATCGGTGTAATACCGATATTATATAGTTAATTCCTACCCATAACATATGCCTTGTGCATTTAGTCTTCAAAAATTCTCTGAGAATGCACAGTAGGTATAACAGGATCAGCTGTTTTTTTTTTTTTTTTTTGATTTGGTAGTTGTTGGCGCATCGGCTTCTGTGGCCATATTGCACCTCCCGAGGTTTTTGCAGTACTTTGATCCAAGCCCGAGGCGGGAATCGAACCCGCGACCTTTGGGTTGCCGGGCAGGTACTTTACTCACTCGGCTAGCCCGGTCGGTAGGATCAGCTGTAATGTATTGCGTTTTAGCAGACATGAGAAGTAATGAGTTATGAAGTTGACAGTCAAATTATCACTTTTGGTAACTTTTAACTTAACTTGTGTTTTTTTTTTGTTTTTTTCCCTGAAAAAAATATTGTAAGAATGAAGGATTCACGTTACGGGACTTCAGATATGATCCTTATATTGTATTTTTTTATAACTTTCGTGATTAGCAATTTTGCAAGATAAATCCACTGCAGGATAAAGGCCTCTCCAGCAACTTTACAGTTCCTTCTGTTTTGTGCAATGGCCATCCATTTACTACCCACGAACCCTTGAATTTCATCTGTCCATCTCTTTTTCTTTTCTTTTCTTTCTTTTCTTTTCTTTTAGCTACTCTTGGGTACCATTCTGTCATTTTCTTAGTCCATCTGTCATCATGTTTTCGAGCTGTGTCCTGCCCAAGTCCATTTCAGTTCTTTTAGTTTTGATAAGAATAGCCTTTACTTGAGTTTGCTGCCGTGTGTTTCTCTTCTTATCCTACAGTCTGATTCCTAATATAATATAATTCGTTCCATTCTTTGCTGTGTAGTTTTCAGCTTCTCTTCCATTCTTTTGGTGAGTGCCCAAGTTTCACTTCTACAAGTCATAGTGGGGAGTATACATTGGTTCATTATTTTACGTTTCAGACAAATTGGGATATTGCTCCTCAGTATGTGACTATATTTCCTGAATGCTATCCATCCGAAATGTATTTTTCTCTTGAGCCATTTCTTCCAGCTATTTATCATTGTTACAGCTTGACTTGTCCAAGATATGAATCCACCTTTTCAATTTCTACTCCTTCAACGATTATATCCCTCTCTGTGGCATACTTGTTCATCATTACTTTGTTTTAGCCATATTCATCTTTAGTCCGAAATCCTTACCAACTCTACATAACTGATTAAGGTTTTCTTCTAATTCTTCGGGATTGTGACTTATGATCACAATGTCATCTGCAAATCGTAAATGGTTTAGGTACTCTCCATGCACATTGCCTCCTTTCTGCGACCAGTCCGATCTTTTGAAAGCTTCCTCAAGAGCAGCAGTAAATAACTTCGGAGATATTGTGTCTCCTTGTCTAACTCCTTTCTCAATTTTAAATTTGCATTATGATTTTCTTCAAAATCATAATGTATTGGGTGTCTATGCCTTGTCTTTCCAGTGCCCGAAACATTGCCTTATGCTGTATGGAGTCAAATGCCTTTTCATAATCCACAAATGCCAGGCATAGTGGTGTTTTATATTCTTTTGCTTTTTCCATTAGCTGTGATATTACGTGGAGGTGATCCATAGTTGAGAATACTGTCCTAAAGCCAGCTTGCTCTTTCGGTTGATTCTCATCAAGTATTCTTTCTAATCTGTTAGTAATGACCCTTGTGAACACCTTGTAGATGTGGGGCAACAAGCTAATTGGTCTATAATTTCCAATTGCTGATTTGTCTGCTTTCTTATGTAGCAAAAAATTATGATTGCATTATTCCACTCCTTAGGGATCACGCCTTTCCTAATGTATTTTGTGAAGAGTCTTCAAGTTTCTGTGTCATGTCTCTTCCTTCCAATTTTAACAACTCTATAGTTATTTCATCTTCACCTGGGGCTTTTTGATTCTTCATTTTCTTCAATGCATGTTCTATCTCACCAGGAAGGATATCGGATATGTCGTATGTGTTGCAAATTTGTGATCCATCTTCACCAGTGCTGAAATCATTCCCTTGCTCCTTATATAATACTTTATAGTAGTATTCTGCTATTGATAAGTACACCATAACTATTCTTCATATTCAGTATCATTTGTCTTTTGTATTACTGCTCATGCTTGCTGATTTAAGTCCTTTTGTTTTCCCTTAATGCTTGTTCTACTTTTATTGTGTTAAATCTTCTTATGTCCTCTTTGGGTCTCATTATAATGGCTTTGCATAGCTTGGTATACTCAATTTTGGTTTGTCTGTTTTTATCTTGCTCTTCAATTGTCGTCTTCGGTTCATAGTGATAATTGTTTCTTGACTAATTTTTTTCTTCTTTGGATTTCTTTTTACCTATAGGTTTCTTGGGCTTTATCACTTTCAGAAAGTTGCAGTATTCCTCGTCGATATCCTTGATCCTGAAAGGTCTGCAGACGCTCAAACTTGATCTTAAGTTCTAGTATATACTGCTTTTTCTCCTCTTCTGTTATATCAAAGACCATCATATTATTTACTCGAGTCAGTTTTTTTCCTTACATCTATATCACGTGTGCATCTTACAATTCTGTGATCACTTCCAACACTTACCTTGTTCAGGACAGTAACTTCGTTTGCAATATGTCTCCTGTTAGTGAGGATGAAGTCAATTTCATTAGTTGTTAATCCATTTGGGCTTTTCCATGTCCACTTTCGGCTCAAGCTTTTCTTGAAAAAAAAAGTGTTCATTACTGACATTCCTCGAGATTCTGCAAATTATATAAGTCTTTCATTTCTTTCACCAATTCCAAAATTTCCTATACTTTCCCTTTCAGTGCTGTTTTGTCTCTTTCCAACCTTAGCATTGAAGTCCCCCATAATGATGGTGTAGTGAGTGTTCTGTTCATCTAGAAATCTCTCAAATTCGGTGTACATTTCTTCAACCTCTTCATCATCATGGCTCAATGTTGGTACATATATCATTATAACCTTTACTTTGTACCTTTTAGAAATCCTAAGTAGTAATCTTGCCAGCGTTAGACTTGGTTAGTAATTGGGAGGGTGACCACCTGGGAATACCCGGTGTCGTTGCCTTTCTTTCTTTCTTTCTTTCTTTTTTTTTTTTTTTTCTTTCTTTTAACCTGTGGATAATATTCTTCAGGTTTTTACGTATAATTTAATTTTGCTAATTGGTAAGGTAATCAAGTGTAAATCTGTGCTTTATATCTTTACTTTTGTAGCCTGTGGATAATATTCCTCTTATTTTCGCTTATTAGAATAATCGTCGTTAATATAATTAAAATTCAATTCGTAAAAAACGTGAACACAATGACCGGTGCTTACTACAGATCGTATAGTGAACGGTATTTTGTTTTGGAGTGTCCATCGTTAAGTCTTTTGATCGTACAGGGAACCAAGCGTGGGGGGGGATACATTGTACTGAGGGTTGTCGGGCATATAGAGCACGTATAGTGCAATGTATTCGTGGATTGACAAAAATCGCCAAGAAAACGCTACACGAAATGATTCTTTCATCCCTCCTATTGTACCATTCCGCACCAGGCAAAAGCGATGCCTGACCCAATCAGTACCCCTACTGATTGCGTCATGCTATTTCTTTCGTCATTTCTTCACCATATTTAATAAAAAATTCAACGGAAAAAAAATTTATAATTCAACATGTCGAAGACTAATAGTGAGTGTTGTAAGGCATATAGAGCACATACGTGCAATGCGACTACCGAAACCACTTCCACTGAGTACAAAACAGAGATCTAAGCTATTTCGACTGCGGAAGAAATTACGGCGTGCGATGGAGTTGAACAAAGAAGCCAGAGAAGGTCCATCCACATCTTCAGAGCCTTACATCTCCCCAGAAATCTTAGAAGTGAATTTGGAAGGAGTCATGGAAGTTGATACTACAAATGAAAACCATGAAGAGTCCTCGAAGCCCAGTCGTAAACGAAAAGCGAAGAAGCGAAAACCGACTGCCAAAAGTACTCCATCAAATCGTTCAACACGTAGCGGGCGTAATACACAGCTGGAGGAGCAATGGGATTTTGAGAAACACAGAAGCATCCACGCACAGCTTAAACGTACATTCCTGGATAATGATTTCGGTTAAGTCTATTCCGTGTGTGATCGGCTTTGGTTCAAGATCGATGTGAAGAGTATAGCAGCTCGAGATCTTCTGCAAACAGCATTTCCTAATTTTTTATTATTATTTTTTTTTTCGTATGATGTGATCAATACACGAAAGAACCAGTTTAGTTTTTTCCTGCTTCCTTCGTGTATCGTGGCCGTGAGATCCAACCGGATAGTACGGCACCATCGTGATATCCAAGCCCGAGGCGGGAATCGAACCCGCGACCTTTGGTTTGCCAGGCAGGCACTTTACCCACCCGGCTAGCCCGATCGGCCATTTCCTAATGAGGATGCAAGTCAAATGTCGGCTTGTAACAGCTGTCGTGGCTCTCTCAAGAACAAAATGATTCTGGCTCTATCGAAGTCAAATGCTTTTAAATATCATCCGATGCCATAGCACTTGCCGAAACTAGATTTGGTAATGGAACATTTGCATATCTCCGAAGCTCTCATTCATGCAGATTCGTCGCCTGCTGCATTCATACGGTCAATACGGGGTCCTCGGTCAAGCGATAAATGTTCACCTAAAGAAGTTTCACTTAACTTCCGCTATGCGTGCCCGGCACACACAATTTTTTTTTATATCTTTATGGACCAAAAAGTCAACTCCACTTTCACTGTTTTCACTGGTATACTTTCAACAGTACTTTCATACTTTTAACAGTAAAACATAACTTTCAACAGTACCCATTAACAAAACAATTTATAAGGTCAGGATCAGAAAATTAAGTTGGTATTTCCTGGAGTATAAATGTTTTAGGTGAGGCAACAAGAGTTGCAGTATTAATAGGGAACTGTTAATATTCATTCATGAGGCTTTTTCTCCTCCAGTTCCTTGGATGGTGTAAGTTGTGGGTTTTTTTTTTTTAATTATAATAATAAAGTAACACAATTACTCACATTACTTTTTGTGAAATAATTTCAAAGTTACTCCGAGAAAAAAGTTAACTAAGCTCAATTACTTTTGTTTACATTAAAAAATCAAATTGAAATCGCAGAGGAAACATCCGCAAGACAAGATTTTTAGACTCTGTTAGTGATAAACAGACTAAACGCTACACAGGTGAACCGGAGTAACACAATTTTTGTTTATTGGCAAGGAACCGCCAAATTAAACCCCAAACAAAAAGGGAATGGGAGGCGCATGAGTGGATTAATTACATACGAGAGAGTAAAAATAATCCCTAAAAATTTATGCACAGTTTCTGGAAGGTAAGCAGAAATGTTGAAAGAAATTCATCTGTATACGGTTTTTTGTAGTTGCCACTGTCAATGCGTAATCATTTTCTTGTTTATGAAAAACAAGTTGTTGCCAAAGCTGAAAACGCACCGCATCTAACCTTTCTAGCTACTGTATACAACGCTTTTCTCATATAATAAAGACAATCTACTTTCTACCAAAACAAAATTAAGGATTGACCCACTTTAATACTGAATACTGATGTTTTAATAAATACTTTAATACTAAATATACTCCACTCAAAATACTACAAATTCTGAAAATTAACCAGCCCAGAAGGAGAAAATTGGGCACAGCCAGAGTTAAAGCACTGAGTCGTCACATCCATCAATGCCCTGAAAAATCAAATATAGTGTGTCTACGCTAAACGATGACCTAAGGATACTGCCTAATATAGTTTAGAGTCACCTCTCGGTAGTAGTAGTGGCATGTGATGCAAGAAAGCAAATGTATGAGCTTATGCAGCATCAGCCAAAAAAAAAAAAAAATCACACCATTCCCTCCAAATGCCTGTCCAGTTCCACCTTAAATTTATTCAACCTATCAACTTCCACAACGACAGATGGAAGTTTGTTCCAGCAATTAACCACCCGCTGGCTAAAGGCAAATTTCCGCACATCTATTCTACATCTGTCTTTCCTTAATTTGAATTTATGCCCCCTTAGGTTCGTAATCTGAACAAGTGGAAGGATCCCATCAGAATTCAGCGTGCTCAATCCATTCAAGGCCTTATATACCTCAATCAGATCACCGCGCAGGTGCCTAGTCTCCAGCCACTGCAATTTGCAGAACTTAAGCCTCTCTTGGTAAGAGGATCCCTTCATTCCCCTCACCAATCTTGTTGCCCTTCTCTGTACACACTCAAGTAAATCTACATCCTTCCTAAAATGAGGCCTCCAGACCTGTACGCAGTACTCAAGGCGTGGCCTGACAATTGCCTTATACAGAGGGATAATCACCTCCTTTTCCCTGCTAGCAAAATTCCTATATATCATTGACAAAACCCCATGACCTGCCCTGGCAGCCTGTCTGCATTGCTCAGAAAACTTCATATCTGCCTGCACAATTACTCCCAGGTCTCTTTCATTTTCTACCACCTTAAGTGTAGTACCACACAGTTAGTACGTTTCTCTGGGGTTACTTCTACCCATATGTAGTACTTTGCATTTGTCAAGGTTAAACTTCAGTTGCCACTTCTTAGCCCATATGCCCAAATTATCTAGATCCTGTTGCAGTAGCACACTGCCATTACTGTCATTAACAACCCTGCCAACCTTTGTATCATCTGCAAACTTCGACATTAAGCCTGATATACCTTCATCAATATCATTGATAAATATACAAAACAACAGTGGACCTAACACCGAACCCTGTGGGACTCCACTAATATCATTAGTCCAAGAAGAGCAGCACCCATTGATTACCACCCTCTGTCTTCTAGCACTTAACCACCCTTTTATCCATTGTAGCAACTTACCCTTAATACCATTCTGCTCCAATTTGTACAACAGTCTTCCATGCGCAACAGTGTCAAAGCTTTTCTGAAATCCAAATATATGATATCAAAATTATTTTTCGCATCCAGTTCCTTTGTAACCACATCATAATATCCTATCAAATTTGTCAGACAAGACTTTCCCTTAACAAACCCATGCTGTGTCTGAATTATTGCTGCAGCCTTGTCTAGATGATCCTGCAATGCATCATTAACCAGCGACTCCATTATTTTACCCGGAACAGAAGTTAAACTAACTGGTCTGTAATTACTCGTGTCACCCTTCGATCCCCCTTTGTGAATTGGGGATACATTTGCACATCTCCAGTCCGTGGGAAACTCCCCTGAGTCCAAGGATGCTCTCATAATTATGGCTAAGGGTTTGCTTAGTTGCTTTACTACATTACACCAAAAAACAGTTAGTTCCAAAGCGATGTTGTACAAAACCAAACAACGCTCAACTCCAAAACGACCTTATTTGAAAGGACCATTCGGTTTGTACCTCAAATAGATATTTTTCTCAATAATTAATTTATTTCCACAGAAAAGGGTTATAAAAACATTTGTTAAAGAATACATTCAAATTACTATTTCTCACTTTTTTGTTTTCATGTATTTTCACTTTTATTTTAGCTAGAGGCCTGGAAGTAGCCAGGCCTCTCTGGAACTCTGAGAGTGTTCTGTCTACATATGAACAGAGTCGCATATCTAAAACTATAAATCTATTATCAAAATATCATGAGGGTTAGATATACACTTGAATCACTGTATCAGTATTATCTTTAGGCTGTTTTGATTTTCTCATCCTAATTGAAACCTGACTGAAAGACACTGAGTAGTTACAATCATTAACACTGGACATTGGCAATGATGAAAAATCGTTATATGGCCCACCAAAAGAGAAGGAATTTTGATCCTATTCCAGACACATCTAAAAGTTATGAAAATTTATTGCCTTCAGACACAATTTCGAAGCTTCAATGCCTATTTCTGCTTCTCATTCTTTCATATTGACAATCTGTGCCGTTTATATGCTATCTCCAGTTTTATTTTGTAATGGTTGACTGAACTGGTTTGGATGGAAATGTTCGCAAATGACTTGAAATCATTATACACGGCTTCAAACTTCCCCTCCCAACCTCCACATAGACGTGGAATAAGCTGGCTGATAATATGAAAGTATTAGGTTTTACTGTATTGTCATATTCCCCCCCCCTCGCCTCCTTGTACGCCGTTTCGCAGTAACTCAGATTAACTTTACGACGACACAACCAGCAGAAGAATTAGACCATGTTAATATATACGATTTCACTGATATTGGTTTGATAACAGAGAGCTATTAAGTGCTCGATAATTCCTATATTCGATTATATTATGAAACAACAGGGATTACGTTTATTTTAGATAAAGGAAGCTTCGTTTCCAACCAACTCTCCTAGTCCAACGCGCTAATAATTCTTTGGGAAGGCGATATCAATTTTACAAAACATGTGGGACATCTCCACTGTCAAAACCGTAGTGTTCAGACCCCTCGGTCTCAACATTGAGCGCTCAAGACTTCTGTCTTCAAACACCATACCTCTGGCAGCAAGGAAACCATTACGTGGATTGACATAAAATTAAATTTTGAAGGTCTAAACCGCTTAATAAATATAGACCGATTATTTTTTCTTCGGTCCTGTAGCTTGACATTAGAGTTAAATTTAGGAGTCTAAAAAGTTTAATGAATCCCCCCATATCCATTAAACTTTTTAGACCCCTAAATTTAACTCCAATGTCAAGCTACAGGACCGAAGAAAATAATCGGTCCATATTTATTAAGCGGTTTAGACCAAATTTTAATTTTATGTCAATCCACGTAATGGTTTCCTTGCTGCCAGAGGTATGATTTTGAGACCGAGGGGTCTCAACACTACGGTTCTGACAGTGGGGAAGATGTCCCACGTGTTTTGTAAAATTGATATCGCCTTCCCAAAGAATTATTAGCGCGTTGGACTAGGAGAGTTGGTTGGAAAAGAAGCTTCATATATCTAAAATAAAGGTAATCCCTGTTGTTTCATACTGATATTGGTGTACCACTAGCCGTCTCCGGAACTCAATTAAGTTAACTTTAAACCTGGATAGACTGCTGAAATTTGATCAATACTCACCAAAATCAGTAACCTAGATCTCTATGTAACCAGTGACCACACAATTAAGGTACACAAATAGATTCACTTGTGAAAAATATGTAAGGCTGTAAATTGTACATTCTGTAAAGTTAGTGATTACTCACTGAAACCTTGATTATTTTCAACCTTGTTTTATCCCGAAACCTTTCCTCATATGTAAACGTCCGCTGGTTTCTGTTGTAAGATCTCCCAGTTCAGCGAATGTGAACCTTTTATTATCACCACTGGTAACTACAAACTTTTCCCCCATCATAATTAAAGCTTTTTGTTTTTTTATCCTCTAGTTATTATAGGGATATCTAGATATCCCCATCATAATTAAAGCTTTTTTTTTTTTTAATTCTCTAGTTATTTAAAACTTCTATACTTATTTTTGATGATTATGTCAAGATTTACGTGAGGAAATACACCGTACCCACGTGATATTGAAATTTAAGTTTATTGTTGCTTCATACAAGCCCGTTCATGTCGTATAGAATATTTAACAGTAGCATAAATGGATCAGAATAGCACTGAATTATTAACCCATTTTCTGGACTGAAAACAAGGTTCATGCCAGAAAAGTAGCCATTAAGCCAATTTTAGAATTTTCTGTTGGGTAGCGGGATCTGTAGCCGTCTACTTTATAAACCAAACTAAAATTTGATTATCACGAGGACTCTCTATTTATTCACGTAAAATTTTAGATTCGACAGAAAGTCGGATTTAAAATTTTACGCGAGAAAATACAGAAAACCTTTACACAATATATAATTATCTCATTCTTAACTTTTCCTTGTAACAGAGCCAGTCATCCAATCAATACATCCAGGAGAAGGATGGACCACAGGAGGAGAATATGTAATCATCATTGGACAAAATTTTTTTGAAGGCCTAAAACCAGTATTCGGAACAGTGATGGGATGTGGAGAGGCAAGTAATTCTTTGTGTGTGAGTGCGTGCTTGTTTTAGCTTATACGCGAAACATTGTAATAAATGAAATGGTCTGATTTTGTTACCAAAGTAACACCAATGAAATTAAGAAGTTTAATCCTGAGATGACGAACCAGTGAAATTCTAAAGAATTTTAGGGACTCGGAAAAGCTATTAAATTGGTTGAAGGCTAGCAAACCATCAACCAATGATGTTCTGTTCTGTTTTGTTATTTTATAATAAAGATCGTAAAATATATAAACAATTTATATGTATATGCGATAATAAAACTTTTAAATGCATATTTGACCGATGATCATCCCCCGTTTATGTTATTTGGAACTTAAAGTAAGTATCACGGCATGTAACTTGGAAAATTTACAAAGTAATACGAGGAATATTTTTGATAACCAAAGATAAACAAGCCACGCCGTGAAAACGGTTTGCTATTAGTGTATTTCGTGTAGATCCTGTAGTCCCTTCATATGGATTCATATATTTCATGCAGATCATTTCACGTATCTATTTCTTAATTATTTTATTAAGTTCTACATTACTGATATTTTTATCTCTTAATGCTTAATAACTGTATTGTAAAATCTTTATCATCGCTGTAACATATGAAGTGAATCTTTACATCTGTAAAATATCACATTTTATCTCTTAGATAATTACTTCAAACGCAATGCGTGTCCAAACCCCACCACGCACAGTTCCCGGAACTGTGGAAGTCACTTTCACGTGCAAATCCAAACAGTACTGCAGGGATTCGCCCGGGAGATTTACTTATATTGGTAAGTAACAATCTTCAGTTAATTTAGAAAATAATTTCCATTTTTTTGTGGTTAATCGTATGTTCGGTGTTCCTTGGACATGATCTCTCTTTCTCCCACTCTCCCCCCCCCCCTCCGGAAATGCCTGAATTTCTCTAAATTGAAATTTTAAACTTTACAGCCTCTTTACACATTTGCATACATATGGGCCCATTGTCTTCACCATGCCTGTTCGCATGCAAAAACTCAACTCCCAAAGGACAGACTTTCATAAATGGGCCTTTTAAAAATATTTGTCAAGCCATTCCAAATTTAATTAAAACCAGACCAATAGAAATCCAGCAATTGTTATTTCTTTTTTTTTTTTTTTCTCTCATAAAAATTGCATGGAAAAATAAATTCATAATTTAAATGCGCTTTTAATGCAGTACTGTTAGTTTCAGACAGTCCATGCCCGCTTGCATGCATTGTTATCTATGACTCGTGACGATCATGATGTGACTTGTGAAGATACACGCACATAAGGAAAGAAAAGGTATCAGGGAGAGAGAGAGATATTATTGATATTTATTACTTAAAGCGGTCCAAGCCAACCAATGGCAACCTCGCTGTCAGTTGCACATAATTTACCAGTACTCTTATATACTCCTTCTCCTGTTTGCCCAAGTACAGGAGGGAAAAAACTTGCCATGACCAAAAAAGACTGACATGAACAAACTGAAAATAATCAAATTACATAAAAAATAAATATCCATATAATTAAATTTCAGACAAAGTCCAAACTTCATTGGAAAGAGCTACATCTGTCATCTGTTCACAGTCTGTTGGAAAGCCAGGAGCTGCCGAGAACGGAAATGCCAGCACAAGGAGCTGGAGTTGCAATGGATATAGCAGACTCAAGCCTCCACGATTTCACAGAACTTTAGGTAATTCGGCATACACCATACTGCATTACAAATCCGAGTCTTCCGCCTAAGAAATATTGCAGTTGCAAAGGCTTGGAAAGCCAAGAAGCTCTCCTGTTTGTCAACTACAATTGTCTCGCAGCCTTCTGCCATAAGATTGAGATTACTAACCCGAGATATCAATTAAATTCGTAGATCGCTGTACTCCTCACAGTTGTACATAATATGTTCCCATGATTCTCTTTCGGCACAATGGCAACTAGATCTTTCAGTAATTCCTAAATCATGCAACTTTGTATTAATCGAACCATGGCCAGTCAATAAGAACATAGCTTGTAAGTTTGGGGCAAACCATTTGAATTTTATCGAGGCTGAATTTCTTAAATCTGGGAAAAAATTTTGTGTGATCTGCCCTTTATCACAAACACTCCAACGCTCTTGCCAGACTTTTACCAAAGCATCCCAGATTCTTGTCCTTTTCTTTCTGAGATCTGCTAAGATGTCCACCTGTATATTCAGAAAAGAACAGGGAATGCCACGACGGATGAATAAAAATAAATAAATAAGCCAATGCACGAGAGAGAGAGAGAGAGAGAGAGAGAGAGAGAGAGAGAGAGAGAGAGAGAGAGAGAGAGAGAGAAGACTACATGGGAGAACAGTAATAAACATTATACAGCTGTAATTAAAGTGAACGGCTAAATTTAGAGAACGTGAAACCATGGCTTCCTCCAAAACAGGATTTTTTTATATCATAAATAAATACTGATATAATTATCTCTGTATACCAGATCAGCAGAAATTCAGTATATTTTAATGCTTTCGTAATCTATAGGCACGTCGCTTTGATGAATATTTTGAATAATTTCTAAATTATTTTTGAGTTTAAAAATTGCTTCTACAGTTTTGGAATAAATTTTTCATGAAAGCATCACCAAAAGAAATGCTCGGTTATAACAGAAAATTATAGACAAAAGTGGGGACCTAAGTGGAAACGTGGCACTACATTAACCCCATGGTGTCAAGGCAAATAAACATTTCAATAAATAAATACAGTTGTGCCCCCGTATCCACTGATTCAGTTACCCGCGGTTAACCACGGAAAAGAAAAAAAAAAAAAACGAAAACACTTACCACGTACTACTCGCGTGTCCAATACGATGCTTCCCTTTATTTTTTACGATGCCGATTTTAAATCGAATGACTTCCTTTTATTTATTACAGTATCGCGTATGGTTTGGTCACCAACATTATAATGGTTCTTTAGAGATTTAACGGATGCACCGTTTTCAAACTTTTGAATAATTTGAAGTTTTGTTTAATAATTTGAAAGCACAACTCTTGCGTTTGCTCATCATTTTCGCGGTTTCTAAACAAAAAAAAAAAAAAAAAAATCCGACATCCCTGACAAATAACGAAACAAAATTTGTCCTTTTGCGATGCGACACAACAATCGACGCGACGCACTAAAATCAAATATTTGGTCTTGAAGTGTCCCGGTTAATAAATCGAGAGTCTGCTGTAACTTATTATTGCCGTATTTAATGTTGGTAATGTCTTAATGCGTGTTTAATTTATCAATTAAACTTTATTATACGTATGTATGTACGAGAAAATCACGTTATATATGAGGACAGCAGGTGTTCGCTTATATCCACGATTTCAGCCATCCACGGCAGGTCTTGGAACGTATCCCACGTGGATACGGGTTCTTAGTGTATATAAAAACATTCTTGTAGTTTAAAGATGTAAGGGAGGGTGAGGATCAACGTATCCTCGTGGTAGAAATTAGGATCCAAACATTAAACTCCTCATGGGTTAAGGCAGCGTTTCCAAAATTGCGTTCGGCGGAACACTAGTGTTTCCGTGAGATGTGAACAAGAGTTCCACGAAAATTCGCAATTAATAATTAAAAAAATTAAATAAATAAATTTTGCACATTTGTAGCGTACACCGCTTTTGTATCATTATAATTTTTATTATTATTATTTTATTATTATTATTTTTTTTTTTGGTTATTAATATACTGGCATAGACTAATAATTAAATAGACCGCGGAACACTTTATTTTAGCGGACTTTGCATAGAAAAGTATGCATAGAGGTAATGCCATCTAAGAAAAAGTAGCAATGTAGTGGTCTAATATGTCATTCGTATGCGATTTAGCCTGGAGTTGCACAAGTTGAAGGAGAGGCGAAAGCGAACCGATATCATAACTAAACTCACATCCTTGTATAATTTTTTTTTTTTTTTTTTGATAATTATCAGTATTTCGAAATATCTATCTATCTATACATTAAAAAAAAAGTTTTCCTCCTAGTGATATTTATTCGAGCCAATGGGAGAAGAGGGCGAGGCAATTATGTCACTACAAATTCAATTAATTATTGATAACTGCCTCCATAACGTTCACCAACCTCGTGCACGTGATCCTCTGTCTAACATTTGATGTTCTGTTGTAACGTTTTTTGTATACTAATGAATATTGTATACAGTATTTGTAAATAGTCTAATATTTTGTAAATATTTGCATAGTTTGTAAATATTTCAGTTAAATATTTTAGTCCTTCTCTTTCGAATGCAACAATATTCTATGTATTATGGAACCCTTTTCCTAAGTGACCTATGTAAACGCGGGTAAATAATTACATAGTGATATTGGCTGAAGTCCAGTATAATATACATCAGCAGGTAGTTCTATGAAAGCGAGGAAGACGGCGATAATTGACAGGTGAAGGCACTTCCTTTTCTGATTGTTTTGTGTCATCGAGGAGGGGGGGGCTTAGCTTAGGTAGGGTGTTAATCCCCCCATCCCGCTGTTTTAAAATGAGAAAACGAGTTCCCGATTTAAAAACAGACAAATGTGGGGAAAACACCCTCCTAGGCATATCAACCTAGGAGGGCAGGGAAAGCAGTGGCATATGCCAACCACTGCTTTGTTCCTGTCCGTTTGTCGAAATATGGGAGTCACAACTTGATATTTTAAGTACAAAACAGGCAAGAATACTGTTCTTCTACTGTTTATGTCCCACTCTGAGGGGGGGGGGGAGGACCTGGGTGAGATTCCCGTAAATGAGGAGTGGAATTTTTATGGGTCGATTTCAAACTGCTTTCCCACTGTTTTGCTTGCAGCCATGTTGGAGGGCGTACACCATTCTGGAATTTTACTGTGATATTTACGTGACCTTGAGAATGCCGCGCACTACAAATGTACAGGTAAATAATTACATAGGTCATTTCCTGATTAGATATCGACCAGTGCGTTTCGACAGGTATGTCTTTTACGTAGAAAAGTGTGCACGGGGGTGGGCTATCAAAGCCCCCCTAGTTTTTATTAAAATAAATGACAATGGATTTGTGGTTGAAAAAAGGAACTTTAAAACGAGAAGCAAGTACTTCTAGTATTGCAACTGTGCTCGATGAAAACGAACACAATATTTTCACGCTTCAAAGTGAGGATGAACAATCGCAGCCTTGTTCCCCACAAATCCGAAGTGAAAAAACATGAACCAACTAATAAAAGACCAAAACGAAAGTATGATGACAGTTATTTGAATTTCGGCTTTACATGTGTTGGAAATAAAGATGCTCCTGATGCACAGTGCATCGTATGTAATAAAATATTAGCAAACAGTTTTGGCTCCTGCGAAACTTGTGTTTCGTAAATATATCGATTGCTTGATATAAACCAGCGGTTCCATAAATATATTGTGAGATGAAAAGTGTTCCGTGACTAAAAAAGTTTGGGAAACTCTGGGTTAAGGAGACCTTGTCAAGTTTGTCTGTACTGATTGCAACGGGGAGTATGAGGAGATACCGAAAAGACAGACTTCCCAAATTATACAGAACGTCGAAAAATCGCGTTAAAAAATTCCATGAAGTGATCTGGTGTAAGATTTGAGGACGAAGCTGCTTTGTGAAGAAAGTTGCCTGCAATATTGGTGACGTCATATTCAGTATAACCATGCGAACGAAAGGAAAGTAATCATGAATAAGGTGTAGAATACAATAAGTTTAATGGTCAGACAATTTAAACAAAGCATCGTAGCATGATAAAACCTGTGCGTAGTTACAGGTTTTATCATGCTACGATGCATGATACATCCGCACGTAGAAAATGTGAGGCGACAACCATCTCATACCAAAAGGCGCCTGCCACTGCAGAATTTACCGTTATACGCTTACAGGAGAAAATGTTGAAAGTGGCCGCCCTGCACTATATAGGGTGGCCACTTTCAGCATTTCGAGGAATACTCGCTTGTGCACATTGTGGATGTACGATAGTGATGGAAGTATGTACTGTAATCACCAAAACTTGAATGAAGCACACTAGATCCTTTAAATGTCTTAAGAAAAGAGTTCGGGGTTTATGGTCGAACTTATTGTTACTATATCCTTTTACAGGATTCCTTCCCCTCTCGAACATGCCAGCATTACACTGTCATGGGTCATCATCAATATTGCTGACCTGTTTTCTCCACAACGTGCCTTGCAAAGCAGTACGGCTCTCTTTTCCGATAGCCTTCCACCAGGCATTGTTCTGTGTTGCTTACGCGCAATGTTCTTGGCACCCTGTGTATTAGATAAATGGAGGGAAATTGTGAAGTGAGTTCAAAACAGTCCAAGAACCAACGGCGCCAAGAATATGCTTTTAAAGATTCATTTCGGCCAGTTTTTCATTTGTTTGTTCTAAGAACTTGCAAGTCCTAGGTTTGAGATATAAAAGAGGCCAATACAATCAACATGATACACAGCTAAACTTAAAAGCAATCCCTGTCCTCCTAATCCTCAAGTGTTTATTCACTTCTTTTGAGAAAATGAAAAAAAAAAGGGGGGGGGGTAGCATATCACATGAACTGGCACACTATTATTAAAATAGTCAAACATCCCAAAAAAAAAAAAAGTCTCGTGCTGTTATTCCATTAGTTATCAGGAGCAGATTCCCACGTACTGATCAGACTAACATAATCCCTATCTTCCACCCATTGAGAGAGAAGTATAATCCAGGTGATGCATATACATATTATTAAAACTGCAGTAACGTGCTTATAAGCATAAATTCTGATGAGCTCGAATGCTAAAAACATGCAAATGCTAAAAGTATTAAGCAATTGTTAGATAAGTACACAGCAAGGACTTGAAATAGTGATAAAATATCTAGGCGCATGCTACGAGGGGCGTTCAATAAATTATCTAACTACCTATGAAGGAATTGAGATAGAGGCAAAAATCAATCTGTTTTTTATTTTTCAATGTAATTTCCCTGAACATCAATACACTTGTTCCATTTTGTTGGCAATGAGGACACACAAGACAAATAAAATCCTTTGCCCTGTCCATCAAAGAACGCAGAAACAGCAGACTTCAATTCATTATCATCAGCAAAGCTACGTCCACATACGTTTTTCTTGAGTTGTAGAAATGGGAAATAGTCACTGGGAACATGATCCAGACCTGTAAGGTGGATGGGTAAGTTCTGTAAAGTTACAGCCTCTCAAAGCGGCAGCAATAGCATATGACCTGAGCACTGGTGCGTGTCTTGAAGAAGCAGCACACCTCTGGAAAGTTATCCACGGCATTTTTCCTTTATGACATCCCTTAGGTTGTCCAGTAAGGGTGCATATGACTCCCCAGGGACTCGGTTTGCGTTCCAAGTAATGAATGCACAAAATTCCCTTAGCATCCCAAAAAATAGTGACCATAATCTTGCCAGCTGAAGGTTGTGTCCGAAATTTTTTGGTTTGGAGAGAACCCTTGTGCTTTCATTGCACCGATTCTTGCTTGGTCTCAGGATCCTAGTGATGAACCCATGTTTCATCACTTGTAACAATTCTGGAGATGAAAGTTTCAGGATCCCTTCCATAAAGCTCTAAATTCTCCTCATAACACCATACTATAAAATGCTTCTGCACAGGGGTCAGAAATCTGGGGACCATTTTGCACTGACCTTAGTCATTTCCAAATGTTCATGGAGGATAGTTATAACCGTTTCTTCAGATATGTCACATTCCCTACAGATTTGGGGCACCTTTAAACGTCTATCATTCAGCACAAGGATTTCCACAGATTGGCATGTTTCTGGAGTGGTTGCTGTCACAGGCCATCCTGGACGTGGATCATCTTCGATGCACTCTGTACCTCACTTGAATTGTTTTGAACCAGAATTTCACCTGGTACTCTGTAGGTGCACTGCTGCCATACACAACCACCATCCTTTCATGAATGGCTTTTGGCACATTTCCTTCCTTGGTGAGAAACCTGATGACTGAACGATGCTCCAATTTCAGCAAATCAGTAATTTAATACAAGGTCTTCCTTATTTGCTACATCAGCACAAGCAGAAAACATAGTTGGATCAAAATTAGCATGATTCAAATTGAGATATGTAGGAACACGATAAATCATGAATCATTAAAATATAACTATGGGGAAGTACCTTAGACAGATAATTTATTGAACGCCCCTCGTATTTATTACATATCGTTAACGATAAGTTATATAAAAAAAAAATCTCATTATGGCATTAGTAACTGCAATCTTAAGAAATCATGAGAAAGATTGATGATAATAAGGTAAATTTCATTATTTCAGCGAACAACTTCGGTAATGTGGAGTACTATTTCCAAAGATTAGCACAATGCATCAGGCTTCCAGGAGATCCAGAAAGACTACAAAGAGTAAGAAGAAATCTGAATATTTAAAATTATACGAATAAACAATATTGCTTATTTATATTCATTATTGATTAGTATGTACACTAATATTCAAAAGTTAAAGTTGCGTTTTCCCCTGAGACAAAATGTTTTGTCTCCAGTTTTACTGGGGAAACAGTAAAACTGGAGAAATTTATGCTATATTCAAATGAAATAAATGGTCTGTTTATATTCCACGCGACCACAAACACCAGAGGAGTTGTGCTAGTCATAATAAAAGAATATTATCATTAACTGTCTTTTGTGGTCACGTGAGATTCGAACCACAGCCAAGTCATATGAACAGGTCTAGGGTTGGATACTTGGCTACGTCAGACCTAAAAGTTTGCTCTTTCCGAAAATGTACACGAAATTCACCTAAAATGGCTGTTCACAACACGCAAAATTCACACCGCTTATACAAACACTATTAAATTGCATTTTTCACTTTCATTTCTACCAAGCAAGAGAGTGTATCTGATAGATTTTCCTTTTCAATACTGTACACCATGGCAAGGAGATACCATCAGGATGATTGTCAGCGGTGAAGAGCTGTTGTAAGAATAGAAACGGGTCAACCACATATGGAGGTCACTATATGTGGTTGGCCCATTTCCATTCTAGACCCTGGAGGTCACCAGGGTCTAGAATGTGTCTGAAAATGTCATCTGAAGGCTATGGAAACTTCCAGGAGAGAGAAACGTGAAATTGCAGGAAAAAGAACTCGCGCCTGGGGACCAACATCGGAAGGCAATACCTAGCCTTAACAGCTAACACAACAGAAAAAATATCTGAAGGTCGACTTGTACTGTAGTGCTCATCGTCTGCATGTTTCACAGTATTAAGGTACAGTGTTGAACGTAATTAAACAAAAATGAATAAATTTTCTGCTTATACTCCTGGTCGACCACACGGTCAGAGGAGTTCACAAGACGGAGAGAATACAACAAACAGCAACTTATTTAGAGTCAGGGTCTTGAACCCCGTTTACTCAAAAGTACGGGTACTTATATACCCTGAAACTTGACCACTCGGCTACGAAGCCTGTTATATGCTACTAAACCTTCCTGATGCGTTTCTCAAATATAATCACACAAGAGAGCCCGTTCGTCATGGTACATAGCATCACAACCGGACTCTGAAAGGTGAAACCTTTGAGTTAATTCAGCCTAAATAGTGATTCTCGACCATTTACATCTCTTAGAAACGTGGTACATGACATCAGCCCTCCAACATATGTGAAGAGGAAAGTTTTGGTACTGGGGCGTAGCAGTTAATTTCCGCACGCCCCTCCCATGTTTTCGAGGGAGAACCTTGACTCTCAATGATATAGAGATGAAATCTTATATGATGCTTTTCCAAATTGTAGTTTGTTCAATTGTTTTTTGTTATTTTTTTAAGGGAAAAAAAACACCCCCCAATAAAAATCTAAGTATACAGAGAATAGTGGCCTGTCAGATTCTCACAGAACATGCCTCAGATGCTTTGGGAAGACTGAATTGCAAGTCGCTACCCTTGTCCGATTAATGTTTGCAAACCTTTATTCATGTTCTCCTGGGTTCCCGGACATGTAGGAATAGATGGCAATGAACAGGCAGACTAAGTAGCAAAACAAGCGGAAAGCCCAATCGACAATACCATAAAAATACCATACCTAAACTATAAAATTACAATTCGAAATAGCGGCGAAAAACAGTGCAGGAACAGACTGGTAACAAATTATTACAGATAAAACCATTGTTACAACAATGGAAAACCAGTACAAGAACCAACAGACAAGAAGAAATTATACTGAGAAGATTAAGAATAGTACACACCAATGTTACCCACTCCCAGTGACGAATCCAGAAAAAAATGACAGGAGGGGCACCATTTTGTGCACTAGAATGGCGATCACATTAGCATCAGTGTTGCCAACTGCAGTCAGTTGAAAATAGCTGAGACACAATGCAAAAATAGATATCCTGTTAACAATGAAATAATTTTTTTTTTTTTTTTTTGTAGCGAAAGGGAATTTAAACGATTGGAGTATATTTTCCGAAAAACAACAGGGGGACACGTGCCCCTATCCTCCATCCGCCACTGCCCACTCTCCTATCTGCTCCGAGCTGAATCTCCACCTCAGTGATCTGACTGTCACAGTGCAAACAGTCCAGCATATTCTATTTGACTTCCCTAACTTTACACGAGAACGTCAGATTACCTCAAAAGGAACGGACACATTTTCATTACAAACAATATTGTCAGATAAATCTAATATATCCGAAGTCTTCCAGTTTCTCAAACGCATAAATTACAATAATTTGATATAAAAATCATAACAAAAGACATCAGTGAATAAGCCATAAATCATATGTTTGGCACACTATAGTCATAGAAGCTGATGAGTCAGTAAAATATCCAAACCAACCAACTTTATCCATAGCACGAAATTTGTATGATTTTCATGACTTGATGATGATGAGTCTTTCTTAACATTTTCATTGTGTTTTTGGCGAGTTAATATTGGGTGTTCATTCACAGTTGCATAAGTTTTGCAAACAAACAAACACGAGTGCAGAAAACAGCAAGAAAAGGACAATGAGTTCGAACACAGAAAACGTGGAGTACAGGATAATGGTAAAAGAAACATCACTGAAAAGTCTTTTATTCTCCCAGCACTGTAACTCGATTGCTTTGGCAGCAAGCCAGGCTGACTTGTAAAATATATTTCTCACTCTTTTCATCCAGTTTCTGATATAAAGTATTCATTTAAACATTTTTCTAATTCTAAACATTGTATTTAAGAAATGGCATATTTATGAAACGGCACAGTATTTGCTGCAGCAGGTATTACAAATAGATCGTCAATGGACTATTGCTTTAGTTTATGTGCTGCACTTTTTAATCATGGACTTCAGTAGCTTCCCCCTCCACCACAACTGAAAACCTATTCTATTCTTAGAAATAACCTTTTAAGAAAACACAGTCGAATGGCTTATGCTAACTATTTTCGGATATTCTGTTTGTTATTTGGTTTTTAGGAGCATTAGCAACTAAGGCCATATTGCTCCGGGGATATGCGGTAGTCATTCCCTGACCTTTCCGCATCCTCCGTATTTGGTGGTGACGGGCTCGAACCCCGGTCTAATCAAGAAGAGTGTGCTACGCACTGCTGCTCCTTCCCACCTGGCTACGGAGGCGCCTCAACTCATTTGGGATTTCAGGTACAGTAAGTTGTCGATTGCGTTCAGTGTATATAGGCCGCCGTAGCCTAGTGGTCAGGCGCATGGGTGCATAAGTATACGTGCCTTGAGTGACCGGAGTTCAAGCCCGTGACTGCTGAATACGGTGCTGTTTCTTGTATTCTGTCTATTTTGTGAACTCCTCTGACCGTTTGGTCGTCTCCCGGACTATAAACAGAATTTATTTATGGTCTTATCTTGTGCTTCCGTTGTTACGCGCGAGGGTTCTGATCGTGGTTTGTCCTTTAAACTGCTAGCCTCCTTGAATTGTCGAATGGTAGTTTGAACTCCTTTAAATGAAACGTGTAGTTTTTGCCAATACTTTTCATGGAATAATTTTCTATATGCGGAGTTATAATAGCACTTATATTTTTAACGCCCAGTTCGTTATTTCTTGCCATGTTTATCACGAAACATAAAACTTACATCAAACACTTTATAAATAACGAGTGTTCGATTTTATAAGTTACAGCTCTTACTTCTCAATTTATGTTATCAAAACAGTCTAGACTCGGCTACAAACTTCTATAACATTGAAACAATATTTCTAGAATCACCTACAACAGTCAGCAATCTTCTACAATGTTTTACCACATTCAGGAGTCTTTTACACCTTTCTGGAATATTATTGAATACTCTAGAAACTTCTTAAATATTATGTCAGTTTTTTTTAATACAGAATAGAAAATATTTAATCAAAATTGGTAAACAATTGATTTTATTTTAATAATAAAATCTTTGAAAATTAAGAAAATGTAATGTGATTCCAAAGTTTTAGGCAGAAGTGTATATGAGGAGAGAAATAAATTTATCAATCCTTGGCTGGCAGAATAAAAAAAAAAAAAAATTCAATGAACCGTCCTAAGCCCATTAGGGGTTATCTCCGCTCCACCCGCTTTCCAATGCACTAAGCCCCATCATTAATCCTTGAAAAAACATTATAGACACTCCTTTGTTAGGGTGAAACAAGAAATTCATATATTTTTAATAATAATAAAATATAGGATATATTTTACTATTAAATACTACTGCTATAAATAAAAATAAATAGATGAAACAGATAAAAATCATCTAATACTTCCATTATAAATAAACTGCTACTACTAATAATAACAAGCTGACGTTTATTATTATTACTACTAGGAGTCGAGTTGTTGCATGTGTTACAGACGGACAGAGAAAAGACATGTAGGCGCTTTATTTAATAGCAAAAGTGCCTAAAACACTCACTTATTAAAATTTCATTGTTTAATTTTGCCATATTTCACAAGATCAATCTGTTCACAAGATCAATACTTGCACAAGGCAGGGAGGGGCAGTTCACTGCACATGCGGAAAATGTTTCTCGGGCATTCAATTCTGGCAGTGAGTTAGATGATTTTGTAATAACTGAGAGGAAAGTGGAGGAGAAATTATTGAGGATAAACATAAAAAAGGCACCCGGTGTGAATGGAATCTATCCAGTTATATTAAAGGAGACAGCAAAGGAAGTAAGCAAACCCTTAGCCATAATTATGAGAACTTCTTTGGACTCAGGGGAGGTACCCATAGACTGGAGATGTGCAAAAAATAAATAAATAAATTGGAGCCATTATCAACCCAATGCAGGATGGAAGCCTCCTCAACAATTCATGCTGAGGGAAATGGACCATAATCTGCCACGCTGGTCCAGTGCGGGTCCAGTTGGCAGATCGACCGTATTTAGCAGTCAGGAGCTTGAACTCCGGTCTACTCAAAGAGCGTGTGCCACTGCACTCCCGCTCCTGACCACTCGGCTACGGAGGCAAATGTGACCCCAATTCACAAAGGAGGATCAAAGGCTGACACAAATAATTATAGACCTGTGAGTTTAACTTCTGTTCCAGGAAAATTAATGGAGGCACTAGTTAAAGAAGCACTGCAGGATCATCTACACAAGACTTCAGTTATAGCTCGGGCACAGAATGGTTTTTGTTAAGGGAAAGTCTTGCCTGACCAACTTGATTGAATACTATGATGCAGAGAATAACTTTGATATTATATATTTGGATCTTAGAAAGGCTTTTGATGCTGTTGCACATGGAAGACTGCTGCACAAATTGGAGCAGTGTGGCATTGGAGGCAAATTGCTGCTATGGATAAAGGGATGGTTGAGTGGGAGAAGACTGAGTGGTAATCAATGGACACTGCTCATCGTGTACTAATGTTATTAGTGGAGTCCCTCAGGGTTCAGTGTTGGGTCCATTGTTGTTTTCTGTATTTATAAATGATATTGATGATTGTATATCAAGCTTAATGTCCAAGTTTGCAGACGATACTAAGGTTGGCAGGGTTATTAAGGACACTACTGACGCTATGCTGCTGCTACAGGATTTGGAAAGGTTGAGCAGATGGGCTGAGAGGTGGCAAATGAAGTTTAACATTGACAAATTTAAAGTACTACATATGGGAAACAGTAACCACAGAGCAACGTATCAACTCTGTGGTACTACAACAGTGGTAGAGAATGAAAAGGACCTGGGGGTAATCGTGCAGGCAGATATAAAGTTTTCTGAGCAGTGCAGACGATCTGCAAGAGTAGCTCATGGTGTCTTGTCAATGATATATAGGAATTTTACTAGTAGGGATAAGGAGGTGATTATTCCCTTGTATAAGGCAATGGTCAGGCCACACCTTGAGTACTGCATGCAGGGCCTCATTTCAAGAAGGATGTACAGCTGCTGGAACGAGTACAGAGAAGGGCAACAATATTAGTGAAAGGAACAAAGGGTTGCTCTTACGAAGAAAGGCTTAAGTTTTGGAAATTACAGTGTCTGGAGACTAGACACCGGCAAGGTGATCTGATAGAGGTGTATAAAGCCTTAAATGGTTTGAGGTATGCTCAATGCCGATGGGATTCTTCCACTTGCTCAGAATAATCACCTGAGAGGGCATAAATTCAGATGTAGGATAGATGTGCGGAAATTTGCCTTTAGCCAGTGGTTTTCAACCCGGGTGCCGCCACAACATTCCAAGAGTGCCAAGTAATTTGGGTTTAAGTTACTTAAACTTATTATTATTTTTTAATTTATATGTTTATTTCATTATAAAAAGGTGTACAGTATCTTTTTAATTTTGTGCTCATCTATAATTGATGTTTACTTAGTACCTCTATATAAAGAATAAAATTATATACTGTATATATATATAATTTTATTATGAAATGTAATTTTTATAATTATATTATTGTAATAAATATCATATAACATTTATATTTTTAATATTATATATATATATTGAGTAGGGGTGCAGCAAAATAAAATAAATTACTTAGGGGTGCCGTTATTAAAAAGAGGGTGAAAACCACTGGCCTAAATAAATTTTAAGGCTCAGCTGGACAGGTATTTCGAACGAACGGAGGAGTGGTTTTTTTTTTTTGGCTGATGCTGCATAAGCTTGTTTTCTTGCATCATATGCCTCTGCTAATGCTAAATTCAAACTAGTGTGCATAAAATCATCGCTCTGACGCTCGAGCGTCAATGTGTAGGCACCAGTGCCGGACTAAGGAACGCGATAGCAGGGCCCTTGCCCTGCTATCGCATTCTTCAAGGGGCTCCAAATTTTACAAATCATGGAGGGAAAAAAAAAATTATATATATATATATATATATATAGTAAAGGGGACGTAAATCTTTCTGCCAAGGGCGCAAAAATACCTTGGTCCGGTACTCGTAGGCACCCTAATGTTAACAATACTAAGCTTGAAATCGTCATCTCCTGTATTGTCTTCTTATCACAACACATACACATAGAAGACCCTGAAACGTTTCAACAAGTCAAAGCAATAAAATGTATGTTGGCTTTAAAAAACAGCTCTAGATCTACTGTATTTCCTTATAATTATATCTGTTCATATACTATATAATTTTTAAACCGCAATTTGTTTTGCATGAATTACTGTACAAACTAAAAATGATAAACTGTAGTTCCCCTTTAAAATTTTTTTAAAGGGGAACTATAGATTTAATGAATATTTGCAGTATACTGTATTTTCTTTTCACAACATTTGCATTAGTATAATAATCCTAAAGTTGATCTTTAGCATATATATTTTTTTAAATTTACAATTAAAATGCCAAACGTTCTTGTGACGCCCTGTATTACTAATTATTGTAATCAAACAATCTGTATATTAGCCGTTTGAATTAAATTGCTCATAATGTTTTTATAAGAATTTTATTTCGTATTTCTAGATCATTTCAATATATTATTATATTGTTTACAGGTGCATTTTATGAGAGTGTATCCGGTTTTGTGTGAAATAAATAAATACCTTAATACCAGTTCAGTTCTTTCCAAAAACTGATAGTGCTCTCGCCATAGATGGTAGAGAGATTTTTCAGAAGAGGTTGTCGTAAAATTAGCAGAAGGTATATTCTGTGAACGTTACGTATGTAGAGAGTATACTGTGCTTATTAATCGAATTCCATAGGTATACAGCGTATACTGTGTGTGTGATTTTAAAATAAAAGTTTCAGTGGATGAAAAAATGGTTTCAGTTGATGAAAAAATAATAAGTCAGGTATGACGGATGCAGCATTAAAGGATGTATAAGTATGTATGAATATATATGTTAGATAAAGTATGCATAGATGGAGGTGAAAATTACACAAAGTGCCAGTGACTAGAAGGGTAAGGATAGGAAAAATAAGTATAGTAAATATGTAAAATGTGAAAGAATATTAATATCCTAAAATTTATGATGAATTAAGAATATTATGGGCTGAATTACAAAGCCAATAGGAGGTGAGTGAACTGCAAAGTAAAATTATTAATAAGGTAAAATAAAATACAAATAAAATAAAGTGAAGTGAAAAGTGGTAAAGCTGTCATCAGATATGGGGGAGGGTCGTTTAGATAAAAGTCGAATACAGGTAAGGCAAATATGCAGAATCCGATGTTAGCTGAAGTAAATATTGATATGGTCGGGTATTTCATCAGGGGACTACACCTGATCATTGTGGAATTCCACTACTTGGTAAGTAATAACTACACATGATTTCAGATTTAATTATTTTCTTTGGAATGATTACTTTGTTTCTTTACCCACTAAGTTTCTACTGTTAAGTTTTCGGTTTTCTCATGTATTCATTTGATATGTTTTAACAATCCTTCATGAAATTACTTATAATTTACTTCCCATGTTAAGTCTTTATTGACATTTCCTTTTTTTGTTTTCAGGTAGGATTATAATATATGTAGATAAATGCAAAAATTCCTTTGGGTGTTGGATATTTCAAGTATTAAAGTTACTTTAATGTATACACCAGATGTGGTAACTTACTATTCTACCTTTGAATATCCACCTCTGGATTTATTTTCTACTTAAATTGTATTTTAGTAGAAAAATGGATTTTAGTGACGTGATATTGCTACTAATTTTAGTATTTGTAAAATAATAAGAGGAGTTTACCTCAGTATAGTACGTAGAACCCTTCCGTATGATACGCTCCAGAAATTAAAACGAAAAAACCGACAACTTACCGGTACATTAGAGTAAAATTTAAATAATTAAAAATCAATTTAACACAATTCAAATCAATTTAAAACAATTAAAAAGAATCTAACGAAAATATTTAAAACGATTTTTTACGAAAATCGAAAATATTCAAAATCGTTTTGAATATTTTCGTTAGATTCTTTTTAATTGTGTTAAATTGATTTTTAATTATTTATATTTTACTCTAATGTACCGGTAAGTTGTAGGTTTTTTCGATTTTTTTCGTTTTAATTTCTGGAGAGTATCATACGGAAGGGTTCTACGTACTATATTGAGGTAAGCTCCTCTTATTATTTTACAAATATTAATATCAACGTAGAACGTATTGAGTATTACAGCTCTGATTCATACTAACTAATTTTAGTATAAATTACTTTCTACAGTCTCCTAACTACACCAATATTGTGTCTAGAGGCATCCAGTTATTTGTTTCCTTGGAATTATTTCATGTCCTTCCACTTCGGATTTAAACTAGTTTTGTATCCTTCGACTTATTTCCTGTTCTTTCATCAGTGGATTCTTAACTACACTACTATTGGGTCTAAAGTTACCCAGTTATTTATACCCTTGGAATTATTTCATGTTCTTTCAACATTGGATTCTTACTACACCCTTTCACCTTTGGATTTATACCTAAAACTACCTTTTGGATTTAAAACATTCTATCAATTACAGTAATGATTACTGATATCACTTCAACATTGGTTCACTCCATTTTGAACTACAGATTATAATTATTAAACTAACTTTTCTCTATCTCAGAACATTGTGTTATCTTCACATATTTCCTTCTTTCTATGCTTAGATATATAAGCAATGATATCCTCAAACAGGATTATGGGGCTGGGAAATTCCATATTCAAGAAAATTAATACTCAAACACCAGCTAAGTATTTAATAAAATAAAATAAGATGATACAGTTAACTGGACTATTACAATAAGTACTAAAAATATAAAAATATATACATAAAATCGGTATAATAAAACAGTTAAAAACAAAATACTAAAATTGTTAAAATACCGGAAATCCAAAGCTTTCGGAGACAGAGAAAATATGTTTATATACCTTGTCTCGAAAGGTGATATAATTGGCTTCAACTAAGAGTTTAATTAAGTGAAAAATTTCCTTAATAGGAAGCTTCTAATAATTAATCGGTATCAAGTTATTATTTAACATATCCCAAAGAATATCTAATGTGTATTCAACGTTTACATTCGTATATAACGAGGTAACATCTATTGAGAATAAATTATCATTATTGCCGAGTCTACAGTCGTTCAGGTTATTAAACAGGGGTTACACACTTGCTAGGATACACAGAATTAGGGTACAAGCTAAGGATAGAATACAAAAAATACACCAACCAACAATAGTAATATCAAGAAGTACTTTATTTCTGTCAATTATGTTGAACAGTGGCACAAATGACTTAACAGATTCTTTAAAGATACCGAATTGAAAATTGTAGCCAGGCCAATACGGAAATTACACACTATACCGAACAATCGCTCAGTCCTTTCCTCGTTCACAACACAAATAAATAACCTAGTATACAACATTTCTTGTGGTGATTGCGACTCGTCTTATCAAGGTTCTACGCAGTTTCCTCTGAATTTTAGTGTTAATCAACATGCGGCGTCCTTGAGGTTGTCACAGACATTCCCTCAGATATGCTAGACAAGCTGTATTTGCTACCTGGGTGTCTAAAACGCTGATGGAACTGATATTCGGGTGACACTCAAGTCAAGTGGACCCAATTTCAGCGAAGTCCGGATGGTCTGTGACATCCAAATCCTCTGCTTGCACCTTCACGATGGTGGGACTGTTAGTAATCCTGGGTATAACTTCCATGCACAAGTACATGGTGGGTGACCACCCAGGTGTGAACCAACGTAAGCAGGGGTCGAGGTGTGGCACCCACACCACATGGAGGAAGTCAGCCCCTCTATGTTACCTGGCAGTACTAGGTGGTAGATGACTAATCAACCGGTGCAATACCACAACTTTGCTTATTCCAGGCTTGAAGTGGTGGAACCCATGTTTAGTCTCTAGAGCTAAGTTCCGGTCAACCCTTCCCTATCTCTTCCATCATGCAGTATGATTGATGACTTTTGAGATTATGATGAACATTGTGGTGAGATCCAATATTCCTTACATTTCGAGGGTGCAACTCTAAAACGGTGTTCTCAAGCCGGCCGCTAGCTAGTACATCGGACCGAACCTATTGGTAACTCTAGGAGGCTTCCAGATCAGCTAGTGTATAATCTTGCTACCTCTACTCTGCCAGATAGTGACTGGAGGGAGTCCGAGTAGTGTGTATGCGAGGGGCATTGTCGAGGCCACGTTATATCACGGATCTGGGTATATTCTTACCATGTGTATGCCATATCCAAAAATTTCATTACTTCATACAGTATGTTCCCCACCACACTTTTTCTTACTATCGAATACATCATGAATTGTCAAACTAATAGAGTAAGCTAATCTGCGAAAAGATCTAAACCTCCCAAACGCTTGCCAGTTCATTTCACAAATATACGTGATCTCAATTCTAATCTCAACGATGTCCATTTCCACTTGCAGTCTGCCAAACCTTATGTACTTTTTCTGACAAAATCTCAGTTATCGGTTGATTCAACTACTACTCATCTCAGAGGCCCAAATTATTCGCTGTATGATTCCTTTCGCCTCAAAGGTGGTACTTGTGCATATGTTTTGTGAACCCCTGGCCCCACCATGCCGTGACGGGACTAATTGTATGTCTATCATTGCTACAATTAAAGATTCTATTATTATTATTATATGTCCGTTCTGATATTCCCTGTCAGAGACTTGGCAATTCGGAATCTCCTCTCTTTGATCTTCTCTGGCTTAAAATCTCTAATACCTCATTGTGTCAAATTCATCTGTTGTCTCTACCGTTCTCCCAACTCCACTAATCACTTGGAGCTCTTTGACTTCCTCTCTTTGCAACTTGACTTTCTCCAGTCCAACTTTCTGAACAGTGAGGTAATTTTCTTGTCACACCGACCCAGCTGGTCAAGCTGCTGAGGCTTTTGCAATTACTAATGACCTTGCACAGATTGTTCATTTACCTACAAGAATACCGGACAATCCTAATCATACAGCCAACACGCTTGATCTTTTTTTCTCACAAACACCCTTCTAAGTACACGGTCGAAGTGAGAGGTCCTTTAGGCACTTCAGATCACAATTTGGTGATTGTCTCTTCTCCAACAGAGCCTTTTCTTCATGGCTGTTCCCAACCTCGTGTTGTTTGGCATTACAAGAATGCAAAATGGGATGACCTGCGAGATTTATTTTCTTCTTTTCCTTGGTTGGATTACTGTTTCAAAATTTCTGATGTCAACGTTTGCTCAGATCGTGTCAGTGAAATTATTCTTGCAGTAATGGAATCCTTTATCCCACACTCCACTTTATAAAATCTCGTCCTTTATCTAAACCTTGGTTTTCCAATAAATGTGCTAAGGCTGTTCAGAAGAATGTTGCATATCGTAATTGGCTTGTTTCTAATTCTTCAGTTTCATTTTCTGCCTACACCAAAGCTCACAACAATTGTAAAGCAGTTATTAATCAGTCCAAACTAGATTTTGAACAGGCTAAGAGTAGAAAACTTGCTTCTTGCCCTAATGGTAGCCGAGCATTCTGGTCTCTTGCCAAAGCTATTGGCCGCAACTTTTGCCTATCTCTGCTCCCACCTCTGTTCAAACCAGATGGCTCTGTTGTCACTTCAGCCAAGGACAAAGCTGACCTGCTAGCATCCCATTTTCTTCCAACTCATGTATTAACGATCTTGGAAAACACCTCCCACCATTTCCAACACGCTCCATTCAATGCCTCAGTAGACCGGGGTTCAAGCCCCTGACTGCTGAATACGGTCGATCTGCCAACCCGCACTGGACCAGCGTGGCAGATTATGGTCCATTTCCCTCAGCATGAATTGTTGAGGAGGCTTCCATCCTGCAGTGGGTTGATAATGGCTGCACTTTACTTTTTACTTTTTTATCCAGTCTTCTCTCTGATTGCTCACTGAGGGTGATGGTAGCATCAGCCAAAAAAAAAAAAAAAAAAAAACCCCACTTCCACTTCACCCCTCTATTCGTTCAAAATACCTGTTCAGCTGAGCCTTAAACTTATTTAGGCTATCATCAACCTCCACCACAAGGGATGGAAGTCTGTTCTACCAACCAACCACCCGCTGGCTAAAGGCAAATTTCCGCACGTCTATCCTACATCTGTCTTTCCTCAATTTGAATTTATGCCCTCTCAGGTGATTTTTCTGAGCTAGAGGAAGAATCCCATCAGCATTGAGCATGCTTAAACCATTCAAGGCTTTATACACCTCTATCAGATCACCTCGCTGGTGCCTAGTCTCCAGACACTGTAATTTGCAAAACTTAAGCCTTTCTTCGTAAGAGCACCCCTTTGTTCCATTCACTAATCTTGTTGCCCTTCTCTGTACTCGTTCCAGCAGCTCTACATCCTTCTTGAAATGAGGCCTCCAGACCTGTATACAGTACTATAGGTGTGGCCTGACCATTGCTTTATACAATGGAATAATCACCTCCTTATCCCTGCTGGAAAAATTCCTGTATATGACAATACTCCATGAGCTACTCTTGCAGCCCGTCTGAACTGCTCAGAGAACTTCATATCTGCCTGCACAACCACCCCCCAAGTCCCTTTCATTCTCTACCACTGTCAGTGTAGTACCACAGAGTTGATACGTTGCTCTGGGGTTGCTGTTTCCCATTAGTAGTTTACATTTGTCAATGTTAAACTTCATTTGCCACCTCTCAGCCCATCTGCTCAACCTTTCCAGATCCTGTTGCAGCAGCATAGTGTCAGTAGTGTCCTTGACAACCCTGCCAACCTTTGTATCATCTGCAAACTTGGACATTAAGCTTGATATACCATCATCAATTTCATTTATAAATACAGAAAACAATAATGGACCCAACACTGAACCCTGACGGACTCCACTAATAACATTAGTCCACGATGAGCAGTGTCCATTGATTACCACTCTCTGTCTTCTCCCCTGAACCACCCCTTTATTCATAGCAGCAATTTGCCTCCAATGTCACACTGCTCCAATTTGCGTAGCAGTCTTCCATGTGCAACAGTATCAAAAGCCTTTCTAAGATCCAAGTATATAATATCAAAGTTATTCCCTGCATCCAGTTCTTTTTGTGACTGCATCATAGTATCCAATCAAGTTGGTCAGGCAAGACTTCCCCTTAACAGAACCATGCTGTGTCTGAGCTATAACTGAAGTCTTGTCTAAATGATCCTGCAGTGCTTCTTTAACCAGTGCCTCCATTAATTTTCCTGGAACAGAAGTTAAGCTCACAGGTCTATAATTACTTGTGTCAGCCTTTGATCCTCCTTTGTGAAATGGGGTCACATTTGCACATTTCCAGTCTATGGGTACCTCCCCTGAGTCCAAGGAAGCTCTCATAATTATGGCTAAAGCTTTGCTTACTTCCTTTGCTGCCTCCTTTAATATAACTGGATAGATCCCATCCACCCCGGGTGCCTTTCTTGTGTTTATCTTCAACAGTTTCTCCTCCACTTTACTCCCAGTTATTTCAAGATTCTGTAGCTTACTGATAGAGTTGAATACACCTCTGGCATTCCCCTTGCTGAATAACTCCTCACGTGTGAATGTCGATGCAAAATATTCATTTAGTTTGTTAGCTACCTGAGCAGGATCATCAACAGTTGACCCATCAATATCAAGTGGACCAATCTGATTCATCCCCTTCCTTCTAGAGTTTACATAAGTAAAGAACTCTTTGCTGTTTTTCTTTGCATCCCTTGCCAAGGATTTCTCGTAAACTGCCTTCGCCTGCCTAACCTCCTTTGTAACTTGGTTGCATATCAACTTGTATCTATCATAGGCTTCTGTGTCATGTGTTAATTTGTAAGTATCCCATGCATTTTTCTTCTCTGCCATATGCCTCATTAGTTCATCTGACATCCATTTTGGATGTCAGATGAACTAACATCCTAAACCTTGAACAATATGTCTTAGTTGGTATGTAAAGTCTAGTGGCTTCCAAGATAAGTTCTTTCAATGCTTCCCATTTTGAATTTGCTGTTGGTAACATCATCAGTTGGTCCCACTGTATAGAATTTAAATACTGTCTCAGTCCATCGTAGTCGCCTTTACGGAAGCAATAACCCTTCCCTTTACCCCTAATGGTAGTTACCTCTTTGAGTAAATCCCACTTCAGCACACTGTGATCACTGCCACCTAGTGGTTCATTTATCTGCAGATTCTTAATGCATGAAGAATCACTGCTGATAATCAAATCAAGAGTATTACTCCCTCTAGTTGCCTCCCGAACATGCTGATGTAGAAAACAATCATCCAATAAATCCACAAAAGCCCTGCTAGTGTGTGAGTAACCAGCCCCCAAATTCCAGTCAATATCTGGGAAATTAAAATCTCCCATTATAAGACTCTCTGATTTACTGGCCCACTCTATTTCCCTGTACAGTTCCTTATTATACTCATCAGAGTCATTAGGCCTATAGCACACTCCTACTCTCAATTTTGATCTTCCAATGCTTATGTCACACCAAACTGACTCAACACTGCACTGTCCGGCGATGTCGACTGGCTTCACTTCCTTGGTTTTTATGTGTTTCTTAACTAATAGCATAACTCCTCCCCCCTTCCTATCCTGTCTATCCTTTCTGCATCCCTTATATCTGTGTGACACCACGTCTCTGATATCCCAACAATATCTGCCTTTGATGTTTTGAGCAATACCCCAAATTCATCAAATTTATTTACTAAACTCCTAGCATTGGTGTACACGCAAGTATACCTGCACCTGTTTCTATTCTTAGCTACCCCTAACACAACCCATGTGTTTTACTTGTACCGCAATGGCTCCCAGCAGTCTCTGAAATACCATGCTTCTTGTTTTTCAGGCTTCTGCTCATTCTAATAGAAGCAGTGCAAGAATCTCTTTCACCTCTGCCAGTGGCTACTGTCAATCTACTGTCTTCTAACTTCTCCACTAATGCTGGTGTCTCCCAAAGTTCAGTTGTTTCCCCCACTCTTTTCCTCTTGTATATTAATGACCTTCTTCCATTGACTGGAAATCCTATCCATAGTTTTGCCGATGAGAGCACATTGCATTCCACTTTCCATTTTGAGAAACCTTGCCCTGCTCAATCAGCTTCAACTTCTCGAAAATCTGCTACCAATTCCTAGAAATTATACGGAGGTTCGATCCGGAGATCGGATAGTGGTACTGATCTTTCGATTTATTCGCCTTTGCGGCGATTTGTCTAGCGATCGAAATGCAGCGATTCCCTGACCATAATTGGCCTTGTGGTACTCTGTTGAGATGGCGCATAATGGTCAATCTATTTCTGTTTCTGTTTTATTTTATTTTATTTTATTGTATTGTAGTTGTTCACATCTCTGCCCGTGATATTTCACATAAATTTGGATCAGGTGCACGTCAGAGGGGGCGCGGTTAAATTTTATTGATTGGCTATTCAAAATTTAATTGATTATCTTCAAGAGTTTCTGCTGCAATAATTTTTTTCTCTCCCTTCCTGTTGGTTTGATTGTTACGTATAATTTCACAATTTTCGCTCTTCTGTCTTGCCATGCTGCTGGCATTTTTATTTATTTTTATTTTAGTCATTACTGTATTCTCACTTAAGTTTATATCTTAAGCGTCATGTAGATGAAAATGCTCTTTGCTGCTTCTGATGTATGGTTTACCCCCCCCCCCTTTTTTTAATGTAAGATTCAGTTTCCAATTACTTCAAACATTATTCAAATATATATATATATATATATATATATATATATATATACACGGCATATTTACTGTACTTACTCATATATACGGCATATACAGGGTGATTCACTACCAGTGCGACAACTTGCCGGAGGTGTAGGGGGAACAAAGACGAATCGGAATCACATAGCACTGCAGGGTCCGAAATGCCTTCGTCATGCGGTAGAGGACATTGAACGGGAGGTCGCGTGAACAGCGATCCCGCTGGAAGTCAGCATTTGCGGACCAGTTCCCGAGGCAGTAGAATGGACGAGTATTCAAACGTTGAACTAGCCGACATGCACCTCGCGTATGGAGCTGCGGACTGTAAGGGGCGCGCTGCTCTGCGCTTGTACCAGGAACGTTTCCCGCACAGGCGTTCTCCTCATCATACGATTTTCGCACGTGTGCACAGAAGGTTACGTGAGGCTGGTTGTTTCACGAGAGGTACCGTGAATCGAGAGCGAACGACGAGGACGCCAGACAATGAGGAGAATGTCCTACGTCTTGCAGAAGGCAATCCGAGTACGAGTACTCGAGCGATAGGCCAACGATTGGGTATTTCCCAATCCACTATATGGAGGATACTGTCAACAAACCAAATGAGTTTATACCATCTGCAACGCGTCCAATCATTAGAGCCTGCGGATTATCCACTCCGGAGGACTTTTGCTACTTGGTTTCTTCAACAGAAACGGGTCGCAAATGCTGACTTCCAGCGGGATCGCTGTTCACGTGACCTCCCGTTCAACGTCCTCTACCGCATGACGAAGGCATTTCGGACCCTGCAATGCTATGTGATTCCGATTCGTCTTTGTGCCCCCTACACCTCCTGCAATTTTGTCGCACTGGTAGTGAATCACCCTGTATATTAAAAATAAAACTAAGTATTGCCTAAGAATCAAATTATAATAAATTTATTTTTAAATTTTTAGTAAATATTTTAATATTTGTTTTTTCGAGTCTTTTAAAAACCAGAAGGTATACGCTATTCACCTTTAAAAAAAATGCAGAGGTATATGGCATATACCCTCCACTACAGCCCTGTGGAGTGGCTCCCGAGTTATCTAGGACTGAATCCTAATGAGCATGTACGGGAATGGTCTAAAGGAGAGAAATTCTAAGTCATCAAACACTATCCAGAACTTTACTGGGTTCTGAAAGAGTGTGCTGCAATTCCACGCAAAATTCACAAAAACTATCAATAACCTCGTTGGAACGGGTAATCATCATATCCATTATTAATATCTGTAGTCCTCCCTGCTCGACATTTATTTTTAGATATGAATTAATGCAGCGTTTCCCAAACTGGGGTCCATTGACTAGTTCCAGGGGTGGTCTGGAAACGTTGGTCAACCATATATATATATATATATAACTGTAATTTTATGTTTCAATAAAAAGAAATGAAAGTATGCCAGTAGCGTGGCAAACCAGTAGAGCGAAGAAGAATTTAACATGCAAAATTAAGAATAGAGTACTGTTGGAGAAACATTATTAAATAACTTAATTTAATTTAATTCTAATTAAATCCAAATGAATCGAATATTAGACAGCAGAAATAAGTGCAAAATTAAGTGAAAATAAAAAATAAGGATAGTGGATCAAGACATCAGTGGCAGCAAATATGCAAAAACCACACCATGTTGCGTGTATTTAACTGTAATTTTGTTTCAGTAAAAATAAATGAAAGTATGCCAGTAGTGTGGCAAACCAGTAGAGCGAAGAAAAATTTAACATGCAAAATTAAAAATAGAGTACTGTTGCGAACCCCTATATGGGTTCGCAAAAACTTTTTTTTTGATTTTTGAAAGGGTCCATAGATTTCAGTAGTTTGGGAACCACTGATTTAATGAATTAATTTTGCACAGTGGTCCAAGAGTAATGTAAATGGACACGGGTACGCACTTTGCGAATCGTACACTGCCACAAATAAGGCAAGGCCCCATTACTATAATCACTGTCCTCCCTACAAAGGTGGAAAAAGACCGACTTCGAATACAGTTAATAACGCTAGGAACTTTTATGTTTTTTTTTTTTTTTTTTTTTTTTCTCACTCTGTGGCGGAGTTAATCGGTCTCAGAAGAGAATAACAAGATTTTTGACACCCAGAAACTCTGGGTTTTCGTCCAGCAAAACAAATAAATGAAAAGAAGTAATGGTAGATTTACCAGAGAATACATGCGATTTATGGACATAATGCATGTGGATGGGTAAGGTTGTTCTCGAGACAACCCCCAATGTGACTCTTTTTTTTTTTAAATTTAAGAATTGACATGCTATGTGGTACTGTTTGTCATAACTTAATGTACTTCAGACTGTATCAATTATTTTGCAAACTATTGCACTTTGTCAAATCTTAACTTTTGTTCATCACGTAAATTTACTTTGATCTGAAATCAGAGAAATTTAGCATCCCACTTTTTCTTACTAATAGGATATAATTATGAGACGGGTTGTGGAAATCATAGAGAATTTCAGCTCTGCTCGAAACAACACCGTACATCTACCTAGTTATCAGTTTTCTACTTCGAGTTTCCATGCTGCAACTGTTATGGCTCCTTTTGCACCTTACAGAAGCCAAATTATTCACAGTATGCAAGATACATGTATGGGTAAGTCATTCCATGTTTCACTTATTATTCTATTTTACTAAAATATTTCGACTGCATTAATGTGCATACAATATGTACAGGTAAAACTATTTGCAATGAAAACCATTGCAAATAGTTTTAATTGGAATACTGTTTTATTTTCAATTATTATTAAAAAAAATAATTATCAGATTTTAGCTATATCAACGTTTACAAAATGACTACGATTAGCATAAAACAGAGCTACGATGCTCTCAATACGTAGAAGAATAAGAGAAATTTATCTCAATATGATACGTAGGACAATTTCCAGAAATTAAAACGAATATAAAATTAAGGCATGATTACAGTAATAAAATCAATCAAAAACAATGTTAAAAAATTCAAAAATTTTAACGTAAATTTTGAAAAACAACTCTCCTTTCTGAAGCTGACAAGGCTTTTCGACAGTCTTGATCACAGGAATTGAAATTATGTGTGAGCCTGGATCTTAAATAGCGAGATTATTTGTCTTCGCGCATGCAGATTAGATATTGACGGCGAACGTTAATAGAATTATGTAATTTAATTTAGATGGTTTCTGCAATTAATAGTCTATTATTAACTAACATGTAGGTTAGTGCAAAAGCATCATTTTAACGTAGCCATATACTAAGGTAGTTAAATTAATTAAATTGGAATCGTTGTGGTTTAATTCATTAATTTAACTACTCTGGTAGATGGCTACGTTAAAATGATGCTTTTGCACTAACCTACATGTTAGTCATTCTACCTCGTAGCATGAGGCCTTTGCCGTCAAATATTTTATAGTCTATATCACTGCACACCATCAGGCATCTCCAGTGGTGAGCTATAGTGGGCTCGCATGAGCCCATTGTTATTATTATATTTTTTTTAAGTTGCGAGCCCACTCTTGAGATTTATTTTACAAATGAAATCCCGAATGCAATTATTGAGTATCCAGAACCGAAACTGCGGTGGGGCGAGCGGGACCCCATTCCCAGCATTTTAATGGCGCAGTCGATCTGTTATGTATTTTAAAATTGCTTCATTTTTGATTTAATTACAGTCGGACCTCTGTTTAACGAACTTCTTTATGGCGAATTTTTTTTATTCCCCTTGGTAATTACATTTAAAATTGTTTCCGATGAACAAAGAAAATTTCCATGTAACGAACAGATTAGGAGACACAACTGTGTATGCATTGTTCTCACCTGGCCTTTAAGCAATTTAGGTAATTAGAAAGTGCGAATTAAGGGTGAAAGGGATTACCGTTCCACAAAGTTAGTGGTGTCCGTAAAACCTATGCAGTCACATACCGAGAAGTCGCGCTAGTCAATATACTTTCCATAGCCAGTCAGAGGATTAAGAAGATTCGATTCTCGACACGGATTATAGCCTTTGGTCAACCTGTGTTGTGGTTCCCCTTTACATCGGCAAACAGGCATATGTTTTTCGGAGAAGTGAGTGATCCACGCCTTCCAGTAAATTTCTCTTGTCTGTGTACACGGATATTCAGCTACTGTGACCATGTAAGGTCACAGTAGCTGAATATCCGTGTAAGGTCACAGTAGCTTTACGAAGATGAAATGTTGCCAGATTTTGAAACTTTGTCGAGCCTTTCACTGTGTAGAAATGTTCTAAAATATAATGGTATGCAGGCAAAACTATTAAAAAAAAAAAAAAACTGTATCACCAATCTCCAAAAAACTAGCGCGAATTAAGGATGATTGCTAAAGAACTTGATGTGGAAACTATAAAGATCGGTCGTGTGTTCGGGCCACGATGAGCAGCCCAAACACAGACCGATCGGGCCACGATGAGCAGCTTTTAGCTTGCGGACGGCAATTGTGGGTTGGAGGAATTCCCGCTTTGTGCAAACATTTTGAATCAGAAGTTAAATATTCCGGATTATTAAATCGACTTTTAAATTTGGAATTTCTTAACCATTTAGCACTAATGATCGACATCCTGTAGGAGCTCTCTTACCTTCCAGAAGCTTTAAAAAGGAAAGTATGAAGCTAAAATTGAGAGAATGTTGAAGTGGAAAGAATTTGAAGGAATCAAAATCGAAAGTAAAAAAAATTACATCGTGATAAGTTATTAAATGCATTGTTTTATCCTTAAAGGATAACTTATTAATGGAACAGGGTGATTTTAAATTAAATAAAGAAAATAACTACACCATTGAAAGAAATTGAAACATATGCTACCCGAAATCGTGAATTTGAAAGAACTTTCATCTCGATGGCAAGACAGCGAAAACCGAATAAGAAATTTAAGTTTTCTGATAAAATATGAAATAAAAATTAATGATCTTAGAGATTTTGTCGAAGACAGTTTATCTTTAAAATCGAGTGAAAATTACCTGTTCAATTAAGAAACCCAAAAATATCTTTGAAACCATTGCCATTAGCAGTGCTGAAGCTGAGCGAGCTTTCAGCGCAATGAATACTATTGAGGAATGAAAGAATGAATAATGTTGACAATTAAACATGTTGAAATGGAAAATCATTGCTTCAATTTGATCCGGATCGTTACGTCAAATCATTCCTCTGTAATCATCGCTCAGCTATTGAGCAAAGCAAAAAAAGATCGACAACAAATATTAATAAAGAAGTAAATTGCATATGGCAATTTTTAGAAAAAAATTTCTTGAATATTTGCGAAATAATTTTTTTTCATGTAATCTGTGATTTTGTGTACTTTTTCTAGAAAGTTTGTTTTTTATTTTTTATGTAATATTTGTTTTTATATTGTGGAATGCTTTGTGATAGTTTTTATGTTATTTGTGATATGGGAAATATTTCATGTTATTTTTATTCGCAATATTAAAATTTTATCATGAAAAAATATTTCCCTAGTTGTTAAAAAAAGTTGCGCGAATGCCGAGCACGTGCGGTAGATGGTTTATGCGAAACATCCTTCGCGTTTCTTTTAGGCATTTTGATTTGTATATATCGATTACGAAATAACAGCTTTTTTATTGTAAATATTTTATTGATTATTCACAGATTTTCATAATTTCTGGAAGACAAGATACAATGGATTTATGATAACTACAATAAGAGATGTATACTTGCGAGTGCAACGTATCTAAATATCTCTGTAAAAAAGCACCGATTGATGTACCGATCTTCTGGTTGAAGCGACATACGCAGCTGTTAGGGATACCTAACATAACGAAAATGCAAGACCAAAAAAAGAAATTGTTGACAAATATTTGTATTGTTGAAATCATACTTACTGCAGTAGTAACTTCAGGAAGCATGATTGTGACGTCATACCATTCAAAAAATTCTAAAAAGTTAGAACTCCAGACACCGTCGTATCCAGTTATCGTCATAAGGCGGGGCATGACGACCGGGTTTTTAATTTTTTTTTTTTTTTTTTTTTAGATAAGACCTAGGAACATTTTATACATTTACTTATACGCATGGTTAAGGGATAAGCCGCATTTGTCCCCCCTAAATTCGCCCCTGACTCGAGATATCATACCGGTCACGAAAAATGCATCACGCGCTATAATCACAGTACTAGCAGTGCGAGCGTGGGAAGCGCCTCTAGTGGAAGCCGCAGATGACGTCACTTCCGTGACCGATCAAATTTACTCGGTAGAAAGTCGGTAAAACTGCGAGCCCCTTGTTAAAATATTCACAGCTCACCACTGGGCATCTCTCATATTGTGAAGTTATACTTCGTAACTGGGTTGTTACTATTGCAACACCAGGGTACCTGCCCACCCACTGAAGAGAAGCCAACAAGCTTTGAAACGTTAAAACGTCTGGGTGGTGGAATCCGCTGAGAATAAATAACACTAGTCTTCTCCACTGGTGAAGTGTTATTTATTCTAGGTAGTACAATACCATAGCAACTCGTTGTGACGGCATTCACAATATGAGAAATAACCAAAACGATGCCAATTTAACTACATTGGTAGATGGCTATGTTGAAATGATGCTTTTGCACTAACCTACATGTTAGTCGTCCTACCTCATAGCATGAGGCATTTGCCCTTAAATATTTTATAGTCTATTATTATAATTACGTTGAACACTAAGTATTTTGGCTTTGTTGAATAAAAATGTATTGTTTTCGTGAGTGCTTTTTTTGTAAAAAAAAATAGGTGCCGGTACTGATTCTTTGCTATCAGGAAAAATTGTAATTAAAAGGATATGAAAAGTACTCTAAAATTTTTTTTTTCTTTTCTGATATCGTTACTTTAGTAGTAATGTTTTTGGAATAAGAACAACAAATTTAGTATATTAACACAGTTTATTAAGTATAAATTATTATTCAAGTATATAAAAAAATAAGTAAAATGTGAGTAAAATAAGTAAATAAATCGGTCAACTACTTGAGTGCCTGGCATTCAGGATGAAAGGTCCGTAGTCACGAATGGTCGTTAGTGTAGTATCTCAAATAGAGATTTTTATGGCTGAAAAGTTTCTAGTGTCCCAGCTTGGCCTAAAACTGAGGAACTAACGTAAACGTTGTCTATTTGAGTCTTTCCAGTTGTTGTGAATGGCAAGGGTGGGAGAAGCGATTCCGACTTCTTCCTGGAGAAGCAATTAAAGTCTTCGGGGAGAAGCGACTGGCGGCAGGTGAGGGCCATGCAAAACTCCGCACAGGCGCCTCGCCACCTCAACGCTGGCTCCCTGAGTACCTCCTTGCTGGGATAACTCCAGCTTTGAAAATTGTTAAAAAATACTTATCACAAAGTTTATAAATGACTTTTATAGAATTATTAACTAACTATTTAGCAATCCTTTTGTCATAAAAATGAGAGTTACTTTGTACAAAGAATGCACTATCGAAGTGCAATAAAAAATTGGTTTTTTAATTTTAACACAAAGTAAATGATAGATTTCAATTGGAATAGTTTTTCCTTGATAAGCATCCAATAACGCATATCTAAAGTGATTTTTAAAATTTCAGCTCCATTAGCGACAGAAATAGAGGGGGAAGACACGAAAATTACTCACATTTTCCTGTCTGGCACCGCCATTTTTAATTTTAAAAAAATTAAAAAATATATATTTTAAACCTACTCGTCGAGCTCTTTCCAACGGTATATAATAAGCTATAGGTTGTCTTTCCACAACATTTCCCCCACACATTTACCCCCTCCATTCTCAGGCAAAGTTATGTCAACAACGATCAGTATGGCGTTATGTTAGTCCACATGTAAAAACACATGCAAAATTTCAAGTCAATAGGTTGAGTAGTTCCAGAGATACAATGCTGTGACAGATGGATAGACAGACAACCGAGTGACATTATAAGGGTCCTTCGTTAGACTATGGATCCTAAAAATGTTCTCCCCAAGGCCCCATGATGGATAAGATTGAGGAGGCAATAATTTGATAGTGTATGCAGGCGACTTGACTATAGTAATAAAAGGAAATTCATGAACCTAATTAAATAAAAAATAAATTTTCTGTTTATACTCCAGGACGAACACATGGTTAGAGAAGTTCACAAGGCAGAAAGCATACTAGAAACAGCACCATATTTAGCAGTCACAGGTTTGAACGCTGGTCACTCAAGGCACGTGTACATACCGCTCGGCTAAGGCGGGCTTAGAAGAGAAGGCGGTAGAAGTGATGGAAAGGATATGTCGATGGCCCTCTCTAAATTAATTGGATATTTCAATGGCCTAGTCAAAAATTATATTATTGAAAGGAAAGTTGGGTGCAGATCCAGTACTGCGAACTCCCATCCGTTCCCCGAGATATGCCTCTGAGATCAGATATTTAGGTATCATATTCGATGAGAGAATTAAATTACCTTCCTCCCTCATGTTAATTACCTAAAAAAGAAAATAAGTGTTATGTATGTAAAGATTAGGTGTATAGCGAGGGTGCATAGTGTGGAAAACCACATGGCACCGTCCACATGGACGGTGCCATGTTGTTTTCCACATCTGCACCATGGTACTTTGTGAAGAAGTACAGAATTTCTGTAAAAGCCAGAAAAAGTGTAATGTCTGGTTTGTGTCAGAGTAGTCTGTTCTGTTGTTATCACTGGCTTTTTGGTCGCAGGACCCCCTAATGGGCAACAGAAGGTTGCCCAAAAACAGAACAAATATGCTACTGGAAAGGTGGACTGGCCTCTCTTCCAAGAAACACTGCGGACGACTGCCTTAGCACTTGACACAGAAAGATTAAACTTGGACCAGCATCAAATGGAAATAACAAAATTGATCACCAAAGTGGCCAACACAGCAATCAAATGGAAAAAACAGTCACCAGGAGCCGTATCTTGGTGGTACCTGGAGCTTCAACAGCTAAGACGGGAGGCGAACATCGCAAGAAAAAATTTACAGCGTGCCAGGCGAAACTGGCCTGCTGCCGAAGTGGAAGATATGCAAGAACAATATCGCACAGCCAGAAACAGATATACTGCCAAGATTCTTGAGCAAAACCAGCACACGTGGGAGCATCTAGTCACCATAACGGGAAATGAAGATCCATGGGGAGTAGTTTATCGTGTAACCACGAACAAACTCCAAAGAGGTGAAGCCATCCCTGCAACCAAAAAACTGCAAGGAGATTACACAAAAACATGGCAAGAATCCACAAATTATATCTCGGATGTCATCTTTCCAGGACATCTAGACCCAACCACTCCAGAACAACTGCTGCTGTGCCACCAAAACTATCTACACCACAATGTATGAAGAGGAACCGTTTACAAGAAACGAACTGGATAACGTGACTGCAAGACTGTGGAACAAAAAATCCCCAGGCGCAGAACTCCTAGACTCCGAAATCATTAAAAAGACAGGTTGAAACTATCAGACCAATTGTTGAGCCTATACAATAAATGCCTAAAAGAAGGATACTTCCCCCTTGCTTGCAGGGTGGCAGAGCTCCGACTTGTCTTAAAAAAATCCAAATAAGTCACAGGACTTCCCGGGGTCCTACCAACCCATAGCACTCTTAACAGTGCTAAGCAAACTCCTAGAAACAGAATCGAGCAACACTATATAAACTCAGGTCTACAATCTCCGAACCAGTTCAGCTTCCGAAGCAGATGCTCAGCTGTAGCTGTAGATGCCCTAGAGAAAATTACCAGAGCTGCCACAGCAACAAATAGAAAGTATTTCCTCGTTATTGCAATCAACTTTGAAGGGGCGTTTGACACCCTCTGGTGGCGAAGCGTCCTTGGCAGACTCCAAGAGGCTAACTGCCAACCAGCCTCTACAAGTGCATCAGTAACTACCTCACGAACAGACCAGTCACAGTCCCATACTGCTCCGTAACCAGACCTGCATACAGAGGATGCCCACAGGGCTCCGTCCTAGGCCCACTTCTCTGGAATGTGGTCCTGGACGGCTTCCTGAATCTAAACCTTGGAAATGCCAAGTCCCAAGCATATGCAGATGACCTGATTCTGACGCTAGCTGAAGACACCAGAGCCCAACTAGAAACCAGGCGCTAGCCACCCTGCAAGAATGGGCCAACCAAACTAACTTATCAATACCATCAACAAAGACATGCTTAATATTACTTCGAGGGACCCTAAACATTAGAAGACCTCCCCAAATCAAAGTGAAGGGGACCACAATCAAACTAACAACTGAGCTGAAACACCTTGGCATCATCTTGGACAGGCACCTATCCTTCACTCCTCATATCAGCTACCTATGCAACAAAATCAGAAGGTACACCTCTCTTATTGCCAGAGTTACTCGCAAAGACTGGGGTCTAAGAAAGAAAACCCTCGTCTCTACAACAAAACTGTCTTCCTACCAATCATCTTGTATGCAGCTAGAGTATGGTACCACAAAGCAACTACTTCAACTAACAGATGAAGGCTCAACAACACAGCGCCACATTCTGCTCACCATCTCTAGAGCATGCAATATAGTCAGCACCGATGCACTCCAAGTTCTCATGGGTACCATCCCCCTGGACTTGGCAATAGTTCGCTGCGGTCTCCTCCACCACCTTTCCAAGGGCAAAACTTGACAGTTTTGCCCTTGGATAGGTGCCAAGGTCACCTGCCAAGGTTTTACAACGGATCCCAGAAATAACATCAAAGCAGAGAAGAGGCTTACCCTATACCTACAGCAAAACTGGCAAACGCTGGGAAAACTCTCAGAATGGCACAATAACTCGGAAATTCATACCTCAGGTACCCGCCGTCTATCCAAAATACCCACACTGGCTATCACCAGCATTACTAACCACCAATGTACTCACCAGCCATGGTGCCATACAACAAAAACTGACTGCCTCTGGACTCAGTAACATATCTCTTTGCCACTCGCCTTTCTACTAACAGGCCATGGGCCCTTCAATGACAAGCTCACCACACTAGGGCTCCTTGATGATCCACGCTGCACTTGCAGAGATGTTGAGAGCTGCTCACATCTTATGTATCAGTGTTCAGGGTACAAAGATCTACTGGGATTATTCTACACGAGATTGACAAACATCCCACAGGACCAAGAGCATCACTTTTGGACTCACTTGATGAATACAAAATATGCCCAGAATCTCTTTGCGAGAAGAGGAACCCGATACGCACTGACAAACTAGCAAGTGACTGGAACCAGTTGCACTCTCCATGCCACTGTTCCTCTAACAGAAAATGACCATTAACCAGAATGGGACATTCTTCGAAGAATGATTGCAGCTCTGGACAATGCCTACAACCCAGATTGGGCCCCAAAACCAAACTTAACCCAATCAACAACCTGGATGGGATTCTCTCTGAAAAGAAAGACGGAAACTCTTGACAAGACTACAACTCGGAATGGACCCTCCACTCCTAAAAAGGAAAACTTTACAGAACTTGACCCAACTACTGGATTCCTACAACAGACTCTGACTCAGATAGCAGCTCTGCTGCACATGCATCATTGGAGATCCATCATAGCGACCACTATCTGGGACTGACCTGTGGAAAGGGATCAGACTGGCCTTCTGGACAGGACATTGTCCTACCTTTTGCCAGACTGTGATGCTGATGTCACCAGACTTAAAGGAAACGCATCAGATTCGACCAACTGCAGCCTTGCTGCCAATGCATTATTTGGCGATCAGTACCCTGCTCCCTTGCTGGGTACCTTTATTCTCCTTTCCCAGGGGAGAAGCCAGATTCCTTTCCCCCCCCCCCCTTGCTGCCCTATTTTCTTTCTGGTGGAGCATGGGCCTGCCACACTGTCACTAACTGGGAACATCTCTATGACACCCATTCTTCTGACTTTCCCTCCCCAGCCTTCAGTCTCCCTCCCCCACTCTGCCTATACTAGTGCATGCCCTACACGTCAAAATTTAGCCGTGCAAATTGAACCTCGCCCATTGACTTTCTGCCTCCAACCTAGCAGACTTTTTTTTTTTTTTTTTTCCCTTTTAGGTCCTAGCCACTGAAATTTCAGGAAATTAGGTGGCAGGACCTGCCGGAGTATATATAAGCTACTAGGTGCCTGGTCTGCCTCCACAGGGTGTAAGTGGGGCAACGTTAGGCCCCCCAACAGGGGTCCAGCAGCTAAACGACCAGAAGAACAATGGTACATGACACTAAACGATCCAAGACCCACACACTTTTAAATCTCAGGCATTTACAGCGTACTGTAACACACCACAACGTAAATAACGCGGAGATGGGGGAAACCCCTAGTGCCGCTTGACTTGGTGGCAGGACCAGCCAGAGTAAATATCTAAATACTGGTATACCTGGTCTGTCTCCACGAGGCATAGTGAGGACAACGTTGGGCCCCAGCAGGGGTCTAGCGGCTAAATGGCAAGAACAACAACGATACACAACACTACACTCATACAATATCCATGCACTTTTAAATCTCTGGCCTTCCCAGTGAACTGGTACACCTACAATGAAAGCAAAGCAGAGATGGGGGAACCCTTGGTGCCATTTGACACTAAATACACTTACCTCTTTGCCACTGTGGACAAACAGAAATGTGGGAGCATGTTATGCACCATTGTGAATTATATGAGGACCTACGATGTCGCCTAATCACAGAAACACAACTTGTATTACAAAACCAGGAGCATCATGTACTAGGGAGTATAGCTACAAGGCGTTAACTAAATATGCACAGGATCTTTTCGGCAAAAGAAGAAGAACCTTCCCCGAGCCACAACCATAAGCAGTGAAACCCTGCTGACACACCAGCCCAAAGAACGCTCTTGCCTACATAAACTTTCAGGCAAAAAAACATAACTACCTGGAAGAAACCCCACCGCATTACTCAAACTCCGAGGTAGAAGCCTCTCACCTGGACTAGAGAAATCCATCGAGTGCAACGCACAGAGGCACTCTCCATATGGACCTGGAAGTGACAACCACTCAAGGTGGTGGTGTAGGTAAAAATCGCTGACCCGCAGAAACCGCGTGTGAATTAGACGCCGCTGGCAACGCAGTTGAACAAGTCACCACTAAGAGACATCATCCCACAAATGGCATACGCACCAAGACAACTTTAGTGCCAGAACCTGAGGACAGCAACACCAATGACAAGATACACTGCTGCAGAGGCTTACTGGCAATCTGAGCCGGCTCCCTTGTTGAGTTTACTGTACTCCCCTACCTGGCGGGTGGTGGTGAGGGGTGATGGCCTTCTTGTCTCTCCCCCCCCCCTCTTTTTCTTCTGGTGGGGCATTGGCATGCCCCCCCTGAAATTTGCCTGAGTCGCCTTCTCTATTGATCCCAGTTCTTCCTACTATTTCACCACAGTCTTCCCCCCTCTCTATCTGCACGCCAGCGCATGACCTACACGAAAATTTTAACTTCTCTAAATTATTTTGGCCAACTCCTCGGCCACTAAATCTCCTGTGCAACCCCATCTAACCAGGAAAATACAATATGTATGAGTTGAACATACCAATGGGCACGCTATATAATTTTTTTTATTATTATTAATATTTTTTTATAGGTCCTAGCCACTGAAATCTCAGGAAATTAAGTGGCAGGATGCCAGAGTACTCATTTAAAAATACTGATGAACCTGGTGTGCCTCCACGGGCGAAAGTGGGGCAATGTCGGGCCTCAGCTGAGGTCTGGTGGCTAAATGGCCAGAAGAACAATGGTACACACCAACACCTCAAGATCCATACATTTTTAAATCTCCGGCCTTTACAGTGAACTGTATATCGCCACACAATGTAAATTACGCGGAGATGGTGGGGGGGGGAACCCCTTGTGCCGTCTGACCCTAAATACACTTTACACTTTACCTAAACATCATTGCTGACCAGGTACACCCTTTCGTTATCGTCCCCTCTGGCAGTGCCGTCTTTCAGCAGGATAATGCGCCATGCCACACCGCCCGGATTGTTCGAGATTGGTTCGTGAAACATGAGGAAGACTTCCAAGTATTGCCCTGGACTCCAAATTCCCCAGACATCAATCCCATTGAGCATCTGTGGTTTGTGTTGGAACAGCCACTCCGATCTGCGGGCGTCTCAACCTCTGACCTTACAGGAGTTAAAGGATCTGCTGGTTATGTGTTGGTACCAGATACCACAAGACACATTTAGAAATCTTGCAGCTTGCATGCCTCGCCAGGTACGAGCTATTTTGGCTGCACGTGGAGGACCAATATTAGGTAGGTGGTCATTGGTGTTTGTGATCAGTGTTTTTAGTGAGAAGCACGTTTTAACTATGCATATCCTTCTGATATGCATATAATCACCACTGAAACAAACAAACAAAAAAAGTTTATATAATTTTCTATCCATTGTTTCGAGCATTCCATAACTGAATAAATCCAGTTCACTGCTGCATTTCTTTAAGTTAACATCATGAATATTTATTATTAACCTGTTCTTTGTTTTTTACTGATTCACCCTGGGACAGCCAAAATACAATTAGAATGCATTTAAATTGACGGTGACAATAAATATAATGTATAACAGTCTTCAGAGATTGTTTACATTCATAATTAAGTTGTTTTTATTATTATTATTTGTTTTTTGAAAAAAAGATTCATTTAGGCAAATTTAAAGGTTAAGGCATTATACTTTTTTTTTTTTTTTAGTAGCATTAGCAACTGAGGCCATATTGCTCTGGGGATATGCGGTGGTTATTCCCTGATCATTCCGCATCCGGTGTTCACGGGCTCTAACCCCGGTCTAATCAAGAAGCGTGTGCTCCTACTCACCTGGCCACGGAGGCGCCTAAGCATTATATACGGTGATCATTTTTAAATGAGAACCAATGAGTAATAGAATACATGAAACAAGTAACATTCATCATTCTGTGTGGTGTCGCCACCTGTCGATAAACATGAATGTGAAATGCACAGTGCAAGCAGTAAATAAACATGGTTCTATATACAGGACCATGTGTTCATGATGGAATGTTATTTCAACACAGAGTCGTTTAATTCAGATTTGTAAAGCGCCATAAAAATCTGCAATATGGAAGATTTTAAAAATGTTCAGGCAGATAAGGAATATGAATATTGCGAGTTGTATTTGCACTTCAACCTTTGACTGAGGAATGCTTTAGCACATGGAGAACCTAGCAGCAAGTCCATATAAGTCACTACAGAGGCTTGCATAACAAAAGCGGGTCATATGGCAGTTGTGATGCAGCAGTGGGGAAATGGAACTAGTATAAACCCAGTTATCTAGCATCTGTGGGGACTGGGTTATCAGCTGCATGAATTTGCGAATTAGATAAGCATCGGGTCTGGCTCAGTACCATGGCCAATAACAAAATCGTGTGACATCATTTATTATATTTGTTCCCAATAGTCTTAAAAATAATGTCTGAAAGTCTTAAGAAATTTTAAAAATCATTACTCTACTGAGAAACAGAAAACTCAAAATGAATTGAATCTACATGTATTTTTAAAACTCATTAATCTGATTACTGCTGCTAAAAATCCAGGGTGAGCAACTGAAATGGACAGTGAGAGCATTGCAAAAGTGCACTTAATGAGCTAATTCGCACGACAGTTGACAGAACCGGAATAAGTGTGGGAGCAATAAATTTCGGAAATACATTTCATAGAATGGGTTAACTGGTCGTACAGCTGCTCATAAGCCGAAGCCATCTCCCAGAAATGCGACTCAACGCCTGTCCAGTTACAGAGAACAGAAGCACTGGACATAACAATAGTAAGGGATGTGGTGTAATGAATCAAGCTGCAGTCCAGGTATCAGATAGGTGCACCCAGTGTAACATATACCCAAAGAATGGCTGAGATTGTACACCATCAACAGTGAAGTTCAGTAGGTGATGGTACTAGTTTGATGTGATGATATGAGCTGTTTTATGTGGTTTGGGCTTATTCCACTGGCTTGTCGATAAAATCGTGAATGCAGCTGTACAGTGGCGGATCCAAGAAAAAAAATGACAGGAGGGGCACCATTTGTGATAGGGGGCACCATTTAGTGCACTAGAATGCCGATCACATCAGCATCAGTGTTGCAAACTATAGTCAGTTGAAAATAGCTGAGCCACAATGCAAAAATAGATAAAATGCTATGTTAGCAATGAAAAAAATATACATATTTTTGTAGCTAAAGGGAATTTAAACGATTAGCGTATATTCTCCGAAAAATGACGGGGGGGGGGCACGTGCCCCGGTGCCCCTACTCCGAATCCGCCACTACAGCTGTATACTGTGACATTCTAAAACAATTTTGCCTTACCTGCACTGTTGCAATTCTTTTTGCTCATGCGCATGGCGGAATTTGTATCCACGATTACAATACTCTGTGTCTCAAGCACAGCAGTGGTTTGAGCAGAATAAGCCAGGGAACCTTCTGTTCCAAGCCTAGTGACCACCCATATGTGAACCCAACTGAAAACTTTCGATGTGTTTTGGAACATCAATTGAGAAAACCAGAACTAATCCACACAGAAAAATAGCCACAACCTTAGAGGAGGAGCATCTAAGAAAAATATCTCGTTAAAAAAATTTCATATTTTTAACGAGATGTTTTTCATTTATTGTTCCCATACATGTTAGAAGACTGTTGTGCATGTATCTGTAAATTAAAGATGAATTATGGGGTTAAAGCCTATAAAGAAAATGACGCATTTTTTTCAAGAGAATTCCAGCAATGTTAAGAAAACATTACTGGTACTGCAAAATAAGTGATCTGCTAAAAGGGATGTTCTGCGGCTATGCAGACTAAACTTACTTATTTCTGATGAAAATTTTTACAAATATATTTTAAATTGCATGGTTATTTTGATTTTCCAATGAAACTATACAACTAGGACTATTACCTATACTGCAGTAGCATTTACTTACTACTAATAAAAATATTTATTTATTGAAAACCCTACTACCTCCATCTGGACTGACTAACTCGCTGATGAACGTATCAAAAAATAAAATAAAATAAGCTATCCTGCACTATTGGTAATGGTTAAAACCTGGTTCTTTTCAATAGATAAGGGCATCTTTCCTCTAAGTCACAGTGCACATATGCAAAAGCATGGCCAGTTAACTTAATTTTCATTTTATTTTGTCTGATAACAGAAAGATTCATCGTAAATAGTGGCAGAAGTAGCAAGAACCGATACAAAGGATTTCATACCATACTATTTTCTGTAGAGTTGAACTTATAAGAACATTTTTGTTTCTGATTCTACCTCCGGTTTTTGTTGGTGCCACCTGCCTTTATTCCGGTCAGCGAGTCTTACATCATGTTGATACTCGAGTATAACCCTCGCCCAAAAATGATGGTTCGAAAGAGCATATAAAGTGTAATTGATGTTCCCATCGAACCTTAATAATTACTTTGATTATGATAATGTCCTTTCTTTTACAAGCATAACATAGCACTTTAACCTGATAACTGATCATTAACAAAAAGGTCAAATAGTTTCCTGAGAGGACGCGGTCGAATTGGTCCGGTCAGGTATGTAATTTCAAAACATCTCATGTTGGGAAAGGATCATTTTGTTTATTTACATACCAACTGACACACCCACAGGCTACATACACTAATACTGAGGTGTGGAAGCGCGATAATGACATATTCTTTCTGTCATACCCTCGGCAGTTGTCCTAAATCCCTACCTGTCTCTGTATAAGTCTGCGCAGTTACCACAGTGGTGTCGTCACTGTCCTTCCCACACCAAGTGGAAAAGGCCCGGGTTCAAATCCCGTCGATGACGCGAGGAACTTGAATGGGTTTTTTCACCCCGTGGCCGAGTTAGTCAGTCTCAGGCATATATAGCAAGGTTTTCCCCCTAGAAACTGGGGTTTTTCATCCAGCAAAACAAGCAAATTGACTAGAGAATACACGCAATTTACAGACATAATACATACAGAAAAATCCACACTATAATAATTAGTCTGTGTAAGAACATAATCATTCATCATATGCAGATGACTTTACGATGTTCGTCACCAAAACAGGGTCTCGAGGTGGGTGGGTCCTCCGAGAATGCTTCTCTGCAGGTCTCAGAGCTAACCACATATCTCAAAGCCATAAAAAGTCAGCGAAAATAACCATCACAAAAAAAAAAAAAACCTAAGTGCAACATCAGTATCGTCCTATACGGTGACTCCATCAACAGAATCAATATTTGAATGGTCTGGGGGAGAGTTATCAGCTTGCTTTCACACCACTTTGCAAATTCCAGGAGAAGAACCCTCGTTCTACACAGATCTAAACAATGCATTTCCTCAGTGATTTTGGGCCTCTGCTTCTGAGTTAGAATCGAAATAACCGAATCATCTCGCATTACAAGAAAGCCTTTTACCATTTTCAAGTCCATTCTTCAAAATTCTTTCACTTCTTGGTATATATTACTTATAATAACAAATGTTGTAACCTGCACTAAGTTGCTTCGACATAGGATGAAAGTCAGGGCTGTGTAGAGGTACTTGGGGGGGGAATGCAAAAGAGATTAAGGGGCATCGTTTATTTATGTTGAGGCTTTGTTGGCTCCCTCGATAGGGGCTTCCTAGATCTGTGGCCCTGGTGCGGCACATCCAGTGCCCCCCCCCCCCCCATTTGCACAGCCCTGCAAGTCCCAATCATGGGCTTTTCTCACGGCAGTGAGCCATAGACCACTTCAAAATAATCATTTGCCTCTCTGGTCTGAAGAAAACAGACAAAGACTTCCAAAGGCTCTTGGGTCTGTGAGCCGATTTGTCGACTGTGATACACGTTGGCAGTTATGTCACTTCAGTAACTATTCTATTTATATTGTGTATAATATAAAGTATAATTCAGGAAGTATTTGTTTAAGCAAATGTCAAGGTGAAATTTATAAGCAAAGGGACTTCTGTATATTGAAGCTGTTGTTTCAAAGTAATTATTAGATTTGGGCTTTCTTTCGGCCTGTTATAATATAAATTAGAATCCAAAAAATATATGTTAGCAAATTCAGTAAAATTTAATATATACATTAATAGAAAATCATACTGAAACACCATATCAGTAAAAAAAAACATAATAAAATAAATATTAATTTGCAAAACTGCTAATGGGCCACTTATAATGCAGTTTGGTAAAACAACAAACAAAAAATGTCTAAGAATGGTGTGCTATCGAAGTCAAGAAAAGAAAATGGGATTGTTCAACTTGAATTTCGAAAATATTCCTAAAAGTCATTTAAACATCTCATTCTAGTGGGTTTATTATTTAAGCCACTAAACCTCAAAATGGGAGAAAGAGCAAGCTAGCGGTGTTATGCATCCAAAATTTAAATCTTGTGGATGAATTTTAAATCCATCAGTTTGGAGCATTATTATTTTCCTCTCTTAGTTTTGAATCTTTTTGAAAATAATCCATACGACCAGCCATACGATGGACACCACTCCTTGTATGGACATCACGCTGTCGTATGCTGACACTGATGGCACCCGTCTTTACATTCTTTTTTTTTTTTTTAACCATATTACAATGATGGCAACAACACATTAGTGGTGTATACCCCGAAGAGCCTGGAATTACACGAATATACCTGAAAGCGCATCCTGTGGTTTTCTAGAGCTCCTACTAGTGTAGGTATGGGCAGTACTTCGTTATTCTTTCATCGCCTGCAATATTTTCAGGTAATTTTTTCAAATTTTTACAACAGAAAATAAGACAATGATTTACGTATTTGTTTCAGTTGTGACTGATTATAATGCTTCAAACCGTTTACTAACACAGATACTATCTGAGTACCAAATCTATGGCCCCATGAAACTGTTAACATTGACTGTGGTCAGGTCTAGGTCTCACTGGTGCTTTCTGCTATTTTTGATTTGTTGTTAAAGATAAACAGACCAAGATCCAAACACAATCCGGTAACCGCAATCAGATTTAAGCACATATAATGACAGAAAGAGAAAGTATATATCTCAGTTTTGCTAAAGGAAGGAAATTTCAATCAAAAAGGGACCAAACCATTACCAGTCCTAGCTGCAGTTGCACATAACTCTCACATGGGCTTTTGCATAATCCATCATGTGAGTACTTGCACACCTGCAATATTTATGCTCTCAGTCGCGCAACCATATCCTTCAATATTTCTCTGTTCAGAATTTTGTAATGTTACTTCCATGCATATCAAATTCTGCTTACTGTACAGAAAGCCCTTTCTTGTCATTGGCAATTAATATTTAGTAGATAAAAATTTCTAACCAGTAAGAGCGTTGACAAAAGATTCGTTTTTTATTATTTTAAAAAACAAATATTCGAAACTTGCAACAACAGCATCTTAAGCTGTTGCGTTTCATACACATGCAGTGTATGTGAAAATTTTGCATATATTTGAGTGTGCCCAACAAAGATATTTTAACAATTTGTTTAAATAACAAAACGACCTGAAAATCGTTTTGTTTTTGTTTTTTAACAGATTATAACCGAAGGAACAGTGACAGTGACTCACCTCATAGCTATGGTTCAAGCACATCGAAAACTCCAAGTCCACAGAACCCAGGTAGCAGTTATAGCATCAGTCCAGCAAGCAGCAACTTTTGTAGTTCAGGCAGTCTGGAGAACATTGCTGCAGCTGGAGCATCTTCACTTTTTAATGGTAAGCATTTTCAAGGCTGAACTCTACCAATAGAATATAGCAATCACTGGTTGAGTAGCACAACAAGGCAAAATAAAATCATGCACTGTATTCAAGGCATATATAAAATCATGCACTATATTCAGTATGAAAAAAAAAAAAAAAACCTGAAATAATTGAAAGTGAATGGTTGTGATTAGTGTAGAAATTTCTGTTTTAATATAATATCTTTTATAGCAAATTTAACATGTATTACTTTATTTACCTGCAGACAGAGGAGTCAGTATCCAACATGCATGGACCTTTTCTTCTTATTTTAATTTAATTATCTCTACAGCAGCAACCGAAATCTGCATTTATATACTGTACAAATTCTTTTTAACCTAACATTCTGATTATGTATGTTCACTTCTTCAAAGAAGTCAACATACATAATCAGAATGTTACAGATTCATAAAATATATAAATTGTCTGCTTATACCCAAGGATGGCCACGTAGGGTCAGACGAATTTATAAGACAGAAAACATAAGAACAAGCCACTAGGCTATGGTCTCGCCTGTATTTGGGCTCTTAGACATGCAGTTCACTGCTGGTGACCACTCTGCCAAAAGGAGGCGAGCACTTACTATCTTGATTCTACTCGTTTCTAAACATTTTGCATTTTTTTCCTACCACCAAATGTGTACCCAGGGCGGTGTTAAGATGATAACTTGGAAGCGACAAACAGCTCTCTAAATTATTATCATTATACAAGTATATTTATCTATTGATTAGGAGATACTTCCTGGACAAACAACCACAGGCTACACGTACTGAAGTGTAACCCCACCGTGGTGTGGGATGCGGGCACTAGTTTCAGCTAGTCTGGCCAATGTGGGAGGTTACCTTGACCAAAACCCCTACTTAGGGCATCCTGGCCCTAAGACAGAAATCTCCCAACAATGAACGCAACCTCAAATTTTTTCCTGGTAGGCCCTACCACCCTAATACTTTTGCTAATCTTAAATTTCCCTTCCTCCTCCTGTGGAAGGTTGGATTCCTCTACAGGGGTGATCCTCTATCTCTTTTCCAATTTCTTGGTGGAAACCTTCCTATAAACCACCTTCTTTGCCTTCCTCTTTATCCAAGACTTCAACTGTCATTCTTTTCCAACAAAAAACTTCTATAATTTTTTATAGGGGCTTTATGTGGCCCACGTTCTCGTGGTTATGGACGGGCAACCAGAGATCTTGGTTTTCGAGGGATCCCGCTGCTAAGAAGCCAGATGAACGACAGGCCAACATAATACGATATGACGCAAACCACACAATTAAGCACATTTTCTGTCCTTTGCATTGTTTGTATTGTGTCACAATTACATCGCGGAGTTAGAGGTGGAAACCCCCAGTTCCAAAAGACTTGGAACACCATACACAGGGTTTCCCAAAGTGTGGTCCGCGGCCCGGTACTGGTCCGCGAAAAGAAAATACTGGTCCACGAACAACTTATCTGAAATATACCTACATAAAACCAGTGCTTTTTTGTAAAAAAAAATAGGTGCCGGTACTGATTCTTTGCTATCAGGAAAAATTGAAAATTAAAAGGATATGAAAAGTACTCTAAAATTTTTTTTTCCTGATATTGTTATTTTAGTAGTAATGTTTTTAGAATAAGAACAACAAATTAAGTATATTTACACAGTTTATTAAGCATAAATTTATTATTCAAGTATATAAAAAAATAAGTAAAATGTTAGTAAAATAAGTAAAAAATAATAACATAGGTAAAAATAATTTAATAATAAAGTTTTTGTAGAATATTCCAAATTTTGATTAAGTTCTTATCGGACACCCTATGTCAACTTGTTTTCTTCCTCTTTGTGTGTCGGCTGCTGAATCACGTCCGAAGCAACTATAAATCGACATACATAATTTGCTGGATCGAAGTGGGTTAGCTGTGGGCCTACAGTTTTAAGAAACAGCAGTGAAGAAACTGTTTTTGTCATCAATGAAGCGCTGGTTAGGTTGGCGATCAGATTAATTTGTGAAAATCCTCGTTCACATGAAATCTGTATCAAACTCAGGGCGTTCATCAAATGCTTTAATTCTTCCGAAACCTTCTTATCAATTAGGTATCCCCAAATTGTATTTAACTGTAACCTAACTGACAATTTTCTAACTTCATTTTCACCAAATACCAACAATTCATGTTTAGAAGAATTAATACCTTCGTTGTCTTTGTTTTCCTTCTCTCGTCATCGGTATTGTTACTAGTTCCTAAATTTGAATTTTTTTTTTTTTTTTTTTTGAAACTGTCCAAAATGTCAGTGTCCTTTGGATATTCAGCTACTGTGGCCATGTAAACAGAGATAGGGAAAATTTATGGGAAAATGTGAATAACGCACTTCAGCGAAATAACAGATTATTTGTTGGAGTAAAAGAAAATCGCTCCCTCCTAATTCTCAAACGGGGCGCTTACAGTTGATTCACAGAGTAGTCCAACCTACGGCCTGCAAGGAAAGTGAACTAAAACAGCACTTGAAATTTTGTAAATTATCAAAAAAATTTTCACATTAAATGTTTTGTTCAGTAAATGTAATTGTGTATTGTACTTAATAAAAGTTTCGAATATTTTCAATTTCACTTTTACATGCAACAAGATATGGAAAATGTAACACATTAAAGAATCTAACTTTGAATTTTTTTGAATATGGCAACTGTATGGGAAAATGTTGGACACCACTGCAGCAGAAGGTGGGGCAGTGCCCATTGGGAAATACACCTTGAACTGTTCACTCTTGACCAGCGCGACTTCTCTGTATGTTGGACAGGTGGTCGGATAGGTTTTATCAGGTACCACTAAGTTTTAGAATGGTAATCCCTTTAGCTTAAAAAGAAAGAATACTTGATGAGAATCAACCGAAAGGGCAAGCTGGCTTTAGGACAGGATTCTCAACTATAGATCACCTTCACGTAATATGGAGAAAGATACATTGCATATGTATCTGATACATTGTAATCAGATACATTGCATATGTATCTAATTTTCTTTTCAGATACATATGCAATGTGCGAGCTGAATGTTAAAGAACCATCAAGCATAAATCCGAGATATTTTAATTACCTTGCCAATGGTAGACTCAACCCTTTCATTCTCACAACTGGGGGTTTTCCACTTGACAAATGACTCTTAAAAACCACTTACTAAACTCATGTAAAATGTGTTGTGACTGGGTTTCTAGTTGCACCCATGAATTCTCTTCAATAAGCAGCACAAGGTCATCAGCATATGGCACCATCACTGTATGCTCAAAGTCCTCACGCAACCAATCCTCCAAAACTAAGTTCCAAATTAGCAGTTCAAAAATCGATCCCCTTAGGCATCCCCTGGTCACTTCTCTCACAGTTCAACCAACCAATGACTTGGCATTTAACATAGTGTGTAAAATAGTCCTACACCACTCTAAAAGTCATTTTCATATTTGAGCAGCTTGCTAGTCACAGTTGTGAGAAATGTCCCACTGAATGGAGTCAAAAGCTCCCTGAAAAACAATAGACTCCAAAGACATACTTACTATTCGACTAATATATGATTCTGCAATGTCAGAAGCACATCCCCTGTTCTGCGACCTTGAGTGAATCCAAATTGCTTGCCAGACCAGTGTAGGTTTCTTTCTGTACAATCCATGATCCTTCTCACAACCATTTTCTCAAAAGCTTTTCCTAAGCCAAGAAGGAGGGCAATAGGTTGATAAGATAAAAGTATAAACTTTTAGATGATGATGCCTTCAACAGGAGCTTTAGAAAAGCATCCTTCCATGGTGATGAAAAGACCCCCATCATTATAAGCTTGCTTTCTTGCATCAAATTAATGCTAATGCTGGCAGCTATTAAAAACCTCAAGAAGAAACACCAGTACCAGCAGAGTGGCCCATTTAATGACCTCTCCGTCAATGAGACCCATCCCTGGGCATTTATTATTCCTTATTCGGTGCACTGCATCATCGAAACTGAGGGGATCGTCATCCTTTACCCCGATGTAAGTATGGTTCAACCTTTTCATTAACACACGTTCCTCTTTGTCTTGAATGAAGGCAGTATCTCCAATCAGATTATCCAAAATCAAAGATATAATTCACCCCTGCACAGTGCTGTAGTCGTAAAATTAGCAGAAGGTATACTCTGTGAATGTCACGTATGCAGAGAGTATACTGTGCTTATTAGTCGAATTCCAGAGGGGTATACGGTGTATACCCATGTATGTGTGTATACATATATATTTATATACACTGAGTGATCGCTGAATTATGACCACCCCTATGAAAACTGAATGCGACCCTTTGACCACGTGAGGTATGAGAGTGCGGAGTTAGTCGACCTACGTAGCATAGATAAGGTGTCAGTTGTTCATGGATAGTAAAATTCTGAGCATGATGGGTAAAAGGAAGGATTTATCAGACTTTGATAAAAGACAGATTGTGGGTGCTCGACGAGCTGGTGCTTCGATTTCCCAAACGGCTGAACTGGTGGGGTGTTTGAGAGCTGCCGTACTTAAAGTGTACCAGGACTAGCATCAAAATGGTCAAACGACCCGGCGGCATAACTGGAAAGGTCAGCGAAAGGTTGATGTTAGAGGTGAGCGCCAAGTTCGACGACGCGAACAGGCGCAGCACTTTTGAAGAGTTGACTACCCAATACAACATGGGCCAACCCAGAACAATATCTGGTAAGACCACGTGTCGCACGCATGGGCTATACCAGCAACAGACCCCTACGGCACTCTCTCCTTACCAAGGTTCATTGGCGTAAAAGTGGCATGCTCTTTGCACTCACCTGGTGCAAAGAGCATGCAAGTTGGACGTTAGAAGACTGGAAGAAGGTGTGCTGGTCGGATGAGTCACGTTATTTACTCCACACCGTGGATGGTTGTGTACGGATTTGGTGTCAACAACATGAGGATCTTGATTCATCATGCATGGTATCAAAATTGGAGGCGGTTGTATGGCATGGGGCATGTTTCACTGGATGAACTTGGACCCCTGGTGCATGTGGAGCAACGTATTAGTGGTCTCCGCTATCATCAACTGCTTGCCGACCGTGTACACCCTGCTATGTTACACTTTTTCTCTAATGGTGATGATGTCTTCCAAGATGACAATGTGCCGAGCCATCGGGCACTTGTGCAGGAATGGTTTGAGGAACATAGTTCCGACTTCCAGCATATCGACTGGCCTCCGAACTCCTCGGATATCAATCCCATAGAGCACTTGTGGGACCCTATGGAAAGGCATATCAGGCGTCTGGATATACCAATCACCTCCATACCAGCATTGCTGACTGCATTACACAGTTTAGTTGGCCCTACCTCCCGAATGCTTCCTACATCTTGTTGAATCAAATGCCAAGTCGGATAGCTGCTGCACTGAGGGCAAAAGTAGGACCTACGAAGTATTTGCTAGGTGTTCATAATTCAGTGATCACTTAATTTAAACTTAATTATAAATATTTTAATAATATTTGTTTTTTTCAAGTCTTTCAAAAACCAAAAGGTATACGCTTTTCATCTAAAAAAAATCCAGAAGGTATATATATAGTGTATACCTGTGTATACTCTCCACTACAGCCCTGCCCGTGCATCTTATCCAAGATAAGTTGGCCAATTTAGCAACTGGAAATCACCGATGAGTCAATCTTACAGCTATTCATTTTATTTTAATATTTTCAAGGAAATCGCCAATAAATGAAAAATATGATACTTTAGAGCACCTGTGTTCAATTGGAGTGGGCTTCACAATGGAAATTTTTTTGTTGTCCATAGCATTTTCCACGCTTTCCCTCTGACGTTTTGAGACAGGAAAGGGTCAACAGCAAGCCAACCGGACTGAAATGGTATTCCCCAGGTTCCCTGATCATGCCATACATATAGTGTTCTGAATTTTGATTTGTACATTTTGTACAGCCGGCCTCGCATAACCCGAGTTCGATTAATGCGTTTTTCAGTTGCCACTATTTGAAAAATTATATCACTTTTCATGATGCAAATTTCCAGTTAACACGATCTTTTTTTTTTTTTTTTTTTTTTTGTGATAGTTTAAAAAGATTTGAATAATATGATAAGCTTACTGCGTGTTGGACGGGCAATAAACAATTGTTTGCCCGCTGCCCGCCTCAGTGTGTCCCATCAACCATTGGAAGAAGACATTTTATTTGTTTGTCTCCCGCTAAAAAAAGTCACTTGCAGGCTTGGATTTAAAAATTCTAATTTTTTAATGCAAAATAAATTTAAATTTTAAATGAGCCAGATGAAAATGTTACTGCAAAGGAGATAACGGTAAAAGAACTAGATGAAATCTTTTTGTATCGCAGCGAACCTTCTTTACCTACGATATTTATTTCACCAGGACATAGGGAATATTGTTATCGGCTACTGCAAATTGATTGATGAAAAAAAGAAAGCCAACATTGTTCAAATGACTCTGTTCAATAACAAATAGTTTCTTCATTCTTTATGCTAGAGGTTCCCAAACTGTCTCGGTTCAAGGCGCCCTTAGTGTCTCAGTAATTTTTTCGCGGCACCCCTAGGCCAAAAGAAATACCCTAACCGTTCCATTTATTAAGTAGTTAGGTTCAAACAAAATAATAACTAATGTTGAAACTGTGAACTACCTCGAGCAAGGAGTTCGTCCAATGTCCGACAAATGTTGAGTATCACTGTGTTTCCCTCGAAAATTTAAAATATTCCGTGGTTTATTTATGCAATAAACATTTAATTCTATAATTATTTTCATTATCTTTTACGTGGTATACAGTTAAAAAGCTATTTAAAAAATTCTTTATGGACATTCCTGAAAGTCAAGGACCAATTATAATTTTTCCTATTGATTATTATTTATATTCGATTAACACGTTTCCTTTTTGTACGCTCGTGGGATGAATTAATCGAGGCCAGCCTATACTTGCATTGGGGTTCTTTATTCCAAAAATGTTTAAACTTGCTTGCTGTCTAACTTTGTTTTTACCCCAGCTGAACTGGCCTAACAAGGAAGGCGAAGTGCAAATTAAAATAAAAGAAAAATATATTTAGAGGTTTACATAATTTTGTATTAGAAATAAGGCAACTAAAATGAAAATGTAATTAGAAAAAAACAAACACTAATTGACTTCTCTCCAAATCCCCTCTTTCTCTGATATTTATAAATCCTTTTCAGTGAAACGTCTCTGAAATTCACTGTTTCGGCTGAATTTTTCCTATAGTTTCTACATTTATTTATTTTTTGTGATAGTTTAAAAAGATTTGAATAATGTGATAAGCTTACTGCGTGTTGTGCAAAACAACTCTTGGACAATGATGAAACCCTTAGCGACAGAACCAGACTGACACCTGATGACATTTCCACCGCCCTCAGACTGTGCTTAACAGGGGGTGCAATCATGTTTAGTGACTCAATTCACCAGCAGGTGCATGGCACAACCATGGGTTCCCCTGTCAGTTCGGTCACGGCAAACATTGTGATGGAGGAGTAGGAGGGACGTGCGTTTACACACGCACCAGATCACATCGCCTTTTGGTGTCGCTATGTAGACGATGTGTTCGTAGTTATCCCTAGAGACTCAGGTCAGCGAATCCTAACCCACCTCAACTCACTATCGCCCTTCATAAAATTCACGATTGAGCTGGAGTCGAACAACACCATACCATACCTAGATACCCTCGTCCTGTGCGAAGACACATGCTTGAAGACGACAGTTTATCGTAAACCTGTGTGTGCTGGCCAATTTACCAACTTCCGGTCAGCACACGCACGGGGTCACCTCCTCACCACTGCCCGAACCTTGCTAACTCGCGCCTGGACACACTCTAGCTCTGCAGGAGAAAGACGCACAGAGATCACCAGGGTCAAAGTGGACCTTGCTAGATGTGACTATCCCATCGACATCCTTGATAGGTGTGACCTACAGGCACGCGACAACGTGGCGACCAACAGTAACGTCAACAGTGGTGAGTCATCCACAAGGGCATTTATCCCATACTACCCCAACCTGTCACAACAGATCGGTAGAATCCTAAAATCACATGGGATAAAGTGCATCCAACTCCCAGGCAAGAAACTGCGTTCTCTCATTTCCAACATGAAAACACCTGTCCCCACCCTTCTGCAGAGCGGTTTGGTCTATCGCATCTCTTGCTATGACTGCACTAGCTGCTACTTTGGAGAGACTGGAAGTCGGCTCGAGAAACGTCTCTCAGAACATAAAAGGGCGATCCGTTTGGCAGATATGGAACACTCAGCTATTGCCGAGCATGTCTGAACAACCCACCACGACATAGACCCACACCGCGATGTAGTGGTTGTGGACAGGTCCCACCATTACCTACGGCGCACCTGGTTGGAATTGTTAAACATAAAATGCTCGGATACCTCTTTGAACAGGAACAGTGGTTGTCAAGTTAACCCCATCACAGAAGCAATAATTCTGTCCATAGACAAACGCTGGCCGCGTCACCACCATACGTCACAGCCACAAACTTCAACCTCAAACACACGCCTCACACACCAACTTGGCAGTGCACATCTCCATTCTAACTGTCATTTTGATATATTTTCTGTTTAACTGAAGAAGGCTGTCTACTCAGCCGAAAGCTCTTTGTATATTAACCGTTCTATTATTAAACCGCTCTGAGGAATTATAATTTTTTCATTTCAATAACATTTATTTTCATTAAAAACTCTAAGAGGAAACCTCATGCCTTTTATGTAGGACCGGAATTCTCTAAACTCTCACAGTCGAAGGATTATGTGATTATGCAATTAAATGTCCCATATTTAATATTAAATAAACTCAATTACAAAAACTACATTAAAATTATATAAATACATACATATTAAAAGATTGTCATGTATTCAATTCTCATCCCCAACGTACTCTCATTCCCAACAGCCATCAACACTCCCAAAAACCCAACCAGTGGCACATGCTAACATGAGAACTGAAAACAATTGTCGAATTAATCCTTAAGAAACATGAGATGAATGTACATCGAATTAAAATATCTAAAAACATAAAATTGTCTAAACTTCTTATAAGGGACCAAACTTCTTCGGGTAGATTCTGCGCTCACAAGAAGTAAAGTGTTTTTCGCGAATGATGTCCACCCTTTTGTGTACATAAACCTACCGAATCCCTGATACAAGATTATTTATACTAACCAATGTGTGAATTACTGTTGACACATGCGCATAAAAATCCAAGTCGGAAATAGTGTAAGGCCTACGAACATTAATGGAATTTGCATTTAACCTCATTTCCAGCATTTCAGCAATTAATAACTTAATATAATCTTTTTGCGTGTTTAAAACTTTCATTTCATTAAAAAGGAACACATGGCTATCACTGATAGCATGGAAAGCAAGTTCCAAGGCACATGTCCTTCTAACCCTAACCGATGCTGCATGTTGTATCCTCATCAAAAAATAATTTTGTGTCGAACCGCAAGTAATATTATAAACAACACTGTGTGCATCCAAGGTTGAAATGGAGCTGACCACTCTATGCTTCAAAACATCATGGAGTTTACTAGTCGGTTGGGCGTATTAGAAATAAGGCAACTAAAATGAAAATGCATTTAGAAAAAAACCAACACTAATTCCATATATACTGTATATATGGAACTTTAATAAAATGTTTCTGTTCAGACCTGTTGACTTTGAGGGAGCTTTTGACTCCATTCAATGGAGCAGCGTTCTTATGATGTTGAGACTTGCAGGCTGTTCAACTAAGATCTTTAGGGTGGTAAAGGTGGACTTTAGGGTGGACTACTTCACGCACCGTACAGTGACTGTTAAGTCGTCGGCTGATTCTATTGTACGAGAGTTGACCACGGGATGCCTATAAGGATCGGTGTTTGGACCACTAATTTGGAACCTAGTTGTGGAGGACTGGTTGCATAGGGACTTCGAGCATACAGAGATGGTAGCATATGCTGATGATCTTGTGTTGCTTATTGAAAGAAATACACGGATGTAACTAGAAACCAGATCACAGCAGGTTTTGTTTGAACTTAATAACTGGTGTAGGTTACATAGACTGACTGTATCAGGAACCAAAACAAGGACAATGGCCTTCAAGGATCAATTTTCAAGTAGAAGACCCCCGGTTGTTAGAATGAATCGGTCGAGCCTAAAATCGGCAAGGCAATTAAAATATCTAGGCATTATGTTTGACGATCTTTGACTTTCAACTCCAATGTTACTTATCTATCAGAAAAAGTGTGGAAATTTATTGGGATGATTACTCGAATCACTAAAGTTGGCTGGGGAATAAAAGGTAAGTCGCTGAACTTGCTATATGAATGTTCATTTATTCCCATAGTAACGTATGGTGCACCAATTTGGTTTGAACATGTAATTGGAAAAGTATTAGTAATGGCCGCATGGTGCAAGAAAGCCTGTGGCTTATGCTGCACCAGCCCAAAAAAGAAAAAAAAACCTGAATAAAACAATGATTAAAAAATAAATAAATATTTACTAGAAAGCTAGAAATTTACTAGAATAAGTATTTACTAGAAAAGAGGAGTACTCCTTAGGATGTGCATGGCATGCAGAACTGTGTCGGCCCAAGCTTTGCAGATTGTGACTGTAAAATTGCCTATTGATCTGCATTTATTGTATTGTGCATTGGCTTGCTTCATCCGCCGTGGCATTCCCTGTTCTTTTCTGAATATACAGGTGGACATTTTGGCAGATCCCAGGAAGGAAAGGACAAGAATCTGGGATGCTTTGGTAAAAGTCTGGCAAGAGCATTGGAGTGTTTGTGATAAAGGGCAGATTACACAAAATTTTTTCCCAGATTTAAGAAATGCAGCCTCAATAAAATTCAAATGGTTTGCTCCAAACTTATAAGCTATGTTCTTATTAACTGGTCATGGTTCGATTAATGCAAAGTTTCATGATTTAGGAATTAATGAAAGATCTAGTTGCCATTGTGGAGAAAGAGAATCATGGGTACATATTATGTACAACTGTGAGAAGTACTGTGATCTATGGATTGAATTGGGCCCGGTGTCTTTGGCTGTCTCCTCTTTTTGCAATTTTCATTAATTAAGTAGGGATCCGAACAAGTTCTTTGCCTCCGGGCCCGAAAAAAGGGTAGCTACGCTACTGATATACATACTAACTAGTTGATATTTCTGTTTACTGACATTTGGGGGGGGTTTAAAATTTAAAACAGAAAAAAGATAAGCAATCAATAACAGAACACAGCAAGCACAAATTGGAACAAACACAATATGTGCAAGTTAGATACAGAGTAACAATTAACGAAGCTTAAAAAATAGGAATGAAGAGAATATTCTGAAAATCTGTTTTTATATGATTGAAGATTTCGTGGAATGGGAAACACATATGACCATGATAACGCAAAAACCCACAGAATTCTAGCTGTCGGTGGTATTGCAAATTCAATAAGATCGATATTATTATACGTTTATAATAGATTGCACTAACAGAAAAGTCTGATAAACCAGAAACTGCTAATTGTTTTATGGTTGTGACCTTCAGAAATCCAACCAGACCACATGTATGGTGGGAGAAAATTGTAGGGTAAGTTAGAGTGCTGCGATCTTCTGTCCCAATTAAATGGCATGTTGTCTCGATATTTTCTCGATTTGGTTCTGTTCTTTAAGATTTGTCCCGAATAAGCTGCTGCCCCGATTAACCGGTGTCCCAAATGACCGGAAATCACTATATATATATATATAGTGGTTTCCAAAACTGAATGGTTAACAATTAATAAATTGTTAACCATTCAGTTTTGAATGTTAAACATTTCTATTCTGAATATGGTAATGTTAGGAATAAAAAATCTGCTTCAGACTTTTTTTGTTTGTTTGTTTTTAATCTTTGCTTATCTTTTATTTGCAGGTGGGAATGTTAGTAATTCGTCCTTTTCTTCCATGACTCCTTTTACCATTTCTGCATGCAGTAACCAGCCTTACACAAATTCTGTTGCAACAGACACCAGGTAATATTTTAGTATTCTCATCATCCAAGTGAACAGCAGCAGGCAGAAAACCTTCAACAAAGCATTATATTTTTAATACTCGATTGACCAAGAGACAAGCACAGTTCCAATAGCTGAAGGTCTGACCCAGGATTGTTGTTCCATGCACAAGTGCCAACATGTGGAGTAATTTATGCAAGAATGTCGTGCCATCAATGTACAAATACAGTAACAGATTTTGCGAACAGCTGTTACGATAAGAGTTCCAAGAAACAGCTGTTCATGCTTCTAATAAACCTCCTTCAGTGTTCCTACCGAAGTCGGAAAGTAAAGATAATAAAAGAGTACAGTATCTATCTGGGTATTGTCTGTGTGTTTCGATACCGATAAATCACTTTTTTGCCTACTGAAGCTTGAGCATACTTAATGCTGGTTATAGATAGTCTGAGCACAGGGAACATTAATTGCATTTTTTTCAGAGCCTGCCACAACCTTGGGGGAACTGGAGAAATTGTGCCATTAAATGCTCTTAGTAAATTCTGTTGTGAATACACCTTGTTATTATAGAATTAAATTTATGACCAACAAACTTTGGAGAACCATTATTAGGCCAGATATGGCCTAAAAATGGTTCTCCATTATGATTCAACAACAGCTATTACACCATTAGGTGCTTGGAACTTGAATGACCATTTAAATAGTGCCAATTAGCAAAGGCAGAAAGGCATTTATTTATTGCGTTTTCAAGAAAGGGGTATACTAGACGATGAGCAGCTACTGATAACTTAAAATAATGCTCTACTGGAATCACAAAATGTATTATTTTTGATTAATAAATGTCAATTTTGTCTGTACTGTTGTTAGTTCTTACTAGTTGTGTGAATCAAGAATATTCTCAAGGAATTCCCAAAAATGTTCTACAAAATAAAAGTGTGATCAAAAAGTTCGGTGAATGATCTTATAATTCTTGATAGCAGAGCAGTAGTAAAAAATTGTGGGTGGAGCTTAAAACATCTTTTGAGCATGAACATCCAAGTTTTTAACTTATTACATGCCAGCCCGGAAAAGCTGCTTTCAGTGAACTTTTTTTTTTTCCTCATTCATCGTGTGTATAATGAAAATAATGAACCTGAATAAAGTGCGAACATAAAATTTTGTTGCAAACTTGGTAATTTAGCTGTGGAAACAAGAAATACTCATTACAGTTTACAGAGATGGTGCCATGACAATAAAAAGGGGAAAAAGTAACTTAAGTTGGTTTCAAAGATTTTGCAAGGGAAAACTTTTTGCTTGAATATGAATAAAAATACAATCACCTGTCAACATCCAGAAACAATCAAAATAACAATGAAGTCTGCACCATCATTCAATCGGATTGATGACAGACATTGCTGAGGAGACACCTCTTTCATTTCGTTTGGTTCAGGCCACTTTGACTAAGGATTTGGGTATGGGGAGAATGCACCAAGTTTGTTCCACAAAGTCTCACTCAAGATCAAAGAAAAAAAAAAAGTTCTCATTTCAACCAAGTTGTTGAAATGAGCCTTGAGTGTGGACATGACCTAGATACCAAGACTCAAAGTTCCCTCTAGAAAACAAATCATCACCAAGGTCATGCTGGTTGCATTTTTTGACAAAGAGGAAATGGTATTACCAGATTTCATTAATGCAGCTTTAACTATCTAGAAGTTTTAAAGCAGCTGATAGATGTAATGCACCATATATATATTAACCAAAAAATGATAAAATGGTTGCCTCCACCATAACAACAGTTCTGTCATGCCACAGCCACCTTATTCTTCAGGTCCACCATGTGGGTTTTAGCTATTCCCAAAATCAAAGCAAGACATGAAAGAAAAATGATCTAAATCGATTTAGATAATTTAAAATCATTGAACAAAGACCACTTCCAAAAATATTTTGATCACTGACAAGCAAAATGAAACAAGTGTTTCTTCACTATAATCGCTTTGTAACTATGCAGAAACAGATTGTACAGAGTTGCAAAAGGAGATTATATTGCAGAATATTCACAATGGAAACATTTATGGTTGAATAAAAATAATTTTTTGCAAAATTCACCAAACTTTTTGATCAACCTGTTATTTTCAATAATTCTTTGTTGTAATTTGGAATGCTAAGCTCCTGTAATCACTGCTTAATTTTCCAAAGGAACAAAAGAGCAACTCAAGTTTTAGAAACATTTGGCAGGGGAAGGCAAAATAAGTAAAGTGCTGCAGTGCAGCTTCCTAGGATACTCCGGTCGTGCTCTATGTGACAAGGGATATTGAGGAGGCAACCATACAGTACACTCTCAGCACGGGTTGTCAGGCACCGGGTGCCCTAGCATTGGCCCAGAGGCGGATTTAACGGCGGGCACACCGGGCGCGCGCCCTGGGCCCTGACTTCTGAAGGGCCCACGCAAAACCCCAACAAATTAGTTGAACATATTAGTTCAAAACTTTGTGATTATTATTATGCTATTATTAATTATATTACACATATATTCAAATTTTATTGGAAATAAAACATTAATAGTACATAATATTTTTTATTTATTTAAAAAAATGGTTAACATGTATTTTTATTTTCCCTGTCTCTCTTGTTTTTTAAGGGGCCCAATATTTTCTTCTGCGCCCGGGGCCTCAACCGACCTTAATCCGCTCCTGCACGGGCCTAAATCCCAACAAAGGGAGCACTCTAAATCCTGGCAAGAACTCCTGCTCCCTGTCCTCGTCCCTAACATCAATTCTCACACCTGGGTCTCCACACTCTCACTTTCTAGATATTATCCAGCAGGTTCAATCTGGGTAGATCTCCACGAAAATGAAGTCCAAGCGAAGCAACTTTTTTTTTTTTTTTTTCTTGTTAGTTGTTGGCGCATCAGCTTCTATGGCCATAATGCACCTCCCAAAGTTTTTGCATTTTACTGTGATCCAAGCCCGAGGCGGGAATCGAACCGCGACCCAAGCAAACCAGGCACTGCAGCAACTCCAGCAATGGGCCGCAAAACACCAGCTAACAATTTCACCCATAAAGACCTCTTCAATCCTGCTTAAAGGAACCCTGCAATTGCAACGACCACCGCAAATAAAAATTGACACTGTCACCATTAAGTTTGTAAACCAACTTAAGTACCTAGGCGTGGTACTGGACAACAACCTCTCGTTCCAGCTGCACCTAAAGTACATAAGAAAAAAATCAGGAGCTATTCTGCACTGGTAGCCAGAGTTACTAGGAAAGATTGAGGACTCAAAAAAAGAGCCCTGACGCTATATTACAGGACAACGTTTCTCCAGCAATTACTTACGCCTCAGTAATTTGGTTCCCAAAAACTGCACGCAGTGAATAGAAGAATTCTGGATATGATCCAAAGGACCATACTCTTAACTACGACACGTGCGCGTAGTGCAGTGAGTACTCCAGCACTATAGGTACTCGCTGGAGCGCTTCCTTTGGACCTGGAGGTCGTTCGCACAGGTCTGCTATACTTGCTATCCAGGGGAGTGGCGGCCACACATCTGGACTACACAACTGACCCAGCGAACGACCTAAAAACGGAATAAACTAGATTACAGAACCACCTGCTAAAATTATGGCAGAGAAGATGGACGGAGACCACCAAGGGCGAGATAACCAGAAGATATCTACCAGACCTTCAGAAAATCTACCCAAAACAGCCGACCTGGTACTTCCCAGGGTACCATTTGACATCTCTAATAACAGGACACGGACCCTACAATGAGAAGCTGCACGGATTCGGACTCACTGAGGACCCCAACTGTACGTGCGGGGAGACAGAAAGCTGGAATCACATAGTGTACGAGTTCCCACAATATGAAGACCTCAGAGGGGTACTTATAACAAAAATAAGATACCTACCAAAAGGATTGGAATCCCATTTCATAGATACTGAGGATGAATATAGAGCATTATCCCAGTTCGCACAAGACCTCTTCGTCAGGAGAAGGACATTAATCACCATCTACAATGACTGACATCAAGTACCACTATTGAGACACCAGCCAGCACAATGTAAAGGCTGCAACTAAAGATGAGGGACACAAGCACAAGGACGGAGCTTGCCCCATGAGTAAAGAAACTTGAAATAATAGCTGCCAATAGCCATATGGCGATCTGAAGAGGGCACTCTAGCCCCCTTCACCTTTATACCTACTTCCTTGGGGGGAGGGGGGACATTTTCGTCCTCCCCTCCTCTCACCTTATATCTTCTACTCTGGTGGGACATGGGCATGTTCCACTGAAAACTGGGGCTACCTACTCTATTGGCCCCATATTTCTGTCTTTCTCCCTCCAGCCTTCTGCCTCTCCCCCCCTCTCTATCTATACGCTAGCGAAAGCCCTACATACCAAAAACTTAACATATCTACATTACCTTACGCCCATAACTTGGCCTAGCAAAACTAAGCGATTCTACCCCTACGTCGACGCGTTTCTTTCTTTCTTTCTTTCTTTCTTTTTTTTTTTAAGGTCCTAGCCGCTGAAATCTCAGGAAATTAAGTGGCAGGACCTGCCAGAGTGAAACAGACTACTGGGTTCCTGGTCTGCCTCCACGAGGCGTAAGTGGGGCAACGTTGAGCCTCAGTAGGGGCCCAGCGGCTAAATGACCAGATGACCAACGGTACAAGGCATTACAAATATACAAAGTCCATACACTTTTAAATCTCTGGCTTTTCCAGTCAACTGGTTCACCCACAATGTAAACTACGCGGAGATGGGGGGAACCCCTGGTGCCGTTTGACGCTAAACACACTTTACCTTTGGGTTGCCAGGCATGCACTTTACCTACCTGGCTAGCCCGGTCGGCCACGAAGCAACTAAAAATGGACCAGCATATTGGGAGGAGGGGGATTGAGAAAGTTACAATGCAAAAGTTTGAAGAAGAAGAAGAAGAATACACATACACTCAGTGGTCACTGAATTGCATACACCCCATCCATAATGGACTATGCTGCATAACTCGCAGTACAAAAAACCAAACAGCATCATGCACTAGAGCCATGGTAATTTGCATCTGGTCATGCAAGTCAAAGTGATAAAGTAGCAGTTATGGGACATATTAAAATTATCAGAGTTTCAAAATGCATGATTGTGGAAGCTCAGTCGGGTGCTTCTTCCATATAGGAAACAGCATGTCTTGTCAGTTGCTCACAGCAGCCACTATGGTTAAGATATACAAAGTATGGTGTCAAAAACAGGCCAAACCACTTGTCGCTGACAGAACTTAAAGGATTACGCAAGGTGGGTGTCCATGGTGAGCGAAGGATGGGGTGCATTGTATGGGCTCAGCAGCAGGGGAATGCAAGAACAATATCCCAAATAACGATGTGCTGCACACCCAGATGTATGGGGTGGTCCATGACAGACAACCCAAGAGACCTTTTCCTTACTGCCGATCATCGATGATGCCGAATGCTGTGTTGTCAATGTGCTGGTTGGAACAATAATTGGAAACAAATGTGCTGGTCAGATGAGTCCAAATACCTGGTGCAAGACCCAACAGATGCCGAGTTCACCAGGTGGCGCCCAGTAGTATACCGTGTGTGTGTAACACTCTTAATCAAAGGTAATTCATGTGAATTATATTAAATGATCGACCATTCAAGTGATCCTGTATCCATCGGTGAACGCCCGTCTACTCGTGCATGAAGTTTCAGCTGCGTTACTCCAGCAAAATTAAGTATTTTGTATTTTTCTTCTTTTGGCTTGGGACAATGCACTTCTCGAAGATGGATGATAGCTTGTAGTTATTCTTGTATAGCATAATGGCAGTTAGTGGACACTAGCTTCGCTGACCAATAACATTTCCCTTCGCTCTCTATCCGTTTTCATGTCACCACCCTGCCTGCAGCAATCACTCTACAGCAGGAGATCCGTACACATTTAGAGAAAGCTTTGTTTTGCAGCAGTGACTAACAGGCTTAAGTTTTGTGTGACTACCAAATACGTAGTCCTCACTTTCAGTTATTTTGTTAATTATGGAAATGGCGACTCGTTCTAAAAATACATATCTGCAGATTATGCAAAACAGAAATTAACAATGAAAACAAAGGAGTATTCATTAAATGCTCCAAATGCAAATTCCAAATTTGCCAGAGCTACTCAGGCCTTTCCTACATAAGCCTGAATAAATTATCAAGTGCTGCCCGTGCAAAATTCATTGCATACTGCTGCCGAAAATCACGGGCCTTCATATCTGCCCATATTGTAACTCCCAGATCCCTTTCCTCCTCCTCCTCCACTGTTTTTAACTCAACCCCCAAATGTCTAATTTTGGAGGTTGTTATTTCTCAAGTGAACATGTATATATGTAAAGGGTGGCTCCTAGAACTTCAGTTCAATTCTGCTTTATATCTCTGTGAAGAACAGTACCACTATAGAAGGGCCAGATATGTGAATAATGTAGGTTTGTGTGTGTGTGTGTGTGTGTGTGTGTGTGTTCTGGCCACTTGGTTACTTAGAAGCATCAATCACCTGGAGAGATGATTCTAGGTACTCGTTCACACGACAGGAAGGTGAGCCACTCCATGTAAAGCATGTACTGTGTCAAAAGAGACAGACGCAACTGGTGTTGCCAGAAGGTGGGCCAGGATCCTCTGAGGACCCATTTCAGAGGGGGGAAAAACACCCATGGTGCTGGATATGGAAAATAAAATGTAATAAGAAATGAATAAAAATGTAAAATTAAATAATAAATAAAATAGAAGAAAATAAAATAAAAATGTTGTTCCTCAAGTGTAAGTGTGTTTAGGGTCAAGCGGCACCAGGGGTTTCCCCCATCTCAGTGTAGTTTACATTGTGGTGTGTTACAGTACGCTGTAAATGCCAGAGATTTAAAAGTGTGTGGGTCTTGGATCGTTTAGTGTCGTGTACCGTTGTTCTTCCGGTCGTTTAGCCGCTAAACCCCAACTGGGCCCAATGTTGCCCCACTTACGCCCCGTGGAGGCAGACCAGGAACCCAGTAGCTTATATGCACTCTGGCAGGTCCTGCCACCTAATTTCCTGAGATTTCGGTGGCTAGGACCTAAAAAAAAAAAAAAAAAAACGGGGGCACTTAAGTTTAGAAAAGCCAGGAGGGGTTAATGTTGTTCAGTTTTCAGTTTAGAAATCGTTAATTTTGATTAGTTATGTGGGGTTTACGCTGCCGTATTAGTCAGAGTAGGGGCAGAGACTGAAGACTGGGGGGAAAGACAGAAGTATTGGGTCGATAGGGAAGGCAACCCCAGATTGTCAGTAAGGCATGCCCATGCCTCACCAGGCGAAATATGTGGGGTGGTTGGGGAGGGAGGAAACAGAAAGACCATCTCCTCCTCCCCCCTGCCAGGGATAGGGGAAAAAAAAGGTACCAGGCAAGGGAGCTGGTAGAGATCGCCATTTGGCTACATGGCAGTGAGGCTGCATCCGTCGTAGTGTAGTCATAAGTCCGGTAGTAGAGTCACTCGTGGGATAGTGTCCCGTCCAAGTTGAATGTCTTTGTTTTGGTTCTCTATCTTCATTCAGTATATTTGTCAGTTTCATTTAGGTCTCATATTTGTTGGTACATAGGCAGGGTTTCTTGGTAGACAGATAGTAGCTTCCACATAATTTTCATTCTGGGGTGTGTCCTAAAGGATGTTTTTTTGTTATTACTCCTGGTGTATTGCATATAGGGTTCTCCTTGAGAAGAGTTCTTGAGCGAAGTTGGTCAGGGCTCTGTATTCCTCCTCTGAATCCAGTAGGTGAAACTCTTGCCCTCTGGGGAGGTATCTTATACTCGTGATTAGAATGCACCTGAGATCCTCGTATTGCGGACAGTCGTACATGAGGTGTTCCCAGGTTTAGATCTCTCCACATGTACAGCATGGGTCCTCTACAAGGGCGAAGTCCATTAACTTTGCGTTAAAGGGGCCATGCCCAGTTAGCAAGTATGTTGTTTGCAACCCCGGAAAGAACCAAGTAGGCAATTTTGGATAGATTTTTTCAAGTTGCGGTTAGAACTTGTGGGCTCCTTTGGTTGTTTCTGCCCACCTGTCCTGCCACACCTGCAGCAGGTGAGACTGAAGCCGGATCTTTTCTGCCTTATGGTTGTTTGTTGGGTCTATTGTAAATTCCAAGAAAGTGGTGGTTATTCCCTTAGATAAGTAGTAGAGGAGTCCTGTTCTTGCGATTTCAAGATCAAGTGTAAGTAAGACCTTGCATTTAGAGCATTAAAACATAGTTGCCACTTCTCTGACCATCTTTGAAGTCTGTTCGAGTTACCCTGAAGGAGCGCTGCTTGCCACTGATCATTAACGACTCTACCAATCTTTACATCATCTACAAATTTTGACATCACAACTTCTATTCCTTCGTCAATGTCATTTATGAAAATGAGAAACAACAATGGTCTAAGAACCGATCCTTGAGGGACCCAACTCCTGAGGTTACACCTATCTGAAGAATATCCATTAATTATGCATCCATGTTTGCCTGTATTAATGTGTGGAACGAATGGTTCTAGTTCACAAGTATGAGAATGTTTTTATGTATCATGGTGTGCATGCTTTTTTTAGTGTATGTATTCTGTGAATGGTTGTATGAATGACAATTGTGTGTATGACAATCATCTTTGGAAGCATTCTATTGCATTCGGATTGCCGAATGTGATGAAGAGCATCACATCCGGCAATCTTGCCTAGCGTTTCTTTCTTGGAACATGTGAGATCATTGAGTGATAGTGTGTATGACAGTCTATGCTCTTTTGCAGCGTTCTGTCATGTCTCCATTGGCGAAGAGACAATCACCAAGTTGTGAACTGAGGTGCCTAAAGGACCACTTCACCTTGTACTTAGAAGGGTTGTTTGTGAGAAAAAGATCAAGCGTGTTGGCTGCATGGTTAGGATGTCCGGTATTCTTGTAGGTAAATGAACAATCTGTGCAAGGTCATTAGTAATTGCAAAAGCCTCAGCAGACAAGCTGGGTCGGTGTGACTAGAAAACGGAAGGCAGCTGGAGTTGTGAACATTAAAATCACCAAGGAAAATTACCTCACTGTTAGGAAAGTTGGACTGGAGAAAGTCAAGTTGCAAAAAGAGGAAATCAAAGACCTCCAAGTGATAAGTGGAGTTGGGAGAACGGTAGAGACTAACAGATGAATTTGACACAATGAGGTAGAGAGATTTTAAGCCAGAGAAGATCGAAACGAGGAGATTCCAACTTTCCAAGTCTCTGACAGGGAATATCGGAAAGGACATATGCACAATTACCACCTTTGAGGCGAAAGGAATCATACAGCGAATAATTTGGGCAACTGAGATGAGCAGTGGTCGAATCAACCGATAACAGATTCTGGCAGAAAAAATACATGGGGTTTGGCAGACTGCAAAACGAAAACTTACCCACACCCTTGGAGAAGGCATTGCCTCAGCCTTCAGTGGATCTTAGTTCCTCTGCCCTAGGAGATTCTGTTTCTGTTCCTGACCAGTCTCAATCCAATTTAATGCTAGGGGTACGTATGGAACAAGTTTTTCCTTAAGAACTGGCCTCTCTACCATTCTTTCTGAAGGGGGCAGGCTAACAAAACAAGTAACCACTGAAATACAAGACATCTGGTCTGCCATGGAGCAGATACTAATCAATGTGATCATGGAGAACGAACGCCTTAAAACTAAGCTGGATGAAAAAGAATTAGTATTAGTATTAGTATTAGTAACGGCCGTATGGTGCAAGAAAGCCTATGGCTTATGCTGCACCAGCCAAAAAAAAAAAAAAAAAAAAAAATCCAAACAAAACAATGATAAAAACAAAAATTAAATAAATAAATAAATAATAATAATTAATAAATAAATAAAAATAATAAAATGAAATAAAAAATAAATAAAAAGGAAATTAATCCTATCATCCTATGCGCTTCCCTTACCCGAAAGTACTATCCAGATGACCTTTGAATTTCCCCAAACTGTCGGCCTCTACCACCCACGAAGGCAACTTATTCCAGTAATTTATAACTCGCTGGCTAAAATAAAACTTCCTGCAGTCCAATCTAAACATTTCCCCCCGTAACTTGAATTTATGTCCCCTAGTTCTAGCATCATTTATAATCTTGAAAATTTTGTCCTCATTCATTTTACTGATGCCTCTCAGAGCCTTAAACACCTCAATCAAATCTCCTCTAAGGTGTCTAGTTTCCAAACTCTGCAACCCACATATTCGAAGTCTTTCTTCATAAGGACGCCCTTTTGCCGATCTCACCAGGCGAGTTACCCTTCTTTGCACCCTTTCAAGAAGCTCGATGTCTTTCTTTAGGTGCGGTCTCCATACTTGAACACAGTATTCCAAGTGTGGTCTAACATAGGCCTTATATAATGGGATTATCACGTCCCTATCTCTACTTGCAAAAGTTCGATAGATCATCGATAGGACACCATGGGCCTTTCTTGCAACCTGTTTACAATGCTCAGAGAATTTCATGTCTGACCGTATCGTAACACCCAAGTCCCTTTCCTCCAGTACTGGGTTTAGTTGAACTCCACCAAGTGAATAAGTTATTTTGGGATTACTGTTTCCCAGGTGTAATACCTTACACTTTGTTGGATTAAAGCACAGCTGCCATTTTTCTGACCATTCCTGAAGTCTATCTAGGTCTCTCTGAAGAATTCCAGCTGAATAAAATACAAAAGAATTATAAAACACCTAAGGATTCTCATCCTGGTTTCTCTCAGTCATCTTTAACATATGCACAAGCCACGCAGCTATACACTCCGACTCAGACCATAAGATCAATAGCGGGTAAACATACACAGCAGCAACACGTAATTCTGATTAAGGCGCAGGAGGGCAGCACCTGTGCTACAAGTGAGGAGGTAAAACAAGAGATTAAAGCTAAATTAACCTCAGACATAAAGGATGTAAAAATTAAATACATGCGGAAAATTCGGGCAAACGGGGTATTAATTGAAACTGCGACCCCTCAAGGTCTTGAAAAGATCAAAAACTGTGTCAAATTACAAGAGTGTGGGTTAAAACCTGAATTGCCCAGAAAGTTGGGCCCAACTATTGCGATTTATGATGTTCACAAAGACTTCAAGATTGAGGATATAATAGAAGATATCTATGAGAAAAATTTAAAAGACTATGATTTTACGCTTGAGGATGTAAAAGAGCAAATTAAGCCTCGATTTCCAACTAAGCCAAAACCTAATAAGTCCAACATAAATTGGATTCTAGAAGTCACTGGTTCGATTCGCAAGATTCTCTTGTCTGCTCGTAGAATTTATCTAGGGTGGACATCTCACACGGTTAAGGATTATACCATAGTTCCCAGGTGCTATAAATGCCTGGGATATGGCCACTCCGTAAGATCATTTCATCAAGAAGCACAAACCTGTGGGCACTGTGGTCTAACCGGTCACAACTTTATAGATTGCCCAAATAAAGAGAAACCAGCTGAATGTCCAAACTGTAAGAAGCGAAAGAAAAACTGCGCCCACTCCTTCAGAGATCCCAAATGCCAAATGTACTTAAAAGCTATCGATGCTGTTCGTTCAAAGACATTCTATGGATAGAAAAACACAACATCAGGAATTAATTCTAGTACTTCACAATCAACGGAAATCAGGTTTTTGCAGCTAAATTGCCAACAATCCATTGCAGTCACAAATGACTTAACAAAAGTGTCGCAAGAACATTTTATTCAGGTTATGGCTCTTCAAGAGCCCTATTCACATAAGGGTCTTCTAAAGGGTATTCCCATTCGCTATAGAATAGTACAATCCAATCCAGCTACGGCTAGAACAGGTGGAAATGCCCGATGTCGGATCTGGGCTGCAATTGTCATCTTAGATCCAAGTCTCACAGTTACAAGAATTCCCAGTCTCTGCTCCGCCCATGCTGTCTGTGTGTGTTTGGAGGGCCAGTTTGGCCAAGTCTACGCTATCTCATTATACTGTCAATGCTCCCAATACAACCATTTGTGGACTACCTGGATATGACACTTAATATTCTACGTGGTAAGAACGTTATTGTGATGATGGATGCAAATGCTGAGTCTACTCTGTGGAGTGCTGCAACTACAAATGGAAAGGGTGAATTAATGGAAGACCTAATCTTATCTCACCGCTTAACTATAATAAACACCCCTGGCCATCCACCAACGTGTGTGACACCTATGGGTTCTTCTCACAACATTACTCTCGCATCTTCTGCTATTAGTCCGAGACTTTCCAACTGGAAGTTGCACACTAGTTGGTCTACCAACGATCATAACATCATGACATTTCAACTTAATTGTGATCAAAGGCGATCCAGATTTGATCCTACCGACATACAAAGATTTCACACAAAGAAAGCAAAGTGGGATAAATTTGATTCCTCACTTAAAGACTCCTTTACACAACACCAAATAGAAAAATTGACTACTCTCACTGTAGATGAACAGGCACGAGTAGTTCAAAACATAATTATTACTGCTTGTAGGCAGTCCATGAGATATAGGAAAAGGAAGCAAAAAATAATTTTGATATCATACAATTGGATTTCAGGAAAGCTTTTGATACTGTTGCACATGGAAGGCTACTGTACAAATTGGAGCAGTATGGCATTAAGGGCAAGGTACTACAATGGATATAAGGATGGCTGAGTGTGAGAAGACAGAGTGGTGGTCAATGGGTACTGCTCTACGTGGACTAATGCTATTAGTGGTGTCTTTCAGTGTTCGGTATTGCGCCCATTGTTGTTTTGCATATTTATTAATCAATATCATATCAATAATATTGATTAGTTAAAGATTAATCCAAGCTTAATGTCAACGTTTTCAGACGATACAGAGGTTGCCAGGGTTGTTAATAACAGTAATGACAGTAGCAGCAGCAGCAGCAGCTGCTGCTGCTGCTGCTGCTGCAACAAGGTCTGGAAAAGTTAGGTTGATGGGCTGAGAAATGGCAACTGAAGTTTAACATTGACAAATGCAAAGTACTGCATATGGGAAGCAGTAACCCCAGAGAAATGTATTATTATTATTATTATCTGTTTATTTCCATAAGGAACCACCCCGGGACGGCAAAGTGCCAGGAGGCGGGACGGCAAAGTATCAACTGTGGTGTTACACTCAGGGTAGTGGAGAATGAAAGAGACCTTGGGGTAATTGTGCAGTCAGATATGAAGTTTTCTGAGCAGTGCAGCAGGCTGCCAGAGGGGTTTTGTCAATGATATACAGGAATTTTGCGAGCAGGCATAAGGTAATTATCCCCTTTGTTTATAAGGCAATGGTCAGGCCACACTTTGAGTACTGCGTAAAGGTCTGGAAGCTTCATTTCAGTAAGAATGTAGAATTGTTAGAACGAGTACAGAGAAGGGCAAAAAGACTGGTGAAGGGAACAAAGAGGTGCTCTTATGAAGAAAAGCTCGAGGTCTGCAAATTGCGGCTTCTGGAGACTAGGCACCTGCGAGTCGATCTGACTGAGGTGTATAAGGCCTTGAATGGATTGAGCAGGGGGATTGAGGGAGCATAGATTCAAATTGAGGAAAGACAGTTGTAGAACAGATGAGCGGAAGTTTGCCTATAGCCAGCGGGTAGTTGATTGCTGGAACAAACTTCCAACTGTTGTTGTGGAAGCTGATAGCTTAAATAAATTCAAGGCAGAACTAGAAAAACAGTTGGAATGAATGGATCAGTGAAATGGGAAGGATTTTTTTTTGCTGATGCTGTATATAAGCTTGCTTTCTTGCATCATGTGCCTCTACTAATACTAATGCTAACAGACTAGCGACTGATCTACACAAGTTCTGTGACTCAAAAGTATACAGATCACAAAAACCACAGGAAACTTTCATATGGATGCAGCTATAACATTTACTCCCACTGGAAAAGCTGTACCTAAATTTGTAAATTTGTTTACTGTCAAATCGGTTACTGAAAATCGTAAATATTTCATATTTATGTAACTTGACCTTGTTATATCCACTGATTGTAAAAACTGATTTATATTTTTCATATATTGTAAACTTGTTTGTTTATATAGAATGTAGATAATCAATTTACTTTAAAGATGAAATGCACAATGCATAATTATATATGGGTTTTTAAGTAATTAACTATATAATATCGGTGTAGATACACCATAGTTTATCATAAATTTAACTACTTATGTAGTATGAAAGGCATCGTTTTAATTGTATCTCATATTGTGGCTGCCTTCACAACGAGATAACAGGTATTGCACTACTTTGAATAGGTAACGCTTCTCTAGTAGAGAAGTCTACTGTTATTTATTCTCAGTGGATACCACCACCCAAACGGCACCGTTTCAAAGCTGTTGGCATATCATCGTGGGTGGGGAGGTACCTGGGTGCATTGTGCATTTCATCTTTAAATACATTATCTGTACACCATTTGTCATCTCTCATATTGTGGAATCACTTCGCAACTGTGATGGCATGTTACATTACCAGGGTACCTGCCCACCCACCGATGACAGGCCAACAGCATTGAAACGGTGCCGTCTGGATGGTGGTATCTACTGAGAATAAATAACAGTCGACTTCTCTACTAGAAAAGCGCTACTAAAGGGGCGCCTCTGTAGCCAGGTGGGAAGGAGCAGCAGTGCATAGCACACGCTTCTTGATTAGACCGGGGTTCGAGCCCGTCACCATCAAATACGGAGGATGCGGAAAGGTCGGGGAATGACCACTGAATATCCCGGAGCAATATGGCCTTAGTTGCTAATGCTCCTAAAAACCAAATAATAACAACAACAACGCTACTAAAGTACTGCAAATACCTGGTATCTCGTTGTGAAGGCAGCCACAATATGAAATACAATTGAAACAATGGCTTTCATACTGCATACGTAGTTAAAATTTATGGGTAAACTATGGTGTACCTAGTTTTATATAGTTAAATAATTAATTTACGTATTAATTATCTATTACGGATCGCCGTCCTGGCTAAATGACCGTGTAAGGGGTTCAGACCACATTTATTGGGTCAATAAACTGATTAAATAATACAATGGTGTGAAAAACTTAAGGACAACACTATTTCTAGAGATTACAACCACAAAATCTTTACTTAAGGTACTCTTTACTGATGAGAGTAGATTCAGTCTCAGCAGCGATTTTGGACGTCAGCTAATCTGGCGAGAGGTTATCTCGTTAGATTAGCTGACTTATCCGGCCAAAGGTGGGCAGGATAAGTTCGACAGATACTGTCGAACAAGGATATTGCACACGGTATCACCCCGCAAACATCTCTGGGAAGGCGTTATCTTGGATGGACGTACACAACTCCAGATACTGGAAGGAGGTGCTGTGACCGGTGCATGCCACTGTACTGAGGTAATCCTTCCCCTTGTGCGTCTGTTACGAGGTACCATTGGCCCCGAGCTCGTGTTTATGGATGATAACGCCACACCCCATCGCACTGCAGCTGTTGATATGCTTTTGGAAAGTGAGGACATTGTTCGTATGGATTGGCCTGCCCGTTCCAGCGATCTAAATCCCATCGAACATCCTGTTAGACGCCTAGTGGCACGTCCACACCCACCAGAAAATGTTCACCAGCTGAAGATGGTACTGACAGAGGGATGGACGATGTTACTGCAAAAAATTATCAACACCATTGTTCTAACTATGGACAGGCGGTACAAAGCCTGCATCGACATTAGCGGTGGCCATATCTCCTACTGGGGACCACCTCTTCCCTTTGTTCCATCTTTGGCAGTGATGCGTCTGTATCATAGCAGCCAGTGCTATGTTGCCATTTTTGAATAAAGTCCCTCTGTACCGTTTTGTTTCCGTTGTTGTGTCGGCGTTGTTTCCTTCATCATTTCTGTACCTTACAAGGTTCCTTTGGTAAGCTTTTCCCATATCCAGGCCACTCCTATGAGAAGCTACGGGTGAAAACCTGACTGGTCCCTAAATTTTACACACCAGTGTATTAATCATAATTAACAATCAGACAGTTCGTCCGATTAAATCAAAAATGCGATACCCTGGATCAGAGGTCGGCAAACGTTTTTTGAGTGAAGAGCAATTTTTGATTTTATTAAAAAAAAAAAAAAAGAATCCCAAGAGCCGCACCTCAGCTGAAGCTGGGTTGGGGGGAAGTTTTTTAAGAAATGGAATAGAGTGGGAAGGTGTTCTACTAATACTGAAAAAAAAAAAAAAAAACGTAACAAACATCTAATTAGGTACGAATTAATGTGACTTTTGCTGTTGAACTTCTTGAGCGAGTCTCAAAAATCAGGCGAGTATGCCGTAATTTTCATCTTTAATTTTTCGTCTGAACTGGCATTGTTCAGACGTTTTCTTGTTTTATTTTTAATTTAGTTCATGTTCGAAAATATTTGCTCGCGAAAATACGTCGCTTGTCGTACATGTGGGCTAAACGTTAAAGAGCCGCAGTTACATGTTCTAAGAGCCGCATGTGGCTCGCGAGCCGCAGGTTGCCGGCCTCTGCCCTAGATCAACAGTGGCTGACATAAACAACAATGGAAAGGTCACGGTTCTGCTTCAGCCGGAAAAAGTACATATAGACACTTGAAGCAACAGGCAGTGAATAACCCACTTCAGGCAACAGCTATTGTGATTCAGCGGAATAGTGGTATGAATATCCAGTCATTTTTCTTGAACTAGTTTAGGGTAAGTAAAAAAAAAAAAAAAAAAAAAATTTTCTGTTTATACTCCGGCACGACAACCAAGTCAGTAGAATTCACAATAAATCGTCAATACAAATATTTATCATATTTAGTAGTCACGGGCTTGAACCCCAGTCCACTCAAGGAACGCGTGCTATGCACTCCCGCTCCTGACCACTGGGCTACGTCAGGCCTGAAATAGTTTAGGGAAGAGACAGACTAATATTAGTACACGGACTATACTAAGGAAGCTGCAAAGCATCAGATTTACGGATGGCGCTGGACTTGACGTTATAAATATCTTTTTTTTATTTCCGTGAACTGGACTTTTCCCGTTTGAATGAACTTTCATTGTACAAAGTTTATTATTCTACTATTTATTTTTATGTTTTGTAAATTTTGATTGTTATCTGTTTTTTCTGCTCTGTTATACACTTTAACTGGGGGCATGTCTGTTGTGTATTTCCGCTAGGTGGCGAAGGTCAGTGAGTTACTGAATTATGTGCTCCTAAAAATACTCAAATACCTAAGTTAACCTGAAAGGATCATAAATGAACTGCATATTGTGTCTATTAATGGAATCCTGAACAGGTAATATGTTTAATCTTGATTTTAAGCATTCATACTTCGGGTAATAGTCGAAACGAACGGTCAGTTTATAGTGATTCAGTGCAGCGGAACGCAGCAATAATCTGCTTAAGGCAATACGGCATTTAAGCTCTGAACAAGGTCAAGCGGTGACAAAGTTAGGGATTCAACCTCCCCCACTTCCACCTGCATATTTCATCGGCTAGTCATCGAATGATAGAAGTGCGCTATCTTGTACTAAAGACTACCTGCCTCGAAATTACTGAAATTCCGGCTCCCGTTTGCATTTCAGAATGACAGATTTCAGCGCATCAGCCATGCCGCTTACTTGCTGCATATGTCTGACGAATGATGACTTCATAATTAAATGCGTTACTTGTCACAAAAACTATTGCAATAAGCCTGATTGTACTTCTGTCGATATTAAGAGATTAAACAAAACTAGAAAACGCAAGTTTGAATGTGACGCTTGTAGGCAACAAACAGGGAAAAATAATGAAGAATTACCTAATTAAGTCATTTGTGAAGATTCTTGCGAAGAACAGAGTAACGACCTTGAACAAGCAACAAGAAAATCCTCTCGCAGACTGACCTCGGAAATGGTATCATGGGCCATCCTGAAGGATCAATTTTTGAAACCTTGGGACGCGATGTTTGCCCGGAAGACTGCGAGCACTCTGAAGGGGGATTTCCCTAGAGAGAGGAGCAATCATGGCCAGAATGAAAGGCAGGAAGAGAACCTTAAAGAATATGTCTCGCGTGCGGAATTAAAGGATATCCTTGCAGACTGCATCAGCCCCTTTTCGATGCAGGCTGTGCAATACGCTGAAAACCTCGCAAGCAATTTCATCCCTGTACATAAAATGCTACAAGAACTGCAGGAAGAGAATTTTCTTCTCAAAGAACAAAACAGAATATTGCACACCCTTAAACGACTGGAGGAAAAGCTAGGATGCTCTGAATCAGTCCTCGTTGCACAAGGTGGCTCAGCGGCTCCCGTAACCGACGAAACTTGCTATGCGAGGCAGAGCTACCCAAAGAAAAGTATATGTGATATGCATGGATTGTACAGGAGGATAGAAAGCATTGAAAGTCACAAACAGAAGACAAGAAATGAGTTGAATTCGGAGGAAAACATATCAGAACGAATTGCAAAACTACAAGACAGCCAAATAATATGTGAATTTCAAGCCCAGCCGCGAACTTTCTGTTTGCAGCAGGACCTCGCAAGCAATAGCACCAAACCCAGTGAAACTTTAGCGGCAGCACAAGGAAATGGCTTAACACATTCCACTAGGAAAAGTCGAAACCAAAATAAAGAAGTCTCAGAAATATTAGGACAACAGCAATCCACTGAAATGATTGGGGCATGCATGTATTCCAAGAGTACGAACGCCAGAGTTACATCTTCCCCCTCAGATCATGTTCCTGCAAACCCACTCACTTAGGCGCACATCGCTAAGCTACCTAAAAAGCATAACACTTTGTGGGTAGAAAAACCCGCCCATCCCAAAATTTCATGGCTACTCTCGCCGAGAACGGCCCAGGACGTAATCCAGTTCACAGAGAAAGTATTAACATGTCTTCCTGTAACAGACCTGAAACAAACAAACGGTTTTCTGAAATCTACAACATTACTTCCGTTGCAACCAGAGAGCAAATTTTTGTATCAAGGCTGGGGCCCACAACACAGCCCAGAAACATTAAAGCCATGTGTGAGGGAGAACATGGGATAACTGTGGAAGTAAAGCAAGTGAAAACACGACACCCAGCTTACTCCTCCTTTATAATCTCTTGTCCACCAGATAAAGCAACTCGCCTACAAGACGAAAGCGCCTGGCCAGTAGGTACCTTAGTCAAGCCCTACAGAGACAGATGGGCCAGACCACTGGTTAAAAATGATGCAAGGAATCGGGCTCCATAGCAATTAAAAAAACTACCCCCAGCTGGGGATGCAGAACATCATATCCACTTGTTTGCACAAAACGTGAGGAGCATCTCAAATAAGCTCCACACCTTACAAACGATGATGATGTACGAGGACCTGGATTTCATTTGCCTAATCGAAACCTGGTTGGGAAATGAAAAACAGTTATATCGGCTAACTGCGGCAGCAAACTACAAATGTGTGGTAACCGGAAGAACAGATAGGCGAGGAGGTGGGGTTATAATTTGCTATCAAAATAAATACCAGCCTATAAGAGAACAAAAAACCAATTCAAATAATTTTGAAGGGATCTGCGTTACCTTTTCAAAAGAGCACGTGAAAATACAGTTATGCATCATATACCTCCCACCTGAGCACACAAAGGAAACAAGAAACGAACTCTATGCTTGGCTTGCTGCAAATCTAAAGCCATCAGTTGACACAATAATAGCGGGAGATTTTAATTTGCCTCTTCCGAAACACAGGGAAGCCAAGAAAGAACTGGATGCTACATTGGGTGCATTGCACTTAACGCAGCTTCCGACACCAGTGACAAGGGGAATGCAGCAACTTGACCTGTTGTACCATAGTTTCTTAGACATAAGGCTAACGTAAAACTTCATAAAATTTAAGTCGGACCACAATCCCACTGAAATAGAAGCAGCACTGAAGACACATAAATACATGCAGGGTAACCACACGAACTGGGAAAAGCAAAGTAAGTATATTTTCTCCGTGAAGTATATTAATGCAGAAGTCATTCTCAGTCACCTGACTAGTTACAACTGGAATGACCTACAAGAAAAGCCAGTAGACGAAGCTTCAGAAATGATCACTAAAAAGCTATACCAAACAGTATTGGAAGGAGCAGCAAAAGAAATCAAAATATCTGAGAGAACAAAAGAATGGTTCAACCCACAACTGAAAGCAAGTTTCCTCAGGAAGCAAAAGCTGTATAGAAAATGGCAAAGAACGGGTCATCCCGCCGATCACGTTCGTTATAAGAAGGAAAAAGCACATTTCATCAAAGCAAAACGACAGGCACACTGCAGTGTTGTTCATAACAAACTAAAACGAGCAAAAAGAATTACTAGCAATAGAAATAGCACAGAGAATATGACCGAATGCATTTTCAAGGAAAGGGCTAATAACACTTTTGGTAACCTGCATGGGCTGAATCAAATTGAGAACACTGATAATGGTAACAAAATTTTGGAACTCCTGAAAGATTTAAACAAGCGAAACTATTCGGCAAGAGAGGAACAATCAACGATCTGCCCAATAAGGCCACTGTTGGACCAGACAAATTTCCAATGTTCATCCTTAAAATAAGTAGCCCATTTATAATAGATCTATTACTGCACATCTATCAAGAAATCATCGGGTCAGGAGCTTTCCCGCAAGCTTGGAAAATTTGCATTGTAACCCCAATACCAAAGATTAAACAGCCAAAATTGGCTAAGGATTACAGACCAATTTCTGTTAGTTGCACCCTACAGAAGGTATTCGAAAAAAGCGCTGCTTCCCACCATCAATCAACACTGCTTCAGCCATAGACCACCCCATTTGCACTCAGTCATTTCGTCGAGATCAACAATAACAAACTTACTGGAAACCCTTTTTCGCGTGCAGAAAGCACTAAATGAGAAAAAAACAAATTGATATTTTTTTGGATATCTCCGCAGCCTACGACAACGTCTCAATTCCAGCGCTCATTGTGATTTTAATGAATTATTTTAATGTAAGAGGAAATTTGTTAACTATAATAAGCAGCCTGCTAGAAACAGAAAACTTACTGTTAAGCACCAAAAGCTTCAATCTTGCTTTACCATCTCGCGAGGAGTGCCACGGGGGAGGGGGGGGAGTTCTTTCGGCTACCCTCTTCGCGGCCGCCCTGGAGACGTTTCTTGCACGGTACTACAATTTTATAACATATGCTGACGATGTAAAATTCTTCATCACTTCCAAAGACCATGAATCAGCAGAAGGTATTTGCCAGATGGCAAATAGCACAATCCGAGAATTTGAGAGCTACCTGGATTGTATCGGGCTCCGTATTAATGCACAGAAGTCTACCGAAATGACCATAACTTACAAGCAGAATAAAAATGACATCTCGATCTCTGTGAACGGGTCTAGTGTGGAAAAAGTGCACTCTCACCTGGACCTGGGTCTTAAGTGGGATGACAGACTAACCTTTGTTCAACACTTCGCCCATATGAAGACAAAAATTTTCGCCGCTTTATGGGCTACTAGACAGGAACTGGTAGGAATTAGGGATCCTCAGCTAGCGACCAAGTACATTTTAATGTGTGTCCTGCCAATTGCAATGTATGCCTCGCAAATCTGGTCTTCAGCTCCAGATTCACATTATAAGTCCGTCCTTGGGATCGAATACTGGTTCTTGCGATGGCTTAAGAGAGTTGCTGGCCACCCTTTTACTATCTCAAGGGCCATTCTCTACTCAAACCTTAACATCACACCCTGGATGCAGCGGACAATTAACAGGAACATACACTCTCGCACAAATGCTAACAGGCAGAGTAGATGCTCCAGTCCTGGATAATATTCTAGTCAAACTGCGTGCCACTGCTGGTACGATTAATGGCCGTCATTCAGTGTAGCCACGTGTTCTGGATATTCAGTTATTTTAATGTGTTCTGGATATTCAGCCACGTGTTCTGGATATTCAGTTATTTTAATGTGTTCAAAGTGTTTTCTTCCACTGGAAAAGTGTACCAGCTAAAAGAACTTCGCAAGTGGATTAAGTGGGTGAAAAAATTTTGTTATTACGAGGGTTATCTGGTCTGTACTCTCTCGTCATAGACCTAATCCCTTTAGGCTTAGCATTCTGCTAACGCTTTGCTGTAGTCACACACGCATTGTTGACAGTTAGGCCTAGTGGATAATCCTGGGAATACGATACGTACATAAAGTTTTGAATTGGAGCAAGTTCGTGCGCGAATAGTGTGTGGCAGCCTGCGAATGAGCTCCGATTAAAGTTAATAATTTGTGCGGTTATACTGTTTTGATTTTCGAGAAAGATGATCTGTCCGGTAATAATACCAAATCGCCTGCATCTTCCTCAGGTAATGTTTTATTATATATGATTTCTTGGCTGATTTTATCAATACTATACAGTACTTCCAATTCCCGACTATAGAACAAAAGCAGTTGGCTATTGACAACCAGTGTTCTACGACTGTGAGTGCTCCTACCTCTTGGTACCTAGCCCATTGCCTCCGGCTGTTTTAAAGACTGCACCTGAAATAAACTAGGGAGCTGTGCTACCACAAACACCTTGCCTTTATAGCAATTGTCAGAAAGTGGTCTGCTTCTCCTCACATAGTAGGAAGTGCTTTTATTGCCTAGCAGTTGAACACTTTAAAAATAAGGAACTTGAGAAACTAAATAGAAATTGCAGTAATTTTTCTAATAAATAAAAAATAATAATAATAAATAAACAAAAAATAAAAAAATAAAAATTGCAGAAACCTTCCGCCCCAACTGTAGTGCTACCTTAAACATTTGTTCTTTGCCAATTCTCCGTCCTTTTAAAAATCATTATGCCTGGTCGCGCAAGCCAACAAACTTGTGATTGCTGCGGAAAAAATATTAAAGTCTTTTTGATCTGTAATGGCCCCTGCAAAAGAAGACTGGGGGAGTGCTGTTCTGGAAGATCTACGATTCCAAAGATAAGTTCCACGGCTCGATCTAGATACTACTGCAGCCAATGCAAAAGCAGCATTTCAAGTGCTGGAAAAAACAACGCAGAGAGAGACAGCACAACAACTGACCAAATCTCTCCCACTCCTGCGGACTTATCTGTCGAGGAGCTACAATTAGGCGAAATCTACTGCCCAGAAAAGGGAAAGAGAAGCAGTTGTGAAACCAAGGATTCACAACAATTGACTCGCTCGCACCCGGACGTGACTGAAGAGACCAGCAAAGAGGTGAACAAAGATGCACATAAAGAAACAAACGAAGTGCCAGAACCAGCTGCAAACCCGAACCCCACTCTACCCCCTCTAACTGGAACCCCAGTTGACCAAATTATGGCTATCAGAGGGACGCTTGAGGAGTATGTGGGAAAATCATCGAAAATTACTGCTGCTATTCGCACTGACCTCATTACCATATTCAGCAAGATGGAGACGGTGATTTTAAACCTCTACGTCGAATACGAAAAACTGCAAGCGAAATGGGAGGTTCGCCCTCAGAAAGGGGGAAAACAAATGCAACAATGCCCCCCTACCTTTGCGGAGGCGTTGCGAAATGGCGCTAAAGTAGCATCCCATAAACCAGATGGACTCCAAACCAAAACACTAACAAGAAAGACAGAATCACATATAATCCTGATTAAGCCGACAGAAGAAGCGCAGCTTGACACAAGTGACGCTGTAAAGGAGACCTTAACCAAAAATCTAAAAGACCAAATGAAGACAATCCAGATCAAAAGTATGCGGAAGACTAGACACCCAGGTGTGGTAATTGAAACCAACTCCAGAGAAGAGGCACAAACAATTTTAAGTAATGAATATATGACCAAGTACGGTTTAAAGGCAGAGGCTCCCAAGAAAAAAGGACCTTCAATTGTCTTATTTGACATACAGCAAGGTGTAACCCCAGAAGAACTCAAAGAGGAAATTTACCACAAAAATCTAAGTCTGCACATACCTGAGGACACTGTGGAAGAAGACGTTAGCCCAAAATACAGTACTAAATCTAAAACACATTCAAATGTCAATTGGGTAATCCAGCTCTCCACACGAGCATGGCAAATCTTAGAAACACAGAGTCGCATTTTCATAGGCTGGGGTAGCCATAGGTTTAAGGAGCATATTTCAGTTACGAAATGTTACAAGTGCCTTCGCTTTGGCCACACATCACACACATGCAACCAGCGTGATTCAACATGTGGCCACTGTGCCCAGAAAGGGCACAAGTACAGTGACTGCCCAGCAAAAGATCAGCTCCCAGTCTGTGCAAACTGCAAAGCAGTGAAAGCTCCTCACCAACACTCAATCAGGGATGGGAACTGTATGGTATACCTGAAAGCCAAAAGCCAATACCAAATGAGAATTAACTATGGATAGAGGCCCCTCTACAAACTGCCACCATGAAATAAAAATAGTTCAACTGAACGCACAAAGAGCGAGGCTGGTAGCTGACCAACTAAAAGTGAAAATAGAAGAAAACCAAATTGATGTGGCCTTATTACAGGAACCGTATGTTCGCTCAGGTGTGGTCACAGGTTACCCTGCATCCTATAAAATGGTCTACTGTAAAACCGAAACCCCATGGGCAGCAATAATCATCAGAAACCCAGAAATCAGCACAACAAAGATTACACCACTCTGCACTGCAAACAGTGCCTGTGCACAAATCATAACTCAGTTAGGGAATTTGTTCTTGTTAACAATATATACTCACCCTGGTGAAGACATCACCCCAGCGATCTCAACCATTCAGACTCTTGAGACTCTCCCGGGGGGACGACTACTAATAGCCATGGATGCAAACTGCAGATCTCTGCTCTTCTGCTCTGGCACAGTCGCACCCCTGAAAGATCTGCACAAAGAAATGGTGCAAAACTAGAAGAATTCTTCCTAGCTACAGGCCTCCAAGTAATAAACCGACCAGATCAACTTCCAACTTACAGCGGCCCCCTTTGGGAAAGCACCATAGATGTTACAGCAGCCACCCCAGACATTGCCAACAAACTAGCCAAATGGACTGTACAAGAAGCTTGGACCACGTCGGACCACAGAGCGATATCATTTTCTCTGGTTCGCTCTGTAGAACGGACCCCTCCGATCCCACGAGATGTGATACGGTACAATTCAAAAAAGGCAGACTGGCAACGTTTTCGGACTGAGCTAACAAGAAGATTCCCTGAAGATACTCCACTCCCTGACGCACTCCCTTCAGACGATTGCGTACAGATTATTACCACTGCCATAAGATCTGCATGTGATCTCTCCATCCCACGCAGAAGGCCCTACCGGTATGCAGTTCCCTGGTGGAATCCCCAACTACAGGATCTCAGAAGAAGAGTCCACCATTCAAGAAAAATGTTCCAGCAGGCTCGATCAAGGCTACCTCCCCATGAGGTAGATGCCGCCAGAGAGGCTTACCGCATTGTCAGAAATGAATACACAAAGCTAATTCGTAAAAGTAAAAAGCAAACGTGGCAAACCCTGATATCCACTTCTGGGAATAAGGACCCCTGGGGCATCGTTTTCAAGATCGTAACAAACAAGCTGCCGCGAGGAGAGGTACTCGATACGACACGAAAGATGGATGGCTCCTCTACTTACACCTGGAAGGATAGCATTAACAATATTCTAGACACCATTTATCCCATTGAAGCTGCAGCTATGACTCAACAACAAGAAATAGTAGATGAAAATCACAACTGTCATCCTGCCTCTGTGGAATCCCCCTTCACTAACATTGAGATGGACTTGGCAATAACCAAAATGAAAGTAGGAAAAACACCTGGTGGTGATCTGCTGGAAGTGGATGTGGTTAAAAAATTTGCAGAATGCTATCCTGTTACTCTCCTAAGCCTTCTAAATAGGTGCCTGACAGAAGGCACCTTTCCAACATCCTGGAAAACGGCAACCCTGAAATTTATATTGAAAAATCCCGACAAGCCACCACAAATTCCAACCTCCTACCGCCCGATTGCCTTGCTCTCTGTAATGGCCAAGCTACAAGAACGCCTACTCCTATTTCGCTTAACCGTCAGATATGAAGAACAAAAACTTCCAAGTGACAAGCAATTTGGATTCAAAGTAGGTAGTAGCACAGAAGATGCCATTAACAGTTTAATCACTCAAGCAACTCACACAGCCTTTAAATACTCCCTTGCAATCATGGTAGACTTCGCTGGGGCCTTTGATCGACTATGGTGGCCCAGTGTTCTTCGGAGGCTTCGGCAAACAAATGTTTCCAACAATCTATACAACAGTTTAAGGTCATATTTAACTGGTAGAAAAGTCCAAGTTACCAACAGATTCCAAACAGTGACTAGGTACATCGATCGAGGCTGTCCGCAGGGCTCTGTGCTTGGCCCTTTCCTCTGGTCTATTGTCCTGGATGAGTTCCTGGGCATGGACCTGGGAGGTGTTGAGTCCTTGGCCTTTGCGGATGATTTTGTCCTTTTGGTATGTGCTAACACCAGGACAAACCTGGAGAAAATGGCAAATGGAGCACTGGTAAAACTTCAGAACTGGGCAGCCCTGCACAACCTTACCATTTCAGGAGAGAAAACAAAGTCCATACTCCTTAAAGGCAGGCTACAAATCACAAGACCACCTACAATAAAATTAAACTTTATGCCCATACGTCTGCACACTGAAGTCAAGCTCCTAGGTATCTTCTTAGACTCGGGGCTTACCTTCCACCACCACCTAAAGTATCTAGCCAACAAAATTCAAAGGTACAGTGCTATGATAAGGCGAGTCAGCAGGGCAGACTGGGGGCTGAAGCACAAAGCTCTTACTCTGATATACCAAGCGGCATACGTGCCAATTGTGTGTTATGGTGCCTCTATTTGGTACCGAAAAGCCATCCTAGCAAGAAATAAACGTAAGCTGGATTCAATCCAGAGATTCATGCTCCTTTCAATTTGCAGGGCGTGCCGCACCGTCAGCACCCCTGCTCTGCAGGTATTAACTGGATGTCAGCCACTATACTTAGAAGTGGTTAAAAGAGGGCTTTTTTATCACTTAAGGAAAGGAGTTCCAACCCAACTGCTAAATTTTCAACTTGACACCACAAACGGCACCAGGCAGGAAAGACAGATAACCCAACATCTACAAGAGATATGGCAACATGACTGGGACACTACAACAAAAGGGGCCATCACAAAACGATTCCTTCCATCCATAAGCTCAACTCACCCAGAATCTCCACCCTGGTTTTCGCCTGGCCTCCATGTGACCTTTATAATCACCGGCCATGGATCCTTCCAACAAAAACTGACCGCCATGGGAATCGAGAATGATCCACGTTGCCACTGCGGTGAAGAGGAGTCCTGGGGGCACCTCATGTATGAGTGCCCCAGCTACGACAACATTAGGCTTAAATTCCTCACCACAATACAGAGAAACCCTCGTAATCAAGAATCCACTCTGCTATTCGAGGAACATACCTATAAGGCATTAACCACCTACGCGCAGGAAACATTTGCTCTTAGGCGAGCTAAGATTGCAGAACTCAGAGCCCAAGAACTAAACCGGACCGGCGTGGGATAACTCTCTATTCCCCCGGAAAACGCAGACATAATCATGCAAACCCTAATAGGGTAGGATCTATTGCAGGCACCATCCAAGGTGCGGGATGCTGGCGCTCCTTGGAGTGCGGGATTTAAGTCATCGCAAACCCGAAATGGGTAGGATATACTGCTGGCACCGATCTAGGTGCGGGATCTACAGGCACTATGCCATTGACAATTACACAGGGGCACCTGTCCCCTGTGACTTTTTAAACCCACACTCTTTCCTATACTTCGCCCAATTAGGGTGGATTTATTCTCCACTGTCAACCCACCCAAATTCATTCCCCCTCAAATCCTCTATTCTTCTATGCCCCTCTCTCTCTCTCCCTTTTTTTTTTTTTTTTTAATTTATTTTTATTTTATATAAATTTTTATTTTTTATTTTTTATTATTATATATACATATATATTTTTTTTTTTTTCATTTATTTATTTATTATTTTTATTTTTATTTTTTTGGTCTCCGTCAGGAAGCTCAGGCAACCCTGGCGGAGGCCAGCCAGAGTATAATGGGCAGCCTGGCTCACCTCCCAGTGGTGGTGGCGGGCAACGTGGGGTTCCCTTAGGGGCCTTGCGGCTAAGCAGCCAGAGACAGAACAACAGACCACAGCACAACTCTGTCACAAACCAGACACCACACTTTTTCTGGCTTTTACAGAGATTCTGTAAATTCTTCACAGAGTACTATGGTGCAGATGTGGGAAACCACCGGTGGCGCCTTCCACAAAACACTATGCCACTATGCGTGCCACTGCTAGACGTTGCGGAGAAGTAAATAATCCACTGCGTCCAGTCCTGAACAATCTTAGTAGCCTGCAAAGATTCTTCCCATCAAATGCAGCGAAAATATTTAACTCACTACACATAGATGCCGAAAAACTGTGGGAGGATGCAGCATACCGGAAAGAGATCTTCCAGAATTCGTACAGACTTACCGAAATATGAATCGGCTGCAAAGTACCAAAGAATGGTGAGTAAAAGTGAAACTTTCTGCTTTAAGAACAATAATAATTTGTTGACTGGAAAAATATACCTTCTGTAACAGTTATGTAAATATGTAAGTTATATATGGAATTATTAGTGAATTGTAAATATATGAATTGTATAATGTATGTACAGAATCATTAATGTGTAAATACTGTATATATTAAACATAAAATGTGTATATAATATTTCGGGACGAGACTACGTGTTCAGTATATGTAACCCACTGCACGTAGTATCTCGTACCCTGATATGTACTTAGCACCCTCTTGGCACTTTGCCGTCCCGGGGTGGTTTCCTTATGGAAATAAACAGATAATAATAATATTAATATTATATGTTAAAAATAAAAAATAAAAATAGCTACAGAGCATCGGATTTACGGAAGAGCTACAGCACACAAACCAAACGCATAACACAACCTATTGCCCTCGTGGGTAACACGGCTGGATTCGCCGTCCTCCCCACACCGGATGGAAAAAACCCGAGTTGGAATTCCGTTGATGACGGGAGGAATTTTTATGGGCCTTTTACATAACGTGGCTGAGTTAGTCGGTCTCAGGCGAGGGTAGTGTGGTTTCCCCTCCCGGAAATTCCGGGTTTTCGTTCAGCAAACCGATCACAGAACACTCGCAATTTAGGATATAATATACTGTATACGGAATAATATGGTTTAAGTCTCCATGCCGACCGGGCTAGCCGGGAGGGCAAAGGGCCTGCCTGACAACCCAGAGGTCGCGGGTTCGTATCCCGCCGCGGGTTTGGACATTACGATGGTGCCGTACTCTCCGGTTGGACCTCACGGCCACGATACACGAGGGAAGCAGGAAAAAACTGGTTTCTTCACGTATGGCTCACATCATACGATATATAAAAAAAATTTTAAAAAAAGTCTCTAATGCGCCTGAAACCCAACAACATCAACGCAAACTATTAAGAGGCAAGAAAATCCCTGAGAACGAAAGCTAAACTGAGGATGGCGCATAGGTATTCCAGGCTTATTGTTTATTGGAATTGACTTTGCAAAGCTGATAATGCGCGCTACAGGAAGAACACCGCGGTTTGTTAGGTTCAGGCTAATTGTTATTTATTATTATTATTATTAGCCATATGGTGCAAGGAAGTCTGAGGCTTATGCTGCACCAGCCAAAAAAAAAAAAAAAAAAAAAAAAAATTTTGAATTACCCTGTGTGTGTGTGTGTGTGAGAGAGAGTCAGAAGTAGAAAGGAATCACCAAGAAAGAGAAGAATGATGATATCCAGCTCAGAACCGTGGGTGTGCCAAGTCCATACTCACCAGATGTGAGCCCCTGGGGGTAATGTTGCCTAATTAATGCTCTAATGTGCATAAGAACTTCACACATCATGATGCTACTAAAATCTGTGAACTATCAAATCGCAAAGTATTAACATTATCAAACCTTTGCAAATTCAAGATTAATAGTGAGCTTGATTAGTTCTAAAATTCGATGTCACTGGCTGTGTTATTAAACTGGACATTCTGTAAAATACCAGCCAGGACGGTAGCAGATAGATATTTGACTACCGCCAACTTTCATTAATCAATATCCATTTGTATTGCAATTATTGATTATCTATTTTTGTATAGGTCAATCCCATGGTATCTCTGCCATGAAGAATTTGTCTCTTAAAAATTTACTATATTCATCTACTCATTCATGATAGATGATTTAAATAAATAAATATTTATTTATTTACAGTACTTTGGTGAACAGTGTATTGTCTCTGCTCCTGCGAATCATACTGGATAGCTTACATACCCTACTGTTCAGTAGAAACATTATACAAATCTTTAAATTTAAATTTAAAAATGTAGAGATTTATATACGTAATGGTTACGGTAATTTAAATTTAGACAATCGAAATCTTTTCTTTTGGCTCACTCATGTATTTCGGCTTGGACTCTTTACACTCCTCACTGCTATTTCCTTTCTTTTCTGAGCATTTACTGAATGGTGTATAGTCTTAACATTTTCTTGAAATTTAAGGCAACACCATTAATATTTTCAAGAAAATAAAACACTTGAATTTACCATCTAGAGGTGAAATACAAAGGACTGATTTGAAGGCGTTTTTATATTGTCGCTTGTTTCAGGTTTCAATAAAAAATAAAAATAATAATAATAACTTATGTAAAGTTGAAACCATTATGCTTAGCAAATATATCTCTATATGTCATTTTTTAATTTTTTTATTCATTTTTCTTTGTTCAGAGTTATTAACAAAATCTGATACTGAACTTTTTTGGATATCAGTGTGAAAGTATAACTTGGACGGGTATCAGCTGGGCATGTAGTCAATATTGTTGCGTTTTCAAGCAAGAATTAAAAACAAAAGGATGGAAATGAAGCCACCAATTCCACGTGGAAACACATATTCATATTCGTTCTTTGTTTTGGACACTCCGTTGCGTGTGATTATACGAGATACAGGGTTGTCGGTGACAGAGTATCCTCGGGGGCCTTATGGCAGCGTTATCAGGAGAATGGGGAGATAACGGAACATTTTCTCTTCCTCCACGTTCTCCAGAAATCCAACACACACAATCTATCCGCTGAAGTTTCTAGTTATGCTAAGTTCAGTTGTGTAAATTCACAAAGAAAAATTACATAAAGAATGCCTCATTACTTTTTCATCACTTCACAGTGGACAGGAAACCGTTTTTGAAGAGGGGAAAATTTAAGTTAAAGAATTGTGGTTTGATAACAGTTTAACTAATTAGTTAATCTAAGAAACAACAAAAAACCACCGCGGCGACCGACCTTCGTTGGCGAACAGTATTTTGAAATACAACAGCAGTGTTTTATGCTCATCCGAATCATTTAAAATATTTAAAGTACTCGTAGAATATTTCGTTTATTAAATTTTAGAAGGGATTATAATGGTTATTTATTGAGGACTTCAGTGCTGACAATTATGCAACAGCCTACATGCTTTTGCTTGGCATCGTGTTCTCTATCGTCCAAACACAAACTATTTTTATTATTATTATTATTTTTTAATAAATCTCCTCTCCAAGGGTTCTCAATAAAAGTAGCTTGGCGCATTTCAGCAAAACACTTGCTGTATTTTTGCAAATATCGTATATAATGCGTTCAGGTATTCACTTGTGGAAAGGAATTGTCCACTGTGGGTTATATGAGTAGTAGTTCTCTTTTGGATATATTATATTGGGTGGAGATGGGTGCTGCCCGAGTGCCACCATATATACATTAAGATATGATGATGATGATGATGATGTGGTCTGCATGAGAAATTAGATCTTCACTGATAAGAAGGGTTCGAGATTCAAATAGACGCAAATTGTGTCCTTTGAGGACGCATATCATTTTTACTTTGTATATTAGGTTCTCTTACTCTTATTAATTCCTCTTTAGTGAAGGAGAATTCACTTGTTGAAGATTCAAATTATTTTAAGAAGTTTTTCTCCCTAAAATTTAGTAACAAACAACTCAACGTACTTAGGATTTGTTGATGCTGCTATAAATTTATTAATATAATATTAAAGTGTCTTAAAAGAATTAAAAATATGTTTTAAATATCAAAAATATATTGTTAATGTAAAAAGAAATCGTATAATTTAAAATATATAGCAATGTTTTATAGAAAAAATTTAAAGACTTTTAAATTGCATGACAATATTTGAGCAATTTCGTTCGAAATTTAAAACTTTTAACAGATAAAACTTACATTCATCGAACAGATAACAAATGGAACGAAAGTAGGATTATAGTTAGCCATCAAAGAACAGGATCGAAATCCTTAGGTAAGGAGAGAACTGTTAGAATCCAACAAGAGAATAAAATAAATGCAAACGCATCTTTATTACTTGAAATTTTTATTAAACTTTTGTACTTAAATTTACGATAATTAATTAACTTTATGAAATAAAGAGGGCGCTGTGATGATTAACAAAATAATGGACGAAGATTTAGTATTATTTAGTAATATTAATACAATGCATCTTTCAAGAACGTGTATTGTGTGCATTTATCGTTTAATTAAATAAAATAAATAAATCTTTATTGCCAAGTATATACATACAAACAGAAAAGTATATACTGTATATAAAAGGCAAAGTTCCCTTTACAGCCAGAAAGATGGCTGGGGGATTGATGGGTTGAGCATGCGTCGCCTTCGTGTGGTTTGTTTGATCTGTGCTCCGCAAAAAACAAAAGTCATCTAAAGCGTGGACTATCAAAAGTCTCTCAGAAATGTTTCGTATTAATGGATAGCGAAGAAGTTGGCTGATCAGATAGCCTGCTTTCTAGGTGCGGAAATCAACAGGTATTTACACCTTAATATATCCATACTAGAGTAGCTGTCCTTTGTTTAAGCGTTTATGCATCATCTGCGAGTTATTGTTCTGTAACTCGCAGATGTATCCCATGATTTCTGTCCACTCAGTGTAGTGGACAGAAATCATGGGATACCTACCTAGTAACGGATAGGCCCACCTTTGGCCGAATAAGGGCAGTGCACTTATCCGGCTAAAGGTGGACAGGATAAGTTCGACAGATACTGTCGAACAAGGATATTGCAATTTCTGTACAACCTCCGTAACAGAGTGATCCATGAGGCATTGAATCCACTACTTCAAGAAAACGCGTTCCCAAGTATATCCAACCATGCTTGCTGCACAGTTGTCCATAATTCCGTCGCATTCCTGGGTGGACGATCCAAAACTCAAACGGACCTTTCCACAGCATCCCAAAGATGCTCCACCGGGTTCATGTCTGGTGAACGGAGAGGCAATTACATGGTGGTAAAATATGTGGAATGCCCTTCGAACCATTCTCTAGTCACCACGGCTCTGTAGGGAAGCACATTGTCCTGCTGGAGGAGTCCATTACCTGTTGTTGCACGTTGACCATGAATGGGATGCAGATGGTCTGCAAGGATGGACACATCACCAGGACCGTTCAGAGATGCGTCTAGGCGTACTAAAGATCCCAATATGTGCCAGTTGAACACGCCCCATACCATTACCTACCGTCTACCTGCCTGAATAGGTGCTTGTTGACATGATGGATAAATAGCTTTGTGCGGTTTCCGCCAGACATGCACCCTCCCGTCCATTCTAAATAATTGGAAACAGGACTCATCGGACCAGGAGACCCGTATTCAATCATCCAAGGTCCAGTGCCGATGTTCTTTTGCCCGGTTCAGGCTAGAGTCCTGTGCCGTGGTGTTAGCAAAGGGACTCTGGTGGGTGGCGGCTCCCATAACTTATTGCGGCTAATGATCGCTTGATGGTCTTGGTGGAGACGTTTCTGCCCCTCCCTTGTTGAATTCGTGCCACTGTCGCTCTCCGGTTGGCTGAAACAACGTGAGACAGACGTCGACGGCTACATTCATCCACCACCATTCTCTGCCCACAGCCGACCGGGCTAGCCGAGTGGGTAAAGTGCCTGCCTGGCAACCCAAAGGTCGCGGGTTCGATTCCCGCCTCGGGCTTGGATCAAAGTACTGCAAAAACCTTGGGAGGTACATTTATGGCCACAGAAGCCTATGCGCCAACAACTACCAAAAAAAAAAAAAAAAAAACCACCACCATTTTCTGCCCACAGCGCTGTCCACGATGAGATTTTATTCCGGAAATGGGGCATTTCCGATACACTCTTGATACTGTCGAACAAGGATAGCAATTTCTGTACCACCTCCGCGGTAGAGTGACCCATGCGTCGAACACCCACTATCATCCTTATATATATATATATATATATATATATATATACACATGCCCCACAGGTCTAAATCTAAAAACATCAAAATTATTGCCAGACCTATTTGGCCCTAGAATGAGTTATCAGCGAACAACCCTATGCTCTGTTAAAATTACAACCACTGCTCAAGAAGCAGCGATCATCTCATTCTCTCCCCCCCCCCCCCCACTCTCTCTCTCTCTCTCTTTTAACTTGGTCTTCGTCTACGAACCTCAGGCGGAGACCAGCAAGTTGTTATCGGATTTTAGGAGCATGTTGCTCCGTGTATATTGCGTGTGTTCTGAGATCGATTTTCTGTTTGCTGGAGAAATGTCCATGCTACCCTCGCCTGACACCAATTAACTCGGCCACGTTGTGAAAAAGACCCATAAAAATTCATTCCGTCATCGACGGGATTCGAACTGAGGTCTTTTCCACTGGTGTGGGGAGGACAACGATGCTGCCAACTGTGCTACCCATGAGGGCAGACCAGCCAGATAATAACAGGCAGCTTGGCCTACCTCCTAGCGGTGTGTACGGGCAACGTCGGGTCACATACCGGACCCTACGGCCAAAAGCCAAAACACAACAACAGGGCAGAACATAATACCACACACACAATACTGTTTTCTGGCTTTTACACAGTAATGTATACTTCACAGAAATATTTATAAGGCAGTTGTGGAGAACTACCGGTGGCCCCCCCCAACTATGTACACTATGCGAGGTAAAAAAATGTATACCAAAAAAAAAAAAAAAAAAAACACCCGAACTTAAAAAATGTCGAAAATAGATTTTATACCTAATCGTGTTTCCACACTGAATTGGATGAAGTCACCAGCAAGTAATTCCTTAAGTTATTTAAGAGGTAATAAATTCAATATAGTAATTTTGTGTCTTCAGAAGTCCTCCACAAGAATCCTGCGGATTTACAGAACTATAGGAAATATACTCATAATTAGGCGCCTCCGTAGCCAGATGGGCAGGAGCAGCAGTGTGTAGCACACAGTTCTTGATTAGACCGAGGTTTCAGCCGATGACCACCAAATACGGAGGATGCGGAAAGGTCAGGGAATGACCACCGCATATCCCCGGAGCAATATGGCCTTAGTTGCTAATGCTGCTAAAAACCAAATAACAAACAAACAAACAAACAAATAAACATACTGTACTCATAATTCGAATCCCAAAGGAGTACTAAGGAGAGAACTGATAACAAAACAGGTATCACACAATGCCCACAATGAGACCCACGTGAAGAAACCAGAAGGAGCGTCAAAAAATGGCAGCGGTTTGAATAATACAACTGATGGCCTGACAATCCATTAAAGTACTGAAAGTATTGTGTAGCCATCGAATGAAAGTTTCCTGTACTTGACGCTAATCTACAACAATTGTGTAGACCCCAGAGAAAAACAATTAGAGTACGTAGGGGCTAAGAAGGTAAGTGGATGATTGTTCTCGTTCAGTAGGCCGTGAAAGGACGACATCTGGTTGCAAATGCAAAGATCTGCGCAGTGATTATGTGCTACTGGTAGCCAACCGAACTTAGCGACGTGTTTCCATGTTGCACCACATGTTCGATTTGGGTTCGTGGCTGGCGGGTTGTGGAGTCATCATAATGTGAACTATAATAAATGTTACTATCCAGTTCACTCTGTTTCTGGTAATCCCACCTCCCCAGTGTCAGTAGGCTGATGATACAAAATAAATATTCAAAATCTTACAAGAAACTGCTTCAACATTAAGTTTAAGTTTATCTTTGCTTGGATATTCCATAGAGAATGGTTTTAAATTAACGAAGCAAGCGTTATATTTTATTCCCTCAAAGTAATAATTTGTCCTTGACGTTGTCACAGACATCTCTCAGATATGCCAGACAAGCTGTACTTGCTACCTGGGTGTCTAAAACGCTGATGGAACTGATATTCGGGTGACACTCAATTCAAGTGGACCCAATTTCGGCGAAGTCCGGACGGTCTGTGACAGCCAAATCCTCTACCTTCACGATGGTGGGACTGTTAGTAATCCAGGGTATAACCTCCATGCACAAGTACATGGTGGCTGACCACCCAGGTGTGAACCAACGTAAGCAGGGGTCGAGTTGTGGCGCACACACCACATGCACGAATGCCGCCCCTCTATGTTGCCAGGCAGCACTAGGTGGTAGATGACTGTCATCAACCTGTGCAATACCACCACTTTGATTATTGGAGGCTTGAAGTGGTAGAACCCATGTTTAGTCTCTAGAGCTAAGTTCCGGTCAACCCTTCCCCAGCTCCTCCATCATGCAATATGATTGATGACTTTTAAGGTTATTATGAACATCGTGGTGAGATCCAATATTCCTTACATTTCGAGGGTACAGCTCTAAAACGGTGTTCGCAGGCCGGCCGCTAGTTAGTATACCGGACCGAACCTATTGGTAACTCTCTAGGAGGTTTCCGGATCAGCTAGTGTATAATCTTGCTACTCTACTCTGCCAGATAGTGACTGGAGGGAGTCCAAGTAGTGTGTATGCGGGTAGCATTGTCGAGACCACGTTATGTCAAGGATCTGGGTATATTCTTACTATGTGTACGCCATATCCAAAAATTTCATTACTTCATATAGCATGTCCCACCCACTTTTCTTACTATAGAATACACCATGAATTGTCAAACTAAAACAGCAAGCTTATCTGCGAAAAGATCTAAACCTCCCAAACACTTCCTAATTCATTTCACAAATATACGTGGTCTCAATTCTAATCTCAACGATGTCCATTTCCACTTGCAGTCTGCCAAACCCCATGTACTTTTTGTGACAGAATCTCAGTTATCGGTTGATTCAACTTCTGCTCATCTCAGATGCCCAAATTATTCGCTGTATGATTCCTATCGCATCAAAGGTGGTACTTGTACATATGTCCGTTCTGATGTTCCCTGTCAGAAACTTGGCAATTTGTAATCTCCTCTCTTTGATCGTCTATGGCTTAAAATCTCTCTACCTCATTGTGTCAAATTCATCTGTTGCCTCTACCGTTCTCCTAACTCCACTAATCACTTGGAGCTCTTTGACTTCCTCTCTCTGCAACTTGACACTCTCCAGTATAACTTTCCCAACAGTGAGGTAATTTTCCTTGGTGATTTTAATGTTCACAACTCCAGCTGGCATCCGATTTCTAGCCACACCGACCCAGCTAGTCGAGATGCTGAGGCTTTTGCAATTACTAATGATCTTGCAAAGATTGTTCATTTACCTGCAAGAATACCGGACAATCCTAATCATACAGCCAACACGCTTGATCTTTTTCTCACAAACAACCCTTCTAAGTACACAGTCGAAGTGAGAGGTCCTTTAGCACTTCAGATCACAACTTGGTGATTGTCTCTTCTCCAATGGAGCCTTTATCTCATGGCAATTCCCAACCTCGTGTTGTTTGGCATTACAAGAATGCAAAATGGGATGACCTGCGAGATTTCTTTTCTTCTTTTCCTTGGTCGGATTACTGTTTCAAAACTTCTGATGTCAACGTTTGCTCAGATCGTGTCAGTGAAATTATTCTTGCAGGAATGGAATCCTTTATTTCACACTCCACTTTAAAATCTCGTCCTTTATTTAAACCTTGGTTTTCCAATAAATGTGCTAAGGCTGTTCAAGAGGAGAAGATCATAATTGGCTTGTTTCCAAATCTTCAGTTCATATTCTGCCTACACCAAAGCTCGCAACAATTGTAAAACAGTTATTAATCAGGCCAAACTAGATTTTGAACAGGCTAAGAGTAGAAAACTTGCTTCTTGCCCTAATGGTAGCCGAGCATTCTGCTCTCTTTCCAAAAATTATGGGCCGCAACTTTTGCCTATCTCTGCTCCCACCTCTGTCCAAACCAGATGGTTCTGTTGTGACTTCAGCCAAGGATAAAGCTGACCTGCTAGCATCCCATTTTTCTTCCAACTCATGTATTAATGATCTTGGTAAAACACCTCCCATCATACCCAACACGCTCCATTCAATGTCTCCTTTGGTCTTCCGTCGAAAGGATGTCAGAAGGATTTTGACGAAACTTGATGCTAAGAAAGCTGCAGGTCCCTATGGTATTTCCCCACTTGTTCTCAAAACATGTGCTCCTGAACTTACTCCTGTTCTTTGCCGCCTTTTTTCACTTTCTTATTCCAAAGGTGTTTTTCCTTCTGTTTCGAAACAGTCGATTCCTTCAGGCCCTAACAAAAAGAAGGGACCTCTATTGCAATGACCTCACGGTTATCCTAAAGCAGCCACACCAGACTCACCGTACAAGCGAAGATGTGAAGAGCTCGGTAATAATCTTACCGAAGAATTTAAGACAACCGAGATAAAATCAATAAGGCCCACAGCACTGTGTTCATAATTGAAAAAGAGACGCAAGAAGATGCAAATAAAATTATTGCATCTTCTTGTATTCAAATAAAATTATTGCATCTTCTTGTATTCAAATAAAATTATTGCATAAAATTATCGGCTTTCTTGCGGAGGCTCCAAGGAAAAGGGGCCAAATATCATACTCTGTGACACCGGAAGTGACCTCTCTCCGGCCCAGCTGACAGATAAACTTTACAGTTGAAATCTAGAGCAAGCTTTCTCAAATACTGACCATCACAACTCGTCACGAAAAAATATCAAACAAAGGTCAGACACAGAAACGCAATGGGTAGTTGAACCTGTGCCTGTGGCCTGGAAAATAATCAGCCAATAGACAATGATCCATATAAATTGGGGCAGCTACTGCTTTAAGAAGCAGGTGGCTGTGCGAAAATACTTTCGACGTTGTCGATTTGGTCATACTCACACACGTGTGTGCAAACCTCCCCAACCTGCGGACATTGTGCAGGTAGGGACCACAATTATAATGCTTATCCGAATAAATCGTTACACTAACTGCAAAGCTTATGGCTTTGCTGATTCACTCAATCAGGGACAGAAACTGCCCTGCATATATAAAAGTCAAGCGTGCTGAACAAGCAAGAACCAATTATGGGGACTCTCCCTAGATGCTTTAACACAAACATAGTGAAATTCGCCCAACACAATGCCCAAATGGCAAAGGCCATTGCAGCGCGGCTTTAAAAAGGCTGATGAAGATAATCTTGATGTCCTCTTTCTCCAAGAACCGTATACCCATAGCAAGGTAGTGAGAGGCCATCCACTCACATACAAAGTTGTTCAGCATGACGGAAACATCCCCTGTGCAGCCTTGGTCATCCGCCACTCCGACCTCACGGTGATAAAGATAGTACACCTGTGTAGCAAAGGGCTGCCTGTGCCACATAATCTCCCGACTAGGAGAATTTTATGCAAGCTCCTTGTACTGTCTACCAGAAGACATTCTCCCTACAATTACTTATTTGCAAAACGTCCTTCCGGAGCTTGCCAATGCCAAAATTATCATAGGGGATAATGTTAATTACAGGTTGCCAGCCTGGTTCAGTACTAATCCAGAACGGAGTGGATCCAGGAATGGTCAGCGTTTCGAGGAATTTCTCACCAACAACTGATTAGCAATACTCAACCAGCCAAATAATCCATCCATCTTTTCGAATACACTATGAGAAGCCACCATAGATGTTAGCCTTGCAAGCCGATCTATTGCCAGGCATCTGACCTCATGGAAAGTCAGAGACGACTGGAATACCTCTCACTATACAGTCATCACTTTTAAATTACACCACACTCTCAATCGACAACCCATCTCCAGAGTGATCCTCAACAGATTCGCAGTGGACAAAGCCAACTGGGACCAATTCAGGGAGACGCTGACTGAAACTGCCCAAACCGTCAACCATGCAAACCTCTCACCGGATCAACACCAATGTGCTATTGTCACAATCATCATCACAGAAGCTGCAAATACAGCCATTAGAAGAAAGAAACCATCTCTGGGTGCTGTTCCTTGGTGGTGGCCGGAGCTCCAAAGGTTACGACATGAAGTGAACACAAGACGCAAAAACTTTCAGCATGTACATAGATCCTGGCCGGCGGCTGAGGTGGAGGCCCTCAGACAACGATACCATGAGGTCAGAAACGAGTATACCGCCTTCGTAAGGATCCAGAAAAGACGATCCTGGGAATGCTGGTGTTAGCTACAGGGAACGAGGACCCATTGGGGGGTAGTATACAGGATCACGATGAACAAACTTCCAAGAGCAGAGATAATCCCGGCTACCAAAATGCCCACAGGCACCTACACCAAAACGTGGCAACAATCAATCAACAATTCCTTGGACACTACTTTTCAGCAAACTATGACCACCCTCTCCCAGGATGAAACACGTCTCTGCCAGGACAACATGAACTAAAACCCCGACCACCGAGAGGATCCATTCACTCAAACGGAACTCACGCTGGCAGCAGCCAAGTTACGATATAAGAAGACACCCAGCAAGGATTACCTTGAACCAGAAATCATCAAAAAGACTGTGGAATCCAATCCTGGAGACCATACTGAACGTTTTCAACCACTGTCTTTCTGTGGGCTATTATCCCCTGGACTGGAGATCTGCACGGTTCAGGTTGATCCTAAAGAATCCAACAAAACCGCCCGACCACCCGACGAGTCTTACAGACTAATAGCGCTACTATCAGTGCTGAGCAAATTGTTTGAACACCTACTCCACACAGTAAGATAGAAAGAACTTCACTATCTCAAGGCAGGCCTTTCATCGTCCAAACAGTTTGGCTTCTGGCGAGGTTGCTCTACCATTGATGCCCTGGAACGCATAACTCAGGCAGCAAAAAGGTATAACCACAAGTACTTCCTGGTCATCTCTGTAGATTTCGCTTGGGCATTTGACTCACTATGCTGGCCAAGTATCACTGGCAGGCTCAGGAAGGCTAGCATCTCAAATAACCTCTACTGCTGCATTCAAACCTAACTCACTACTAGAAGAGTGCTCCATACTGCCAAGTCCTCAAGATTCAGTGCTTGGACCATGTCTTTTTAACCTAGTGGTGGACAGCTTCCTGAATCTGGATCTTAACGGGATGGAGGCACAAGCCTATCAGACGACCTTGTCTTGATGCTCGAGGCAGACAGCAGGGTGCAGCTGGAGGCGACTGCAAGCTGGGCTGTTGATGTCCTGCAAACATGGGTGCAATCAAACAAACTAAAGATATCATCCAGCAAGACATCTTCAATACTCCTCAAAGGCTCTCTCAACATCTACCGCAGATTAAAATACTCTCAACAGACAACTGCAGATTAAAATACAATGGAAAACGATTAAATTAGTAACAGAAATGAAAGAACTTGGATTAGTCCTGGATAAAAATCTGCCCTTTACTTCTCACCTCTGCTATCTCCAAAAGAAAGTAAATAATTACTCAGCTCTGATTGCTAGGGTACACAAAAGGAATGGGGCATGTGGAAGAGGACCCTTTCCCTCTTCTACAAGGCGATCTTCATACGGGCTCTATCATATGCTGCTGGTGTCTGGTTTGGTAAAGTCGCCCTTGTTAATAAGAGGAAACTGGAAAGAATTTAGAGAACCTGCACCGTCAGCACACATGGCTTCCGGCCTTGGTGGGGACCCTCCCCTTTGACCCGGAGATTGTCTGCTGCGGCCTGGTCTACCAGCTCTCTATAGGAAGATCAATGACTTGCATCAGCTTCATCATTGACCCAACCAACAACACCAACATGGAGAGAAAACGTCTGATCACACACCTTCAACAAACCTGGAAATCCTGATGATTGGAGTCAACCAAAGGCGCCATAACTCGAAAGTTTATCCCGAACGTTTCACAAGTCTATCCTCGACAGCCAACTTGGCTCTCGCCTGATCTCTTCATCACCTTCCTTCTGACAGGACACGGCTCCTTTAATGCCAAACTGTTCGCGTTTAACATCACTGAATCGCTGCTATGCCACTGTGGTGAAAATCAAATGTGGACTCACCTAATGTACGAGTGTCCCTTCTACGAGGGTCTAAGATGTCTCCTCATTACTAAGATCCACTACAATCGAAAAGACCAGGAGCACTTCATGTTGCAGGAAGAAGAGCACTATAGGGTTTTCTCCTGCTTTGCACAGGAATTATTCATCAGATTAAGAACACTACATTCAACTCCTTAGAACCCATGCTCAAGTCTAAACAGACAAGCTCGAAAGGATGGTCTCGACTCGCAGGAGTGGTGCCTGCTGATTGCCGACTACAATATGGATGGATGCTTGTGCTCACTCTTTTTGATTGGCCTCGGCAATCTGAACTCCAACTAAACACAGGGGTACTTCCACACACCTGATAACAGGCTTTTACTAACTCTCCCTACTTTGTGAACACTATAGCCACATCTCATAGGACCCTCGGCTCCCGACGGCCCGAAATGGACTAAAGATTGGATCACTGACTCTCAAAACCACCTAATGAAAGCGAAATACTGAGTATAGACATTCCCAGGACCCGCATGTAGCATAGACGGGCTCCCATAGGATTCCCGACCACAACGCACCCACACTGAACAGGAGCACCTAAAATCTAAAATGGAGAACTTCACATTGGTCTGGCCGCTCTTTACCTTGACCCACCAATAACGCTGATGGAATCTAGTTCTCTTGGGTCCAGCTGGTTCCATTGATATTGAAAACTGCAGCTCTGCTGCCTCCTCGCGTCTGGCGACCCTAACTGGGCACTCTCGTCTTGTTCACATTTCTCCCTTTCCCTGGCAGGGGGTTTGGTTTTTCCGTCCTCTTCCCTCCTCGCTCCGCTTATTTTCCCCTAGTGAGGCATGGGCCTGCCTCACTGACACACCTGGGGTCGTCTTCCCTATTGGGCCCATATGTCTGACTTCCCCCAGTCTTCAGTCTCCCTCCCCTGCCTTTCTATGCACTACAGTGTACGGCCCACACAACAAAAATTTAAATTCTAAATTCAACTGGTCCATTTGCGAATCACTTCTGGCTTCAACCCTACAACAGATTACCTCCTACATTAGCGTTATACCCCCCTTTTTTAGGCCCTAACCACTGAAATCTAAGATAATGAGGTGGCAGGGCCTGCCAGAGTAAAACTTCAATCTACTGGGCACCTGGTCTGCCTCCACTGGGCCAAGTATGGCAACGTTGAGCCCCAACAGGGTCCAGCGGCTAAATGGCCATATGAACAACGATATACAATACTACACATATACAAAATCCATATACTTTTCAAATCTCTGGCTTTCCCATTGAACTGGTTCACCAACAATGAAAGCAACACGGAGATGGGGAAACCCCCTGGTGCCGCTAGATATCAATATACTTTACACTTTACAACTAAGACAGACAGCAAACACCTGCCGGAAAAATTTCCAACCCGCCAGACATAGCTGGGCAGCTGCAGAAGTTGAAACGCTACGAGAGAAATATTGTACAGCAAGGAATTGATCGATACACGGCCAAAATTGGAGAAACAATGCACGTCGGAGCATATAGTCTCCACATCAGAAAATGACAACCCCTGGGGAATGGTCTATCAGGAGACCACTAACAAACTTCTAGGAGAAGAAATCATCCCCACAACCAGGAAACATCAAGAGGAATATACAAAGACCTGGCAAGAATCATTAATAATATCCTAGATGCTATGTTTCCAGAACATCTGGACTCATTCACCAAGGAGCAAACACAGCTCTGCCAACAAAATATCTCCTACACAACACAAGAAGAGAAACCAATCATCAGAATTGATGATGTGTTTCTTGTTCCGCAGTTTGGCAGCGGAACAAGAAGTCCCCAGGGGAAGATCTCTTAGAAACAGAGATTATTAAGAAGGCAGCTGAGACCATTCCAGAGGAAATATTAAAGCTATACAACAAATGCCTAAAAGAAGGATACTTCCCCTGCGCTTGGGGGGGAGGGGGGGTGGCACCGCTCCGACTAATCCTAAAAAAACCAACAAAGTGGCACCACCTCCCAGGGTCCTACCGACCCATAGCACTCGTGACAGTACTCAGCAACCTGCCGGAACATTTGCCAAGAAATAGGATAGAAAACCACTATACAAATACAGGCCTAGAATCATCAAATCAGTTCAGCTTTCGGAAAGGATAACTATTATTTTTTTTTTTTAGGCCACCCGAATAATTAAATTCATCTGCCATGCTGTGTGTCTGATGTCTGTTAATTGCGGCGCCTCCGTAGCCAGGTGGGAAGAAGCAGCAGTGCGTAACGCACGCTTCTTGATTAGACCGGGGTTCGATCCCGTCACCACCAAATACGGGGATGCGGAAAGATCAGGGAATGATCACCGCATATTCCCGGAGCAATATGGCCTTAGTTGCTAATGCTCCTAAAAACCAAATAACATCTGTTAATTGCGTTTATTCTATGGTCGATTTGTCTGTTTTACTGGACGAAAAATTCCAGTTTCTGGGGGGGGGGGAACCTTGCTATTTACGCCTAAGACCGACCAACTCAGCCACAGAGTGAAAAAAATCCCATTAATGTTACTCGCGTCATCGACAGGATTCGAACTGTCTCAATTGGAGCTCACATCGCTTCAGGGAGCACATTGCCGTGCCAAAGTGCTTCCGGTATTGCCGATTTGGCCATACCACTCACACATGTGCACAACGGGAGGCAACCTGTGGACACTGTGCTGAGAAAGGGAACAACTTTGGAAATTGCCCCAACAGAGAAAATGATCCAGTCTGTGCAAATTGCAAGTGGCAAAAGCTTCCCCACGCACATTCAACCGGAGATAACAAATGCCCTGTCTATATTAAAGCAAGAAGTGCCCAACAACAAAGAATCCATTATGGGGACTCTGCCTAAAAGACATAACACCAGTTGCATGAAATTCCTTCAACTTAACGCACAGCGAGCAATTGCTGTAGCTGGACAGATCGGACAGAAGGCTGAGGAGGAAAACCTCGACATCCTCCTGCTACAGGAACCCTACACCTATGCGGGCACCGTCCAGGGATATCCACCTAACTACAAGATCGTCCAGGTGGATGGCACAACCCCCTGGGCTGCGGTGGTGGTCAGGAATCCAGATATAACGATCACTAGGATCTCGCACCTGTGCTCCAAGTGGGCCTCCTGTGCACACATCGTCTCCTCCCTAGGGGAACTCAATGCGATCTCACTATACTGCCATCCAGGGGAGGACATCCTTCCAGCAATTCAGTACTTACAACAAGTCCAAACCGAACTGTCAGGAGCAAAAATTCTTGTCTCTGCTGACCTCAACTGCTGCTCTCCCCTGTGGCATAGCGAGACCCCGGAGCGCTGAGGCTCTAGAAACGGCCAGCATATAGAGGAGTTCCTGGCAAACAGCAGCTTTGTTGTTATTAACCCTACGGGAGCCAACTCTCGATGCCACCATGACTACCAGAACCCTTGCCGGCCACATGACAGACTGGATGGTGCATGAGGACCGGACCAGCTCTGACCACAGGGCCATCACCTTTACCATGCAAAGATCACGCTACCGAGCTCCAATAAACAGCTTCAAATAGAACAGGTATGCAGTTAACAAAGCAAACTGGGATGCATTCATAGTCGCCATCATCAACAATGCATACAATCTGATAACCGACCAACTACAGAACCAAACCAAACACCAACGTGCAATCGTCCTAACAACCTTCCCACATTCAGCTCAACCCTATGGGAGGCCACTCTCGATGCCACCATGACTACCATGAGAACCATGAGAACCCTTGCTGGCCACATGACAGACTGGATGGTGCAGGAGGACTGGACCAGCTCTGACCACAGGGCCATCACCTTTACCATGCAAAGATCACTCTACCGAGCTCCAATAAACAGCTTCAAACAGAACAGGTACGCAGTTAACAAAGCAAACTGGGATGCGTTCAAAGTCGCCATCATCAACAATGCATACAATCTGACAACCGACCAACTACAGAACCAAACCCTGGATCGACAACAACATGCGGTCACCAATGCCATTGTGATTGCAGCCAATTAATCAAAAAGAGGATCCCGATGCCCGGCGCTGTCTCATGGTGGTCGCGAGAACTCGACCTGCTCAGGAGAACCACGAATCAGAAGAGGTGCACCTTCCAAAGAGCCAGACGAACTTGGGCCCCCCCTCATGAGGTAGAATTCCTCAGGCAACAGTACAGGGAGGCCAGAAACACATACACTGCAATGATCAGGCAGCGGAAAAAGCTGTCCTGGGAGCATTTGGTCTCCACTGTGGAGAACTCTGGTCCGTGGAGCATCATTTACCGAATAACTACAAATAAGCTGCCCAGGGGGAGAGGTGGTACCCTCCGCTATCACCCCCCAAGGCACCATGACCAACAACTGGCAAGACACCATCAATGATATTTTAAAATGCCAATTTCAAACCTGTAGAAGCAGACAACACCCATGAACAACAACAGATACGCCAGGCCAATGAGGCCTATCAGTCGCACCAGGTAGAGGATCCCTTTACTCACCTAGAACTCCAAATTGCCATAAAAAAAAAATTAGAAACAAAAGAACCCTGGACTCGACATGCTTGAGCCAGAACTGGTCAAGAATGTGGCCGAATTTACCCCGGACCTGCTCTTCGAACTGTACAACCACTCTCTTCACTCTGTCACCACTGTCTCCAATCTGTTCCCCTCAGATTGGAAAGTTGCTAGCATAAAACTAATTCTCAAAAATCCAACTAAACAGCCATATTAACCAGAATCCTACAGACCAATTGCACTCCTCTCTGTGCTCAGTAAAGTGCTAGAACAACTGCTCAAGCAGAGAATCGAAATACAGTACACTACTCTACAGCAAATCTTCCTGCAAACGGGCAAAATAGCTTCAAGTCAGAAAAATCCACCCTGGACTCACTGGAGCGCATCCTGAACATGACAGAAAACTGTCCCCAGAAATATCTACTTCTCATCTCTATTGACTTTGCGGGGGCGTTCGATGCCCTTTGGTGGCCGAGCGTCCTCGCAAGACTCAGGGCAGCTCACCTGCTGATAAATCTGTACAGCTGCATAAAAAGCTACCTGAGCGGAAGAAAGGTCTTGATTCAGGCCCCATTCTGCAAGGTAGAGCGCCAAGTACACAGGGAATGCCCACAAGGCTCTGTATTGGGTCCCCTCCTGTGGAACTTTGTCTTGGACGAGTTTCTCCACCTCGACTTAGGGGACGTACAAGCACCGGCATACGCCGATGACCTTTCCCTGGTGCTAACCGCAGACTCAAGAACCCAAATGGAAATTCGTGCAAACACAGAGCTTACCAAACTCCGAGAATGGACGAAAACGCACCGTCTCACAATTTCGCCCACCAAAACTCAATCCGTCCTACTGAAGGGTTACCTAACCCCAACCAGACCACCACAGATTAGAATCAAAGACAGAACTATCAAGCTAGTTACTGAACTGAAATACTTGGGAGTTATCCTGGATCAGAACCGGTCGTTCACTCCACACCTAAAGTACTTGCAGAATAAGATAAAAAATTATCCAGCCATGCTCGCCAGAGTTACACGCTGAGACTGGGGGCTGAAAAGGCGTACTCTGGCGATCCTCTATAAAGCAGCAATCATCCCGGCAATCACACATGCCTCTGGCGCATGGTACCACAAGGCCTCAACCGTGGTAAATCGCCGACGGCTCGATATTATACATAGACCGATCTTATTGACCTTCACCCGAGCATGCAAAACAGTGTCGAACCACGTACTGCAAGTGATTACAGAGGCTCTGCCCCTCGACCTTGAGGTTACCTGAACAGGCGTGCTGCAGCAGCCTGGATGGGGAAAGGTTACAACATATCTGGACCATACAACAGATCCGACAAGCAACTGGAAAGCCGAGAAGAACAAGCTTCAAATCTACCTGCGATCAATCTGGCAACAGCGTTGGACAGCCTCTGACAAGGGAGAAGTCACGCGAAAGTTCCTTCCAAATCTGGAGCAAGTGTACCCTACATTTCCGACATGGTTTTGCCCCGGATTGCATGTCACCTACCTCCTTACAGGACACGGAGCGATCTGTCACAAGCTTCATCTCCTTGGAATCGCAAACAACCCTGCATGTGCCTGTGGCTCTCCCGAGACCTGGGATCACCAGATGCATGAGTGCGAACTGTATGATGATCTACGTGACCAGCTGATCACACAAGTGCGTTGCAACCCTAAAGATCAGGAACACCACCTGCTGGAGGATAGGACAACCTACAAAGCCTTAACTGAATTTGCTCAGAGCCTATACACTAAACGACTAACCCTTCCACTGCCTCCAAACCACGAACAACAAGGACAAATGTAGTACTCCACGCACCCCGAACCTGAAAGCGCCATGATCAAGTGGAAACTTTTATAATTCCATCAGTACCAGATTACTGGGGTACGACCATTAAATATCCCAACTCATCACCAATTATAACCAAACGGAACACGTGTCACAGGAGGAGTATGGGGGGAGAACCTCCAATTCTACCCCAGTGGATAACGCTGGACATCATGGCAGAACTGAAACTCACCTCAACCATACTCACTTCCTTTTCACGCAAATTGACTCACGGACGGGACATGGCTCCCAAGGGCAACCTCCAAACAAAAGAGCAAGCACAGCCTCCGTGCACAATAAACGACCCGGACCTGCATTCTGCTTGACAGCTCAGTTCTTCCAAACAACAACGGAATCTGCCCTAATGGCGAATAAATCCTACTCTTCCACATATCCATGGACGGGACATGGGTCCCAAGAGCGACTACTCAACAAATGCTGCATTAACTGCACTGAATTGACTTAGACTTATTGATTCTACATCTCCAGCATTAATTGGACCAGGACTTGCTTCTTGAATGCTCAATCTTGACCTACAGACGGAGTATACACTAAAAGCGGCGAGCAGCCTTCTACGCATTATCCTATGGACGCTAAAATCTGATCCTACTGGTCTATACCAAATGCCACATGAACAAAATGCAGTCTCTGCATGCAGCGCCATATTGGCGACCTGAGCCAGGCCCCTTGCCTGGCTCACCTGTTCCACCCCTCCCTGGCGGGTGGGGGAGGATACAGTTCCACCGTATCCCCCCATGTGCCACCCCCTTTCTTACTCTGTGGTGGGGCATGGGTATGACTCATTGTAAACTGGAGCTGTCTTCTCTATCGGCTCCATGTCTCTGCCTTCCCCCCAGTCTTCAATCTACCCCCACTCTACTTGCACGCAAGTGAATGCCCCACACAATCTAAATTAAACTATCTAAAATCACCTTTGCCCACTACTTTCGGCCTCTCATTCCTAGCGCTTCCCTGCCACGCGAGCGCATAAAGGGTATGTATATATATATATATATATATATATATATATATATATTTTTTTTTTTTTTTTTTTTTTTTTTTTTATATGTATGTATGTATATATATATATATATATATATATTTTTTTTTTTAAGGTCCTAGACACTGAAATCTCAGGAAATTAGGTGGCAGGACCTGCCAGAGTAAAGCTTAGTCGACTGGTGTTTCCTGGTCTGCCTCCACGGGGCTCTGCCTCAGTAGGGATCCAGCGGCTAAATGACCAGATGAACAACGGTACACGACACTACACATGTACAATATTCATACACTTTTGAATCTCTGGCATTTCCAGTAAACTGGCACACCCATCATAATGCAAGCAACGCGGAGATAGGGGAAACCCCTGGTGCCGCTTGACACCAAACACACTTTACACTCATTAGAAATAAAGTGTCGTTTCCTTATTCGTTTGATGCTAATCGAATCTTTCTCGTTATTAAATTTACACGTAAATTTCATAACGTCCCCACAGTGACAGGAGGACTGAATCATCACAAGTAACAGGTTCGTCGGAATCGATGCAGTCGTTCCAAGGAACAACTCATTGGAATCATTCTAGCGGTGGACGGTTTTAGAATTTAAAATTGCATTTTTTTTTTTTTTTTTTGCAGCATATCAAGGTTTTGACCCACGAGCGACCCTTTTCTCTGTGAGAGATTACACATTTCATATTAACAATCATTTATAAACTCGGGAATAAAAAAAAATCGAAATTGTATGAACTTTATATTCAAAAAATTACAGTTACAAACGCCAAGGCAGCAATGCTGGATAACTAACTCTGAGTTAAAAATAGACACTCGTGTTTTCTATATAAGCGTACATATTTTTTAATCGAAAAAAGCAGAATTTACCCAGTTTTCGTGTTTGTTTTTTTTATCAAAAATGTCGATTTTATTCAGATTACAGAAGCGAAAAATGGGTTATCACATATAATTTTTATTCTGTATACATTGTAAATGTCAATTTTATTCAGTTAATATTACGAAGATGTATTTTTTTCCTACTGGATCTGTCAGAAATCGTATTCACATGTCTTAAATATAAAATGCTCGATTTTGTTCACACAAATAGGAAGTGGTCTGAAGCTTGCTGGTCACTTCAAAGCTATGTTCTTCTCGAGTGGAATTAGTCAAACTGGAGAGATGACGTGTACATTGGAGTTTTCGCTGTGATATTGAATTGAACAAAGGAAATTAACAATAAAAGAATTGGGAAAATAATATATTTTTGTTTTTGGTTCTGAATTTTCTTACTATCCGTTGAATATGTAAATGCTTGTTTCTATTCAGCTAAGTGGAAAAACATGTTTTTTCTCGGGAAAACAATATGTAGCCTTGCACTGAAGTAAACATGATGATGAGTTCATGTGGAGTGATCAAAGTGAAAAATCTTCGAATGTAGTTGAATAATCGCTTTGTGACGCTACTGCACAATTCTGCTTTCACAGTGGAGCGGTCCTGGCGAGTTTTTTATTTCAGTTTTTGAATGCGCGATTCCTAAACAAAAGCTCTAATGACAATACCCTTATTAAGTAGGCATAAACACTGTGCTGCCACTTTATTAGGTATACCCCTGCCTGTGCACACAAATGGTTTGTCCCACAATGTTGCAAGTCACATGACCACAGTTGTGGATATAAATGCAGCAGAACAACCTTTCTAGTATCAGTGAAGCGTACAAACCGTAGCAAGAATGGGGAAAAGGAGTGATCTAACGGACTTCGAACATGGCAGGCAGTAGGTGCAGGACAAAACATCTCTCTGAAACGGCAGTTCTCCTGAACTTTTCACGCACCAGTTTCAAGGGTGTATCGAGAATGGTGCAACGAACAGAAAACATCCTATCAACGGCACTCCTGTGGAAGAAAATCGCTTGTTGATGAAAGAGGTCAGGGGAGGATGGTTAGAATTGTGCAAGCAAACAGACGGACCAAAATGTCGCAGATCACGTCAAAATACAACCTTGGTGCGGAGAACAAAATATCGCAACGGACCAGTAGTCGCACTTTGTCGCGAATGGACTGCAACAGCCGACGGCCACATCGCGTACCTTTGTTATCAATGAAGAACAACAAAGAGCACGCCTCCTGTGGGCACAGCAACACCAGCACTGAACTATCGAGGATTGGAAAACAGTTGCTTGATCTGACGAGTCGAAGTTCCTAGTGCATCATGTTGATGGAAGACTCAGAATTTCGCGAAAACAACACGAATCCATCGACCCGTCATGTCAGACGGCTACTGTGCAAGGTGGTGGGGGTAGTATTATGATGTGGGGAATGTTTTCTTGGCACAGGTTGGGTCCATTGATACCCATAGATTCACGTCTGAATGCCGCATCGTACCTAAACATCGTTGCTGACCAAGTGCATCCGTTCATGTTGACAGTTTTATCCTCAGTCAGATGGTTAGTTACTTCCAGCAGGATAATGCACCGGTGCACAAAGCCCGAATCACTACGGAATGGTTCCAGAAACATGACAATGACTTTACTTTTATTTGATGCAGTGGCCCGCTAAGTCCCTGGATCTCAATCCTATTGAACACCTTTGGGATGAGCTGGAAAGGGCTGCTTGCTGCAGGCCTACACCTCCGTCCAATCTCAAGGAACTGCGTGACACACTCACGTCTGCATGGTACTCCATTCCTGCATAACGTTTTCAGCATCTTGTTCAATACATGCCTAGACGAATTCAGGCTGTTTTGAAGGCGAAAGGAGGGCTCACGACGCTACTAGGTAGGTGTACCTAATAAAGTGGCAGCACAGTTTAGTTTTGTGTGCCTGATAACTTTGGCATTTATAAATCTTCTCAACGGCTATGTTTACTAAGATTACAGTATATGGACAGAGATATATAAAGTTAAAAAAAAAAAACTGTTAACAACAGTTGCAGGGCCGGATTTACATATAAGTTAAACAAGCTACACCTTAGGGCCTCACATTACAAGGGGCCTCGCTCCATCTTAAAAAAAATCCTTTTTTTTTAATGTTGTCACAGGTGAACTGTAAGAGAGAGGTGGGGCCTCATACAACTTATAGCTAAGGGTCACAACAAGTTTAAATCCGGCCCTGAACAGTGTCTTTATACTTTCGGGAAAACGTTCAAGTAGTAGTATTGAAGAAAACACACTTGAAAAACTTTTTCTGAGCAACAAACGCACAAAAACCAAAAAAGAATACTCAGCTGCAATACTATGAAATCATACTTGAAAATGTTTCACTTACACACGCTTGTACCCGCTACCATCAATAAAACTATTCTTTTGTAAATATCTGTGTCCGAGCGTCATTCCTAAGTATAACTACTACAGAAAAAAAAAAAAAAAAAAAAAAAACTTTTTTACAAATTAATTACTACACTGATGGCAATAACAATTTGACAGTTTCAAATTTCAATCTTAAAACTTTGGAAATTACTGTAAAAAGACACACACATTATCGCTTTGTGTGTGAGTACAACAAAAAAAAAAAAAAAAAAAAAGAAGCGAGAAGCTCTGCCAAGGACTTTATTTTCAGGTACTAGAATACAGTACAAGATTTTTATTTTTCAGCATTTCAACTACAGAGAGGAGAATAAACACCAAGTACATTTCGAAAAGACATTTTTATTTTCAGATAGCTTTCAACAGATGGACCCAAAAGAAGAAACCTTGGTAAGCTTAACAGTGACAAAAATTATAACTTTAGCGGCGCAAACAATCTTCGCCTGCGGGGCGGGTATTATCGTGTGTAGAGCAGATGACCCGTCTCACAATTCATAGCAACATCCACAATTCAAAACGCAAGCCTAATTACACATTCATAAACTTTTTTGAAGTCACAAACTGCTATCTTCAACTACCACCTTTACTCTCATTCTCCCAAGGAAAAGCACCGAGCCGCCAGACAGACAGACCAACTCAAGAAAATAAAATCAGAAAATACCACTAACGACATCTAGGGACAAAAAAATAAAAACAGCAACACCAGAAATAATTTATTTTCACCCTCCCCACGCAACGCCCAGCGTCAATAACAAAAAGCGCCGCCATTAAGATCAGCTCAGATCATAACCCATTACTACTGCTTTTGAGATCAATCATAGTCTCCCCCCCCCCCCACCATCATGGAAATCTGTTCATATAAATGAAAATATATTTCGCGCATTACTTTAGAACAAAAAATTTGGATCTAGGCCAAATTTTTAATCTATGTTCTGTTGGCATTTGGGAAAATATCAGGTCCAGTTACAAATTCACAACCCTCGTTCGCTCCCTTCCCCCTACAAAAATCGGCATAAATGATGAAAGTATGTTTCTGTTGGCAACTGGGATGGTTCTAAGTTCAATTCCGATTTCACAGCATTCCCTCCCCAGTTTCTTCTACATTAATATTACTATAAAATTTGGAACAGGAGCTGTGACCCATTTTTAAATTTCAATGCTTACTTAGAATATTTTAGGAATCTTTGCGAAAAATGTTCATGTCGATGGGTTGACTTATTTTGTTAAAAATCATAAATTATTACTATTTGCTAAAGTGCCCGAAATGTAACGCACTGCTTACATTAAGAAGTTCATGCAAGACTGCGATATCCGATCAATATCATAGCCGATTTGAACCCGATTGAAAATTTCTGGGACGTTATGGGACAGAAAATTGCCCTTAAAAGCCACCAAGCAAGAAAACATTGTAAAACCATCATTACAAGAAACTATGAGCATTACAAGAAACCGTGTTTGGTAATATGAACTAAGCAGCGATTATATCAAGAATCTGATACACTATATGCAAGACAGGTGCTTCCAAACCAGTCCCAACAAAACTAGTCATCATCCTTTTACTATCCAACTTCAAACTCACAGAACCAACTTTTCTTCTTCTCGTTTATTCCTTCAACCTCCGTTTTCTGGAACAACCTCCTTTCATACGTATTTCCTGAAAATACAATCTACAGAAATTAAAGTCTAATGTCAACAAGTATCTTTTTCATATTCTCAAACTTCAACGCATGCATGGTACTATGGGTTATTTATTTTTTTCATATATACATTTTTATTACATATACAAATATACATAGATATAAACACTTTCTATTTACAACCATGCGATTCTGTGTAAGAAACTCTTTCAAATATAAAGCTTCACTTACAAACTAAGAAAAGTAAAACAAATACCATGTAATGTACGTATGTGTACTTGTTCTGGGTAGTAGAACTTTTAATAGAACTCCGCCTTGGAAAATCTGTACTGTATATAGTAATATATATATATATTAATAGTTATATTAGTGATAAAAGGAAAGAAAGTTAAAAGACAATAACTAATATTTATGGGTTAATGCAGTTACAAGCAATCATGCAATACACCCATAATGTCTATAGAATATTATTAGAAAAAGTAAATCAATCCAATAATAAGAATACCATCAGGGACTTAAGAAAACGCAAAAAAAAAAAAAAAAAAAAAAATTATTATTATCGCTTTTTACCGACAATCTAGATGACTTCAACTGGGGCCAACCACCCAGAATGAAGGCAAAAAACGACAAGAAGTTCTCTGTTTCTGTGATGATCAATATATGCTAAGTAATTTAAATCTGAACCAAATATAAACCAGTATAGGCCGAATATAAATCGAATATAAATAAATCGAATGAAGATAATTAATTAAGAAAAAATTTTGAAATATTAGAATCAAAGGTAAGAAATATAAGTAAAATATAAATGTAAGCATATATTAATCATCGTTGACCCGACAGAGAACGTAATTTAATGATTAAAATAAGATTAAATATATAATACATACTACATTTGACCGTATCTAGGACATAATGTAATAGTCGTAAAAATAATGTGGTGCCCCCTATGTGATGGACACGGTAAAAATAAATAAATAATGAAATTAACGCAAAGAGAAACATGCAGATAGTAAGAAGAAAAACTAAAGGAGTAGGAAAAATAGAACCTGAACTCCACAAAGGCGAAAAATAATGGTATAGATAAGAAATAGTTTCTCCTACGTCCTCGGATTGCCCTAATAATTTCGGAGAAATAAAAATAAAGAGTGTAGGACAGCTTAAAGGCATTACAAGATATAAGTTGTGGCTCGGGTATGCCCGGGATCGCAAACCCGTTCCTATAGTAGGACCCTGAGCTGAATTTGCATGTTATCTCAGCGTGAATTTAAGTAAATTTAAATGAATTTAACTATATGTATTAAAAAAAAAAAAAAAAAAAAAATGATACACTGTAATTTGCAAGCCGGTGGGTACAAGTTTTCTACGCCGTAAGACACCAAGAATGCAAAGTGTATCCTATTTACATATATACATGGCACTAAATATAACGATTTAATTGAAAATTATATTGAAACGATAGGTTCAGAAAACAAATTTTTGAAATTAATTATGCTTATTGCTTTCCTGAAGTGATATTTCAGGTAAGCGATAGGGAAATTATTATTAATCAACTTGCCGTACAACGCTGTTAAGCCTGTTGAACAATTTTTACTACTATTGCAGATATAAGCAATCCTTAAACATTGCGATAAAATTATATTAGCATGCACTGATTTTGATACATTAGATTTCCAGTTTTTAGTTTTTAGTTTTTCTTCTTACTATCTGCATGTTTCTCTTTGCGTTAATTTAATTATTTATTTATTTTTACCGTATCCATCACATAGGGGGCACCACATTATTTTGACGACTATTACATTATGTCCTAGATACGGTCAAATGTAGTATGTATTATATATTTAATCTTATTTTAATCATTAAATTACGTTCTTTGTCGGGTCAACGATGATTAATATATGCTTACATTTATATTTTACTTATATTTCTTACCTTTGATTCTAATATTTCAAAATTTTTCTTCATTATTATCATTTCAAAATTATCTTCATTCGATTTATTTATATTCGATTTATATTCGGCCTATACTGGTTTATATTTGGTTTAGATTTAAATTACTTAGCATATATTGATCATCACAGAAACAGAGAACTTCTTGTCGGTTTTTGCCTTCATTCTGGGTGGTTGGCCCCAGTTGAAGTCATCTAGATTGTCGGTAAAAAGCGATAATAATAATTTTTTTTTTTTTTTTTTTTTTTGCGTTTTCTTAAGTCCCTGATGGTATTCTTATTATTGGATTGATTTACTTTTTCTAATAATATTCAATATATATATATATAAGTATTATATATACATATAAGTCGTATGGTATTCTACTACTCCAGGAGAACTGCTAGCGAGCATATTTGAACGATGAAATCTCTATTCATTAAGCGTTCGAAACAAGAGACTCGTGGGACATCAGAAAAATAGACTCGTAAACCAATTAAGCAAACGGATTGTAGCAGTCTCCCTAAAGACCTTATCGTTATCTGCGATGTCACGGTAGATGACAACTCTAGTGGAACGCTTCTAAAGATGCAAGGTTTCCTGAACCTGCCTCCTTTCTCTTCTCGTTTATCTATTCCGTGGCAACTTGTGAATAATTAACATCAACCGCCAACCCACTGCAGGGCGTTAACCTATGCTGTGCTTCTCAAAGTTCGGTATCGTTCATTGAAAGGGTAGCGGTAATCAGCCTGCTCGTGCCTGTCGATCCACAAGGGATTTCGTGATCGTTCAGGAGGTTCAGATATCAAGGAAAGATGATTAGAGAAGTCAGAGCTGCGAAGTTGTTAGTCGCAAGCGAAAGGAATGGGGGTAGGGGAGAATGGGTACTAGTTATACACAATAATGGTAGAAGTAAGAATATGGTAATTAAGTGAAATCCGAATCTGAGAGTGAGATGAAAAATTAATATTCCATCCAAGTGGTTGGCATCTTTAAGCCTATCGTTGCACTGCCATTTTTGACTCAATCTTCTATATAAATCTTTCCTAATCAGATGATACTTGTTTATATGAAATTAATTATTTACTTAACATCTCAATTAGTATTCATTTTGATCGCTCATTTTCTTTGGTTCAGGTTATTTAATTAAATTTATTTTATTTATCTTTTTTGTTGTTTTAGTTGTCACCACTGCTTTGATTTACTTTCAATTGGGGCATTTAATTTATCAGCGTCAATGGTAAACATGTTTTCCCTAATTGTGTGGACAAACTTCACAACCTCAAAGATTTCTGAAAGTTCAACCATAACGCATAGACAAACATTTTGTGAACATTAGTTAATCATTTAATAAATCAGTTAATGTTCGCATTAGTGAATTAGTAATGTCGTCCAGACTGCAAGAACCGTATCCGCTTCTTAAAATGTTCTTTGTAATTATGCATAAGCAGAATTCGATGCAGAATTATAACACACACACACACTATAAAACAAATCAAGGGGGGGGAAGGAAGGTCAAGATAAGGGTATTGCAGAAGAAAACGTTCCTAAAGTAATTTAGAAAAAGCCGAAAATACAATATCAAATAACGAAAAAATGTTTTAGAAAAAGCCAATTAAATAAATTTTGCGGCGCCCCTAACTAGCATCAGGATCGAATTAAGTGATGTTTGCTATACTAATTTCTCTTTTTCTGTTCTTTTAATTTTCTTTTTATGACAATTTTCTTTCCCTATTTAATTAGTTAAGAGTTTTAATACTATATATATATATATATATACAAGGTGTCTCAAAAATACACAGCATAACTTCAGGAATGAGTTACTCATATGTAGACAATGAAAATATTTTATATCAACATAGTTGCGGAAATGCTTGGTTTCCGAGTTTTGAAGTTCTGTCTATGACTTTTTTTTTTTTTTTTTTTAGGAGCATTAGCAACTAAGGCCATATTGCTCCGGGATATGCGGTGGTCTTTCCCTGACCTTTCCACATCCTCCGTATTTGGTGGTGATGGGCTCGAACCCCGGTCTAATCAAGAAGCGTGTGCTACGCACTGCTGCTTCACCCACCTGGCTACGGAGGCGCCCCTGTCTATGACACTTAACTCTTCACATCACCTTATACTATTTGTTCAAAATGTCCACCTTCTGCCTGAATACAGGCCTCACATCGACGTCTCATGGACTTGCGAAGATGATGCCAAATTCCTGGCATGTTTCGTATTTTCTCACAACCTGCCACAATTCGATTGCGGAGAGTTTTTACATCAGCTACCGGAGTCGAATACACCAATGACTTTAAATGGCCCCACAAGAAGAAATCTAGTGGGTTTAAATCAGTTGAGCATGGAGGTCAGGCAGTTGGTCTACATCTACTTATCCACCGACCAGGAAACCTTCGATTCAGGTAATTGCGGGTTAGGTGGCTGAAATGTGCGGGAGCGCCATCGTGCATGAAGTGTGCTTGTTGACGAATGATCAGTGGCGTGTCGTCCAAGAAATGAGGCATGTTGTTTTCCAGAAAGTTTCTGTACGCCTGGCCTGTGAGTTTGTTTGGAAGTACATGGGCCCAAATAACTTATCACCAAAAACACCCGCCCAGATGTTGAGGCTGAACTGCTGTTGGTGATGTGATGGAAGAACTGCATGTGGGTTTTCCTCAGCCCATACATGCTGATTGTGAAAGTTTTGGATTCCGTCTCGTGTGAACTGTGCTTCATCTGTGAATATCACTAAGGCAGGAAAGTGAGGAGTTGTACCACACTGCTGCAAGAAACACTGGCAGAACGTTACTCGCGCAGGGTAATCTGCTGGTGACAAGGCCTGTACCCGTTGCAGATGGTAAGGATACAGTTGGTGTTCTCGCAACACTCTCCACATAGTCGAACGTTGAACAGCCAGTTGCATTGCTATTCTGCGTGTGCTGATTCCAGGAGTGGCATGCACAACATCCAAAATCTCCTCTACTTCAGGAGTCGTAGATCTTTGTCGTCCTCAGTCGGCAGCGCGAGGTGTAAAGGTCCCATGTTCACAAAGGCAGCGATGGATACCTTCAAACGTTTTCCTGTCTGGACATCTTCGTTCTGGGAACCTTTCGTGGTACAAACGACGAGCCTCCACAGCATTGCCGTCCCCCAAACCGTAATAAAGTGCATATCCGCTTGCTCCTGATTTGAGTCGGAATGGAAGACCACCAGTTTTGTCAGTACCTTGTGATGAAGGAAATCACCTGCGGGAGATAAGACATTCCGGTTAATAATTCGGGAACCAAGCATTTCCGGAACTATGTTGATATAAAATATTTTTATTGTCTACATATGAGGAACTCATTCCTGAAGTTATGCCATGTATTTTTGAGACACCCTGTATAGGTATATCTCTGATGAACGATGATTTTAATTAAATGCATACTGTCACAAAAATTATTGAAATAAACCTAATTGTACTTCCATCGATATTAAGAGAGTGAACAAAACTAGAATAGAAAACGCAAGTTTGAATATGACGCTTGTAGGCAACAAACAGAATAAAAGTGAAGAATTACCGAATGAAGGCTTTTGTGAAGATTCTTGCGAAGAACAGGTCAACGACCTTGAACAAACAAAAAGAGTAATCCTCTCGCAGACCGACCTAGGAAATGACCTCTTGAGCCATCCTGAAGGATCAATCCTTGAGACCTTGGGATGCGATATTTGCCCAGAAGATTGCGAGCACTCTGAAGGGTGTTCCGCTAGACACAGGAACAATCATAGCCAGATCGAAAAGCAGGAAGAGAATCTTAAACAATTTGTGCGGAATTAAAGGACATCCTTGCAGACTGCATTAGACCCCTTTCGATGCAGGTTGCGGAATATGCTGAAAATCTCGTAAGCAATTTCATAACTGTACATAAAATGATACAGAAACTACAGGAGGAGAATTTTCTTCTCAAGGAACAAAACAGTAGAATACTGCACACCCTTAAAGAACTAGAGGATAAGTTAGGATGCTTTGAAACTGTTCTCAGTGCACAAGTGCCTCAGCCCCCCCCCCCCTCAACCACCGAATCGTGCTATACAAGGCAGAGCTACTCTGAGAAAAGTAGAAGTGAAATGCATGGATTGTACATGAGGATAGAAAGTAATGAAAATAGCAAACAAAAGACAAGAAATAAATGGAATCCAAGGGAAAGTATATCAGAAAGAATAAGAAATTTACAATAGAGCCAAATAATAAGTGAACTTCAAGCTCAGCCGCAAACTGTCTGTTTGCAGCAAGACCCGACAAGCAATAGCACCAAACCCAGTGAAACTAGGGAATCACAAAGGAATGACTTCACAGACTTCACTAGTAAAATTGGAAACAAAAATAATAAACGCTCAGAAATATTAGAATATCAGGAATCCACTGCAATGATTTGGGCACGCTCATACTCGAGATTTTGAGGTAATTCTAGTGCATGAGCTCTAGAGTTACCTCTTCCCCCTCAGATCAGGCTCCTGCAAACCCACTCACCTATGAGCACATCGCTAAGCTACCTAAACACTTATCTTAATACATTTGAGGTAAAAAAAAAAAAAAAAAAGCAGACCATCCGAAAATTTCATTCCTGCTCTCGCCAAGGATGTAAACCAGTTCACAGAGGAGGTATTAACACGTCTGTAGCTTCCACTAACACACCTGAAACAGAGTCGGTTTTCTAAAATCTACATTACTTCTGTTGCAACCAGAGAGCAATTCTTTTTTTATCAAGGCTGTGGCCCACAGCAGCCCAGAAATATCAAAGCCATGTGTGAGGGGGAACATGGGATAACTGTGGAAATAATGCAAGTGAAAACAACGACACACAGCTTACTCCTCCTTTATAATCTCTTGTCCACTAGATAAAGTACCTTGCCTGCTAGAATCTAGGCGCCTGGTCAGCAGGTACCTTAGTCAAGCCCTACAGAGAAAATGGGCCAGATCGCTGATTAAAAATAATGAAAGGAATCGGGCTCAAAAAAAACTACCCCCAGCTGGGAATGCGGAACATCACATCAGCTTTTTTTACACAAAACGTGAGGAGCATCTCAAATAAGCTCCACACCTTACCAACAATGATGATGCAGGATGACCTGGATTTCATTTGCTTTTATCGAAACCTGGTTAGGAAATAAAAAACAGTTATATCGGCTAACTATAGCAGCAAACTACAAATATGTGTCCTCCGGAAGAACATATAGACGAGAAGGGGAGTTATAATTTGCTATCAAAATGAATACCAGTCTATAGGAGAACGAACAAGCAATTCAAATAATTTTGAAGGAATTTGCGTTACTTTTTTAAAAGAATATGTGAAAATATATACCTTTACAGAGCCACTTCCCAGAGTTGGAACCCTCTGAGCTGATTTTTCCAAAGTTCAAAATAAAAGCAAAGAACGGGATGGAAGTAAATTGGACGGTGGAACTGGCGCCATCTGCTTGGCAAATCTTAAGCACCCAAAACAGAATTTATATAGAATGGAGCAGCCTGAGATACAGGGAACATATATCCATTCCCAAGTGCTTTCGCTGCTGCAGATATGGCCACACCATCCATACTTGCACACAAAGAGAGCCGACCTGCAGCCACTGCTCTGGCAAAGGACATGAGTACAATACCTGCCCCAACAAAACCGATGCACCAACCTGCGCAAACTGTAAGAGTCTGAAACTGGAGCACTCACACTCCATCTGCGATACTGGGTGTCCGACATACCAAAAAATCAAGAGTTCCTACCAACAGAGAATGAACATCTAACAGACACCTGGCAAGAAAGATGGCAGGCATCAACTAAAGGCGCTGTCACCAAAAGATTCCTCCCTGATGTGAGGGCCTCCTACCCCCTCACACCTGTCTGGTTTTCACCAGGACTCTATGCTACCTACCTCCTCACTGGACATGGCTCCTTCCAGAAAAAACTACATGACTTCAGAATTTCAGACTCACCCCGCTGCCACTGTGGAGAGGATCAGACGTGGGAGCACCTTGCCCACAGCTGTGAAATCTACGAGGACTTCAGGAGGATCCTAATAACAAAACTACGCTTCAACTACCAAAATCAAGAACACCTCACCCTACAGAATGAAGAAACTTACCGAGCTCTGACTCAATTTGCAATGGACTTATTTACCAGGCAGAAAGCGCTACCATCACCTTAGTATCCGAATCAATAGGTCATAACAACCATGACTGCCAATTGTTGCTACGCATCATTGAGCCATGGATGCTAACGCCTTGGACCAACTTGCACAAGACTTGACCAGCAGTGCAATAAAAGACAGGGTCCGCACATACCTTGACAAATTCCTCATCATTGATTTCTGGACAAACTTCTCTCGCCCAGATGTGACACATTTCATCAAGAAGAGGCCTAGCATCGATCCCTGGACTTGACCATCAATCTTGGACTCCCGGTTTTGACCACCCCCCCACTGTTCGTTCTGATGGACTACTGGACCAGCCTTCAGTCTGGATGCGACACAGACTCACCAAATGGAGCCCCAATGACGGCACCTGAACTAGACCTTACTGAACATGACCCATCCACCATAGCAGCACTCACACTGCTGGATTTCCAGCAAGTTGTCGGCTCCAACTGACTGGCCGTGCTAGCTGTACCTACCCTGAACTTGCGGAGTATATCTCTCTCTCATTTTTTTTTTTTTTTTTTTTTTTTTCGGCTTCTTTCTTCTGTTTCCTGCCATCCGTTCTTTTATCCCCCCCCCCTATTTTTCTCTTACAGAATGATTTTTTTTTTTTTTTTTAATATTTATTTATTTATTTTATTTTTTTTTTATTTTTTTTTTTTTTGTGGGGTGGTGGTTTTCGTCCACCCGCCACCCCACTCCTCTCTCTGGTGAGGCACTGGGCATGCCACACTGTCATCAGGGGCCATCTTCCCTATTGGCCCCTTTCTTCTGTTTCCTACCCTCCAGTCTTCTGCCTTCCTCCCTTACTTTTCTCTTGCACAACGTTTTTTTTTTTTTTTTTTTTATTTAGTTTATATATATATATATATATATGTGTGCGTGTATATACATATATTTATATATACACATACACGCATTCCCCACAGGTCTAAATCTAAAAACATCAAAATTACTGCCCGACCTATTTGGCCCTAGAACAAGTTATCAGCGAACAACCCTACGCTCTGTTAAAATTACAACCGTTGCTCAAGAAACAGCGATCATCTCATTCTCAAATCTGGTCCTAGCCACTGAAATCCCAGGAAAGTAGGTGGCAGGACCCGCCAGAGTACTCTAGCTACAGTGGTACACCCGGTCAGCCTCCCCGTGGCATGGTGTGGTAACGTCGGGTCCCACTAGGGGCTCGGCGGCTAATAGACCGGAGGAACAAAGGGCACAACACAATATACAGCACATGACCCCCACACACTTCAAATCTCTGGCCCCGATACAATGTACACCCGCGGAGATGGGAGAAATCCCAGGAGCCGTTAGACACTAACATACCTTATACCTTATACCAACAGAGAATAGATTATGGCCACACACCATAAACAATTCAACTCCAGCGTTCTCACATTCCACCAGCTCAATGCACAGCGTGCCAGAGCGGTGGCGGAGCAAATCCGACTAAAAGCTGACGATGAAAACGCTGACATCCTCATAATATTGGAACCGTACACGCACCAAAAGTAAGTACGGGGATATCCTATTAAATACAAAATTGTGCAGTACACAGATGAAATCGCATGGGCAACTGTGATAATCAGGAACCCCCATATCATGGTCACAAAAATCCCACAATTCTGCACACCATAGGCAGCATGTGCCCACCTTGTCACCTCCCTGGGAAGTCTTTATGTGGTTGCTCTATACTGCAGGCCAGGGGCAGAAATCGACTATGCAATAATATATCTGGAGAATCTTCAAACTGCACTAAGCGGACACAAGATACTAGTGGGGGCAGACGTCAACTGCAGGTCCCCCCCCCCCTCTGACACAGTACCACGCCTGAAAGAAGAGGCTCAACGAATGGGCAAAGGCTCGAGGAGCAGCTGGCCAACTCCATATTTTTTGTTAAAAACCAACCCTTCTGCCTCCCGACCTTCTGCAACACCTTATGGGAAGCAGAGATTGACATAACATTAGCCACAAGAAACATAGACACCCACATCACAAATTGGACGGTTAGAAACGCCTGGACGACCTCGGACCATCGTACAATAAACCTTCACATTAGAAAGGAACCTGACAAGAACAGCTGCCGACAGGCACATGCTAAATAGATTGGCCCTCAGCAAGGCAAACTGGGACACCTTCCGAGAGACTCTACGCACAGCAGGCCAGCAATACCTGCACACACTGAGGGAGCAAGAATGCGGGAGCGAAAACCCGGAACGACTCCATAAGGATTTAACAAAAATAATAACGACAGCAGCAGAGAAAGGCATGAAGAGAAGAATCCCCATTGCAGGGGCCACGCCCTGGTGGACTCCAGAGCTCACACGAATGAGGAAATTAGTACAACACAGAAGAAAACAATTTCAGAGGGCTAGGAGGAATTGGCCGCAACAAGAAGTCACTGAACTCAGGAACCAATATAGAATCACTAGAAATTGTTATACTGAACAGATAAAGAAAAAGAAAAGAGAATCACGGGAGAGGTTGGTACAAGGGTCAGGAAACAGCAACCCCTGGGGGATGGTATACAAAATTACCACTCACAAACTCCCCAGGGAGGAAGTCGTGACAGCCACCAAAACAGCACAAGGAAATTTAACCATAACATGGGAGGAGTCGATTGGGAACATCCTGGATAACATCCTTCAGGAGCTGCCAACAACACTAACAGATGAGCAGCAGGCTATCTGCCAAGCAAACAATTGCTATAATAATGACCAAATAGAACCCCCCTTCACCTGAGAAGAAATTCAGGACGCAGCAAGCCGCGCAAAAAATAAGAAATGCCCTGGACTAGACCTAATTGAACCGGAGATGGCAAAAGAAGCAACGCAACATATACCGGAATTACTGCTAAAACTATTCAATTGTTGCCTGGAAGCAGGTAAATTTCCACTACAGTGGAAAATGGCAAATTTAAAACTGCTCCTAAAAAACCCAACAAAGCCACCAGAGACACCTAGTTCCTACAGACCCATAGCCCTGCTACCAACCTCAGTAAAATATTCGAAAGGCTGCTACATACCAGAATCACAAGGCATTATAATGAAGTAAATCCTAACATGACAAAGCAATACGGATTTACTCCTGGCAAATCCACTATCGAAGCAATACAGAACCTCCTCTCTAGAGCCACCCATTGTCAAAGGAAATACTTCCTCGTCATCGCAGTGGATTTCGTTGGGGCGTTCGACACCCTCTGGTGGCCGAGCGTCACGCGAGACTCAGAGCTGCCAACCTTCCATTGAATCTTTATTATTGCATGAAGAATTACCTGGCTGATAGAGCAGTGCAAGTTACCACACCATATAAATGCCTCAGTCGCCCAGTCCGCAGGGGCTGCCCCCAGGGTTCTGTCCTGGGGCCACTCCTGTGGAACTTTGTCTTAGATGAATTCTTCGCCATGGATCTGGGTGGTGTGGAGGCCCAGGCCTATGCAGATGACTTGGTCTTGACCATAGAGGCTGACAGCAGATCCTCCTTAGAAATGCAAGCAAATGATGCCCTTCAAAAGCTGCTAGATTGGATGAAGCTACACTTGCTCAAACTAGCACCCGAAAAGACAAAATCGGTGCTGCCAAAAGGTACGCTAGACTTAAGGAGACCACCACAAATTAAGATTGAGAACAAAACAGTTAAGCTGTGCGAACAGATTAAATACCTAGGAATAATCCTGGACAGAAAATTAAATTTCAAGCCACACCTAGAATATATTAAACAAAAGATAAGAAGATACGCGGCCCTCGTCGCTAGAGTCACTCGCAGGGACTGGGGACTCAGACGTACTACCCTGTCTCTGTACTACAAAGCTCTCTTCATCCCTGACATCACATATGGCTCCCCTGTCTGGTACGCGAGGGCGGCACTAGAAATGAATAAACGGATCCTCGAAACCATTCAGAGGACCATCCTCCTTACCATGTCTAGAGCAACTAGAACGACTAGCACGGCTGCCCTCCAAGTCCTGGTAGGAGTTCTGCCCCTGGATCTCGAAGCTATCTGCTGTGGTCTGCTCTACCATCTTGCCAGAAACACATCGGCTACAATGTATGACCTCACCACTGACATCACTAATGACCGCAACTATGAGAAGAGAAGAATCACCGACCACCTCGTCCAGATTTGGCAGAGGAGATGGAGCAACACAGAAAATGGTGCAATGACCAGAAGATTCCTCCCCACTGTCACGAAGCTGTACCCTAAGGCGCCAGCATGGTTTCACCCTGGTCGAAATACCACCTTCCTCCTTACAGGACACGGCCCGTTTAAAGCTAAACTTCACCAACTTGGCATCATTGATAACGCGGTCTGTCCCTGTGGCATCCCGGAGTCCTGGAGACACTTAATGTTTGAGTGCGATTTGTATGATGACCTACGACTAGGCCTAATAACGGCAATCCAATATATTCCAGACAACCAAGAACCCAGACTGTTAGACACTCAAGAGGACTACAAGGCACTCAGTCAATATGCCCAGGATCTATATTCTAGAAGGAAAACAATGATAGAAATATACCAAAGGCAACCCGACTAGAAAGAATGCAGGAAGTCAAACAAGTAAAAAAAAAAAAAAAAAAAAAAAACTCACCATACCACAGAAAGACAAGAATCTAGGATGATTTGGATGGCCTACTGTCGACCCAAAACTTTTTTTTCGGGGAGGGGAGGAGGGGTATTTGCTCTTCTCCTCTCCTCGCCTCCCCATATTTTTTCTCCTCTCCTCGCCTCCCCATATCGTGGGGCATGGGCATGCCCCACTGAAAATGAGGGGCACCTTCCTATCCGACCCCCTCTTCTTCCTATTTCATCCCCCATCTACACCCTCCCTCCTATTACTTTCTCTCGTACAGCGACTGCTCCACATGTCCAAATTTAAATCACATCAAATTTTGCCCGCTCTCTAGAAATAGTTCTTTCAGCATAAAACCCCACGCAGCGCTTTCTAAATGCAATTTTACTTAAATCAACAGCGATAACTCCAACCTTTATTTTAGGTCCTAGTCACCGAAATCCCAGGAAAGTAAGTAGCAGGACCTGCCAGAGTATAATTAGTCTCTTGGTACACCCGGCCGGCGCCCCGTCGCTAGGTATGGTAACGCCGGGTCCCACTGGGGGCCCAGCGGCCAACAGGCCGGATGAACAATGGGCACAGCAAACTACATACTACATGACCCATACATTATTTTTAAACCTCTGGCATAGACAGGGTACTGTCACTCGATACATAGAACATACGCGATGGGAGAAATCCCCGGAGCCGTCAGACCCTCAACATACCTATACCTATACATTGTTCAAGTAGTTTAACCTACAGTAACTGGTCAAAATGTCCGCCATCAACTTGAAGGCACAGCTGACTCCTTTTGACTAGCAACGTGTAACCTTACTTTACAAAGGAGGCGCCGAAAAATCTTTCTGCCCGGGGCGCAAAAATACCTTGGTACGGCACTGTTTACAGAGGTACGTTCTCTGTACCGGCAGTTCATTTTGCAAATTCTGTGGTATAAACGGCATGTGCCTCGTCGATAAATACAACGTAGCGACGAAAAGTGTACGTGCTACTGAACAACGCAGACATGAGTAACCTTCCAATCGGTTACTCATGTCTGCAGGCTCAAGATGATGAATTCGATGGCCATGTTACGGGTACATTCCCTTAGTGTTTTCAGTACTCTCATGGGTGGAATACAGAGACCAACAGAAATTCTTGGACACTATAAATTCAGTAAAACCCAAAATAGTTTCCGTATTTAGGTAAAATTAGAGATTCATATCATTAGTAAAGCAAATCTGTTTCAATTGCCGATAATGCATGGTTATACATGATAAAGATATTGAAAATGTAGTACAAAAGAAAATCACGCAACCCAAAATTTATTATGTGGGGCAAAAAAGTCCAGCATTGCACTTTGGGAATGTGATATATCTATTTTACTGAAATTGTTAATTATATTTATTTTACTCAATTTGAAGGGAACAAAGTAAATCCGATACCGCTAATATATGTTTTTTTTTAATTATTATTTTATTTATGTTTGTTATTATGATAATCACTCACTTTATTTTATTTATTTATTTTTTCGGTTTAAATAAATGAGAATCGACGAATTCAACTTCAAGTTTGATCCTTACTGTACATGAATTAAAAATTTCTTAACATTAAATAAAAATGAAAACAGATTATTTAATTAAATTAACAAAAAAAAAGCCTCCTGATACACGGAAAATTATCAAAATCCGTTTAATGTGCATTGATTATCTTTTAAATAAAATCAACTGGGCAAAATATATGTAATTCTAAAGCTCAAATTTAAAAAGATAACACTTAAAAATATAACTCCTCTAGTAATATTAGGAGTTATATTTTTGAGTGTTATCTTTTTAAATTTGAGCTTTAGAATTACATATATTTTGCCCAGTTGATATTATTTAAAAGATAATCAATTCACATTAAATGGATTTTGATAATTCCTGAGAATTAGGAATTATCCTGATACCCTCCTGTATCAGGAGGCTTCTTTTTTTTTTTTTTTTTTTTTTTTCTTTTTTTTTTATTTAATGTAAAGAAATTTTCAATTAATCTACAGCAAGGATCAAACTTAGTTTGATCTTTACCGTTTGCCTGTAACAATAGGTAAAACCTTTTTATCTTTTACTACTAGACTATTTTAGTATACTAATAGCTAATTTGATAGCATAAACCAGAGCTCTGATCAATACGCTATGATACTTTCTTCTACAAACTAATAGCTAATTTCTTTCTATTGGAATCCAAAGGGAATTACAAATACCATTTCAATGTTCTTAAAAATGCATTTCCTAGATTTAAATAAAACTCAGTAGCGCTATGCCTCCTAAACCACCTTAAATATCAAATTAACAATAAGTACTGAAAACACTGTAATTGAGCTAAATAGGTTACAATAACCAAATTATAAATACAGCCCCTCCCGCTTGTTTGGATCTCAATCGTACATGCTCTTGAACACCGGTAGTTATACCCCGGAAATAAAGATAAAATCTGAATAATACCGTGTGGCGATTACTGATGCTAATAATAATCTGAAGCGCCTTTCAGGCTTACTACAGCAGTGTCGTCTGTGAGGTAAAATTATAAAAGGAACAAGAATTATGCTGTTTCCCATCTCACTTTTCCTAAGCTGTTTTTCGGAATCTATCGCAATAGATTCCGAAAAATATCTGTAACGCTTAAAAACATAAAAACAAATACTGAAAAGTAATATTCCACGAAGAAGCTACATTAGAAGCACTAAAAGTGATTAAAAATATCGCTAGTGCTCATTATATAGCTTCTCGATAATAAGCGATGCGAGTTCGATATAAACTCTAGGCCTAAAAGGTGCACATACTTATTATCTAGGGGAATGCGTATAGAAAACATCGAAAATATCCATATTATTAATAGCCAAGATATTTCGACTTCCAAAATAATCTATATATCACTGATAAAAAGCAAAAAAACTTACCTAATTATCAAAAAAATAAATAAATAAACAAGCAAATACACTCAATCACACCACGAAAATAGAATAAATGAGTACAGTATACAAACAGACAGTAATTTATTCACTGAGCGCCACCTGTCAATTTTTGCAACTGAAATTACAATTTAATTTAATCTAATTTAATTTAATTATCTTTGACATGAGCGATATGCTTCTACGTCTGTTTTGTCCGCTAGTAAAGAGAGGGAGGGGAGGAGAGGAGACTGAAACACAAGATCGTACTGAGATATCTATTTGAATACAAATACAGTAAATAAATATCATGAGACGTTGAATATTATGAAAAGTTTAAAAATAAAAAAAACGGAGAAATCTTAGCGTTTAGGATACTAGCAGAGCTGCCGTTCTAATGCTGCTTACTTGCAGATGGCTTCCATATTATTCGATTTGTGATCAGCGTTCTCTTATCGTGGGTTCACATCCCCTTTATCTCTCTCTCTCTCTCCATCCATCCATCCAGCCATCACTTATTCCTTAGGATGAAGACGGATTGGAGTCTAACACACTGTTAGTTGTCTTACACTGACAGGCAAGCACAGAGAGTAGTAGAAATCCCCAAGTGATGATGGAGGAGAGTTCATGACAATGCCAAACAGGGGAAGGAGGAGATGAAAAAGATTAATGGGGAAGTTGCAGCGTGGCTCGGTAAAATAGAGCCCAAATTTTCATGAATCCATAAAAATTAATGAACTTGAACATAACAAAGGATTTTTTCAGTTCGTGGTTATGATTAAGTAGCATGTTAATTTTAATTTAAAAAATATTCTTTGAAGTAATAAAAACACTTAACTCCATGCGATAATCTGACAAAGTTTATGGGCTCTAATGTAATACAATTTTGCCCTAAATCCGATGGCGTTTTGGAACCTCTTTTGGTTCTGCTAGCAAGTCAAAATACACGATTAAAATCAGTTATACTCTGCGTGATTACAAACCAATACTGTATTAGTTTTGTTTTTATTACTAAAACAGTATTAGTTTTGTAATCACAGAGTAGAAGAGATTTTAGTCATGTACTCCGATTTGATAACAGAGCCCAAAGAGATTTGGAAATATCATCAGATTTAGGGAAAGATTATCTGCCTATTTGGAACTTACTTCGTAGTGATCACATGAAGTTAAGTGTTTTTATTACTTTAAATTTAATTGTCCACCTAGACTATGCTTTTCACACATGACTAAAAACATATTCTGTTTATACTTCAGCACAACATATTAAGTCAGAAGAGCAATTCGAAAATTTATTTCCTAAAATTTTAATTGCTTAATAATCTTAAATATTAAATTTCAAGCTTTATTAGCACATACATATACAAGATTCATGATGCTTGTAAAGAAGATCGAGATCTAATATTTTACACGTTATACAATTAATTTTTGAGAAATAAATTTTCGACTACATAGTACAGCGATGAACAATCACTTCCGGATGTGATAAAAATAACAAAAAAATATAATAAATAACAAAATATATTGTCATTTATATTAAAGTAAATAACTCAATACAACAATGGTAACCAAAGAGTCATTCCAGAAATAAGGAATACGTTGTAGTTGAGGTAGATGGGGTATCACAGCCGACGACTGAACAAGGTTTCACTTCTTGCTTGGGGGAAAATTAAAAAGAAAGTTTACAGGTGTAAACTTTCTTTTTAATTTCTGGGAAAAGTTTTTTTTTTTTTTTTTTCAATTCTTCTTGGTGTATATCAATATTTAATGGTGTGGGGTGTGTTTTCTAGTGTGCATTGGGGCCAGTTCATATCAGTGGCACAGCATTTGAATGTTACAGGTTACCTGGAACTTGTTTCTGAACAGGCTCTTCCCTTCATAGCTGCAGTGTATATTCATCTGCGAATGGGTTCTTACAACAGGATAATGCGCGATGCCATAGGGCCATAATTTCACAAAACTGGATCTAGGAATATAAGAGTAAATGAATTAAACTTACGCGTTGGTCTCCCCAGTCACCAGATTTCAGTCGAATGAGACCTGTGTGATGAGACAGAATGACAACTTCGGAGTAGAGATCTGCAGCTAATTTCAAGCTGCAGCTAATTTCAATAACCGATTTCAAGAGCTGTGGGAGGCAATTGAGTCAGCATGGACCAGCATCCTATAGCACGTTTTCGACACCTCGTTGAATCGTTCGATGCTCTATGGTGGCCGAGCATCCTTGCAAGACTCAGAGCAGCCCAATTACCAATGAATCTCTATGGCTGTATGCGGAGCTACTTAAGTAACAGAAGAATCTTAGTAGATGCTCCCTATTGTAGGGTGGAGCGCCGGATCTGTCGGGGATGCCCCCAGGGCTCGGTACTGGGTCCCCTTCTATGGAACTGTGTACTTGATGAGTTCCTCTGCAAGGATCTAGGGAACGTCAAATCATTGGCGTTTGCTGATGATCTCTCCTTGGTACTGGCCGCTAACTCTAGGGCTCAGATGGAGATCATCGCAAACGAAGCACTAACCACCCTCCGAGACTGGGCGGAGGGACATCACCTGACCATTTCGTCAACCAAGACGAAATCTATACTCCTAAAAGGCTTCCTGACCCCAACCAGACCGCCCCAAATTAGAATCAATGATAGAACCGTTAAGCTTGTCACTGAACTTAAATACCTTGGAATTATACTAGACAGAAACCGATCGTTTACCCCCCACCTCAACTATATACAGACAAAGATCAAAAATTACGTAGCCATGCTTGCCAGGGTCACCCGCCGAGACTGGGGGCTGAAGAGGCGCACCCTTGCGCTCCTCTACAAGGCAGCCATCATCCCAGCAATTACATATGCCTCCGGCGTCTGGTATAAAAAAGCCTCAACAGTGGTTAATCGTCGACGATTGGAAATAATACACAGACCGATCCTCCTAACCATCACCCGAGCATGCAATACAGTATCAACACATGCACTGCAAGTTATCACGGGAACCTTGCCTCTCGACTTGGAAGTAATCCGCACAGGAATGCAGCAGCAACTCAGGCGTGGAAAAGCCACAACGTATCAAGACCTTACCACAGATCCGATAAATAACATACAGGCAGAGAAGAAAAGACTGGAAACATACCTACAAACAATCTGGCAGCAACGTTGGACTGACTCAACCAAAGGTGAAATAACTCGAAAGTTTCTACCTAATCTCCAACAGGTCTACCCACAATATCCGCAATGGTTCAACCCCGGACGCTACACCACTTACCTCCTCACAGGACACGGAGCGATTCGCAACAAACTGAACCTCCTTGGCATCACAGATAATCCCATGTGCGCGTGTGGCTCTCTGGAGACATGGGACCACATAATGTATGAATGTGAGCACTATGAAGATCTACGTGGACACCTGATCACACAGATGCAATTCAACCCCAAAAACCAGGAGCATTATCTACTGGAGAATGAAGCAAATTACAAGCAATTCTCTAAATTTGCCCAGAGCCTCTACGCCAGACGGCAAACCCTCCCGCCACCAGCAAACCCTGAGCAACCAGAACCAACATAGCTCACTGCTTGAACGACCACACCAAGCCGCACTGACCTGCGGAATAACCAGCACAACAAAAACAGGAGTCTCCAATCCCTATTTTCCCATTGTGACTGAATCCAAACAACCCAACCTGGATGGTAGGCCACTGATGATAGACGACCACTTCGCAGCCACAAGCCTTCACGCCCTATTGGCGATCTGGGTCAGCTCCCTTGTCTGGCCCACTATTACTCCCCTTCCCCGGTGGGGGAGGGAGACGGCTTGCCATCTCCTTAACCTCCACCACCCTTCTCTTCTTTCTGGTGGGGCATGGGCATGCCCCACTGCAAGCTGGAGCTACCTTCCCTATCGGCTCCTTCTCTGACTATATCCCCCCCAATCTTCAACTTCCCTTCCCCCTCTCTAACTATACGCAAGCGACAGTCCCACACAATCCAAATTTAACCATCCAAATAAATTTCGCCTATAACTCTCGGCTTCTCATTCTAGCGCCTTCACCACGCGAACTAACTTATACCAATTGATGTGTATGCATATGCATTTTTGTATGTCGTATATGTGCATTTTTTTTTTTTTTTTTTTTTTTAGGTCCTAGCCACTGAAATCTAAGGAAATTAGGTGGCAGGACCTGCCAGAGTAAATAATTATAATACTGGTGTACCTGGTCTGCCTCCACGGGGCTAAAGTGGGGCAACGTTGGGCCTCAGTAGGGGTCCAGCGGCTAAATGACCAGATGAACAACGGTACACGACACTACACATGTACAATATCCATACACTTTTAAATCTCTGGCATTTCCAGCAAACTGGTACACCCATCACAATGTAAACAACGCGGAGATGGGGGAAACCCCTGGTGCCGTATGACCCTAAATACACTTTACACTTTACACTTTACCTCGTTGAATCCATGCCACGGCAAATCGAAGCTGTTCTGAAAGATAACGGAGGAGCTACTCAGTATGAGGTAGATGTAACTAATAAAGTGGCCACCCAGTGTATATTCTCTGAAGCATATTGATTTCATGTCAAAATACACCATAAATATTGTAGATGGATGCTCTAGGAGTAAAGATATGGTGAGCACTGTGCAAAAGGGAGGTAGGATGCACTCGATGCGACGCACTATTTCTCAACACAAAAGGGGTCTCCTAAAACACTCCTTAATACTTAGTTAACTCTTAAAATATTTAACTATAACTGTAACCATAATAAAATAAAAGGGATCATGAAAAACAAAAGCAGCTATGCACCCGAATACATTGCACGATCGTGGATTAAGAAGCACTGCATGAAGCTTGTTCAAATCACTCTATGTTGTATCACCTCGCAAACACCGCTGAAAGAGATCGATATGGCGGTCGAGGTATTCTCGTCTGGGAAGGCGTTATCTTGGATGGATGCCTTACTGCATGCATCTTCTTTCATGCACGGAAATCGTGGATTGAGTGCACCGCAGGGATCATGTAGCATGCACTTTGTTACGATTTCAAACAATCTTGTATTTGTTTTTAAGCTTGGTAGCTCTGCACTTACGATTCTGTCAATGTCATCCTTTGTGCGTATTTTAGAATCTGTAGACAGAGTGAGGAGTATGTGCTCATGTGGTAGTCCACGTTTCTGGAACTCTATCACGCAGATGAAGGCTATCACAGTACCAAAAAGATTCCACTTGAGAATGTCGTCAAGCAGTTCTGCAAGTTTTATTTTGAACACTCGCACAGTTATGTCTGGTCTTTGCTTTCCTTCCATCGCATACACAATCTCAGGCTATGCAGGATTGCAAGTAAATGTAACGAATAGATCAGGTCTCCCAAACATTCATACAATTGCCATAGCATCTTGATAACTTTGTAGCATGTATCTTGGGCTGCTTTGGAAAGTCGAATACAGAATTATTGCCTTCCATGCTCTCATGTTTTGGTTCTGAGCTCTTGCTTCTACTGTATCCAATAGTCCGGTACATTTCCATCCATAGATCTTTCTGATTATGGCGTTAATAGTTTAATCTAGATCCTTCAGTCTTCACATAGGCGTCTACAATGTATTGCTGAAATAATTTCCCACTGCTATGAATTAGGCTATTCATATTATATATCTATAAGAAAAGAATTGCAACTGTGTTACTCTAATACGTTCTGCGTGTTGTAGTTCCTCGTGCTATCTACCCTCTCCGCACGGGAATAGCAACGGATATACCATAGGGCAGAGGCCGGCAACCTGCGGCTCTTTGAGCATAACTGATGCTTCTGGGTAGCCAAGCGGTCAGAACATAACAACAAAATACTGTACACACAAACCGACGTCACACACATCTGGCCCATTTGTAGTGATACTGTTCTTCACAGAGATACGAGGCGGAGTTGAACTGACGTTCTAGGAGCCGCCCCTTACATAAACACATGTCCACATGTCTTTGAGCATGTAACTTCGGCTCTTTAACTTTTAGCCCACATGAAGCCCAGTCTGAAATGGAAAAAATCAAGGACATGTGGAGGGAAAGACTAAAATGCCTTAAAACTGAAATTGAGGATTCGGAGAGGTAAAAGGCCGCCCTTGCAATTCTGCACAAATGGACGGCTATAGATGAGCTGGAAAAGCAAGGCCAAATTGTGTGCAATGGGTGGAGTAGTTTACCGGACACTTATATAAATTTGAAAATATTTGCATTTGGAGTTCTCAGTTTTTGGTTCGACTAATTTCTGCGGGCAAATATTTTCAAACATGAACTATATAAAAATAAATCAAGAAACTGTCTGAACAATGCGATCTCGCAGCATGTTTAAAGATAAAAATTACAGCATACTCGCTTGATGCTGAGAGGCTCGCTCAAAAAGTTCAGCAGAAGTCACATTAATTAGTACCTAATTGGATCTTTGTTACGTTTTTTCAGTTAATAAATAATATTTCATAATACTGTATATATATATTTTTTTAATAAAACACCTTCCCACTCTATTCCATTTCTTAAACCATCCCCCCCCCATCCCAGTTTGAGCTGAGGTGCGGCTCTTCGAATTCTTTTTTTTTTTTTTTTTTATTAGATCAAAAATTGCTCTTCACTCAAAAAAGGTTGCCGACCCCTGCCATAGGATCTACATTCTTGTTTAGCGGTGATATAATTCAACAGCAGTCACCTGTGGGATATATGCACATGTCTCTACTTGCAATTGGTTAATCATCTTCTCTAACAAATATTGCAGCACCTTCGTTTGGAATGTAGATGCATTGTATTGTTTCTTATCTAAGTCCGGATCTTCTATAAATACCATCCGCACATTCATTTTTGGATTGGCCCGGGTTATTTGATGCATTTGTTTATATGACTCAGCAAACGGGTTAACTTGTCGCAGCATCTCGTCCAATTGTTGCATTACTTTGGCCATACCGTTGGTTTGATTGTTTTTCAGGCCGTTTTGTTGTTGCTTCAGCAGAATTAAAAATATAAAGTTGTTCATATCCTGGCTTATTTGCCTCGTTTGGATATAGCGGTGAGACCAAATGGTAAATTTGGCCGTGTATTCTAAAACAGTATGGACCATTTCCAGGCGGTGATTTAATCTCTGTGCCCATTGATGCGAACGCCATTGCTGAGTTGTACTCTCGTATATGTTCTCTGTAGTTATTTGCTTCACGTGTATCCCCTGCAGTGGCGGATTTCCGCACAGGCGCACGAGGCGCGCGCCTGAGGCCTCTTAAATAGAGGGGGCCTCAAATCTCAGGTCTCAAGAAAGATAAAATTGTTTCATTTTTAAATTTTACACTCATCATTATTACCGTTACTGAATAAAACTATAATTTAATATGAGAAGTTAGTAAACTTTTATGCGAATATCCCTACATATTATATGAAATATCTATGCGAACTAAGTGAATCTGAAGTAGAATACGTATTATCAGTAATGCATAATTGTGCCATTTTTTTCATTTAAACATTAGTTAAAATATGTACAAAAGAACTGCGCGACCAAAATGATTAAAACCGCAACACCAAATCTAGAGCGCGTGCTAAAGTAAAAACGTGCGCGTAGAATGCACACTGTAGTGGTACCGAAAATATTTAGGGGGGGCCTCAAAATTGAATTGCGCCTGGGGCCTCACAAGTGCTAAATCCGCCACTGATCCCCCGTAACCAGTTCTCCTAATAGAGTAGATGTCTCAGACAGTGGGTTGAGTGAAACGTTTCCATCATGACAGCATTTAGTGTATTTATTCGATGCGTTTAACACAAGGCCGCCGTGGCCTAGTGGTCAGGCGCGCAGGTGCATAAGTACACCTGCTTTCAGTGACCGGGGTTCAAGCTGTGACTGCTGAATACGGTGCTGTTTCATGTATTCTGTGTATCTTGTAAATTCCTCTGACCGTTTGGTCGTCCCGGAGTATAAACAGAAAACTGATTTTATTTATCTTGAATTGCAATACTCACAGTGGTAATACATATTTCCTATGTTCTTCCACATCAATTATAGCTTGTTGATTATTCGCATCCGGTACTCCTATTTGATTAGTCCTACGGCGTATTCTCATTTCCAATCTTGTTCTCTTCCTTCAATGTTTTCTGTCCGTCTTCGTAGTCGTTCTGGTCTTTTAGTCTATTAGATCTCTCCTCTAATGCTTCCTTAGCATTTCTTCTACGTTTTCTCAAAGTTCTTATACACTGTTCAGTGATTTTTACACTTCTTAAAACTTAAATTGATTATGCTTTCTCGTATTTCTTTTTTTTTTCTTTTTTTCAAATTATTTTTTGTTTTAATTTTTTTTTTTTTTGATAAACCTACTTTTTTACAATATCAATATTTTTTTTCAATTTTTTTTTGTAATGATTTTTTTTTTTTTTTTTTTTTTTTGGTTAATATATAGAGCAGGAGTGGCCAATAAGTCGATCATGACGAATTTTAAATATATAGAAAAACAGATTAATCAAAATGTAAATATTGTTATTATGCATCCCACTATATACAGTACGCTTATTACAAATACGCCGAATCACGTGACTACACTTGTCTAGCGAAAATGCACGCAGTTACGTTGTGGAGAGCATAGTGTGTGCGCCGATTTGTTATTTAGCTTACTTATATTAATAACAGGACAGTTCTTATACATTAATTTAATAACCTTTGATTTAAAATTAATACTACGAAAAAGAGCAAAACGTATAATTTTCATCAAGAGTGGGAACTAGAATACTTTTTTTGTAATGATAAAAGAAAAATGTTGTTTGATTTGTAATGCTTCCGTGGCTATACCCAAAAAAAGAAAATTTAGAAAGGCACTTCAACACACTAATTAATAGTATTTCTGCATATAAATATCAATTTTTGGCAATGGCTAAGGAATTAAAAGAAAAAAAAAAAAAAATCCATCATTTTGGAAATATGCAAGATCATTTGCAAAAATGTCCTATTTTTGAATTTAATAGTGAGAAATATGTTTCTGAAATTGAGAAAGTTGTGAATGATTTTGAAACCAGATTCAGTGATTTTAAAACAATTGAAGATATTGTTCAATATATTTCTTATTCATTTAATACTTTAAGACTTAGATACGAAACAAATTGCGGAAAAAATCGCTGAGATTTTTCAGATGGAGAAAATATTACTTGAAAATGAAATTATTACATTATGAAACAATATCTTCCTAAAAGCCAGATCATCAGAAGACGACATTTGGAAATATGTTTGCCGAGAGAAGTACCGAAATGTAAAAAAACGCAGTGAACTTTTAAATTCCTGTTTTGGTTCCACATATCTGTGTGAATCGGCCTTTTCGTATTTGAAACAAATACGAAAGACGAAAGACGGAGGATCGCTCTACTCATACGAAAGATTCTTTACGGTTGGCCTCACACGGTATATCCCCGATTTTGAAAGCTTGGCAGATGACACGAAGACACAAACTTCGCATAAATTAAAATTTTAAATACGTATGAATTCAAAATAAGAATTCCGAATTGTATTTCATTTTAAAATTCATAAACAAATTTTTCAATATGTGATTAACTTTTTTCACCATGCGCAATGAAATTCTTGAGATGGTAGATCGTGGCACATTTGGAAGAAAAAAAGTAGATCTCATCATAAATTAAGTTGGCCGCCCGTGATATAGAGTATTAATTTTGTTAACGGTAAATAAAAAAAATAAAAGTGTGATCGTCATCTTCATGGTAATTACCATCGCCATTAAAAATAATAAAACAAATTTAAAAAATTTTGGGCAGCATATCTAAGCGTTTTATGTATATAGATGAGGGCTCACTAGTAAAACAGAGCCGATCCTTGGGGGAGGGGGGTATTGCTACGGATGGACTTCCTTCCCCCTCAAAGGTCCGGCCGTAGGAAGTTCAGGAGGGGTTCTCTATTTAGGGCAGTTTTGAGATGTCTCCTGGTATGTACATATTTTATTTTATTATTATTATTAAAATGTGTGCAATTTGTCATATTTTTCATAAAATGCGCATGACAAAGGATTAGTTTGCAATAGATAGTTTTGTTAAACAAATCCAGGTCTGTACATAGTCTGTCTTCCTGTACAAATGAGCATTTAGTTTATAACTGTGAGTATAAATAGAACAGTATATAACTGTTCTATTTATATTTACAGCCTACATCTCATTCAATGGAGCGAGTAGAAAGAGTAGAAAAATTTGGTGCCTAAAACTATTTCTCAAATGGTCCACAAACTCAACACTTAGTAACAGTCCATTAAATAAATAAATAGGCGCGTGACTAGATTGTGTACGATTGGCTTCGGTCTAAGGACGGCCCTGCCTTACTCGTGAGCTTTCATAATTAAATAATCCGACCTTTGATTCGTTAACGAGTATTGCTGAAGACAAGCACAACCGGACAACTTATTTTCTTCCAATGGTACTTTTTTTTTTTTTTTTGCTGTGGAAGTAAAACAAACAGATGTTCTAATGGAAGAAAATGATTTCATTTCGTTTTAAAAAAATAGTTAATTTTATTATTTTATTAAATAGCTAATTGAGACTTCGTAAGCTTTCAGTTTGCATTTTTTTTTTTTTTTTTTTACAACAAAGCAGTAAATTATATTTTATTTATTTATATTTTTGATATTGTACTGGAAATCGGTTTGCATGCTCTATATTATCTCTGAGTTTATGAAATACATATTCATCAATTCCATTTATAGATTTAAATTGAGGATGTAGCAGGACACGATCAGATCAAAAGATAACACGGCTTTCATTAAACTGATCTTGCATGTTTATTTCTGAATTCTCGTTCAGAGTATTCGGACGTTTCTCTTAGGCGGATGCCTATCTGTAATAGCCATTCGCCATAACTCTGGTCTGTTATTTATACAGCTGCAGTGAAGGCCTGAGTAGCAGGTGGATCTAGTTTTCAGTTACTTTTTAAATTTTATAATTTTTTAATGGATTCGACACTGTCTTAATTAATTAGAGTTTCTTTATTTATTTTAAATGTCAAGCAAACGTGGAATTAGGAGCCAGTGATTAATCTGAACAAATGAAGCCCCAAACCAACTGATTTTGCACTTACCTTTTTTCTATAAAAAATATATCCAAAATAGCTAATAGAATAATTAGCTAACAGAAAGATAATAGAACCTAATGAGTTTTCAAAGCTCATTTATTTATTTTCTCTTTTTGAAGTATGTATACAACTTCGTCCCGGTACAATTGCATATGATAGTGGGGTAGCTTAGAACAAGTCATAATATGTGAATAAAAAGTACACATCAGAGTGGAATAAATTAAATACAGTACAATAAATATAACATGAAATGGCGATTTCGGAGGCTGCAGCACATCCCGCGGTCGCTGGGTTCTCCAGAATTACAAGTTGGAGCCCATTAACTGGTAAGTTTGCTGGAAAATAGCAGTTTTATAAATCTTATTTGTACACAATTGCTCGATATCTATCATCTATGATAAGCTGGTCCTTGAGTTCTACCGTGTTTTAAGGGAACATTCGTTGAAGACTTCTGAGCTGGTCATAGTTGGAGCGCAGAGGCATTGCCTCGATTCCGTGCGTTGCATTGTCTCAGTTGTGATTTTATCCACATGCATTTGTGTGTGTGTGTGTGTGGATAGGATCAGGTCTGACTATTAATGTATACAGTATTTTATTTTTTATGTACACATTGCTTTCTGATAAGCTACGTTGTTTCAGTTTAACATAATCTGTTTAAATTTAACATATTCTATCTGAGATCAGTTAGGGATGTTATAAATTCTCCCGTATTCTTTCTTCTTCAAAACTTCATACCCCTTAATTGCTATATGCAGTACTTATTCATCGGTGCTATATGCAGTACTTATTTCCCTTCTTAATTAAAAGTAAATAACAACCAAGTGAGTGCAATATTAACTTCAACATGGCCAGTGTTCATCCACATTTAAATTTCCGACCAACCGAAGACATAGGTGAACAGTCACTATTATGTTTTTTCTACAGGTACACGCAGGTGCCTCGTCGCCTTTCGTCGATGACAAATTGCTTAGAGAATGGAGGTGACAAGTGGGGGATTGTGTGGTTCCCGTTTTACAGTAAACGGTATAAAACAGTGGCAAACTTTTGCTGCTCAAGCGTTGGTTTTTAACTTTCCTGTCTTTTCCGGCTCCTCCGTGATTTCCCAGGAGACTAGTAGGATTTTAATATGATTGCCGCTGGGATAGAAAAGCAATGCATAAAGCTCGATGGAGAATGCGCAAAGGGGCATCAGATTGGAGAGACTGAGAAATGGAGCGAGGAAACAAGCAACTGAGGATTTGGTAGAAAATTAAAGGAAGGGTATGACTAGACAGGGAAATCATGGGAAGTTTGTCTTGGGTTTTCTAGAGATAGCTGTTAGAGGAAAACCAAAGGGCAATGACTTGTTTATGACAAGTATTTGTGCCTTAAAACTTAATGCAATTCACAGTGAGACAAAAGGCGACCACGAATGAGTTATGGTTATATAAAAAGAAAGCAAATTTTTTAGGGATGCAACTAAAACAAGCGGTTATTCACAATTTAATGCACAATTTAGATATTGTTAAGCGAATCGTGGGTGTCACTATCGTCATGGCGTGACGATAGTTTTAAGACATTAATTTGGAATGATATTTTTATTACCTACCATAATGGAAATAAATTTAAACGAACGTTGTTGCTATTGGGTTTAACGACACAAGGGTTGCTGTGGCATTAAACCAGGGTTTCTCAACGGGGACGATATTTCTCTCAAGTGGGCGAAAATTGGTTTTTGGGGAGCGAAAAAATCATGAGTATTACAATGGTTTGTGGCCCTTTAAAGTTCAATCCTACCAGGCAATGGTTTGTGGCCCTTCAAAGTTCAACCCTACCAGACAATATCTTATTCCTTAATATTTAATTTCTCTCATTGGGTTCTCTTTTCCCCTGAGACATCTGATTTTTAACATATAGGTATATTATATTAGGAGTGAGTGAGAAATTTTGATAAAAGGAAGATAGTGGGGCTCAGGGATCCCATTTAATAAAAAGAGTAAGTATAAAGTATTTTCTTGTTTAAAATTTCATGGGTACGATTAGGAAAAAAAAATTGTCTAAAAAAGCCCTTAATTATCGTCCCCTTAAGGGGACGATAATTAAAAAAAGGTTGAGAAACACTGCATTAAACGAATGTAACCAGTAAATGTTGAAGGTGCGGCAGTTGGAAAAAAAGCAGAGACAGATAAATGTATGTTTTTCTCTTTTTTGATTTATAATAATAATAAAAGTCGGTATTACAATATAATATTTTATTTAATTCTTAAGCTCATGTTCGGGGATGTTATATTCTTTGATTATGCAGGAAATCAGGGGCGTATTCGGGGAGGGCGCAGGGGGACATATGCCCTCCCTTAACCAAAAATTCGAAATTAAAGAAAAATAACATTTTGCTTCTTCTGTTTTCTCAATGTGTTTTCAGTGTACGAAGATCTAACTGAAAGACAATCTCCAGAAAAACCAATGATTTTGTTCAGTGGCATAACTATTCCAATGCAGCTACATTTGGGCCCGATCTTGAAAGGGGACCGTTAAATTTAGAAGACAGATTCATTTCTATGACAATTAACGAATTTTTTACGACAATTTTTTAACGAATTTTTAGACAATTAACGAAACGAGATTTTTTTTTAATTAAATGTAACGCATTTAATTTAATTGAAAAATGCAAAGTGCTGCATATGGGTAGAAGTAACCTCCAGAGAAACGTACTAACTGTGTGGTATTACACTTAAGGAGATAGAAAATGAAAAAGACCTGGGAGTAATTGTGCAGTCAGATATGAAGTTTTCTGAGCAATGCAGACAGGCTGCCAGGGCAGGTCATGGGGTGTTGTCAATGATATACAGGAATTTTGTTATCAGGGAAAAGGAGGTGATTGTCCCTCTGTATAAGGCAATGTCAGGCTACACTGATTGTTGTCGCAGGGCAATATGTTTTATTTCACAGTACACAAATTTGTCACATAACAGTCTAGCTATGGCCAGTGTTGTCGTTTTAGTGCCTTAGATTTGTTTTTTGTTTTTTTCCTTTTTTTTTTTTTTTTTTTTTTTTTTTTGTTTATCTGAAAATGAGGTCCGGAGGCCTCATTTTAGGAAGGATGTAGATTTGCTTGAGCGTGTACAGAGAAGGGCAACAAGATTGGTGAGGGGAATGAAGGGATCCTCTTACCAGGAGAGGCTTAAGTTCTGCAAATTGTAGCACTGGATTCTGATGAGCACGCTGAATTCTGATGGGATTCTTCCACTTGTTCAGATTACGAACCTAAGGGAGCATAAATTGAAATTGAGGAAGGACAGATGTAGAATAGATGTGCGGAAATTTGCCTTTAGCCAGCGGGTGGTTAATTGCTGGAACAAACTTCCATCTGTCGTTGTGGAAATTGATAAGTTAAAAAAATTTAAGGAGGAACTGGACAAATATTTAGAGGGGATTGTTTTGTAATTTTTTTTTTTTGCTGATGCTGCATAAGCTCATACGCTTGCTTTCTTGCATCACATGCCACTACTACATACTAAACAGCACAGCGACTGGCTATCCGAGTATTGTTTTGACTGTGTCACACTTATAGAAATAGTATCAAATAAAAGATAATCGTGAGATATTCAGCAAAACCAGTGCTAAATATACACATACAGTGTTTACATCACATCTGATTTTATTCTAGTTTTGAATTTATTTTAAATTTTTTGTGTGTGTGGGCACACTGATTGTTGTCACAGGGCAATATGTTTTGTTTTACAATACACAAATTTGTCACATAACAGTCTAGCTATGGCCAGTGTTGTCGTTTTAGTGTCTTAGATTTGTTTTTTGTTTCTTTCCTTTTTTTTTTTTTTTTTGTTTATCTGAAACGAAAAACTACAAATGAGTTGTTACTATGCTAACCAGAGACATCTAAATTGCCAGACATTTGATCCTCACCTATGTTGATGACGTTCTGTAAGTCACCGATGCAGTGGGAGGAACCCTTCGTGTAATTACCGTTTATCTCGTAGTGTTCAGAGAGCAAATTAAACAATGACAAGGAAGAATAAAACGTTTACTTCAGTCATCTCAAAATTAGCGGGTTTCGATCACACAAGTTGTTTGTCCAACATGTCACTCCAAAGCATGCAGTTTCATTGAATTTAATTTATGGTCTTGAGGTCATTTTCTATTTTCACAACATTCTACCCTTGTATATTGCTTTCTTTCTATACAGCCAACAAGACTGGACCTTTTCGCTTTTAATACATTTTATAACCGTTTTATATGTATCTGTTCTTTTTTCTCTTGGGGTGAGAAAATTTGTTGTAAAGTTACTTGAAGAAGAAACTAGGGGAATCTAGAGTGGGAAACGAAACAAAACAATTCAGCCAATCAGATATTTTAATTTTGCTTTATTGGCACAGAAAGCGAGTTCTGCAGTTCTTATCATGTACTATTTCGTGATTCTGCATTGTCAAGTGTAGTGATTTTACATTTTCGAGTTTCTCCGAGCAGAGCACGAAAAAAATTCACCCATTACAAGCATTCTTTTCTAACCTGTGATGGAAAGACTGAAAATGTAAGTGAATGTATTATTCCCGTTTTCATTAGTTTACGTGATAGATCATTCACAAACAGAGACAGACTGCCATAAGACTTACCGGGGAAACCCCTGTGCGCCGGAGACTGATGTGCAATTGCATGGCCCTAAACACTGTTGTGAGGCCGCTAAAAGTTCCCCCGGTACGAATTTTTGACCCAGTCCGCCTCTGTTCACAAATGTTGAATGATCTATGATGTCTGCGATAGTCAAAAGGTTGTCCAGTTTTGACAATAATGTTACTCATTGCTGTAGATTCCTTTTTTTTTTTTTTTTTTTACTGTTCTTTGCATTTTGTTACAACTTGACAGAATGATCTGTAATTTTGTTACTCTGGTGTCGGTGTTTTTTTTTTTTTTTTTTTTTATTGAAACCTGTTGCTGGATCATTTACAGATTAAAGAAAGATGTAATATGAGTTTCAAAAGTTATTTTTCGTCCTCGTCTTTTTACCCCTTTTGCGCACAGTAAACGATGAATGCGCACCTCTGAAAAGAGAAGTGTGCTTTGATTTGCTTCATGTGCACAATGCGATGCTAACTTTGTAGTTATTCTGTAATAAGTGATTTTATGAATGAATCTCCTCTTTATGCTCCGGGCGATCACGCAGTCAGAGAAGTTCACAAGATAGGGAGAATAGAAGAAACGGCACCGTGTTTAACGGTGCCGTTTCTTCTATTCTTTCTACCTTTCAAAATATTCTGCATGGAGGCCAGCAGAATATTTTGAAAGGTGGTGCATGCGGAAATAAATTTTTTGCTCACCAAATTTTCGAATACATGCAATATTTAAATTGTCAAATTTGACTGATTTACGCGTACAGCTGAGCCAATGTTTCGTGATCGGTGGGAGAAAGGACTTTTATTTTGACAGACACAATGAATTGTTTTAACGTTTCAATAAATTAAAGAAAATATTAAAAATTGTGTATTACTTCGAAATCCAAAGGTGGTGCACTTTCACCACCTTGCATCGTGCTGCCGGCACCCATGGTCATAGGCTTGAACCCCGGTCACTCAAGATACAGCCCCTGGCCTCCTGGCTGTGGCGGGCACATTATTGTATCTGTATGTTTACTGTACAATAAAGATTTCTTCTACTTATTCACCCTCGCGCTTGATCACTCGACTTCGACGGCCTTCATGTAAACATATTTATAATTCCAGTTTTCATTCACATTGTGAATGTAAGTTTACATTCACAAATTATGAATGGTCCATGACGTCTCAAACAGTTTGAGAGAACGGTTTGTAATTTTATTACTCTGACGTCAGTAATTTTTTTTTTTAAATTGAAAATTCGTTGCTGGATCAGTTACAGATCAGAGAAAAATATTATGATATGAATTTCCACTATCACTTAGAACTCTTCAACTTTGAAATTTGACGGTCTAATTTTCCTAATTAATGAAATTATTTAGGAAATTACGAATTACTGAGTAGACTGCCCAGAACAAAGATGCAGTAACTTAAATCGTTTCTGCATGCAAACCACTGTTCTGAATAGGTTTAACAGAGTGTTGACGAAACCTTGCCCTTTTTCGTTTGTGATGATTCAATTACTTTGAGTAGGTAACTAATTTTTTTTTTCGTTTATGAATTTTCATGTTAAACTATAATGTGTAAAAAGTTTGTCCCTTTTTGAAAATGAGCAAAGACTATATTAATCAATGACTAATTAATCAATGGCTCAAAGATGTTAAATCTAAGAACTGGGGCTGCAAATTAGACGATGATTATTTAAAATGTTTTTGTAAATGCACGCTGACAGCAGAATTAAGTGATATTGAAAGGCATAATACAAACGAATCACAAGAAAGCCGAAGAGATCTTCAGTTTTCAGCATCAGAGTATTGCCGTTCAAGAAAATTGGCAATATTGTACGTGCAACGGCAAAAAGCAGCACAGCAATTTTCATAGCTGTGCAGGGGGATAGAGGTTTTGTGGGCCCTGTTTAAGAAAAAGATCGCAAAATTTCTTTGTATCTGAACATTTTTAGAGAAAATGTTCAAATAAATAATGTGTAAAAATTATAAAAATATGCAAAAAATTCAAAAGCAGATGCTTTTTTATTAATAGAAACACTTGAAAAGATACTAAATAAAATTGGTCAATTTCGACTAACTCCGACTAAAAAAAGTAAAAGATTTAAGTGAAAATACTCCTTATCAAATAAAAAATTTGAAAGAATTCAAACAAAATATGGTACAAAATTAATTATAACTTTAGTGATAATGAAAATACTTTTAAAGTATTTCTACCAGACAGATTTACTAAAGAAATAACTAAAGATAACATTTAAATACACATATAGTTATAGTTATTACCCAGTTTATTAACAAAACAAATTATAATAAAATATAATAAGATAAAACCAGTAGCTTTCGGGACGCGTGTCCCTTTGTCAACTGACAAGTTAATACAAATTTTTGAATACAATACAACGAGCAAAGTGGCACGTTAATCATGCGTCATTGTTGTTGCACGGACGTGTGCTGCTTCTACGCCACTGATCATCCAGCAATAAAACGGTAGTTTCCAGGATGGGATGTAGACGCATGCCTTTCTGGCGATTTAGCATTAGCATTAGTAGAGGCATATGATGCAAGAAAGCAAGCTTATTCAGCATCAGCCAAAAAAAAAAAAAAAAAAAAACAACCACTACTCCCATTTCACCCCTCCGTTCGTTCGAAATACATGTCCAGCTGAGCCTTAAATTTGTTAAGGCTATCAGCTTCAACAACAAGCGATGGGAGTCTATTCCACAAACCAACTGCCCGCTGGCTAAAGGCAAATTTCCGCACATCTATCCGACATCCGTCCTTCCTCAATTTGAATTTATGCCCTCTCAGGTGATTATTCTGAGCAAGAGGAAGAATCCCATCGGCATTGAGCATGCTCAAGCCATTCAAAGCCTTATACACGTCTATCAGATCACCTCGCCGATGCGTAGTCTCCAGGCTCTGTAATTTGCAAAACTTAAGCCTTTCTTCGTAAGAGCAACCCTTTGTTCCATTCACTAATCTTGTTGCCCTTCTCTGTACTCGTTCCAGCAGCTCTACATCCTTCTTGAAATGAGGCTTCCAGACCTGTATACAGTACTCAAGGTGTGGCCTTATAAAAGGGAATAATCACATCCCTGTCCCTGCTAGAAAAATTCCTGTATATCATTGACAAGACACCATGAGCTACTCTTGCAGCTCGTCTGCACTGCTCAGAGAACTTCATATCTGCCTGCACAATTACCCCCAGGTCCTTTTCATTCTCTACCACTGTCAGCGTAGTACCACAGAGTTGATACGTTGATCTGCGGTTACTGTTTCCCATATGTAGTACTTTACATTTGTCAATGTTAAACTTCATTTGCCACCTCTCAGCCCATCTGCTCAACCTTTCCAGATCCTCTTGCAGCAGCATAGTATCAGTAGTGTCCTTAACAACCCGGCCAACCTTGGTATCGTCTGCAAACTTGGACATTAAGCCTGATACACCATCATCAATATCATTTATAAATACAGAAAACAACAATGGACCCAACACTGAACCCTGAGGAACTCCACTAATAACATTAGTCCACGTTGAGCAGTGTCCATTGATTACCACTCTCTGTCTTCTGCCACTCAACCATCCCTTTATCCATAGCAGCAATTTGCCTCCAATGCCACACTTCTCCAATTTGGGCAGCAGTCTTCCATGCGCAACAGTATCATCAAAAGCCTTTCTAAGATCCAAATATATAATATCAAAGTTATTCCCTGCATCCAGTTCTTTTGTGACTACATCATAGTATCCAATCAAATTGGTCAGACAAGACCTGCCCTTAACAAAACCATGCTGTGTCTGAGCTATAACTGAATTCTTGTCCAGATGATCCTGCAGTGCTTCTTTAACCAGTGCCTCCATTAATTTTCCTGGAACCGATGTTAAACTAACAGGTCTATAATTACTTGTGTCAGCCTTTGATCCTCCTTTGTGAATTGGGGTTACATTTGCACATCTCCAGTCCATGGGTACCTCCCCGAGTCCAAAGAAGCTCTCATAATTATGGCTAGGGGTTTGCTTACTTCCTTTGATGCCTCCTTTAATATAACTGGATAGATTCCATCCACCCCGGGTGCCTTTTTTTTGTTTATCCGCAACAATTTCTCTTCCACTTTCCTCTCAGTTATTAGAAAATAATCTAGCTCACTGCCAATGTTTACTTCACTTACGACATTCCCCTTCCTGAATAACTCCTCATGTGTGAATGTAGATGCAAAATACTCGTTTAGATTGTTAGCCACCTGAGCTGGATCCTCAACTGTTGAACCATCAACATCCAGTGGACCAATCTGATTCATCCCTTTCCTTCTTGAGTTTAAATAGGTAAAGAACTCTTTTCTGTTTTTCTTTGGGTCCTTTGCCAAGGATTTCTCATAATCTGCGTTTGCCTGCCTAATCTCCTTTGTGACTTGGTTACAGACCAACTTATATCTATCATAGGCTTCCATGTCACCCATTAATTTGTATGTATCCCATGCATTTTTCTTCTCTGCCATATGTCTCATTAGTTCATCTGACAACCATTTAGGCCTGAACCTTGAACAATATTTCTTGGTTGTTATGTAAAGCCTGGTTGCTTCCAAGATTAGTTCCTTGAATGCTTCCCATTTTGAATTTGCTGTTGGTAACGTCATCAGTTGGTCCCACTGTATAGAATTTAAATACTGTCTCAGGCCATCATAGTCGCCTTTACGAAAGCAAAAACCCTTCCCTTTACCTCTGATGGTAGTTACCTCCTTGAGTAAATCCCACTTCAGCACACTGTGATCACTGCCACCCAGTGGTTCCTTTATCTGCAGATTCCTAATGCATGAAGAATCACTACTGATAATCAGATCAAGAGTATTACTCCCTCTAGTTGCCTCCCGAACATGCTGATGTAGAAAACAATCATCCAATAAATCCACAAAAGCCTTGCTAGTGTGTGAGTGACCAACCCACATAATTCCAGTCAATATCTGGGAAATTAAAATCCCCCATTATAAGACTCTCTGATTTACTGGCCCATTCTATTTCCCTGTACAGAATCTTATTATACTCATCAGAGTCATTAGGCCTATTGCACACTCCTACTCTCAATTTTGATTTACCTATGCTTATGTCACACCAAACTGACTCGACACTGCCCTGTCCATCAATGTCGACTGGCTTCACTTCCTTGGATTTTATGTGTTTTTTAACTAATAGCATAACCCCTCCTTAGAATTAATGACTAAAATGACTAGACTAAAATAGCATAACCCCTTCTTAGATTTAATGCCTTAGAATTGTTTATTATGTTGAGTGACTCTAGCCATAGGCGGTGGCGAAATGTCGTGAGTGGTCCACTATCTCAAAGTCGCATTTGGGGTCAAGATCGTGGTTGGTGGCCCAAAAATGTTCTGCGACCGCGGACTGGTCAGTTTCGGCAAGCCGGATTGCTCTGTCGTGTTCTGTGAGGCGATCTTGGAGACGTCTTGATGTCTCCCCTATGTAGCAACTGTTACAGTCTCTGCAGGTGATACGATACACCACATTGCTGCGTAAGACAGGTGTGACAGCGGTCTTCACGTTGGAGACAAGTGACCGTAGGTTCCTGCAGGGTAATTGCACACATTTGATATTGTAGCTTCTAAGGACCTTCGAGATGCGTCCTGACACTCCTGGATAATACGGAATGTAGGCGGACGATATACCGACCTGCTTCGGAGGTCTTGGGTTGGATGTGATTTCTTCTGCCTGTAACAGGCATCTGCTTAGTACATGGGGTGGATAACCGCATCTGGTTAAGTCCGTCTTCACGCGGGAGATCTCGTTACGCCTAATTGTGTCGGTGCTGGAATGGCTCCAAGCCCTGGAGCCATTCCAGCATTTTATTACATTAGAAAAGTAAATACAGCTGCTCCCCAACTTACGTAGGGGTTGTTGCGTTCCGCAGAACTCTTAAGTTTTACGTAAGTTGGAATTTCCCTAAATGCTTATGCGGCACTTGCAACTATGCGTGCTGAATTTGCTTGAAGCAAAAAAAGAAATGTTCAACAAACATGTAGATTGAAGCAAAAAAAAAAAAAAAAATGTTCAACAAACATGTAAATTGAATTATTTATTAAATTTTTTTATCTCATGCGCAGGAATTACACAACTGTACAAAATTACAAAATTTCAAAATTATAAAATTACAAAGAGAGAGAGAGGAGACAGGCATAACCGTCAGCAAGTTTTACCTTTCGAGCGTCATTTCCAGAATTAACTCTCCAACTGATAAGCATGCTGCTGTGGAAGTTGAGGGCTTTGTAGATTTAGAAGGGTTTTTTCCAACACACCACAATTTCTCTGCAGCTGCAGAATTGGCACTGGCGACTTCACTGCATACTTTAATGTTTCGGAAACCAGCGTGATGATTGAACCTATCCTATTAAACCACTCGTTGTTTCCAACGAACTTGGCTTGGGATTCACTGTACTTATCCTTAATATCTTCATAAATACTTCTTGCTTTTGTTTGAATGGTCATTGGACTCAGGGACACTCGCTTCTGAATCTGATTTTCCATTCATAGTGTTAATAGCTTTTCCATCTTCGATATAGCACCTGAACACTGTTTTGTGATGACTGTTGATCTTTAATGCATTGATCCTTTAACATGTTCTTTTATACGCGCACTATCCCTTAAAATAGTATATTCACTGTTGATGCAGCAGGACCTAATTCCGTGCAATAGATGACAAACTGTCCAGCTTCGTACTTTTTAATTAATCATCTTCATTTCTAAATCAATTTTGTTTCGTGTCCTAGCATTGCCAGCACTTCCACTTTCCGTTGGTCCGTTTCCCTTCACCATTGTAATAAGTATATAGGAATGAAGAGGAGATTCTGAAAATTTATTTATGTTTTTTATATGATTGAAGATTTCAGTGAAGGGGCACTCATTTCACCATAATACTGTAACGTAAAATCGCACACAATTCCAATTATCGGTATTATCGCAAATGCAATAAGATCGATTTTACTACCCGTTTACAATAGATTGCGCTAACAGCAAAGCCCAATAAACCGGAAAGTGCAAATTGTTTTTATTGTTTTAGATAGTGACCTCCATAAATGTGTTTTAGAAAAATATGACAAAGGTGTTCAAAATTGATTCTTATAACTGAACATATGGTAACAATGAAAGTGTAGTGCAATTTCCATTATAAAAATGACCTTTTAGAGAGATATATAGCTTAGAGATATAGCGAAAATTTCAACTGGAATGAATTACCAAACGATTGGAACGAATTACCAAAAATAAAAAAAAAAAAAAATGTGTTATTCGGTTCACATTACGATATTTTCACGATACCTCCATTTATTCTTATTCTTTTTGATTTTTTGTAGTTGTTTTGTTATTTGGTTTTTAGGAGCATTAGCAACTAAGGCCATATTGCTTCGGGAATATGCGGTGGTCATTCCCTGAACTTTCCGCATCCTCCGTATTTGGTGGTGATGGGCTCGAACCCCGGTCTAATCAAGAAGCGTGTGGTACGCACTGCTGCTCCTTCCCACTTGACTACGAAGGCGCCTGTCTTTGTTTTATGGAAAATGAACGATTAAGGCAAAATGGAGTGTTGTCTGAGCACTCGTGTTTTTGTATACTACTTAATTCCAAGTGTTCCGAAACTTGGTATGATAGTATAGATCACATTCATGTGGACACGTAAGCATGTACACTTATAGGATTCATGGGATACCTGGTTCCTGGGCAACACAGTGCTGTCAGTCACCCCTCCAGCTTGGCAGGTATATAGGTACATTGCATCACTGCATTCAAGTAAATGGTAAATCGATGTCAGTATGAATAAACATCGTGAGTAAAGCAAAAGGGATGATAGTGGGTTCCCAACGCATGGGTAACTCTATTACAGAGCTGGAACAGAAATTGCACCATTTCCATTCAACAGTATATTTCCATCCGGAAATATTTATGGTATTTCCACAATAAAATCTCATCGTGGATAGTGCTGTGGGCAGAGAAAGGTGGTGGATGAACGTGGCCGTCGACATCTGTCTCGCGTTTTTTCAGCCAACTAGAGAGTGACAGTGGCATAAATCATGGCCAACTTCAACAAGGGAGGTGGCAGAAATGTCTACACAAGACCATTTCGCAATCATTAGCTGCAATCGGTTATGGGAGCCCCTCACTCACCAGAGCCCCATTGTTAACAGAACGAAAGTGGGCTCTACACCTTAGTTGGGCAAAATAACATTGGGATTGACCTTGGATAATTGGAGACGGGTCTCCTGGACTCATGAGTTCCGTTTCCAGTTATTTCAAGCTCACGAGAGGATGCGTATAGAACCCGCACGAAGCCGTGCACCCATCATGTCAACAATAAGCTGTTCAGGCAGGTGAATTGGATGGTCGGCAATGGTCTGGGGCATGTTCGACCAGCACATGTTGGGACCTCTGGTAAATCTAGATGCATCTCTGAATGGTCTGGGTTATGTATCAATCCTTGCAGACCATCTGAATCCCTCCGTGGTCATCGTGCAACAATAGGGCAATGGAATCTTCCAGCAGGAAGAGTCCATTCAAAATTCGAGAAAGAAAAAAATGCATGTGGGAGCATCAATGCTTATCCCCACAGAGCCGGGGTGATTAGAACATGGTTTGAAGAGCATTCCACAGATTTTATCACCAAGGAATGGCCTTCCTGTTCACCAGACACGAACCCTGTGAGCATCTTTGGGATGCTGTGGAAAGGTCCGTTCAAGCTTTGGATCCTCCACTTAGGAATGTCATGGAATTATGGACAGCAGTGCAGCAAGCATGGATGGAAATACCCATGGAACGCTTTCATGAAGTACTGTAGTGGACTCAATGCCTCACTGGTCACTCCCCTTATCTGGGTGAACAGCAAGGAATCGATACACAACCAAAATTCGAGAAAGAAAAAAAAAACGCATGTGGGCGCATTTAGTCTCCATGGCAGGAAATGAAGACCCTGGGGAGTGGTCTATCGGGTGACCAGTAACAAACTCCCAAGAGGAGAAGCCATCCCCGCAACCAGGAAACCACAAGGAGAATATACAAAGACATGGCAAGAATCAATTAACAATATCCTAGACGCCATGTTTCCAGAACATCTGGATCCACCCCCCCCCCCTGCAGCAAACACGGCTTTGCCAACAAAATATATACACAACACAGAAGAGTGTTGTGTATATAATTTGTTCAGCTCAATCCTGGTGAAGAGGAACCCTTCACCAGGATTGAGCTGGAGATTTTGGCTGCCAAGCTGAGGAACAAGAAGTCCCCAGGGGAAGATCTGTTAGAACCAGAGATTATTAAGCAGAGAGTTGAGACCAATCCAGAGGAAATATTAAAACTATACAACAAATGCCTAAAAGAAGGATACTTCCCCAACACTTGGAGGGTGGCAACACTCCAACTAATCCTAAAAAATCCAACAAAGCAGCAGGGCCTCCTGTGGTCCTACCAACCCATAGCATACCTGACAGTACTCAGCAAACTGCTGGAACACTTGCTAAGAAATGGGATAGAAAACCAGTGTTCAAATATATGTCTAGAGTCCTTGAATCAGTTCGATGTCCGGAAAGGACAAAAAAAAAAATCAAATTACTATATTAGGGTTACACATAAATGATTACATTAACCCGTATTCGTGTCTGTAAATTGCGTGTGTTCTCTGGTCGATTTGCCTGTTTGTTGGACGAAAAAATCTCAGTTTCTGAGGGAAAAAACCTTATTATCTACGCCTGAGACCGACTAACTCAGCCACGGAGTGAAAAAAGCCCACTAAATTCCTCGCGTCATCGACGGGATTCGAACCCGGGCCTTTTCCACCGGGTGTGGGGAGGACGGTGACGATATCACTGTGCTACCCACGCAGACGTCCGGAAAGGACACTCCACCGCTGATGTCCTGCAAAACATTGTCAATGCTGCCACAACAACAGATCAGAAATACTTCCTCGTCCTTGTAATCGACCTCGCCAGGGCATTTGTACACCCTCTGGTGGCCAACTGTCCTCAGCAGGCTCCAGGAGGCTAACCTTCCAATCAACCTATTTAAGTGCATAAGTACATATCTATCCAACAGATCTGTCAAAGTCACTGCTCCATACTGCACAGTAACAAGATCAATTTACAGGGGATGTCCACATGGCTCCGTTCTGGGCCCACTTCTTTGGAACGTGGTCTTGGGCAGATTTCTGAATCTCAATCTCGGAAATGTCATGTCCCAAGCCTAAGTAGACGACCTCATTCTGATGCTGGCCAAGGATAGCAGAGCAAATTTGGAAAATACAGCAAACCGGGCGCTTGCCACCCTACAACAATGGGCCGATAGAAACAAACTCGCAATATGTTCAGCAAAAACAAACTCGATCCTACTCCGGGGGACCCTGGACATCAGGAGACCTCCCCAAATGAAAGTAAATGGGACCACTATCAAGCTCACAACAGAAATGAAGCACCTTGGTGTCATTCTAGACAGAAATGTATCCTTCACTCCTCATATAAACTATCACCGGAACAAAATTAGAAATTTCTCCTCTCTCTCTCTTTGCAAGACTCATCCATAAGGACTGGGGTCTGAGGAAAAAGACCCTCGCCCTCTTCTACACACTCCAGGTCCTTATGGGAGCCCTTCCCCTGAACCTCGAGATAGTTTGCTGTGGCCTGCTCTACAAACATTCCAAAGGAAAATCTGCTACCTGTCAATATTTCACACTAGACTTAACTAATGACCACAAAATAGAGAAGAGAAGACTCACCTTACATCTTCAACAAATCTGGCAAACACGCTGAGAGAAGTCATCAAAAAGACAAATTACACGGAAATTCGTGTAATTTACAGGCCATCTACCTGGAATATCCACACTGGTTCTTCCCTGGACTGCTGGTTACGTACCTACTTACCGGTCAAGGTGCCATCAGACATAAATTATCAAACTTTGGACTCAGTGACACCCCCCCGTTGCTATTGTGGTATGATAGAAACATGGGAGCATCTTATTCACCACTGTCATTTATATGAAGACCTGCAAAGCAGCCTTATCATTGAAATCCAATATGTATTACAGAACCAAGAGGACCGTATGCTGGAGGAGGAGGGTAGTTACAGTGCATTAACAAAATATGCACAGGAACTCTTTGACAGAAGACGAGCTTTCCCTGTGCCATAATCCCAGCAACTACAACCAACGTAAACCCTAGCTAACTCCGTCAACGAAACCACCAACGATCACCGGAACCTATCAAACCAACCATGAATAACCTGGCCATGTAATTCACTACACAATTTCCATGGACAGACACTCAGCCGACTGAACCAAACTACTTAGGATTGGACCACATCCCATGAAAGATAAACACTGATTGGACTGGACCAGACCCTGGATGTGACAAACATAGGCAAAACCCATGGACTCGACCCAAAGAACTGACCAAAAGCAGACATATTGCTACTACGTGACAATCATGGACTGGACCAAACACCTCGATGTGATAACCACAGACTTGACTCGGAGTCGACCCAAAGATTTGGCCAAATAACAATCATATTTTCACCGAGCCTTATTGGCGATCTATGCCAGTTCCTTTGCCTGGCCCACTTTAGCCTCCCTGGTGGCAGGGAGGTTGACAGGCCTCCTTGCCACCCTTCTTTTACTCTCTGGTGGGACATGGGCATGCCCCACTGACATCTGATTGGGTCATCTTCACTATTGACCCCATCCTTCTGTCTTTCTCCCCTCAGCCTTCAGTCTCTCTATCTTCACGCTAGCGTATGCCCCACATGTCAAAATATAACTTTGTTCAAATTACTTTTTGCTCACATTTTGGCCTCTCAAAGTTCAAGTGCTCTCCCCACGCAATCGATTATTAAATAATCACAATTGTATATATAAATTTATTTATTTATTTTTTTATTTACTTTTTTTTAAAGGTCTTAGCCACTGAAATCTCAGGAAATTAAGTGGCAGGACCTGCCAGAGTAAATACAAACTATTAGGTACCTGGTTCTTTTCTTCAGCCTATCTCGTCAAAAATCGTCAAGAATCTTTTGCTGCTGGCTCCTGTTCTTGGACTCTGCTACTGAATAAAGCAAAGATTATTCTGTTAAGTCTCACCCTATATTTATGACACGTTAGGTTAAACAAGAATGAAAGTGTCGGACGTTCATACCTGACTCTTTATTTAATAGAGTCTACTGAGAAACATCCCTCCTCATAGGAACATTCACTAACATAACATCAATCTCACAATACCTTAGAAATTCAGCCATCGTGATCTGGGCGTTGTATTCGACTCCAAACTTCGATTCAACGCCCACATAGACATGCTCCCTCACACGTGCTTCAAGACTCCGGTGGATAGCAAAACAGCATCTCCTTCATATCAGAGATAAAAAGACAACCGTGAGGTACATAAGAGCAATCATCTTTCCACCTTTACTCTATGCTGCTGAAATTTGGGCGTCAGCGGCGCCATCAATAAAGAAACCACTCTTTGCCGCAGAATTCTGGCTCCTAAAGTGGGCCAACAGGAAGCACAACCTTCCAGCTCTGATTCACACCACGCAGCTTGCCAACTCTCTAGGGATTCCACGGCTTCCCACCTTAGTCGAAGACCAACGCCTCCTAGCAACAGTCAAGATGATAACAGGCATAATCGCAACACCTTCATTCTGGGATACCTGTGGCTGGAGGATCCCCCCTGCTGCCCTTAGGGCCAATCCCGAGCTCTACTCGCATTCAGCGCGACTCCATCTCTCGGACAGGTTCCTCCCTCAGCAGATGTTCAAGCAAACCCAGGCACTTGACGCCGACCTGAACAAATTCGCTATTGACCGGACTTACAGGAAAAAAATTGTCTAGTAGGACTAATCTGCATTGACATGTGTACCTTGCATCTGTTCCTGTCTGATTGAGCTGGTGCTCTCATCTCGATGTTAAGTCAGCTCAATCAGACCTAACTCTCGTAAGGAGTTCTCTCCTTTGTATAAAATATGTTTTCTTTTGTAAAATTACCTGTTTTTGTAAATTAATTGTTCTATTTTCCCGGAAGTTTCGGGAGGTTGTAAAAATGTAAACCCCTGGCTTTTTGGCCGTGAAGGGCATTAAAGATTATCTCTCTCTCTCTCTAAATTAGAAGGCTCATTTGTATTAATATAATACCATAAGTTATGACTGTTACATTCTAAGTTTGTATAGTACACTTACATATATACCCAGATATTCAAACTGAAGGATGAGTGTTGGTTCCGAGAGTACGGGCAGTGCCAACTGAAGACCATACGAAAAACGAGGACATGTTTGTACACTTGTACAGTATTATTAGCCTTATAGTATATCGTTTTATCCTCTTTGATAAGGAATAGAGCTCTTGTATAATCAGGATTTTACACCTGTTTTTGTATGCTATAATTAATACACTATGTTTTGTTTAATCATCCTTGCCTCTTAGCCATTCTTTTGCTACACGTTTTCCATAGCACGAGTTTTATAGTAAAAGAACCAGAGTTAGCATTAGCATTAGCATTAGTAGAGGCATTTGATGCAAGAAAGCAAGCTTATGCAGCATCAGCCAAAAAAAAAAAAAAAAAAACCCCACTTCCACTTCACCCCTCTGTTCGTTCAAAATACCTGTCCAGCTGAGCCTTAAACTTATTTAGGCTATCAACCTCCACCACAAGGGATGGAAGTCTGTTCCACCAACCAACCACCCGCTGGCTAAAGGCAAATTTCTGCACGTCTATCCTACATCTGTCTTTCCTCAATTTGAATTTATGCCCTCTCAGGTGATTTTTATGAGCTAGAGGAAGAATCCCATCAGCATTGAGCATGCTTAAACCATTCAAGGCTTTATACACCTCTATCAGATCACCTCGCTGGTGCCTAGTCTCCAGACACTGTAATTTACAAAACCTAAGCCTTTCTTCGTAAGAGTACCCCTTTGTTCCATTCACTAATCTTGTTGCCCTTCTCTGTACTCGTTCCAGCAACTCTACATCCTTCTCGAAATGAGGCCTCCAGACCTGTATACAGTACTCTAGGTGTGGCCTGACTATTGCCATATACAATGGAATAATCACCTCCTTAACCCTGCTGGAAAAATTCCTGTATATCATTGACAATACTCCATGAGCTACTCTTGCAGCCCGACTGCACTGCTCAGAGAACTTCATATCTGCCTGCACAACCACCCCCAAGTCCCTTTCATTCTCTACCACTGTCAGTGTAGTACCACAGAGTTGATACGTTGCCCTGGGGGTTGCTGTTTCCCATATGTAGTACTTTACATTTGTCAATGTTAAACTTCATTTGCCACCTCTCAGCCCATCTGCTCAACCTTTCCAGATCCTGTTGCAGCAGCATAGTGTCAGTAGTGTCCTTGACAACCCTGCCAACCTTTGTATCGTCTGCAAACTTGGACATTAAGCTTGATATACCATCATCAATATCATTTATAAATACAGAAAACAATAATGGACCCAACACTGAGCCCTGAGGGACTCCACTAATAACATTAGTCCACGATGAGCAGTGTCCATTGATTACCACTCTCTGTCTTCTCCCCCTCAACCACCCCTTTATCCATAGCAGCAATTTGCCTCCAATGTCACACTGCTCCAAATTGTGTAGCAGTCTTCCATGTGCAACAGTATCCAAAGCCTTTCTAAGATCCAAGTATATAATATCAAAGTTATTCCCTGCATCCAGTTCTTTTGTGACTGCATCATAGTATCCAATCAAGTTGGTCAGGCAAGACTTCCCCTTAACAAAACCATGCTGTGTCTGAGCTATAACTGAAGTCTTGTCTAAATGATCCTGCAGTGCTTCTTTAACCAGTGCCTCCATTAATTTTCCTGGAACAGAAGTTAAGCTCACAGGTCTATAATTACTTGTGTCAGCCTTTGATCCTCCTTTGTGAATTGGGGTCACATTTGCACATCTCCAGTACATGGGTACCTCCCCTGAGTCCAAGGAAGCTCTCATAATTATGGCTAAGGGTTTGCTTACTTCCTTTGCTGCCTCCTTTAATATAACTGGATAGATCCCATCCACCCCTGGTGCCTTTCTTGTGTTTATCTTCAACAGTTTCTCCTCCACTTTACTCCCAGTTATTTCAAGATTCTGTAGCTTACTGCTAGAGTTGAATACACCTCTGGCATTCCCCTTGCTGAATAACTCCTCATGTGTGAATGTCGATGCAAAATATTCATTTAGTTTGTTAGCTACCTGAGCAGGATCATCAACAGTTGACCCATCAATATCAAGTGGACCAATCTGATTCATCCCCTTCCTTCTAGAGTTTACATAAGTAAAGAACTCTTTGCTGTTTTTCTTTGCATCCCTTGCCAAGGATTTCTCGTAATCTGCCTTCGCCTGCCTAACCTCCTTTGTAACTTGGTTGCATATCAACTTGTATCTATCATAGGCTTCTGTGTCATGTGTTAATTTGTAAGTATCCCATGCATTTTTCTTCTGTGCCATATGCCTCATTAGTTCATCTGACATCCATTTTGGCCTAAACCTTGAACAATATTTCTTAGTTGGTATGTAAAGCCTAGTAGCTTCCAAGATAAGTTGTTTGAATGCTTCCCATTTTGAATTTGCTGTTGATAACATCATCAGTTGGTCCCACTGTATAGAATTTAAATACTGTCTCAGTCCATCGTAGTCACCTTTACGGAAGCAATAACCCTTCCCTTTACCCCTAATGGTAGTTACCTCTTTGAGTAAATCTCACTTCAGCACACTGTGATCACTGCCACCTAGTGGTTCATTTATCTGCAGATTCTTAATGCATGAAGAATCACTGCTGATAATCAAATCAAGAGTATTACTCCCTCTAGTTGCCTCCCGAACATGCTGATGTGGAAAACAATCATCCAATAAATCCACAAAAGCCCTGCTAGTGTGTGAATAACCAGCCCCCAAATTCCAGTCAATATCTGGGAAATTAAAATCTCCCATTATAAGACTCTCTGATTTACTGGCCCACTCTATTTCCCTGTACAGTTCCTTATTATACTCATCAGAGTCATTAGGCCTATAGCACACTCCTACTCTCAATTTTGATCTCCCAATGCTTATGTCACACCAAACTGACTCAACACTGCACTGTCCAGCGATGTCGACTGGCTTCACTTCCTTGGTTTTTATGTGTTTCTTAACTAATAGTATAACCCCTCCTCCCTTCCTATCCTGTCTATCCTTTCTGTAGACGTTGAACTCCCCAAATTGCAGTTCTGCATCCCTTATATCTGTGTGACACCAGATCTCTGATATCCCAACAATATCTGCCTTTGATGTTTTGAGCAATACCGCTAATTCGTCAAATTTATTTACTAAACTCCTAGCATTGGTGTACACGCAAGTATACCTGCACCTGTTTCTATTCTTAGCTACCCTAACACAACCCATGTGTTTACTTGTACCGCAATGGCTCCCAGCAGTCTCTGAAATACCATGCATCTTGTTTTTCAGGCTTCTGCTCATTCTAATAGAAGCAGTGCAAGAATCTCTTTCACCTCTGCCAGTGGCTACTGTCAATCTATTGGTCTTTGTCTACCCCCAAGCTAGCTGTTTTCCGACCCACCTAACACTGCCTCGATAGCATCAGCAAATATTCTTGCACCCTTTCTATTTGCGGCATTCTGAGGTCTAACTTATTGGAATTGGGCGTTCATCGAATTGGGCGTTTCACAACGCCCAATTCGATGTTGCGAGTCTATTCTCCACGTTGCAGAATAGGTCTTGAGAACACGAGATTGTTGTCCTAGTATATAAACCACTAGTCAACCGTAAAAATCATAGGCGTTATCTAGAACATGAATATTAATGATTAAACTTGCCCGGAAATCTTGTTATGCCCATTGCAACTTGAATAATATTAAGAGATAAATGTCTTAATCTCCATTTGTAGAATTATGACCAGAAAAACCCCTGTGGAACAAATTTTCAGGAAATACGTATGAAGGGTGGTTATTCCACAAAACGGCAGTTGAATGAATAAACGAAAATGAAAAGTTGGGTCTGTGATTTTGAAGTTGGACAGTAAATGGATGTTGGCTGGTGGCGGCACATGTTCGGACCGTTTTGAAAAAGAGAGCAGGAATTATAGAAGCCAATTCAGAAGAACAGTGCCCATGGAAGTATCTGTAGAAAAGGCATGCAGCAGAAACAGTTCGCCTATGAGACAGAGAGTGGAGAGACTCTGTTAGAGAGGAGTCATTAATTAACCTAACTGCCCTCTTCTGAGTGGAATCTAGAAAGCTGAGAGGTTTTGGAGGCATCGCCCCTGATATGGGAATAGTATCCCATGGTAGGGTGGATTTGCGATTTGTACAGAGTAAACAGCTGTTTGGAATAAAAGTAACATCGAGAGCGAAAGAGAAAAGCAAGTTTTTTAGATGTAGAGGAAGCAATATTTGTAATGTGCTTGTGCTAGAGAGATTAGAAGTCAGGATAATCCCCAAAATAAATATATCAACTTGCCTAGATATCGGAGTGTCACCAAAGATAAGCATAGGAGCAGAAGAATCTTTTTTGCGAGATATAAGACAAGACTGAGTTTAAGAAAGATTGAAATCAACTACGCTGTCTTTGCCTCACTTGAGAATTACCTGGAGATCGGCATTTAAGGAATTAGTAGCAGATTTTTGAGAAGTTGAAGCTGATTGAGCAGGGCAAGGTTTCTCAAAATGGAAAGTGGATTGCAATGTGCTATCATCGCCAAAACTATAAATAGGATTTTTGGTCAATGGAAGAAGCTCATTAATATACAATAGGAAAAGAGTGGGGAAAAGAACTGAACCTTGGAGGACACCAGCATTGGTGAAGAAGTTAGAAGACAGAGACCCATCTACCACCACTCTCAGTGAGCAGTCAGAGAGAAAACTGGATAACCAATTACAAAAAAAAAAAAACAGTTGGCAAACTATAAAATGGAAGCTTGTTTAGAAGACCTTTATGCCAAACACGATCGAAAGCATTTCTGATATCAACAGCAACTGCTTGTGTTTCACCGAACTTTTCCATTGAATTTGTTCATAAATGGGTAAGATAAGCCAGAATATCAACAGTGAATCGACACTGACGAAATCCATACTAGCGATCGTTGATCAGACGGAAGGTTTCTAGATAGTTTAAGAGTTGGTGGTTAATTTATTTCTCTATTACTTTAGAAATAGTAGAAGTAATTGCAATGGGACGATAATTGGATGGGAGGGATTTGTCACCCTTTTTAGGAACTGGCTGGATATGAGCAAATTTCCAAGCAGAAGGAAAAACACCTTTGGAATAAGAAAGTAAAAAAAAAGACGGCAAAGAACAGGAGGAAGTTCAAGAGCATAGGTTTCGAGAAAAAGTGGAGAAATACTATCAGGACCTGGATTTTTTAGCACCAAGATTCGTCATAATCCTTCTGATATCCTTTTGATGGAAGACTACAGGATGCATTGAATGGAGCATGTTCGGAACCTTGGGAGGTGTTTTACCAAGATCATTAATACATGAGTTGGAAGAGAAATGGGATGCTTGCAGATCAGTTAACAGAATTATCTGGTTTTGACAGAGGTTGGAGCAGAGATGGGCAAATGTTGCGGCAAATAGCTTTGCAAAGAGACCAGAATGTTCGGCTACCACTGGGGCAAGAAGCAATTTTTCTACTCTTTGCCTGTTCAAAATCTAGTTTGGACTGATTAATAACTGCTTTACAATTGTTACGAGCTTTGATGTAGGCAGAAAATGAAACTGAAGAATTGTTTTATCCTTGGCTGAAGTGATAACAGAACCATCTCGTTTTGACAGAGGTGGGAGCAGAGATGGGCAAAAGTTGCGGCCAATAGCTTTGGCAAGAGACTAGAATGCTCGGCTACCACTGGGGCAAGTTTTCCACTCTTAGCCTGTTCAAAATCTAGTTTGGATTGATTATTAACTGCTTTGTTGTAGGCAGAAAATGACACTGAAGAATTGGAAACAAGCCAATTATGATATGCGACATACACCGCCTTAGCACATTTATTGGAAAACCAAGGTTTAGATAAAGGGTGACATTTTAATGTGGAGTTTCGGATAAAGGATTCCATTCCTACAAGAAGAAAAAAACAAATTATGGTTAGAACAAATTATGGGTATGATTACATCTACCCATATATTTAGTTTGTCTGTATGCGTGTGTTCCCTCGTCGATTTGCCTGTTTGCTGGACGAAAATACCCCAGTAACTGGGGGGAAAACCTTGCTATCTCCGACTGACACCGACTAACTCAGCCACAGAGTAAAAAAAAGCCCACTAAACTTCCTCGCGTCATCGACGGGATTTGAATTCGCGCCGTAGCACAGTGACGATACCACTCTGCTACCCGAGCAGACCCAATGAGAGATAATTTCACTGATACGATCTGAGCAAACGTTAACATCAGAAGTTTTGAAACAGTAATACCAAGGAAAAGAAGAAAAGAAATCTCGCAGGTCATCCCATTTTGCATTCTTGTAACGTCAAACAATACCAGGGTTGCGAATAGCCATGAGATAAAGGCTTCATTGGAGAAGAAACAATCTCCAAATTGTTAAAGGGCTCGGGCTCGGGCCTTGCCTTGCCTGCCTACATCGTAGCTACGCCACTGAACCAAGTGTTTTCAATATTTTGAGTATGAGCACTTGAATCATCTGGAGAAACAAAATTATAGCGGTGAATAACCTCATCATGGGTATGATTAATGTCTCGGTAGAGATCTTTATATGCAGGCCATCCATCACTGATTATTCTTGTACTTGGCATTATTCTCTCTCTTATTTATTGAACAGCCTTAGCACATTTATTGGAAAACCAAGGTTTAGATAAAGGGTGACATTTTAAAGTGGAGTTTCGGATAAAGGATTCCATTCCTACAAGAATAAAAAAACGAATTATGATATTAGGGTCTCCTGTAAATGATTACATCTACCCATATATTTATTTTGTCTGTATGCGTGTGTTCCCTCGTCGATTTGCCTGTTTGCTGGACGAAAATACCCCAGTATCTGGGGGAAAAAAACCTTGCTATCTCCGACTGACACCGACTAACTCAGCCACAGAGTGAAAAAAAGCCCTACTTGAACGGGAGAAAACATCCTTTGGTACGTCTTCCGAATGCACCAAACCCCCATTGTGTTCCTATTATTCGTCCTCTATTGCAGCTTCTTTTCAAAAATGTTGATTCATCAATTTCAACTTCAATAGGTATTCCATTTTCTGAAATCGCCGCTAGTTAACTATCTGAATCAATTATTGATAGAATTCTGATCTCCCTCAGATCTTTTCATTTTTCAATAACAGTGTTTTTTATTGATATTTAAATCACGAGCAATGTGATCTTGAGACCAATCTTGGGACCAGAAGTATTGAAATAATAAATTTTGGGTCAACGATAATCTACTATCATCAAAAAATTATTTGTGTCTCATACTCTTTGTTTTACGGCAAGGTTTCTTACAACCCCCATCTAAACATATCAGTTTTACATTTATTTTTTGTAAGCCGCATTTGAAGATTGCAAACTTCACAAAAAGCTGTATTTTGCAAAATGTGATTTTTCGCCAACCAAGAAATCGAGTGATTAATATTGCCACTGCATAAATTCATCAACTCCGCTAAACGGTAATTGTTATTTTTGACTTCTTCCTCAGAATATACTGCATTTGATATGCAATTTGGAAGTTTTTGTTTGGATATAATGTAGGGATCTTAAAAATGTTTAAGGCATCCATTAATAGGATTTAATCCAAATGAAAATTTCAAAAGTTGGCGGGTTAAGCGTTAAAATTGGCGGATTTTGAGCATGCGGCTAGGGGGAAGTTTTATTAAGAGTTGGCAACGCTAGTTGCAACACTGAGTCGGTAAAGCTAAACGTTATTCCGATTAACTCGCATAGAATGGCTGCTAATAATTCAGAGCCCTCTGTTAGGCCATTAAAGGTAAAATTTTTTTTATTGTAATTGCAGTTTATAAAAGGACAGCAGTCGTCTTTGGTAGCAGTTATAGCCTACCCCCCCCCCATGATCAAAATAATGCAAATTTTTGTACTGTTATATGAAACTTAAAAGCTTAATGATTACTTTAGGCCTGACGTAGCCCAGTGGTCAGGAGCGAGAGTGCATAGCACGCGTTCCTTGAGTGCACCGGGGTTCAAGCCCGTCACTACTAAATACGATAAATATTTGTATTGACGATTTATTGTAAACTCTACTGACTTGGTTGTCGTGCCGGAGTATAAACAGAAAATTTATTTAGGGAATTCCGCTTTAGGGAGTAGTAGTGGCACATGATGCAAGAAAGCAAGTGTAGGAGCTTATGCAGCATCAGCCAAAAAAAAAAAAAAAAAAATCACACCATTCCCTCCAAATGCCTGTCCAGTTCCTCCTTAAATTTATTTAACCTATCAACTTCCACAACGACAGATGGAAGTTTGTTCCAGCAATTAACCACCCGCTGGCTAAAGGCAAATTTCCGCACATCTATTCTACATCTGTCCTTTCTTAATTTGAACTTATGGCCCCGTAGGTTGGTAATTTGAACAAGTGGAAGGATCCCATCAGAATTCAGCGTGCTCAACCCATTCAAGGCCTTCTTATAGACCTCAATCAGATCACCGCGCAGGTGCCTAGTCTCCAGCCACTGCAATTTGCAGAACTTAAGCCTCTCTTGGTAAGAGAATCCCTTCATTCCCCTCACCAATCGTGTTGCTCTTCTCTGTACACTCAAGCAAATCTACATCCTTCCTAAAATGAGGCCTCCAGACCTGTACGCAGTACTCAAGGCATGGCCTGACCATTGCCTTATACAGAGGGACAATCACCTCCTTTTCCCTGCTAGCAAAATTCCTATATATCATTGATAAAACCCCATGACCCGCCCTAGCAGCCTGTCTGCACTGCTCAGAAAACTTCATATCTGACTGCACAATTTTTTTCCCAGGTCTTTTTCATTTTCTACCACCTTAAGTGTAGTACCACACAGTTGGTACGTTTCTCTGGGGTTACTTCTACCCATATGCAGTACTTTGCATTTGTCAAGGTTGAACTTCAGTTGCCACTTCTTAGCGCATCTGCCCAAATTATCTAGATCCTGTTCTGGATAATCGTGTATCATTAGCATTAGTAGAGGCATATGATGCAAGAAAGCAAGCTTATGCAGCATCAGCCAAAAAAAAAAAAAAAAACCACTTCCACTTCACCCCTTCGTTCGTTCGAAATACCTGTCCAGCTGAGCCTTAAATTTATTTAGGCTATCAACTTCCACAACAAGGGATGGAAGTCTGTTTCACCAATCAACTACCCGCTGGCTAAAGGTAAATTTCCTAGGAATTTGCACATCTATCCTACATCTGTCCTTCCTCCATTTCAATTTATGCCCTCTCAGGTGATTATTCTGAGCAAGAGGAAGAATCCCATCAGCATTGATCATGCTCAAACCTTGCAAAAGGCTGAAATGTTTACCTTGTTGCAGCTATTATTGGCGCCTCCATAGCCAGGTGGGAATGAGCAGCAGTGCGTAGCACACGCTTCTTGATTAGACCCGGGTTCGAGCCCATCACCACCAAATACGGAGGATGTGGAAAGGTCATGGAATGACCACCGCATATTCCCGGAGCAATATGGCCTTAGTTGCTAATGCTCCTAAAAACCAAAACAACAACAGCAGCTATTATGCTAACGAATCAAAATGATTTGAAGTTCCGATCTCATAAGTATCTGGTTAATCCTTATCGGATATAGGTAAGAATTAACAAGTTATATTTGCAAGGGTTCTCTATTTGAGCCTTGGGATGCTGAATAAGTGGGCATGCTGTTTTAGTAAATAAATAAATATTAATTTATTGCAGATTATAGCAAGCCCTTCACAGTACATGGCTAGTGGCAGATAATTTAGTAATTATGTCAAATAAAGGGTAATACTCCAGTTTATGGACACACTTCCGATTAGCCATTTTGCTTTTTGAATTTTTTGAGCAATATGTAAATAGTAGAAATTAAAAGAAAGGTTTCTGTCAAAAACTACTCCTAGGTGTTTGTGGGCATAGACATTTGGAATTGAGACATTTGCAATTTTAATTGATATGTGGTTTGGTTGTTTCTGTAAGGAATAAGTTCGTTGAGCAGATTTGTTTACATTGATAGTCAGATTGAGTTCTTTGAGATATTTGATGATTCCACGTGTCTGTAAACTGGCACTGTGGCTAACTTTGCAAATATCATCACAGGCTTTGGAAATAAGTAACTTTAAATCATCGGAATATGCCAGCAGATTTGTATTTTCTTGCTGGAGTGGTTCTAGAAATGCTGAAAATGTAGTACTGGAGAGTACACCTCCTTGAGAAATGCCTGTTGTGGTTGTTATTATTATTATTAGCCATATGGTGCAAGGAAGCCTGAGGCTTATGCTGCACCAGGCAAAAAAAAAAAAAAAAATTCTGAATTACCCAGAGAGAGAGAGAGAGAAAAGTAGATGGGAATCACCAAGAAAGAGAAGAATGATGATATCCAGCTCAGGCCCTGTGTGTGCCAAGCCGATACTCACCAGATGTGAGCCTCTGGGGGTAAATTGTGACGAGAATATCAAATATCAACAATATTAGCAGGGGAGAGGAGATATCTATGGTTTAGGCTGTACTGTAGATAGGATATTACCATTGTGTTAATAAGAAAATGATTTTTTAATATCTCAATAGCTTTCTTGTGATCTGTGTTGTCAAAAGCACTTTGATGCCTAAGTAAAAGACATCACATTGTGCCTCATCTTGAAATGCAGTTTGGATGTGTGCAATGGTGTCATCTAGGCTTTTTGTTGTTGTGGAGTGTCCACTAGGACCAACATTCATTTTGACAGGTGCATTAGCACAGATTGCATCTTGAAGATGTGACTGCATGATTTTATTAATAATTTTAGTTATTGACGAAACAGCAATTGGTTGATAGCCTGTATGGTTATTACTGCTATCTTGTTTAGGAATGAGAGTAATCCTGAAAGTCTTCCATCGTCTTCGTAGGAATGGCTGGGAATGGCATCTGGTAATGATGTACTCTAAGGAATCAATGATATATGCACTAGAAAATTTAATAATAAAACTAGGGATTCTGCCAGGGCCTTCACTACTATCAAGATGTAATTGGTTAATTATCTGCTGTACTGTATACTTATTCACAAGTTGGTTAATCAGCAGGGTTTGACTAGGAGGCATTTCATGTTCTATGCTATCTCCTTGTTCGTAAGTATTGAATTCTTGAAATGTATATTGCCTATCTTCAGTGCAGATGGAGAATTGCTTGTTTCCATATTGAACTTTATTATTCATTCTGCAACTTGAGTATATAGCTCATGTTTTTGTAGAAAGTGCTCTTTTGTGTTTAATCTGAACATTAAATAATTTCTGTTCAACTTAATTTTTTGAGTTTAAATAATGCTCTACTTTTTTTATTTTTATATATTTTGTGTGCTGATGAAGTGCCATATTTCTTCCACTGTCTGTGTTATCTTTGCTTACTTTTAAAGTTTGGTTTTAGATTAGATTTGAACTAAGGTTTAAAGTTGTCTATTACAAGTTTGGATAGCAACTCTGTTTTCAGTTAATTCAGCCATTTTATTAGAAGAATGGTGGTGTCCTGTATAGGTATATTTTTGAGAGAATCCCATGGGTAATATTTCAAGATCTGCGAAAACTTTTCTTTCTGAAGGAATTTTATTGATGATATTCTTTTAGCGATTTCTGGAGGGTACAAGACTGCCTGCAGTAAATTGTTGCTTGCAGTTCTGTGGTCAGATTTAACTGTAATTGCTGCTCAATTTTTTTTGAAGTGGAAGATTAGGATAAACAAGAGAGAGTACTTGATTTCCTCTGGTAACAGTTGCATTGATTTTTTTTTTTTTTTTTTAGCTCCTAGAACTTAAGAAGGAGTTGGATAGCAATGTCATTTGTAAATTATATTTTGGCAGAGAGAGATTAAAGTCGCCCATTATAATTATGTTAGTTTAAGGCTTATGACCAGTAGTGATTCAGGTTGTTACTTCATTAATAATGCCATCCGTAGGTCCTGGCAGAATATAAATATTATAAATTTGTATAGATTTCATCTGTGAAGAATCATTACTCCAATTAATGCTGGCACGTGTTGTTTGGAGCATTCTGACATCAACAGATGCATTTGAATAAGATTCGGAATCCACATCACTTGAATAGAATTCTACAGTAGAGTGTCAGTTATCCAGAATTAATCGATGTCGGACCTCTTCTGGATAGCCAAATTTTCTGGATAATCGAACGTAAGCTAAGATTAAATAAATTTAATCTTACCGTACTATTAAATTAAATAATCAAGATTAATTAAATAAAAAAAAAAATTATAAACCAAATGTGGAAAACAAAAACATCCATCCAGGCATTTTTATGATTTTTATACAAAACTGGAAAATTAGAAAGATTTTTAAATGCTCTCTGTTTTTTCAACTTACTGATAACGAGCACAGACAATCTGTGCGTCCCAGTAGCATTTGCACACATAGCAATTGTAACTTGCTCTTTTCTCATCTAAAAATCTGGTGTGGGCATTTCTCTTTTAGTGGCTAGGGTTTTTCTCAGTAATGCTTTCTGTAATAACCCCATCTCATCAACATTATAAACATTTTCTTTCTCATAATTTGCTATAACTGAAGCAGACTTACAAGGACACTGCTGCCGATTTGTCTGCAGGAAGTTTCTCACATTGAATATCTAGTTCACGTATACATCGTCTCAGTTTAAAGTTTATCAGCCAACCTGTGCTTGCCTTAAAATCTTCATTACCTCTTATTTGATTAAAATCCAATGCTTTTTCACACAGTATTGGACAGGAGCAGCAGTGCGTAGCACACGCTTGTTGATTAGACAGGGGTTCGAGCCCGTGACCACCAAATACGGAGGATGCGGAAAAGTCAGGGAATGACCACCACATATCCCCCTGGAGCAATATGGCATTAGTTGCTAATGCTCCTAAAAACCAAATAATAAACAACATTTGGCCAGACACTGGTTTTCACCTAAACTCCACTTCTGAAGAAACCACAAATAAAGTGCACTCTCTAAAGTGGCATTTTCAGGTTTCGACATAGTCTTTTTCCTGCTAGATCCTCCTTCATTATCCATAATCAACACAAATTCTGTTATAGCATTGGGATTTTTCTTGATGTCGTAAATTGTTGAAGGCCCCACACAACTCTTTGGAGAGATTTCCTAAATTTTCACCATTTCTAATTCTATTAATAATTTCCGTTTTTTTGTTGCAATGTTAAAACTACGCATTTTCTTTTCATTCACGTTTTATTGTAAAAAATTGAGAAAAATAATAAATTGCAGTTTCGGGCAGATATTATTCTTGCCGAATCTGGAGCTAAACTAATCTGAAATTCACTTATGGTTTCCAAGAAAACCCAGTAGTCTCTGTGATATTTTCTACAGCACATTTCTGAAGGTCACATGGTCACAGCCATAAAACAATAAAAACAACTTACATTCTGTTTATTGGGCTTTTTGTTTGTACAATATGTTATAAATGGATAGTAAACTCGATCTTTTGCTTATTAGAATCAAAATTCAATTTGCAAATGTGATCACTATAACTGGCATTTACTGTACTACTGTTAATAAAAAAAAAAAAGCGAAAGATCAGCTTTTCAAATTATTCCGGATAACCGATGTTCTACTGTATTTCTGTATCAGATGCTTATTATAAAGAGCTGATAAATGTTTTTATTATTATCCAATTTCAGTTTGATTGTATATATTTAGTATATTTTATTTGTTTAGATTGATATGTTGACTTCATGATAAATTAATATTCCTTGATAAGTGTAATTCTTTTATTCGATTGCATATATGATTGTGTTCGTTTATTTTTATTAACAGATTCAGATTATTTATTTAGATGTATATGATTAAATTTTATGCTTAACTTAAAAGTTTTTCATCTGTTGAATTTGAGTGATATTTTGATTGCATGACCAGTTTGAGTGATATTTTGATTAATTTGACTATTTATTGATTTAGAGATATAGACGAGATGAGGAAGGAAGTAGTAGCGATAGTGATGATTATTTGCCATATATACCATTAAAGGAGAGAAGGAAACAGCAGGTTAGTATTTCAGTTGTTAGTAATGTAGTATGTACTGTTGTAACAAATATGGAAACGAGTAACATTTTAAATAAGTTATTTGAATGGTTAGTGTCCTGTTTTAATTGAAATATAACTTCTAATGAATTGCAATATATATTAATAGTTGCCACATATTAAACTCAAGTTCCACTTAAGTGTTTTTTACATAATTGTTACATATGATGAAATATGAATAATTAACTCATTTTTTGCTTGTGCTATGAATATTTAATTTTTCAGAGAAAACTTATACTCTCTTGAATGCCCAAGTTGTTCCTGGAGAAGAAAATGTGTCATGACTCAGCAATCTGATTAAAGTGGAATCCAAATTTAACCTCCATGATTCATGGAGCTTAAATTTGGATTCATTAGAGAATATTACAGATTCCCATTGCTCATTTGTCCAATTGGCATGTTCTTTATCTCAGGTTAGTAATTTTATCTCGTAGACTTTGTCAATAAGGACTTCTTATGGGGTAAACTCATAAGATACTTTCAAAGTATCTTACAAGGTCATAAGAAGACTTTCAGACAACTCATCAACGAGTCCACGGATAGTTCCCACTTACATTTACCCTAGTATGTTCCTTCCAGGATTTTAGGTCTGTGAAGCTATCACAATGATCACAGTGGCATAGTTGTTTCAAGTTCTGTCCTGTGATGTAGTACTTTTCTGTTTCGATCTCTGGTTCCAGGTTTTCTTTTGAAATCGAAACAGAAAAGTACTACATCACAGGACAGAACTTGAAACATCTAGTTCTAGTACTACATCACAAGACAGAACTTGAAACTGTGTGCGTGCGTGTGTGCATGTGTGCGCGCCACGCTGCTGTTTAATAGGAAGTGAAGACAGATAGCAGCAGAATCGATACTTTTATAAACAAGATGATGCAAGCCCACTCTGATTTTACAGAATGATGATGCAGTATCATACTAGTTTTGTAAGATGATGTAATATTGGCTTGAGATGTTATAATTTTACTTATAGAGGGAGTTAAGGAAATAGTAAAATTTAAGAGGTAATGCAATTTATTTGGTTGTAACTGTGTGTGGGTGTAAACAGTCCACCTGGTGGTGGACTTTGTCCATCATTCAGTTATGCTTGGAATAAAGGCAAGAAATAACATAACATGTATAAGGGTAAATAATCTATTTGATTAAAAATGTAAATTAAACCAGATATACCCAGTGTAACATACGCCATATTTCTGATTATGGCATAAATAATTTAATCTAGATCCTTCAGTCTTCACCATTCTTATTTAGCGGTGATATAATTCTACAGTAGTCACCTGTGGGATATATGCATACGTCTCTATTTGTAGGTAGTTCCTGGTTCCCCACCTTCTTCAACAAATATTGCAGTAACTTCCATTTTGGATGTAGTGCATTATATCATCTCTTAACCATCTCATCCAATTGTTGCATTACTTCGGCCATACCCTTGGTTTGATTGTTTTTCAAGCCGTTTTGTTTTTGCTTCAGCAGAATCAAAAATATGAAGTTGTCCATATCCTGGTTATTTGCCTCGTTTGGATATAGCAGTGAGACCAAATGGTAAATCTGGCCATGAATTCTAAAACAGTATGGACCTTTTCCAGGCAGTGATTTAATTTTTGTGCCCAATATAAAAATAGCGAAATGCTTAAAGTGCGGTACTCACCTTGAATATAATCTCCAATAGTTTTATGAAAAGACTGATGGCTAAATATAAGTGGAATGGTTAAGTTAATGCATTAAGGTGGGATAAGATTTAATTTAATGGAATTTTAAAATAAGTGCAAGGAAGCAGACGTGCACTACTCTGTCCCTGGTTGTAATAAAGGAGTAAGTAGTTGATCTGGAACATAAAGGAATTGATAACACCAATGGTCGTGATGACAGACTTTCGTTAAGTTATAACGTCTTCAGTTGGAGGTGTTAAGTGAGAAGTAACGCGTGCTGTATTTTAAGGAATTTTCTATACTCTCGTGATGCTCTTTGGAACACGTGGGAATCTCAGATGTGAGAGTTTCCAAGCTGAGGAAAGGTGAAAGGCAAGTTTTGCATTTAGGATGTTGAGATTAGTATTGTTTATGTTTGTTTTTTTAGTTACTTTTTGGCACATCGGCTTCTATGGCCATAGTGCACCTCCCAAGGTTTTTGCAGTACTCTGATCCAAGCCTGAGGCGGGATTCGAACCCACAACCTTTGGGTTGCTAGGCAGGCACTTTACCCACCTGGCTAGCCCAGTCGACGATTAGTATTGTGTCAAAGCCATTTGACGAAAAAAAAAAAAAAAAAATTTTTTTTTTTTTTGGTAGTTGTTGGTGCATAGGCTTCTGTGGCCATAATACACCTCTCAAGATTTTTGCACTAGTACTTTGATCCAAGCCCGAGGCGGGAATCGAACCTGCAACCTTTGGGTTGCCAGGCAGGCACTTTACCTACCTGGCTAGCCCGGTCGGCTGTATTTGGTTGTATAAAACCGCTTTTTTTTGTGCAGAGGGGGTGGTGCAAAGCAAAATGTAGGTATTTGCCTGTATGTGTATTTTTTCTGAAAATCTTTGTACCTAGTTTGGTACCTGTTTTGTAAACAGTGAGGTTGAGAAAATTAATTTGGTTGTTGGTTTCAATTTCAAGAGTGAGTTTTAACCTATCATGTGTTGAATTAAATTTTAAAAAGAGATTGTCCATAGTGGACCTATTGCCTATTATGAGTATATCATCAGCGTAACGGGTGTATAATTTTATTTCTGGAGGGAAGGGTTGTAAGATTTGGTTCTCTATTGTGGCTAGGTAAATTTCTGATGGGGTGGGGGTGGGGGTGGAAATACCTAAACCCATGGGTAAACCGAATATTTGTTGGAAAATTTTATTATTGAATCTGAAATATCAGGCATTTAGTAAAAGTGAAGTGAGTTCAAGGGGATGTTATTAATGGAAAGAGAGGTACGTGTTTTTGTCAAAGTGTTATCTGTTGTTAAGAATTTCCTTAAAGCCTGTAAAGTGTATGGGATACGCACGTTAGTATATAGAGATATTACGTGAAATGATGCTAGGATATCTCCATCAGAAATTGTAATACTGCTTATTTTCTGAAAGGCCTGATTGGTGTTGCTGATTTTGAATTCTGAGAATCTGGTAAGGGGATATAATTTTAACTAAGTAGGTGGATAGGTTTGCAAAAGCTGACTTACTGAAAGAGATAATTGGTCTTAATGGGTGGCCAGGTTTGTGTAGTTTGGTGATGCCAAACATGTGAGGAAGGATGCTGTTGTGGCTTCCTATCTGTTGTAGTGTGTATAAATTGATTTCTTTATTTTGTCTGAGTTTTCTTAGGATTAAATCTAGTTTATTTTTAAGTTTTGTGATATCATGATTGTTATCAATTTTATGTATGTTTTGGTCGGCTAAAATTTGTTCCATTTTCTGAATGTAAGTGTTTTTGTCTATGTTGACAGTTGTGTCTCCTTTATCCACTTTTTGTATAATAACATCTGAAATTTTGCTTAATTTTTGTATATCTAGGAATTGTTGCTTTTTAACATTAGATTGGGAGGAAAGTTTGGAGTTCATTATGCTATTGGTTTGGTGTATTATTCGCCATTTTTCGGGATGATGTTCTAGTTTAGATTGGAGTTCTATTATACAGTCCTTAAAAGGTAAGTGTCACTCCAAACCTGGACAGGGTACTCCAATCTTAACGATATACACATTAACGCAGCCATCCATAATGTAGAACAAAGACACATCAAGAAATGGCATACACTTACATTAGGATCCCAACCAAAAATTTCTACCGTCAACATCTCTTCAAAATCCTTCACCCCAACTGAACTTACCGGTTTAGAATATGGCTTCAACTTTACCATAAAAGATCAACACTATCCCATCATGGACTGTATAATAGAACTCCAATCTAAACTAGAACATCATCCCAAAAAATGACGAATAATACACCAAACCAATAGCATAATAAACTCCAAACTTTCCTCCCAATCTAATGTTAAAAAGCAACAATTCCTAGATATACAAAAATTAAGCAAAATTTCAGATGTTATTATACAAAAAGCGGATAAAGGAGACACAATTGTCAACATAGACAAAAACACTTACATTCAGAAAATGGAACAAATTTTAGCCGACCAAAACACATATAAAATTGATAACAATCATAATATCACAAAACTTAAAAATAAACTAGATTTAATCTTAAGAAAACTCAGACAAAATAAAGAAATCAATTTATACACACTGCAACAGATAGGAATCCGCAACAACATCCTTCCTCACATGTTTGGCATCACCAAACTACACAAACCTGGCCACCCATTAAGATCAGTTATCTCTTTCAGTAAGTTTGCAAACCTATCCACCTACTTAGTTAAAATTATATCCCCTCTTACCAGATTCTCAGAATTCAAAATCAGCAACACCAATCAGGCCTTTCAGAAAATAAGCAATACTACAATTTCTGATGGAGATATCCTAGCATCATTTCACGTAATATCTCTATATACTAATGTGCATATCCCATACACTTTACAGGCTTTAAGGAAATTCTTAACAACAGATAACACTTTGACAAAACGTACCTCTCTTTCCATTAATAACATCCTTGAACTCACTTCACTTTTACTAGCCGCCCGATATTTCAGATTCAATAATAAAATTTTCCAACAAATATTCGGTTTACCCATGGGTTTAGGTATTTCTACCCCCCTGTCAGAAATTTATCTAGCCACAATAGAGAACCAAATCTTACAACCCTTCCCTCCAGAAATAAAATTATACACCCATTACGCTGATGATATACTCATAATAGGGAATAGGTCCACTATAGACAGTCTCTTTTTAAAATTTAATTCAACACATGATAGGTTAAAACTCACTCTTGAAATTGAAACCAACAACCAAATTAATTTTCTCAACCTCACTGTTTACAAAACAGGTACCAAACTAGGTACAAAGATTTTCAGAAAAAATACACATACAGGCAAATGCCTACATTTTGCTTCGCACCACCCCCTCTGCACAAAAAAAAGTGGTTTTATACAACCAAATACATAATGCCCTCAAATATAGCGCCTCACAAAATGACTTGACTAATGAACTTCAATACCTCACGGAAAAATTTACAGCTAGGAACTACCCAACCCAACTCATTCAGCACACTATTTCCACCACCAAAAGTAAAATTAACAATCCACCAAAACCCACCACCAATGCAAATATACACATCATCCGCCCATACCATAATGAACTTGCCGGACAATTCCGCCATGTGTTTACAGGTACTGATATCTCCGTTATTTTTTCACCTTATAATAAACTCGGATCCTTATTCAACACTTACAAAGATACACACAAATACCCAACCAACGATTTGAATAATATAATTTACTTGATTAAATGTCAACTAAACTGTGATGCCTATTATATTGGTAGTATTACTACCAAGTTTGGTTCTACCAAAACTTCCAACACTCGCGCATATTTCCACTATATAATAGTCTTAGATTGGGACAAGCTAGTACAGACCTCACAATTCATGCCCACACCCACAATCACACTCCTTTAATTGACTCCGCTATCACAATTATAAGACTTAAAACCAGCCACAAAATTCTTCAATATGAAGCCCTCATTATCGAATGGTTTCGACACAATACTAATCTCAACATCCTAAACGCAAAACTTCCCTTTCACCTTTCCTTGGCTTGGAATCTCTCACATCTGAGATTCCCACGTGTTCCAAAGAGCATCACGAGAGTATAGAAAATTCCTTAAAATACAGCATGCGTTACTTCTCACTTAACACCGCCAACCGAAGATGTTATAACTTAACAAAAGTCTGTCATCATGACTATTGGCATTATCAGTTCCTTTATGTTCCAGATCAACTACTTTCTACTTTATGACAACCAGGGACGAAGTAGCGCACTTCTGCTTCCTTGACCTTATTTTAAAATTCCGTTAAATTAAATCTCATCCCACCTTAATGCATTAACTTAACCATTCCACTTATATTTAGCCATCAGTCTTTTCATACAACTATTGGAGATTATATTCAAGGTGAGTACTGCACTTTAAGCATTTCAATATTTTTATATTAGTCTATTATCACGGTACTATAAGAATTCTATAACTTGATACTTTTCTCTGCCCATTGATGTGAATGCCATTGCTGAGTTGTACTCTCGTATATATTCTCTGTAGTTATTTGCTTCACATGTATCCCCTGTAACCAGCTCTCGTAATAGAGTAGGAATAGAGTTTCACTTGACCCACTGTCTCAGACAGTGGATTTGGTGAAACCTTTCCATCACGACAGCATTTAGTGCATTCGATGTGTTTAATCACGTCCCCAATATCTTGCATTGCAATACTTACAGTGGTAACAGATATTTCCTATGTTATGCTCTTTGGCACCTCTGTATCCAGCTGGGCAGGAGCAGCAGTGCATAGCACACGCTTCTTGAATAGACTGGGGTTCGAGCCCGTGACCACCATATACGGAGGATTTGGAAAGGTCAGGGAATGACCACTGCATATCCCCGGAGCAATATGGCCTTAGTTGCTAATGCTCCTAAAAAAAAAAAAAGAAAATTCATGCTCTTCCACATGAATTACAGCTTGTTGATTATTCATACTTCTATTTGATTAGTCCTATGGCGTTTTGCCCATCTTCTCATTTCCAATCTTGCTTCTCTTTCTTCAATGTTTTCTATCCGTCTTCGTAGTCGTAGAGTTTCGGCCTGTTAGTCTATTAGATCTCTTCTCGGATCTAATAGACTAGATGAAACATTCAATCTAATGTTTCTTTAGCATTTCTTCTACTATTCAGCCGTTTCTAAAATTTAGCCATTTTTACACTTCTTAAAACTTAGAACAGTTTTAAGTTTATATTTTATCTGTTTTCAATTTTATTAAAATTGAAGACAGATAAAATAAACAGTTAAAATAAGCATACATCGATAGCTTTCAGGCATGGTTGCCTTTCTTCAGTTGAAAAAGTTAGTACAAAAATTAAAAAATAATGCCCGGTATGTGGTGGTCATGTGAGGGTAAAAATTTAGTGTAAATTTTTAGCCATTTTTACACTTCTTAAAACTTAGAACGGTTTATTAAAATTGAAGACAGATAAAATAAACAGTTAAGATAAGCATACATCGATAGCTTTCAGGCATGGTTGCCTTTCTTCAGTTGAAAAAGTTAGTACAAAAATTAAAAAATAATGCCCGGTATGTGGTGGTCATGCGAGGGGAACCGCATGCATGGGTGCCGGCAACAATTAGCAGTTTGAAATACATCATTTCATGGTGAACTGCTCAAAATTTCATAGAGAATGTCTAAAAGCCTTTCAAACAATAATGAATGCACAAAACAATTTTAGATAACCGGCCAAATATTACTGATGTTTTCTTCTTCTTCCTTAAGTTAACTGGGTACTTCCAAAACATAAAATTAATAGTTTGATTTATAGAGAAGCTTCATGATTATAAAGCAGAATCTTGGCTTTATTCTAAACCACAAAAGTGAAAAATGCTGATATATGAAATTCTCCTACCTAGGCTAGGTGCATTATAGCCTAAGCTGATTTTGCGCCAATAGCTCTTAAACAGCAACAGCAGTTGGAAAATTTGTTCACCTTACCTAAGCATTTTATATATATATATATATATATATATATATATATATATATATATATATATATATATATATATATACACACACACATACACATATATACACATACAGTATATACACAGGCGCCTCCATAGCCAGGTGGGCAGGGGCAGCAGTGCGTAGCACACTCTTCTTGATTAGACCGGGGTTCCAGCCTGTGACCACCAAATACGGAGGATGCGGAAAGGTCAGGGAATGACTACCCCATATCCCCGGAGCAACATGGCCTTAGTTGCTAATGCTCCTAAAAACCAAACAACAAACAAACAGTATATACACATACACATACAGTATATACACATACACACACACACACACACACACACATATATATATATATACACATACATACATAGTCCTTGAGGTTGTCACAGACATTCTCTCAGATATGCCAGACAAGCTGTACTTACTACCCGGGAGTCTAAAACGCTGATGGAACTAATATTCGGGTGACACTCAAGTCAAGTGGACCCAATTTCGGCGAAGTCCGGATGGTCTGTGACATCCAAATCCTCTACTTGCACCTTCACGATGGTGGGACTGTTAGTAATTCTGGGTATAACTTCCATGCACAAGTACATGGTGGGTGACCACCCAGGTGCGAACCAACGTAAGCAGGGGTCGAGGTGTGCCACCCACACCACATGGAGGAAGTCAGCCCCTCTATGTTACCTGGCAGTACTAGATGGTAGATGACTCTCGTCAACCAGTGCAATACCACAAATTTGCTTATTCGAGGCTTGAAGTGGTGGTGGAACCCATGTTTAGTCTCTAGAGCTAAGTTCCGGTCAACCCTTCCCTATCTCTTCCATCATGCAGTATGATTGACTTTTGAGATTATGATGAACATCGTGGCGATATCCAATATTCCTTACAATTCGAGGGGTCGACCGGGCTAGCCGGGCGGGTAAAGTGCCTGCCTAGCAACCCAAAGGTCGCGGGTTCGATTCCCGCCTCGGGCTTGGATCAAAGTACTGCAAAAACCTTGGGAGGTGCATTATGGCCACAGAAGCCGATGCGCCAACAACTACCAAAAAAAAAAAAAAAAACAATTCGAGGGTACAGCTCTAAAACAGTGTTCGCAGGCCGGCCGCTATTAGTACACCGGACTGAACCTATTGGTAACTCTCTAGGAGGCTTCCGGATCAGCTAGTGTATAATCTTGCTACCTTTACTCTGCCAGATAGTGACTGGAGGGTTCAAGTTGTGTGTATGCAGGGAGCATTGTCGAGGCCACGTTATGTCAAGGATCTGGGTATATTCTTACCATGTGTACACCATATCCAAAAATTTCATTACTTCATACAGCACGTCCCACTCACTTTTTCTTACTATTGAATACACCATGAATTGTCAAACTAATAGAGCAAGCTTATCTGCGAAAAGATCTAAACCTCCCAAGCACTTCCTAATTCATTTCACAACTATATGTGGTCTCATTTCTAATCTTAACGATGTCCATTTCCACTTGCTGTCTGCCAAACCCCATGTACTTTTTCTGACAGAATCTCAGTTATCGGTTGATTCAACTACTGCTCATCTCAGATGCCCAAATTATTCGCTGTATGATTCCTTTCGCCTCAAAGGTGGTACTTGTGCATATGTCCGTTCTGATATTCCTTGTCAGAGACTTGGCAATTCGGAATCTCCTCTCTTTGATCTTCTCTAGCTTAAAATCTCTCAACCTCATTGTGTCAAATTCATCTGTTGTCTCTACCGTTCTCCCAAATCCACTAATCACTTGGAGCTCTTTGACTTCCTGTCTTTGCAACTTGACTTTCTCCACTCCAACGTTCCTAACAGTGAGGTAATTTTCCTTGGTGATTTTAATGTTCACAACTCCAGCTGGCTTCCGTTTTCTAGTCACACGGACCCAGGTGGTTGAGATGCTGAGGCTTTTGCAATTATTAATGACCTTGCACAGATTGTTCATTTACCTACAAGAATACCGGACAATCCTAACCATACAGCCAATAAGCTTGATCTTTTTTTCACAAACAACCCTTCTAAGTACACGGTCGAAGTGAGAGGTCCTTTACGCACTTCAGATCACAACTTGGTGATTGTCTCTTCTCCATGGCTCCTTTATCTCATGGCTGTTCCCAACCTCGTGTTTTTGGCATTACAAGAATGCAAAATGGGATGACCTGCGAGACTTCTTTTCTTCTTTTCCTTGGTCAGATTACTGTTTCAAAACTTCTGATGTCAGCGTTTGCTCAGATCATGTCAGTGAAATTATTCTTTCAGGAATGGAATCCTTTATCCCACATTCCACTTTAAAATCTTGTCCTTTATCTAAACCTTGGTTTTCCAATAAATATGCTAAGGCTGTTCAAGAGAAGAATGTTGCATATTGTAATTGGCTTGTTTCTAATTCTTCAGTTTCATTTTCTGCCTACACCAAAGCTTGCAACAATTGTAAAGCAGTTATTAATCAGTCCAAACTAGAGTTTGAACAGGCTAAGAGTAGAAAACTTGCTTCTTGCCCTAATGGTAGCTGAACATTTTGGTCTCTTATCAAAGCTATTGGCCACAACTTTTGCCCATCTCTGCTCCCATCTCTGTCCAAACCAGATGGTTCTGTTGTCACTTCAGCCAAGGATAAAGCTGACCTGCTAGCATCCCATTTTTCTTCCAACTCATGTATTAATGATCTTGGTAAAACACCTCGCACCATTCCCAACGCGCTCCATTCAATGCCTCCTGTGGTCTTCTGTCAAGAGGTTGTCAGAGGGATTTTGACGAATCTTGATGCTAAGAAAGCTCCAGGTCCCGATGGTATTTCTCCACTTGTTCTCAAAACCTGTGCTCCTGAACGTACTCCTATTCTTTGCCGCCTTTTTTCACTTTCTTATTTCAAAGGTGTTTTTCCTTCTGCTTGGAAATTTGCTCATATCCAGCCGGTTCCTAAAAAGGGTGACAAATACCTCCCATCCAATTATCATCCCATTGCAATTACTTCTACTCTTTCCAAAGTAATGGAGAAATCAATTAACCGCCAGCTCTTAAACTACCTAGAAACCTTCCATCTGATCAACGATCGCCAGTATGGATTCCGTCAGTGTCGATCTACTGGTGATATTCTGGCTTATGTTACCGATTTATGGACTAATTGAAATGAAAGGTTCGGTGAAACACAAGTAGTTGCTCTTGACATCTCAAAGGCTTTTGATCATGTTTGGCTTAATGGTCTTCTAAACAAGCTTCCATCTTATGGTTAGCCAACTGTTTTTAGTAATTAGTTATCCAGTTTTCTCTTTGATCGCTCACTGAGGGTGATGGTTAGGGTCTTCTAACTTCTCCACTAATGACTGTGTCCCCCAAGGTTCAATTCTTTCCTCCACTCTTTTCCTCTTGTATATTAATGACCTTCTTCCATTGACCGGAAATCCTATCCATGGTTTTGCCGATGATAGCACATTGCATTCCACTTTCCATTTTGAGAAACCTTGTCCTGCTCAATCAGCTTCAACTTCTCGAAAATCTGCTACCAATTCCTTAAATGCATAGCTTCAGGTAATTCTCCAGTGGGGCCGAGACAACTTAGTTGATTTCAACCCTTCTAAAACTCAGTCTTGTCTTATATCTCGCAAAAAGGATTCTTCTACTCCTATGCTTATCTTTAGTGTCACTCCGATTTCTAGGCAAAATGATATATCTCTTTTGGGGATTACCCTGACTTCTAATCTCTCCGGGCACAAGCACATTACAAATATTGCTCCTTCTGAATCAAAAAAACTTGGGTTTCTCTTTTGCTCTCGGCGTTACTTTTCTTCCAAACAGCTGTTCACTCTGTTCAAATCACAAATCCGCCCTGCCATGGAATATTGTTCCCACATCTGGGGTGGTGCCCCCAAAACCCCTCTCAGGATTCTTGATTCCATTCAGAAGAGGGCAGTTAGGTTAATTAATGATTCATCTCTAACAGAGTCTCTCCACTCGCTTTCTCATTGACATACTGTTTCTGCTGCATGCCTCTTCTACAGATACTTCTATGGGCACTGTTCTTCTGAATTGGGTTCTATAATTCCTGCTCTCTCTTTCAAAACAGTGCGAACACGTGCCGCCACCAGCCAACATCCATTTACTGTCCAACTTCAAACTCACAGAACCAACTTTTCACCTTCCTCGTTTATTCATTCAACTTCTGTTTTCTGGAACAACCTTTCGTCTTGCGTATTTCCTGAAAATTACAGTCTACAGAAGTTCAAGTCCAATGTCAACAAATATCTTCTTTCGTCTTCTCAACCTCCAACTCAAGCACGGTACTAAGTACTATAGGTTCTAACACCTCTCGTGTTTGGGGTTTACATAAAAAAAACAAAAAAAAACATACACATTATTAAATTAATTTATACCAAATTCTTTTATGACCCTTTTCATTCTTCAGTCAACTTTCTATGGAACTGAAAATCATCTTACTTTCAGCAAAATGTGTTTTCTTTAATTTCTGTTGAGAATTTGAGACATCTCAAATTTGAAGTGCCAATTTACATGCTGATTTAGAAAAATTTATGTTCCTACGCAAACTTGCAACACAAATGAAATCGATAAATCTACATGCTATAAATAAAAAGTAAACATAAAAATTGGAATAAGAATTCAACTTGCACGGTCAATTATATAGATGATAAGGTCCACCTAAGAGTAAAAAAAACAAACAAATTATGTCAGCTGTAATTATTACACTGAGAGAATTGTAGATTAATAATTGTGAATTGTAATTATTACACCAAGAGAATTGTAAGCTGTTGTGCAATGAAGTTTGATAGGTTAGTATACAGTTGCCATCATGGGACTGAAGGAGACTCAAATCTGGGGAGTAAACATATATTAAGGATTAATTGCTGATTGCAGTGAGGAATTAACATCTTGAAAGCAAGCTGGACCTCTAGGCTTCAGGGTGGAGGAAGAAATTTTTATAAATTTTTAGTTAAATTATATTCAAAATTAAATAGCTCTATAGGATGATATTGAGGATAGGTTAATATCCTATCCTACATTTCAATGGGAAGAAGCTTGTGGTACCACTTGGAAATCTTTTATATCATAATTGAAAGAGGTGAAAAGAGTAGTCACCCTGAAATATATAAGTAATTTCAGGGTGATCTAATTATATATAGTTAGATCTAATTATGTACAATAATGATCTGGGGATGGTTTGCACAAACCAGTTGTTAAAAATTTTTGTAATCTGCGAACTGGTTGTTTCAAAATTTTATAAAAATCGAATAATCTTAATCTTATAAAATGCTGTAGAAAATAATAGTGTATAAAATGAACTTCAAATGCAAAGGAACAAGAGAGCTGCTTCTATAATAGCACATGTGCTTCTTGTTTGTTGCAGGCTGTGAAACGCATTCAAGTTCGTATCTTGATGTGCGAGAGTTGAGACAAACATATACTTTATTATTTTAACCAACAGGAGTCAATCATGCACGTTTCGTTCTTTATGCTGATATGTGCATGCGAGTCAGTTGTCATCACTGCCGAAGTTCGTCGTGTTCCGGGGGGGGGGGAGAGACAGAGTGTGAGTGAGTCAGTTTTATTTCCTGTATTAATTTGTTAAAGTTGTGCTTGCTTAACTGTTTTGCTATACAATTCAACATGACCAGTCATAGTTGATTTGTTTGTTTGTAGTAAATTGCATGTGATATTTTGGTGCTTACTAACTGGGCTGTTGTAAGATTAAAGTTTTCTATTTAATATTATTTACCCTTTATAATGAAATGCCAGAAAAGCATATTAGTGATTGGTTTTCCAATAAAACAACAAAATCATTAGTCAGAAATTCTAGTAGTGGTTTAAATTCTGAAAATGCAGGTGACAATTTTTGTGATGAAAACATCTTAAATGTTGAATCATCTGAAAATGTATCCGCAATGGAAGAGGATTTATATAATTGCAGAAATTTAGTATCAGATTGTTGGGCTTCCGAGCAGGCACAATATTTTTTAAAGAAATATAATGGTTGATAATTAAAAGCAAAAAACTTGACTGTTCTCACTGTGCAAATACGTCACATTTGAGGGTCACTGGAGGAAAGTCTTTGCACATTTCTTTGGGATTGCAAGTTTGCTATTAAAGCATCTAGAACTGCTTAAAAAAAAAAAAAAAAAAGTTCAGCAAGCTCAAATGAGAAAAAAAAAATGAAGGAACATTTCAAATTAAGCTCTCATTTGAGAGTTATAAATATTTTAAATGAATTTAAAAAAGCATCTCTAACTACAATGACTGATAAACTTACAGAAAAAAATATTGCCATAACAAGCAAAATTTTCAACTTAATTTACAGCTTAGTAAAAAACACCAATAATGTCAGATATGGAGGACGAAGTAGAGTTACAAATTAAGAATGAAATCGATTTAGGGAACTACTATTTAGATTCTTGATTTTTGGCCATCAGAATCATACAGCCTATTGCTGAATTAATAAGAAAACATTTTTAGTAAAATTATTGAAAATAATTCAAAGATTTGTATTATCGAGGAAGCATCAACAATTTCAAGTGAAACTGTGCTTTTATTAATTCGGCCCTGGAGAGATTGTGCAAGGCTCGAGGGGTAGAATTTTTTTCAGCCTGGTCTGTGCTTGTTGACAGGAGAGACTGTTTCTACAGGGATGAGGTACACTTAAATAGAAAGAGTGCAAGAATATTTGCTGATGCTATCGAGGCAGTGTTAGGTGGGTTGGAAAACTGCTTGTGGGGGGGGGGGATACACAGAATAAAAGGTTAATAGTGGCCACAGCCATAGACAAAAGTGATTCTTGCGTTGCTTCTATTAGAATGAGCAGCAGCCTGGAAAGCAAGGCAATGAAGATTTCCAGAACTGCTGGGAGTCATAGTGGAACAAATAAATACTTGGGCTGTGTTAGGGTAACTAACAGTAGAAACAGGTGCATATATACTTGCGTGTACCCAATGCTAGGAGTATACAGGCTGACCTCAAATAATGTGATTAATTCGTCCCGCGAGTGCATTGCGCAAAACGGAAATGTGTTAATTGAATATAATAATCAATAGGAAAAATTATAATTGGTCTTTGATCTTCAGGAATGTCCATAAAGAATTTTAAAAATACCTTTTAAATAACTTTTTAACTGTATACCATGTAAAAAATAATGAAAATAATTATGGAATTAAATGTTTATTACATAAAACAGTGGTTCCCAAACTGTGCGCCGCAGAATATTTTAAATTTTTGAGGGAAACACAGTGATACTGAACATCTGTCTGTTTCAACACCTCTTATTAAGTTGTTTGGACCTAACTACAGTACTTAATAAAAGGAACTGTTAGCAACTTTTGGTCTAGGTGCGCCGTGAAAAAATTACTGAGACACTAAGAGCTTCGTGAACCGAGAAAGTTTGGGAACCTCTGACATAAAATACATAATGAAGAAACAATTTCTTACGAAAATATTTGAACCGAGTTGTTTGAACAGGGTTGACTTTCTCTATTCATCAATCAATTTCCAATAGTGGACAACAACCTTCTCTGAGCCCTGGCGAAATAAATATCGCAGAGAACCTCAAACCTTTTGTTTGAGTTCTCTTCAATATGAAAGATTTCATCTTTCATATTGCATTTAAAAATTAGAATTTTTAAATGCGAGTCTGCATTGTCTTTATTAGCGGGAGACAAACAAGTAACACATCTTCTTCCGATTATTGATGGAACACACCGAGGCGGGCAGCAGGCAAACGTTTGTTTATTGGCCGTCCGACACACGGTAAGCTTAACACGCGATTCAAGTCTTTTTCAACTATTACATAAAAAAAAATCGCGTTAACTGGAAATTTGCATCGTGTAAAGCAAAAAATTTGTGTAATTTTTTCAAATAGCAGTAACTGAAAAACGTGTTAATTGAACTCTCATTATGTGAGTCCTGGCTATAGTTAATAAATTTGATGAGCTTGAAGTGCTAGTCAAGACATCAAAGTCAGATGTTGTTGGGATATCAGAGACATGGTGTTACACAGATATAAGCAGTGCAGAATTGGAATTTGGGGAGTACAATGTGTACAGAAAGGATAGACAGGACAGGAAGGGAGAAGGGGTATTTCTGTTAGTTAAGAAACACATAAAATCTAAGCAAGTGCATCCAATTGACGTTGGTGGACAATGCAATGTTAGTCTGTTTGGTGTGACATAAGCACTGGGAAAGGAAAAATGACAGTAGGTGTGTGTTACAGGCCTAATGAATCTGATGAGTATAATGAGCATTTGTGCAGAGAAATAGAGTGGGCCAGTAAATCAGAATGTCTTATAATGGGGGATTTTAACTTTCCAGATATTGACTGGAACTTGTGGATTGGTCGCTTGCACGGTAGCAATCCTTTAGTGTATTTACTGGATGACTGTTTTCTACAGCAACATGTTTGGGAGGCAATCAGAGGGAGTAATACTCTTGATCTGATTATCAGCAGTGATTATTCATGCATTAAGACTTTGCAGATAAAGGAACCACTGGGTGACTGTAATCACAATGTACTGATGTGGGAATTACTTAAGGATGTAATTATCATCAAGGCTAAAGGGAAGGACTTTTGCTTTCATTAAACGTGACTACAGGGGTCTCATACAGTTTTTAAATTCTGTACAGTGGGATCAATTAATGATGTTACTAATGGTGAATTCTAAATGGACTTAATCTTGTAGGCTACTAGGCTTTTCATACCAACTAAGAAATACTGTTCAAGGTTTAGGCCTAAATGGATGTCAGATAAATTAATGAGGCTTGTGGCAAAGAAGAGAAATGCATAGGATGTATATAAATTATCAGGTGACGCAGAACCCTATTGCAGATATAAACTAGTCTGCAATCAAATCAGATTACTAGAAATCTTTGGCAAGGGATGCAAAGAAAAATAGCAAAGAGTTCTTTACTTATGTAAACTCTAGAAGGAAAGGGATGAATCAGATTAGTCCACTTAACATAGATGGTTTGACTATTGATGATCATGTTCAGGTAGCTGATAAACAATGAATATTTTGCATCTACATTCACCCATGAGGAGTTATTCAAGGAGGGGAATGCGAGAAGTGTATCAAACTCTTACAGGGAACTAAATGATTTTGTAATAACTGAGAGCAAAGTGTAGGAGAAATTGTTGAAGTTAAATATAATGATAGGGTGGATGAGATCTATCCAGTTATTTAAAAGAGGCAGCAAAGGAAGTAAGTAAACCCCTTAGCCATAATTATGAAGGCATCCTTAGACTAAGGGGAGTTCCCCTCGGACTGGAGATGTGCAAATGTATTTTCAATTCACAAATGGGGATCAAAGGGTGACACTGGTAATTACAGACCTGTTAGTCTGACTTCTTTTCCAGGGAAAATAATGGAGTCACTGGTTACAGAAGCGATGCAGGATCATCTAGACAAGACTGCAGTTATAGTTCAGACACAGCATGGGTTTGTTAAGATAAGGGGAAATCTTGGCTGACAAATTTGATTGGATACTCTGATGTGATCACAAAGGAACTGGATGCAAAGAATGATTTTAATATCATATATTATGATATTAAATACTGTGGCACATGGAAGATTACTGCACAAATTGGAGCAGTATGGCATTAAGGGCAAGTTGCTATAATGGATAAAAGGATGGTTGGGTGGGAGAAGACAGAGTGATTATCAATGGACACTGCTCTTCATGGACTAATGTTATTAGTGGAGTACCCCATGGTTTGCTGTTGGGCCCATTGTTGTTTTCGGTATTTATCAATGATATTGATGTATATCAGGATTAGTATCTAAGTTTGCAGACAATATGAAGGCTGGCAGGGTTGTTAATGACAGTAACGATAGTACACTAGTGCAACAGGATCTGGAAAAGTTCTGTGCCAGGGAAGATTATGGATTCCTTAATTAAGGATGAAAAAACAAGATCATCTGGACAGGTATGAAATTAAAGGGAATCATAGCATGGCTTTGTTAAGGAGAGATCATGTCTAACTGATTTTATTAGCTATATGAGACTGTTGGCAGAGAATTGGATAGCAGCAATAACTTTAACAATTAGATTTTAATACAGGTTCTGATACTGTCACACATATGACATTTAGATCAAATGCTATTACTATGGGTAAAGTGATGGTTATGGTAAGAGGCAGAGAAAACAGATCAATGTTCTTCGTAAAGTGAGGTTACCAAACTTGTATGCATTATTCCAGATATGGCCTACCTAACCATATGGCCTACCTATAATGGAATAATTATGTCTGTACCTGCTGGTGAAGTTCCTATATATCACTAACAGAACCCAATGGGCTGCTCTAGTAACTTGTTTGCACTGCTCAGAGAATTTCATGTTAGGCTGTACAATTATCTGTAGACTTTTTCATACTCTACTGCCTTGAATTTGGTACTGTACAGATGGTATGTTATTCTGGGAATAGTGCTATCCAAATGCAGAATTTGCATTTATCACTGTTAAACCTCATTTGCCATTTTGCAGTCCATTTGCCAAGTTTTTTTAGATCCTCTTGAAGTAGCACACTCTGATTACTCTCATTGATCACTGTGCCCACCTTAGTATCATCAGCAATCTTAGACACAAATCTTCAAATACCTATATCAGTATCATTAATAAATATTAAAAAGAGAAGAGCTAAGACTGGCTCCTGTGTAACCTCACTCATTACATTACTCCATGAACAGCAGTAGCTATTTATATGCACTTTATCTCCTATCACCACTTGATCTTCCCTTTATCCATAGCAGCAATTCGTCCCTAATTTATACAACAATTGTCCATGTAGTACAGTATTAAAGGCTTTATTGAAATCTAAGTATATGATCATCAATATAAGAATGATGTCAAAATTATTCTTTGTATCCTGTTCCTTGTAAAAACCACATAGTAGCTAATGAGATTGGTGAAGCATGATTGCCATTTAACAAATCCATATTGTAATTGCCTTATGGCTCCACTCATTAAGATGATTTTGCATTACTTTTTTAATCCTTGATTCCATTATTTCCTCAGGTACAGAGATTAAACTTGTAGATCTTTATTTACCCACCTCATCCTTTCAACTACTCTTCTGAATAGGAGATACATTTGCATTTTTTTGTGTGTAAATGAAATTTACCAGCAATAACTTTTAAAAGATACTGCTGTTTAAAAAAATTTACCAATAATAATAGCAGTACTTTTCAAAAAATGTTTTTGCTTTAGTTTGGCTCTTGAAAATTCAACAATAATTGAATTATTGTTGAATTTTCGATCAGAAAATTCTGATCTATTTAAGACCAGAAATGAAGGTCTAATGCAGGGGTGGAGAACTTCTCGCTCACGGGTGAAATTTCGCCCCCAGTCAAATTTGAAACTGTCCCCCTGACAAAGTCCTCTAAAATGGCATAAGCCTTATGGGACAAAAGTCTGCGTGGTAGCACAGTGGTATTGTCACTGTCCTGCCCAGATCAGGTGGAAAAGGCCCAATTTCGAATCCCTTCAATGATGCGAAGAACTTTAATGGGCTTTTTTCACTCCTTGGCTGAGTTAATCGGTCTTGGGCGTAGATAACAAGGTTTTTCCCCCCAGAAACTGGGTTTTTTTGTTTTTTTTTTTGTCCAGCAAAGACAGGCAAATTGACTGGAGAACATGTGCAATTTACAGACACAATATACAGGTTTATATAATGAATCACCCTCATATAATAATTTGAGGCAAAAAAGTCACTTAATATAAATTGTTTTAAGCACTCCATAAATAAATTTCTGTTAGCTGTAATGCTTGTGACATTAATCATGAGTCGGAATATGTATGAATTGATGAAGTAATAGTCACCATTATTACAGCCAGTTAGCATCTAGTATTTGTTTCTCTCCAAAAAACCATTCTTGAGCACATTGTCTCTGTCATATTAGGCCTTGTTATTGGTGATGGATAGTCAGCATTGATTTAAGTTTTGTCTTAGTTGGCTGTCCGTTGCGTCATTACACATCGTTGCAAATTAATTGCAATAATTTTGAATCTGACATTATTTAAGATTCTTTTGCTTAGTTCTATTGAATATTGTAAAGTCAATATTGTAATTAGCATTAGCATTAGTAGAGGCATTTGATGCAAGAAAGCAAGCTTATGCAGCATCAGCCAAAAAAAACCACTTCCACTTAACCCCTCTGTTCGTTCGAAATACCTGTCCAGCTGAGCCTTAAACTTATTTAGGCTATCAACTTCCATGACAAGGGATGGAAGTCTGTTCCACCAACCAACCACCCGCTGGCTAAAGGCAAATTTCCGCACATCTATCATACATCTGTCTTTCCTCAATTTGAATTTATGCCCTCTCAGGTGATAATTCTGAGCAAGAGGAAGAATCCCATCAGCACTGAGCATGCTCAAACCATTCAAGGCTTTATACACCTCTGTCAGATCACCTCGCTGGTGCCTAGTCTCCAGACACTGTAATTTGCAAAACTTAAGCCTTTCTTTGTAAGAGCACCCCTTTGTTCCATTCACTAATCTTGTTGCCCTTCTCTGTACTCGTTCCAGCAGCTCCACGTCCTTCTTGAAATTAGGCCTCCAGACCTGTATACAGTACTCTAGGTGTGGCCTGACCATTGCCTTATACAAGGGAATAATCACCTCCTTATCCCTGCTAGAAAAATTCCTATATATCACTGACAATACACCATGAGCTACTCTTGCAGCCCATCTGCACTGCTCAGAGAACTTCATATCTGCCTGCACAACCACCCCCAGGTCCCCTTTCATTCTCTACCACTGTCAGTGTAGTACCACAGAGTTGATACGTTGCTCTAGGGTTGCTGTTTCCCATATGTAGTACTTTACATTTGTCAATGTTAAACTTCATTTGCTACCTCTCAGCCCATCTGCTCAACCTTTCCAGATCCTGTTGCAGCAGCATAGTGTCAGTAGTGTCCTTGTGACAACCCTGCCAACCTTCGTATCGTCCGCAAACTTGGACATTAAGCTTGATATTCCATCATCAATATCATTTATAAATACAGAAAACAATAATGGACCCAACACTGAACCCTGAGGGACTCCACTAATAACATTAGTCCACGATGAGCAGTGTCCATTGATTACCACTCTCTGTCTTCTCCCCCTCAACCACCCCTTTATCCATAGCAGCAATTTGCTTCCAATGCCACACTGCTCCAATTTGTGCAGCAGTCTTTCATGTGCAACAGTATCAAAAGCCTTTCTAAGATCCAAGTATATAATATCAAAGTTATTCCCTGCATCCAGTTCTTTTGTGACTGTATCATAGTATCCAATCAAATTGGTCAGGCAAGACTTCCCCTTAACAAAACCATGCTGTGTCCAAACTATAACTGAAGTCTTGTCTAGATGATCCTGCAGTGCTTCTTTAACCAGTGCCTCCATTAATTTTCCTGGACCAGAAGTTAAACTCACAGGTCTATAATTACTTGTGTCAGCCTTTGATCCTCCTTTGAGAATCGGGGTCACATTTACACATCTCCAGTCTGTGGGTTCCTCCCCTGAGTCCAAGGAAGCTCTCATAATTATGGCTAAGGGTTTGCTTACTTCCTTTGCTGCCTCCTTTAATATAACTGGATAGATCCCATCCACTCCAGGTGCCTTTCTTGTGTTTATCTTCAACAATTTCTCCTCCACTTTACTCTCAGTTATTACAAGATTCTCTAGCTTACCGCCAGATTTGAATACACCTCTGGCATCCCCCTCGCTGAATAACTCCTCATGTGTGAATGTCGATGCAAAATATTCATTTAGTTTGTTAGCTACCTGAGCAGGATCATCATCAGTTGACCCATCGATATCAAGTGGACCAATCTGATTCATCCCCTTCCTTCTAGAGTTTACATAAGTAAAGAACTCTTTGCTGTTTTTCTTTGCATTGTCTTTGCATTTTCTTTGTAATATTGACTTTTCAAGTCAATATTGTAAAGTACTTAAAAGTAACCTCTTTCTGCAATGACTAATAATAAAAGAAGAACAGCAGGAGAAAGTCCTTTTTTGATGAAAAACGGACGAATAATTATCTTTTCATGGAAGTAAATGGAAAGTGTCTCTCTCGTTTGTAAAGAATCTGTTGCATTTTATAAAAAGTACAACCTTGAACGCCACTATTTGACCAAGCATAAGGAATATGAAAAACTGAGACTGTTTAGACAGCTAACATTTTTAAAAGAATCTTTATGCAAACAGCAATCTATTTCCTAAAGACATATTATTCATGAAAATACATCCGTAACGCAAGAAAGTGAAGTGTGTGAACTAATTGCGAAGAAACTGAACCCACACTTCGAAGGCGAGTTTGTTAAAGAGCATATGATTGCTGTTGCATGAATTTTAACTCCAAAAAAAGTTAGACTGTTTGAGAATATTAGTTTATCATGGAGGGCAGTTTCTGACTGTATAAAAGACATGTCTAATGATATCTAAGTATCCTTGAGACAAGTTAGAATTTGTGTTTTATTCCATAGCTGTATATGAGACAACAGATATAGCAAAGCACATTTGGCTATATTTGTATGTGGATAATGGCAAACTTTATGATACAAGAAGATCCTCTCTTTCCTCTCTTCTTGTCAATATCCAATGCTCCAATTGCTCGTAACTCAACTGAAAAAATACTGCATAGTACATTTTCAAACACTGAAAGAACTGAAACCAGAATCAATAGTGAAGTATGCTGCAGAGTGTTGTAATTTACAAAACCATGATATCAAACTAAGAATGCGCGAAACTCCTTTTGATGTGATGCTAGTTGAAATTCCTGATTCCTTGCAACTAGAGTTAGTTCATTTACAATTGGATAATGCTTTGAAATCGAAATTTCAGAATTTTATAAATCCTGATGTGAGCAGTTTTTCTCAATATTAAATTTAGCAAAAATTACTTGTGTGCTAGACTTATTTATGACTTCAATTTAGCCAAAAACCACTTGCGTGCTCGACGGATGATAATCTTGCAAACCAACTAATAATTGAGCATCATCAGTGCCATCTAATATTTCCGAGCTTTCAAAAGCAAAGCAGAGCTAACCGTCTCATTAAGGTGCAAGGTAAGAAGTTTCATTAAAATTAAAACATGACTGTGGCATCTTTGGTGTTTTGGTATTTAAAGCATTTAAGATGCTTTATTTTTTTCAGCAAAGATTCACCCCCCACAGATTCTTATGCACTTGCAATTCACCCCTGGTACTAAAAAGGTTCCCTACCCCTGGTCTAAAGCAATCTGTTATCTGTTTTCACTTTTTGACATCCTGTGCTGCTCACAAGAATTTGATAATATTTCAACGTGTATGATCATTTCAGCATATGTTTGTCTATTTATTTTCATAGCAGTGGTTGATTCATTTCATTCAGGGACTGCACTGGAGAAGTGCATATCTCCCAAAAAGTTATATATTGCTTTGGGTGAGCACGGTGACCACTAAATGGATCTGTTTCATATTCTAGGAAATTTTTAATTGAAAAAAACTAGTGGAAAGTTAGATTTCAAGTGTGGCAGGGGACCCATTTTTTGAGAAAAATTAACCCTTGATTGTGATATCGTTAGTTGTTGGACTGCATACAGTTATATCATATCTAGGTTGGTTATGGTTGGCGCTGCAAAAAGGAAGTCCCTAGTATCTTGTGAATTAAGGGTATTAACCTGTGGACTACCACATGTTAACTTTAAGGCTTTCTCTTTAATTGCTTTCTCAGAGCCTTGTGTTATAGTTGTGTGTTAACATAGTATTTAGATAGAATGTGACCTTAACAGAAACACTGTTTGAGGTGCTTTTTTGTTGTTGTATGGATGGTCTGATATAAGGATCTTATTTATCTTTGTAGTTGAGCTCTAATAGTATTTGTATAATTTAAAGGGGAAAAAAAACCAAACAATCAGACTTAAGAGTTTCTGTTTGCTTTGGTGAATAGCGCAAGCCATAACTTTTTGTTTTTACAAGAATAATTTTTTTAGAACAACCCATATGAGAAAAGGCATAAAAGAATATCTGATTTCATAGTTTAAATTGAGGACAGTAAAAGATAAGTTGCATAAGACTGGAACTAAGAGCCATATTTAATTTTGCATATACCTGGCTCTTTATGATTTTTAAATAAAAGCATTGCCTTATTTGAAATTTATTAGTTTTTTTGTTTTTTATAAATACAGTGTTTTATTTAAAGTTGAATTTTCCAGTTAGAAAAACTTGGCCGTCTTGGTGGAGCACTTCAGGAAGAAGAAAAGAAATCCAGTTCTGAAAAGGAGGATGATGAATATGATGATGATTATGGAAGGAAGTCTAATATCAGTTTGCTAGATCAGCATAATGAACTTAAAAAAAAAGCTGAAGGTATAAAACATATATATGAAAAGTGGAAATTATTTCTTTTTGTCTGTTATAAGTAACCCCAGGGGCTCACATCTGGTGAGTATGGGCTTGGCACACCCAGGGTCCTGAGCTGGATATCATCATTCTTCTCTTTCGTGGTGATTCCCTTCTACTTCTCTCTATCTCACTCAGGGTAATTCAGAAATTTTTATTTTTGGCTGGTGCAGCATATGCCTCAGGCTTCCTTGCACCACATGGCTAATAATAATAATACCACATTAATAATAATAATAATATCAGACCACTTGGAGAGCCAGAACATAATGGCCGAACAGCAGAAAGGATGCAAGCAGCTGAACAAAGAATGCAAGGAGCAATTAACCATAGATGCTGCGGTTATGGAGCAAGCCTACTAGAAGTGCCGCAACATGTACACAGCCTACATCAGTTACTGCAAGGCCTTTGACTCAGTGCCTCATATACTGACTAATAGAGGCACTGAACATCTACAAAGTCAATCTGATAGTGACAAACTTCCTAGGAGGAATGATGCGAAATGGAGTACCAACATTAACGTCGAGAACACCACAACCAGGCTAACCCCTCCCCATCAGGAGAGGAATCTTTCAAGGAGATGCCCTGAGCCCACTGTGGTTCTGTCTAGCACTTAACCTGCTATCCACCATGCTCAACAGTAGCAAGTATAGATAATCTCAAAGAAGGAAGGAAGAACCTGTACACCCTCAATCACCTGATGTACATGGATGACATCAAGTTTTACGCGGGAACCGAGAAGCACCTCCAGCAACTACTCCAGATCACCAAAGAATTCAGCAATGATATTAGAATGGAATTTGGTCTAGACAAATGCAAGACCCACAGATTGCACCAGGGAAAATTAGTCAACCGAAACTACCAGCTGCAGACTGGTAAAGAGATCGAAGCCATGGCAGAGAGAGAGAGGCCTACAAATACTTGGGGATGATGCAGGCTCAGCAGTTACAGCACAAGGAAATTAAGGCCTGCCTGACCGAAAAATACCATCAGAGACTCAGAAGGCTGCTGAAAGCAAAGCTGAACGGAGGGAACACAGTTAAAGAAGGAGTATGTTAGCATTGGGACTGCATAGGTGGAACCCCCCCAAATCAGGAAGAAATAATATAAGAGCAAGAATAATATATGTATTTTTTCATTGTGGTGTCAGTTGAAAATTATATTTCTGGAATCTAAAGATGAATTGTTAGTATTAGTGGAGGTAAAGGATGTAAGAAAGCAAGCTTATACTGGAAAAAAAAAAGTCACTTCCTGTATCACTTGTGCATCTGCTCAATCAGTTTATCTAGTTCTTCCTTGAATTTATTCAAACTACTCTCTTCTACAACAATTATGTATCGCCATTGGCAGAAACATGGGAATGATTTACTGGTTCACAGTTATAATGTAGAAATGCTAGTGGCACTGTCATGTATGCATTTATGATGCATAGCAGTAGAATATGATGATTTTGAGGTATAGGAATTATTATATATCTGTGTTTCTTTTACTATATATCTGTGTAGAAGATATTGTCATGGAGCTAGGTATCAGCCATGAGTCGACCTGCATCATTACCTATGAGAGGTTGCAGTATAGAAAGAACTACATTTATTGTGTATCTAGATATCTCTGATAACTAGAAATAGCTGCAAATGGGAGTATATGAAACAGTTGATGCATTATGAAAGTGAAGAAAAATGCTTTCTTTCATCATGTAATTGTGGATGAGGCATGGTGCAGCACTTAAACCAAAGGTCTGTTGCTTTGGGGATTTGTCGATACTTTGTTCATATATCTGCACTTGAAGGAACCTTTAAGAATTCCTTCAGTTTTCAATGCGCTTTGAGACCTCTCCAAGTGACAAGTGGAAAACACTATGCAGTGGGGCCTCGACTTACGATGACATTGACATCTGATATTCTCAGGAACCAATATACCTTCCATACGAACTCTTATTTTAAGGACCGATGATATTTGCAAGTACCGATGGCTTTCCCATATAGCTGGAACGATACCCAGGTGGAAATTTTCAGACGCGTGCTGCACGGAACATCACTTATATGATTGTTCTCAACCAATTAGCGTCTTTTTTTATTGTTCAACGTGTGGTGCATGGAACATCACTCGTACGAGATTGTTTCAGATCTATGACAATCTGAAACTTAAAGCTCCATCAACCAGTGGCAGTGCTGTATGTTTTGTAGACTTTAAAGCCAGCAGAGACTGGCTCAAGCACTTCAAAAAAGGGTGAATACCAAAAGTGTTCAAAGGCATGGGGAGGTTTGGTGCTGGGAAAAAAAAAAAAAAAAAAAAAAGCAGCTGAGACATTTAAAATTGAATTTCAAGAGTTTGTTGATCAGGAGGCTTATCTTCCCCAGCAGGTTTTTAACATTGACGAAACCAGCCTCTTCTGGAAGCGAATCCCCAGGAAAATGTACATCACTAAGGATGAGGCTAGTTTACCTGGGCATAAGTATATGAAACATAGGCTCACTCTCCTGTTGGTTGCCAATGCCTTGAGATTTTAAACTGAAGCCTTTGTTTATGTATCACTCTAACGTCCCCAGAGTATTTAAACAATACCGACAAAGGCATGCTGGGCGTGTTTTGCCACAGTAACAAGAAGACCTGGGTTAAAGGATATGTCTTCAATGATGGGAGCTTGAAGTTTTCTGTCCTTCAATGAAGAGTTATCTTGAGAAAAATAAGCTTCCTGTGAAGGCACTGCTCCTGCTGGATAATTTGCCAGGCCAATGATCCCAACCTTGTTCAATCTCTCGATGCACAATTTGAATTTGTTCAAGTCAAATTTTTGCCACCCAACACCACTCCTTTTCTTCAACCAGCAGTAATTGCAAACTTCAAGAAAATTTACACCACGAAAATGTTCGCAAGTTGCTTTGCAGCAACCTCTGGTGAAAATACTGTCACCCTCAAAGATTTTTGGAGGTCGAAGTTCAACATGCTGGACTGTGTGAGGCTGATTGTAAGTTCTCGATATGATGTTTCCACCAGGTGCTTAAATTCAGCCTGAAAAAACATTTGGCCTTTAATTATCCATAACGTTGCCAGATTTGAATATGATGGTGCTTTGACAAATGATATTGTCACTCTTAGTAAATCAATGGGTCTGGAGGTTGGCGAAGAGGACCTTATTGAAGTTCATGGGCATGAGCTAACAACAGAGAAGCTACAAGGATTGAAGAAAATTACGGAGAGTGACACTGGAGAGAAAGAGGGAGAAAGACACCCAAAAAGTGTCAGCTGAAGACTGCCATTTCTTGTTGGGAGCATTTAAGAGAAGTGGTAAAAATCACCCCAGCATTGAAAATACTGAACTCATGATGGGCAAAATGGAAGACGAAGTCACTTCTTACTTCAGGAAACTACAAAAAAGTCGTCAAAAACAGTCCACTTTGGACAGTTTCTTTGCAAGTAGCAGCAAAAGACATGACTGAAAAGACACCTGACACTTGATATTGTCCCACCACCAGTATGCCACCATTGATTTCATCAGCTGTGCACTTCAGGTCTAAGGTAAATGCTAATTTATTGTTTGTTTTTTATTTTAAGATGTTTTATGGCTATTAAATAATCTTTATAAAACACTCATTTTTAATGTAAAAATGAAGTATAACATGTAAGAAATACCTATTTTATGTGTTGTTGAGGAACGAATTACAGGAAATCAATGTATTATTGGTTTCAAATTACAATATTTTCAACATACAATGGGTTTTGTGGAGCGAATGTACCATCGGATGTTGGGGCCCCACTGTACTGTCGTAAAGAATGAACCAGAGTGCAAAGTGCACTATGTGCTAGAAATGGCCATTATATACAGCTGAAAAATTTCAGCAGCTTTAGCAATTCTGGCAAGAACAGATGACCATCATCTGTTGTACTCTTCAATGTGCCATCCAAACAAGAGTCCCTTACATGTGATTGATTGCATTATATTGTTACAGGATAATGCACAATCAGCCATGGTACAGTGAACTGTAGCAATCCTCCAATACCTGTGATGGGAAATGTTTGACCACTCCATATGGCCTGGATCTGTTCTGCTTACAAAATAAAATAATTTTTTAACAAAAAATATTTTATTTCAACAAAATAATTGCCTTCAATCTTTTAAACTGTAGTAGTTTATTTTTTTTGGTGTGTTTACATGTGCGCGCGCGCACACACACACACACACACACACACACACACACACACACACACACACACACACACACACACACACACACACACACACACACACACACACACACACACACACAGTGGATGCACTTATTATAATCACTTTGGGACTGAGCTGAACTGATAACAGTAACTAATTGATAACAATAAACAAGAATATCTGTTCAGTGTTGTTTATTAATGCAGAATGGAAATGTATACATAGAAAGGTGGAAGTGGACAGAAAGAAAACATGAAAACCAGTCAATATAAAATATTTTAATTTGACTGTCTACTATTTTCTTTGAGAAAGTCATCTTTATCACTAAACATGAAACTGTCATAATGTTTCTGGAAATCCATACAAACCATTAAAGAAAATATTAAAACCAAGACTTAGAAAAGGATTAATGCTCTAATATAAAACAGTCGGATTGGACTGTTTATATTAAGGTACAGATACAGCACTTTCTTACACAGTAACTACACCAACAGTCATACAAAGTTGTAGGAAGCAGCAGCAGTACCTGGACACAATGTTGGGGTTTAAGAACAAAATTTGGATATTATGTAAACTGCAAAAACGGGATAACATAAACTGAAGTGTTGATTTACAACAAACAATGTTTTTTTTTTAATTTATTCGTTTACATCTGATCGGACTTCATACAAGTGATAACATTACACACACACACAAATGATAATGTTATCCATGGTCATGATAAGCAGCGTGCATTGTATATGCATATGGGCCTATGTCTTCACCATGTCCTTCCACATGTAACAGCTCGATTCTCAGCGTCTGCATTTTCATGAAATTTTATATTTTGGCCTTTTTAAAATATTTGTTGAGTCATTCCGAATTTCATTAAAATCAGACAAATATAAATCTGGCAATTATTTCTTTTTTTCTGTTTAGTTTGTACGTAAAAAAGAAATTCATAGATTAACACATTCGCTGCTAGCTTTTCCGATAACCTTTTTGGAATCCATTGGATTAAGTCAATCTAGATTGGAGTGGGCAGAGACATTTTTGGGTTTTCTTCTCACTATGGTTGAATTAGTCAGCTTCTGGTGAAAGTTGCTTGACACACATATTCAGTTTTTCTTCTATCAAATTGAAAGAAAGTTCTTAAAGTAGGGTGATTTCCCCCCCCTCCAAGTGGATTAAAAACACTATGCTGCATATTTACATTAGGAAGCAGTGAATATGCTATATGTAGTTTTAATGCAGTATCCCTCCATGCAATACAATCTTTACTTGTATTGTTGTAAGTTTTATTAAATGTTCTATAAATTTATAACCTTATTAATTAATTTATCAGGAGATAACTAAATTATATATACTTTTGACTTTGTTAATTACAGAAAAAGGAAAAATTCATTTAATTTAAGAAAAAAAAAATTGAGTGCAATATGTACATAAAATTAGCTTGTTTATATTTGTCATTAACAATAGCATAATAATCCTTTTACCTTCTAGCTTTACTAGCTATTTAAGTCTGTATTATGAAACGTTTATTCCATAATGCAGTACCTTTACAATAAGTTGTCTTTTTATTACACTTTTGTAAACAAACAATACTTTGCTGTTGAGAGTTATTAATTTTTTATTTATTTATTTTTTTGAATAAGGTGCCACTACTCTGGCAGCTATTTTGATAGTATTGTCATCTCTTTAGAAGCCAAGCAAGCAATAAATCAACGTATACTTGCCCAAGCAGGCAATAAATCAGTGTATATTTGTTAATAAAAAAATGTGATGTAAAGCTGCAGTTGTTAAAAATGCTAGATGATAGTAGGACTCAAAAATGAAATACCGTATAAAGCTTTGTGCATAAGCAGTAATGCCAATAATTCTTTAGAGGTGTACTGTGTGTTTGTATCAGTGTGTATGACTCTCTTATTAGATATGAATGTTATTGTAGAAAAAAGATTTATTAATGAAATTCTCAGTTTATATGTCTGGCCTTGCTGCTCCTTTTGTTATGTTATTTTAACAATTTTTCTTCACTTGGAATCTTACATAGCAGAGCTTTTATGTGAAAACATTTAAGTTTGCACTGGTTTAGTCCCAGTCCACCTTTTGGTGGGCCGACCGGGCTAGCCGAGTGGGTAAAGTACCTGCCCGGCAACCCAAAGGTCGCGGGTTCGATTCCCGCCTAGGGCTTGGATCAAAGTACTGCAAAAACCTTGGGAGGTGCAATATGGCCACAGAAGCCGATGCGCCAACAACTACCAAATCAAAAAAAAAAAAAAAAAACCTTTTGGTGTGATAACAATATTATCAGAATGCCAAAATGGCTGTTAGAGTGATGGCACTTTAGAAATAAATTGTACCAGTACTACTCATATGCTCATTTACAATGACACTTAGGATTCTGGATAAGATCATATATCTCTTACTTCTAGTTATTTTTTATTACTGTTCCTCTGGTGTGAGGTTAATTTAGTAATATCAATGAAAGTAAACAAGTTAATGTGTGTAGTGCACATTTAGGCACATTCATTTCTTTTCCTTATTAAATGAATTTGTTCTTATGTGATTTAATAGAAATAAAAAGTAAATCTGTATAATATTTATTATCTCCTCCTGTATGCTCTTCATTTTTTTTTTTTTTTTTTGTTTTTTAAGTCTTCTCTTTTTAATTATATACCTCTTCAAAAGTGATACGATATTCATGAGATTCGCATACACGTGAAGCATGTACAGACTGTTTGAAGCTAACAATACTACATTAAAATTATTTAATCTGGAATTTATTTTTTTTTTTTACAAATTTTATGGAAAAAAAGGATAATTTGTGGATTTATGTTTTTGTCTGATTAATGAAATTTGAAATGACTGGAAAAATGTTTTTAAAATGCCTATATATAAAATTTTGTGAAAATCTGTCCATTAGGAGTTGAGTTGTCACTTGCAGATAGGCAGACAGAAGGACAGACATGGTGAAGACAATAGCTGCATAAACACAATACTGCAATTGGCAAAAGAGATTAATGTTATGTTATGAGATGAGTGCTGGTGCTGTCATCTATTAGAAGTAACTATGAAATGATTGAGTGATTATTCCTTGAGCACTGCAGTCAAGGTCAGCTGAAATTGCCCATTTCAGAATGTAGTGTGAGCCGAACTGCATGTCTCTCTCTCTCTTCTGTGTCTGTGTTGTGGAGGGACAGTGGAACAAAGAGTAAACATCAGGTTTTGTGTTTTATTGGGCAAAAGTGCCGTGGAAATGTTTCAAGATGATGAAGCAAGTGTATAGAGAGAGTGCACTTGTGTTTGATTAGCATAAACATTTTGCTCATGTAAGAGAATCACTGGAAGACTATGAACATCTGGGCCCAGCAAAAATGGTTCAAATGCCAGAGTTCATTCAAAAGATGCAGGAAATCTATGTGCAGTGCTTAAAATGATTTCAAAAGATCTGTGTGTTAATAAGGAAACCATTTGACAAATAATAATCCAGGATTTGAGGAAGACGATGGTTTGTGCATGGTTTATTTCACATTCATTAACAGACAGTCGGTCAGTGATAGGCATGAGTTAAACACTGCAGAGAACTCATTGAGAAAATTCAGGAAGTTGGGTTTGCTGCTGAAGGCAAACCCAACTTCCTGAATTTTGTTACGAGTGATGAGATGCGGTGTTTTCAGTATGACCCCGCAACGAAGCGACAAAGGGCGGAGTGGAAGTCTGCAAACTCTTCCAAAGCCAAAAAAAGTTTGTAAAGAAAAGTCAAAAATTGTGTACAAAGAGTTTGTGCCCAAATGGCCAAAGTATTACTGCTGCTTACTATCTGGATGTTTTTAAATGCTTGTTGCAGAGAATAATCCATTGTATGCAGCCTCAGTATGGAGAAGGTGGCAGACGGTTCCTCTTGCACGACAATGCACCAACCACAAGGCTCTCATTTTTTGGTAGTTTTTGGCTAGCAAAAAAGTGTGTGTACTGTCACACCCACTGTATTCACCAGGCAACCTTGTGTGACTTATTTTTGTTCTTGAAGCTCATCACCACTGAAAGGCTGTTATTTTCATGATGTTTACATCATTCAAAGAACTGTGATGAGAATATTGAACAGTATACCAGTCACAGCCTTCCAGTTGCTTTGTGATCATTGCATGCAGTATGTGTGTGGACGTGGGAGGAAGTTACTTGAATAAACCAAGGTTAGTTTACTCCTGCATGGATCATTATTTTTTTATAGCATCAGTCTTGTTTTCCACTTGCCGCACTGTATATATGTGAATGTGCCTAAACAGGGACAGTTTATTTTGTCTAAAATTGCATGCTTTGTAGATTGGTTTGTAACTATGTGTGTGTTGGGGGGGGGGGAAACGTTTTTAGAGACTTGCTCAGGTCTCCAACTGAAATTAAGCCTTCTGTATAGAACTCTTCTGAGTGAGTGTTTGAGCAGCTTTGCAACTCAGGACCTACTACTTCTCTTGAGGACTATTAAGAAATTTTGAGAAATTGTTGATAATCCCCTCCCAGTTTTATTAATATTAGACCTTTTATTGTAAATCCAAGCAAACAGTATTCCTGTTTGCTTGGATTTGCAATAAACGAATAAGGTTGACCAACGGAGATACTGTTGGTCAACCTTAGAATCTATTGCATTAGCTAGATGAAGAATGAATTCAGCGATCATTATGCCAAAAGTGTGTAGCTATTGCTAAGTTAACCATTCTGAAAATGGTAGCACCAGTGCATTATTCTCCCTGGTTCGTCAATGTTTTTTTTTTCAACTAGATGAAAATAATTGTTTTTGTATTATTGTTTTTATTAATTTAACATACATGGCCAGGAAGTGCTTATGTTGGGTGTATATGCACAAGTAGATGAGGCACCTAATGATGTAAAGGATAAGTTCTACAATATACTTTATGAACAAATGGATTTGGTTAAGAAGAATCAACAGATAATTTTGACGGTAGATCTAAATCAACACATTGGATCAAAAAGGAATGACGATGTAGTGGATCACTGGAGAAGACTGTGAATGACAATGGTGAGAGACTTATCGATTTCTGTAAACAGTACCACCTGAAAATTCTTAACACTGTTTTTCAGCACAAAAACATCCATAGATATACATGGAAGTGACCATCACTCCAACAGAAATCAATTATAGACTTTATAATTACTCTCCAGAAGTCTGTATGGAAAACAAAAGACTGCAGGGTAATGAGAGGTGGCAGTTGTGGGTCAGATCATTACCTGGTGATTGCGGATATATTATTCAAATACCAGCCAACCGGGCTAGCCAGGTGGGTAAGGTGCCTGCCTGGCAACCCAAAGGTGGTGGGTTCGAATCCCGCCTCGGGCTTGGATCAGAGTACTGCAAAAACCTTGGGAGGTGCATTATGGCCACAGAAGCCAATGTGCCAACAACTAACGAAAAAAAAAAAAAAAAAAAAATCAAATACCAGAATAGGTGGCGAGTGAGACCTAATACGATCAGTAAAGACAGTAGGGTAGTACAAGAAAATATTGCTTATAAACTGGAACTGCTATCTCACGACAGGATTAAAGATCTTTATTAGAGAAAACTCCAGAACCTCTATCTTGCATTGGAGAAATAGAAAAGGTGAATATCTTATATAACAGCATTAAAACCATCATACACAAGGCTGCTAATGAAGCACTAGGCCGAATAGATCACAAATATAAACAACAGCATTGGTGGAATGAGGAGGTAGCGGGTTTGGTGAAAGAAAAGAAAAGAGCCTATAACAAATGATTAATGAATAAAAATCGGGAAAATAGAGAAGAATACAAAAGGTGCAATAGAGAAGTTAAATGGAAAATTGCTGAATCCAAGAATGTAGCATGGGAGAAAAGATGCCAAGAAATTGACAGCACATTAGGAGGAACACAGTCATCTAAAGCTTGGCGAAGCTTGAGAGCACTAGAGACAGGTGACTCTTGATCGAATAAGAACTTTATAGATATGCCTATATGGGAAAATTATTATAATAACCTCCTAAACGAAAGACAATCTCAATATCAGAGCATAATTATCCCTCCACCAGTAGATAAAAGGGAGATAGAAATTACAAACATCAAGTTCTTGACTGTGTAAAATTAATGAAGAACAAAAAATCTTCAAGCCCTGGGAACATAGCAATGGAGCTAATTAAATATGGACCTCCAAGACTTTTCAGTCTGATTGCACAGCTGATTAACAAATGTATACAGCTAAGGAACACTTCAAATGAATGGAAAGTAGTAAGTTATATTTCATCCATATATAAAAAAGGAAATAAGCTGGATCTGGGTAACTGTAGAGGCCTAAGTGTTAATTGCATTATGTCCAGACTATACTTTGCTTCAGTTAAAATTACAAGAGGAGGTAAAAGATAAGTGAAGATCAAAGTGGATTTAGTCAGATCACTCTTGTATGGACAATTTGTTTGTTCTACAACAGCTGGTGGGGAAAATCAAAGAATAAAGATACCTTCTTTGCCTTCATCAATTTAGAAAAGGTTTATGACTCTGTTCCAAGAAAGGAATTATGGAAAGCCCTTCAAAATATGTCAGTTGATCCAGAGCTTGTGGAACTGATTAGGGAATTGTACGATAACAATGTGGCATATATTGAAGTTGAATGTTTTATCTAACCCAATCTATTCAACAGAGGGGCTGAGACAAGGATGCAGCCTATCATCTTTATTGTTTAATATTTCTTGGAATGTGCTTTACAAGAATGGAAAAGCTGTTATGGAATGGGAGTATCAATTAACAACTTATCTTTGGAGTCTAAATTTTGCCGATTATCAGGCTATTATTGCACAAGGAGCTTATGATTTAGAATACATGTTTGCATCTTACATATGACCAATGGGGGCTTCAATATCAATTTTACAAAGACAGAATACTTAAGCACAGTGGAACATTCTGATGACGTTACATAGTCTATACATCTAAAACCAGTTGACTTTTTTAAATATCTTGGATGTAGATTAACTAAGGAAGGATTGGGGAAAGGGGAAGTTTACACACAAATTCATCAAAGTAGGAAGATTCTTGGTGCCTTCAACGGTGGGACAGCAATATCTCCTGTAGAACTAAAAAACATATTGGACAGTCATTAGTGGAATCAGTACTTTTCTATGGCTGTGAAGTGTGGACACTGAAAGATGGTGACAAAAAGAAGCTTAGGGCCTTAGAGATGGACTACCTATGTCAGAGTGCTAGGGTTTCTTGGAGAGAGAGAGAGGGGGGGGGGGGATAATGAATGAGGAAATAAGAAGACATATGCATGAAGATATTATAGAACAATTAGAAAATAGGAGGTTGAGATGGTTTGGATGTCTGCTCTGCATGAATGAAGAGAGCTGGCCTAAAATTATATATGAGTGGTTACCACAAGGGAAGAGAAGGTGAGGATGCCCTAGAAAAACATGGAAGGAAGGTGCACTATCAGAGGAAAGAGAAATTGAAAAGTTGAAGATGCCCATGTCCGGCAACTTTGAAAAATGGGAACGATAAGGTGACAATCTGCCGTATTAAGTTGAACGTAGATAGATGGTTTTTATTAATTTTATTATTATTAGTTGTTTTTAATCAAGGTATTATAATAACAGTATTATAATAATAAGTGTTACAGCTGTTATAATCACAGTGGTTTACAAAATTTCCATTGCAGTTTCAGATGGTTACTCATATGAAAAAGCTTTAAAAATAGTGCTTTATTTTGTAATATATTTTTTTTCTCTTATTTCATTGCAATATATGATAAAATAGGGAAACCTAATTATGGTTAATTGAATTTCCATAGAAAATATGCGGCTGTCCAGAAAAGTTGCTCTCTCCTAAATTTAAAATTAGGATGTATATAAATAAAAATAATGAATTAGATTGGCGTTCTAAACTTGGATTGCATAAACATTTTCATATACAAGAACTGATCACTTATGAGATTTTTTAATTACTAGTGTTCTTAGTAAGCATTGTTCTTCCTATGTGAGTAAAGTAATATTTTTATTCTTTTACTGCAGGAAGAAATAAAAGTATTGTGTTTTATTAAGATGTGTTAATAATAGTACTTTATTTTAGCTAGGAAAGAGAGTGCACTTGAAAAACAACTCAAAGAAGAGGAGAAAATTTTAGAAAACGTTGCAGAAAAAAGGGGTATGTTTTTTATCTTGTTTTTATCTGTTTATAGCTATATTGTTTTTGTTATATTATTTTGTTACAGCTATATTATTTTAGTTGCTTTATTATAACTACATAGTGGCGCCTCCGTAGCCAGGTGGGAAGGAGCAGCAGTGCATAGCACAAGCTTCTTGATTAGATCGGGGTTCGAGCCCATCACCACCAAATATGGAGGATGTGGAAAGGTCAGGGAATGACCACCGCATATCCCGGAGCAATATGGCCTTAGTTGCTAATGCTCCTAAAAACCAAATAACAAACAAACAAACAAACATAACTACATAGTACAGGTCGACCATCACTAATCCAGCATTGTTGGGACCTGTGAGGTGTCAGATTAGTGAGTTTGCCGGATCACTGGTGGTTAGATTAGCACATTCAGTTTACCCAACAGGTAACCACCTCATTCTATGTTTAAAATATCCTGTAAATCAGTACAAGTTGGTTAATAAAGGAAAAATAAACATTAAATGAAAAGCAAGTGAAATTTTAATGAACATGTAAAATAAAGGGTACAGGTACAGTAATTCTGTTGACTTACGTAAGAAAAATTCATCACGGCCGCTTCGATAGTGAAGAGCTGGAATGGCCGACTTCACTTAGTGGCGCACCCTTCAAAATCGCGACGAGAAGCAGGGGAAAGCGGTGATTGACAGGTTGTTGCTCCGCCCACTTACTGCGTTCCGCTTTTCATTTCAGACAGAGGCGCCTCCGTAGCCAGGTGGGTAGGAGCAGCAGTGCGTAGCACACGCTTCTTGATTAGACTGGGGTTTGAGCCCGTGACCACCAAATACGGAGGATGTGGAAAGGTCAGGGAATGACCACCGCATATCCCCAGAGCAATATGGCCTTAGTTGCTAATGCTCCTAAAAAAACAAACAAACAATCATTTCAGACAGATGTCACGTAACACAACGTTATTGCTACGGTAAGTGCAAAATTCGTATCGTTTCATAGTTACATTTGCTTGCTGGGTTCGGTTTCCACTTGCCACCTTGTGTCGTCCTGAGTTAAAGAAAAGTGAAACTTGGAAGAAATGGGGTGTTTTCTTTTCCCATCTCATTAACCTAACACAGTATTGTGTCAGTTATTATGTTCTTTAAAAAAAAAAAATTCTGTTGGCATGTTGTGTATATACTGTACAAAGAAGAATTTTATTCTTAATTGCTAAATATTGGTGTAAATACACCATAGAAAACTCTTAAACGAAAAAACTACACTTGTAGTTCGAAGGGGCATAATTTTATCTGTATCTCATATTGTGCTCCTTTACAACGAGTTGCTATGTATTGCATTACCTCGAATAAGTAACGCTTCACCAAAAGAGAAGACTATTGTTACTTATTCTCAGTGGGCACAGCGAGTATCTGTTTCTTTATGTCATACACTGTTGAAGAGCCAATGCTGTATAATTCACAACAGCTTCTCACGGCCACGCCTCTGTCAAGTTTTTGCAAAGTTCAACTTTATCGGTTACGCACATTGTACGGTGTTTGCGCTTTACACCACAAGAAGCACTTCTTTGATGCATTGGAACCATGGCTGGGGCTAAATGTGAGCAGGTTATAATGATAAATGCAGAAAAACAACAAACAAGTAGGAATGGCTTACCAGTGTTTACGAGTTAGCGCCAACAGCTGATACTGCAACCAATGCCACCAAAACAGTAGCGTCAGGTTGGTGCACAAACCCGGGAAATTTTAAATTATGTCCCAGTTAGCAGCGGAACCGGATTATGGGTGGCCAGATTAGTGATGGTCAACCTGTAATTTATTACAACTATGTATTATTTTAGTTATATTGTTATATAGAATGATACAGATCCCCCTTCTTATAGACCGATAGCTTTGCTATCAGTATTGGGAAAAGTTCTTGAAAGGCTTGTAAGGAAAAGTCCTTGATGATGAGATTTGAGAAATATGTGCAAAAAGGACTTAGTAGCCCTGGGCAATTTGGCTTCGGCTGAGGTGTGATACAGCAAAAGGTGATATAGTTGTACACATTGGCACTAATGATATTAAGAGTAGGAGACCGGCAGAATTACTTAACAAGTACAGGTCACTGATGAAAAAAAGCCGTGAATTAGGGTTGAATTAGAAAGTGTCTGCAATTCTGCCCAGACATGATAGGAGGAAGTATATGATGAGAGCCCTGTCGATCAGTTCGGCCCTGGAAAGATAGTGCAGGGCTCAAGGGGTAGAATTTTATTCAGCCTGGTCTGTACTTGTTAACAGGAGAGACTGCTTCTACAGGGATGGGATACACTTTAATAGAAAGGGTGCAAGAATGTTTGCTGATGCTATCGAGGCAGTGTTAGGAGGGTCGGAAAACTGCTAGATTGGGGGGATACAAGGACTAATAGATTAACAGTAGCCACTGCCAGAGGAGAAAGTGATTCTTGCACTGCTTCTATTGGAATGAGCAGCAGCCTGGAAAATAAGATGCAGGATATTTCAGAGACTGCTGGGAATCATTGGGGTACAAGTAAACACATGGGTTGTTTTAGGGTGGCTAAGAGGAAGAGCAGGTACATGTATACTTGCGTGTACACCAATGCTAGGAGTCTAGTAAATAAATTTGATGAATTTGAGGTATTGCTCAAAACATCAAAGGCAGATATTGTTGCAATTTCAGAGACGTGGTGTCACACAGATATAAGGAATGCAGAACTGGAATTTGGGGAGTACAATGTCTACAGAAAGGATAGACAGGATAGGAAGGGAGGAGGGGTTATGCTATTAGTTAAGAAACGCATAAAATCCAAGGAAGTGAAGCCAGTCGACATCGGTGGACAGTGCAGTGTCGAGTCAGTTTGGTGTGACATAAGCATTGGGAGATCAAAATTGAGAGTAGGAGTGTGCTATAGGCCTAATGACTCTGATGAGTATAATAAGGAACTGTACAGAGAAATAGAGTGGGCCAGTAAATCAGAGAGTCTTATTATGGGGGATTTTAATTTCCCAGATATTGACTGGAATTTGGGGGCTGGTCACTCACACACTAGCAAGGCTTTTGTGGATTTATTGGATGATTGTTTTCTACATCAGCATGTTCGGGAGGCAACTAGAGGGAGTAATACTCTTGATTTGATTATCAGTAGTGATTCTTCATGCATTAAGAATCTGCAGATAAATGAACCACTAGGTGGCAGTGATCACAGTGTTCTGAAGTGGGATTTACTCAAAGAGGTAACTACCATTAGGGGTAAAGGGAAGGGGTATTGCTTTCGTAAAGATGACTACGGTGGACTGAGACAGTATTTAAATTCTATACAGTGGGATCAACTGATGATGTTACCAACAGCAAATTCAAAATGGGAAGCATTCAAAGAACTTATCTTGGAAGCTACTAGGCTTTACATACCAACTAAGAAATATTGTTCAAGGTTTAGGCCTAAATGATGTCAGATGAACTAATTGAGGCATATGGCAGAGAAGAAAAATGCATGGGATACATACAAATTAACACGTGACACAGAAGCCTATGATAAATACAAGTTGATCTGTAACCAAGTTACAAAGGAGGTTAGGCAGGCGAAGGCAGATTACGAGAAATCCTTGGCAAAGGATGCGAAGAAAAACAGCAAAGAGTTCTTTACTTATGTAAACTCTAGAAGGAAGGGGATGAATCAGATTGGTTCACTTGATATCGATGGGTCAACTGTTGATGATCCTGCTCAGGTAGCTAACAAACTAAATGAATATTTTGCATCGACATTCACACATGAGGAGTTATTCAGCGAGGGGAATGCCAGAGGTGAATTCAACTCTGGCAGTAAGCTAGAGAATCTTGTAATAACTGAGAGTAAAGTGGAGGAGAAATTGTTGAAAATAAACACAAGAAAGGCACCTGGGGTGGATGGAAACTATCCGGTTATATTAAAGGAGGCAGTAATGGAAGTAAGCAAACCCTTAGCCATAATTATGAGAGCTTCCTTGGACTCAGGGGAGGTACCCATGTACTGGAGATGTGCAAATGTGACCCCAATTCAAAAAGGAGGATCAAAGGCTGACACAAGTAATTATAGACCTGTGAGTTTAACTTCTGTTCCCGGAAAATTAATGGAGGCACTGGTTAAAGAAGCACTGCAGGATCATCTAGACAAGACTTCAGTTATAGCTCAGACACAGCATGGTTTTGTTAAGGGGAAGTCTTGCCTGACCAATTTGATTGGATACTATGATGCAGTCACAAAAGAACTGGATGCAGGGAATAACTTTGATATTATATACTTGGATCTTAGAAAGGCTTTTGATACTGTTGCACATGGAAGACTGCTGCACAAATTGGAGCAGTGTGGCATTGGAGGCAAATTGCTGCTATGGATAAAGGGGTGATTGAGGGGGAGAAGACAGAGTGGTAATCAATGGACACTGCTCATCGTGGACTAATGTTATTAGTGGAGTCCCTCAGGGTTCAGTGTCGGGTCCATTATTGTTTTCTGTATTTATAAATGATATTGATGATGGAATATCAAGCTTAATGTCCAAGTTTGCAGACGATACGAAGTTTAGCAGGGTTGTCACAAGGACACTACTAACACTATGCTGCTGCAACAGGATCCGGAAAGGTTGAGCAGATGGGCTGAGAGGTGGCAAATGAAGTTTAACATTGACAAATGTAAAGTACTACATATGGGAAACAGCAACCCCAGAGCAACGTATGGTACTACACTGACAGTGGTAGAGAATGAAAGGGACCTGGGGGTGGTTGTGCAGGCAGATATGAAGTTCTCTGAGCAGTGCAGATGGGCTGCAAGAGTAGCTCATGGTGTATTGTCAGTGATATATAGGAATTTTTCTAGCAGGGATAAGGAGGTGATTATTCCCTTGTATAAGGCAATGGTCAGGCCACACCTCGAGTACTGTATACAGGCCTGGCGACCTCATTTCAAGAAGGATGTAGAGCTGCTGGAACGAGTACAGAGAAGGGCAACAAGATTAGTGAATGGAACAAACGGGTGCTCTTACGAAGAAAGGCTTAAGTTTTGCGAATTACAGTGTCTGGAGACTAGGCAGCAGCGAGGTGATCTGATAGAGGTGTACAAAGCCTTGAATGGTTTGAGCATGCTCAATGCTGATGGGATTCTTCCTCTTGCTCAGAATAATCACCTGAGAGGGCATAAATTCAAATTGAGGAAAGACAGATGTAGGATAGACATGCGGAAATTTGCCTTTAGCCAGCGGGTGGTTGGTAGGTGGAACAGACTTCCATCCCTTGTCGGGGAATTTAATAGCCTAAATAAGTTTAAGGCTCGGCTGGACAGGTATTTCGAATGAACAGAGGGGTGAAGTGGAAGTGGTTATTTTTTATTTATTTATTTTACTTTAATTTTTTTGGCTGATGCTGCATAAGCTTGCTTTCTTGCATCAAATGCCTCTACTAATGTTAATGCTAATGCTAATGTGAGTGCCAACAGCTGATGCTGCAACCAATGCCACCAAAACAGTAGCGTCAAGTTGGTGTACAAACCCGGGAAATTTGGAATTATGTCCCAATTAGCAGCGGAACCGGATTATGGGTGGCCAGGTTAGTGATGGTCAACCTGTAATTTATTACAACTGTGTATTATTTTAGTTATATTGTTATATAGAATGATACAGATCCCCCTTCTTATGGACCGATAGCTTTGCTATCAGTATTGATAAAAGTTCTTGAAAGGCTTGTAAGGAAAAGTCCTTGATGATGAGATTTAAGAAATATGTGCAAAAAGGACTTAGTAGCCCTGAGCAATTTGGCTTCGGCTGAGGTGTGATACAGCAGATGCAAAATATTCACGAGACTCTGGAGAATGATATCCTAGGTATATTTATTGACCTTAAGGGGGACATTTGATCAGCTATGGTGGGATAGTTTCCTTTCTAGAGTCGAACATAATGGGCTGTATGTAATATGAAATTCTGAGAGATTATATTAGATAGATCAGTAACACTTATGAAATATACTGAAGTTACTAGAAGGGTGACAAGAGAAGCATCTCAGGGCTCAATAATAGGTCCTTACTCAGGGAATGTGGTAATGGATGAGATATTAGAAGAGGAAAGGTCTAGTTGCAATCCAATTGCCTGTGCTGATGGCTTATTACTGTTGGTGTATGGGCAGTTGCAGAAGCAGCTGGAGGCGATATCAAGTGTAGCCTCAAGAAGTGTGGAAAAATGGGTGGATATGCATAAGATGGAGATCTCTGAGTAAAACTCATGTTATTGTTAAAAGGCAAATTGAGTGAGAGTAGACATCTCACAATAAAGATCTTTGGTAGTCTGACATCATATGTCCCCCTTGGTCAAGTACCTGGGAGTGATGGTTGATGAATGGTTATGCTTTTTTGTCCCATGTATCTAAGAGAAAAGATTAGATTGGTATATTTGAAATTGAAAAGAGTACTAATTGTATGCTGGGATTTTATGGGTAGATCCCTTGGCATATTATACACTGATGAGCCAAAACATAAAGACCATCTACCTAATATGATCTTGGTCCTCCATGTGCAGCCAAAACAGCTTGTACCTGGCAACGCATGGATGCTACAAGATTTCTAAATGTGTCTTGTGGTATCTGGTACCGACACGTAACATGGCTAAGACACCACATATCTTAGTTGCTGTTCAAACACAAACCACAAATGCTCAATGGGATTGATGTCTGGGGAATTTGGAGGCCAGGGCAATACCTGGAAGTCTTCCTCATGTTCCACAAACCAGTCTCAAACAATCTGGGCAGTGTGACATGGCACATTATCCTGCTGAAAGACAGCACTGCCAGAGGGAAAGACTGTTGTTGTGAAAGGGTATACCTGGTCAGCAATGATATTTAGGTCAATGATATTATCACGTTCCTATCTCTACTTGCAAAAGTTCGATAGGGACACCATGGGCCTTCCTTGGAACCTGTTTACAATGCTCAGAGAATTTCACAGAGTCTGACCATATCGTAACACCCAAGTCCCTTTCCTCCAGTACTGGGTTTAGTTGAACTCCACCAAGTGAATAAGTTATTTTGGGATTACTGTTTCCCAGCTGTAATACCTTACACTTTGTTGGATTAAAGCATAGCTGCCATTTTTCTGACCATTCCTGAAGTCTATGTCTCTCTGAAGAAGCTCAGCTTGCCACTGATCATTAACTACTCTACCAATTTTAACATCATCTACAAATTTATACATCAACCCTCTATCCCTTCATCAGTGTCGTTTATGAAAATTAAAAACAACAGTGGTCCTAATACTGATCCTTGGGGAACCCCACTTCTTACGTCAATCCAATCTGAGGAATAGCCATTTATCACAACCCTCTGCCTCCTGCCCTGAAGCCATCCTGCTATCATTCTAAGGATTTTCCCAGTGATTCCAACCTGTTCCAGCTTATAAAGCAACCGCTCATGTGGGACTGAGTCAAAAGCTTTGCTGAAATCTAAATAAACAATGTCAAAATTATTCCCTAAATCCAGCTCGTGAGTGACCCTTTCGAAATAGCAAACCAGATTTGTTAAACATGATTTTCCCTTTACAAAACCATGCTGAGTATCCTTGAGAATTTCACTTCGATCCAAATGATCCTGAATTCCACCCTTGACTCCATGATTTACCCTACCACTGAAGTCAGACTGACAGGTCGATAATTTCCCACTTCACTCTTAGAACCACCCTTATGTATGGGAGATACATTGGCACTTTTCCAATCCAATCCAACGGAATCTCCCCAGAGTCTAGTGATGCTCGCATAATTAGCCTCAATGGTTCAATGCACTCACTTGCCACCTCCCTTAAGATTATAGGGTATATTCCATCAACTCCAGGGCCTTACTGGCCTGTAGGCTTGAAAGTTTTTTTCATTAAATAATTTTGCCAAATTTCAGTGTCATTAATTACATATTTTTTAACTTCGCTCCCACAATTTCCCATTGCCACAAAAGGTTTTTCATCTGTAAATATCGATGCAAAATAACTGTTGAGTTCGTCTGCAACGGCAGCTGTTGTATTTAATACTATCCTCTTTCCCTTACGTAAAGGTCCGATCTGGTTTGTCCTACTCTTCTTAGCATTTATATATGTGAAGAATTCCTTACCCCCCCCCCCCCTTTGCTCTGTTTGCTAGCGATTTCTCATAAACTGCCTTTGTCTGTCGAACCTTTTCTGTGGCTCTGTTACAGATCATCTTATAGCTGTTATAGGCTTCCGTACTTTTTATTGCAGGCGCCTCCGTAGCCAGGTGGGAAGGAGCAGCAGTGCGTAACGAACGCTTCTTGATTAGACCCGGGTTCGATCCCATCACCACCAAATACAGAGGATGCGGAAAGGTCAGGGAATGACCACCGCATATTCCCGGAGCAATATGGCCTTAGTTGCTAATGCTCCTAAAAGCCAAAAATAACAAATAACAATAACTTTTTATTGCTCTGTAATTTGTATACTTCAGTTCAATTGTATTTGTTCTTTGTGCAATATCTACCCAGTTAATAGAGGCCATGTAGCACCTTAAGGCATCTTAATTTCCTTTTCTGAAATTATAACCCATTCCTTTGCCTTTTACTATTGCTACCTCTCTCTTCATCATCCACCGTAGAACTCTATACTTCCTGCTACTGGTTCCTCTACTGTCAGCACTGTTATGTCATCTGATTCGTGGGTGAGCCCTGTTATGTCATCTGATTCATGGGTGGTGATGATGAGGTCTAGGATATTCTTTTCTCTAGTACTTTCCCTGACATATTGATACAAATAACAGTCATCTAGTTGATTTAAATTTTGTTCCCCATGTTGAGTTTCCTTCCCATTTACTCCAATCAATTAGAGGCAAATTGAAATCACCCATAATAAGACATTGACGCTTACTTGCCCATTCCATTTGCATGTAGAGGTTTTCGTCATAATCTTCATAATCACCTGGTCTGTAGATTACTATTACTCGCATTATACCTTTGTTTCCAACTATCTCACACCATACAGATTCTATACTAGCACATGAAACGTCTGAATCCGGGAAAGCTATCGTCTCCCTCAGGCTGCTTCTGATAAGAAGCATTACCCCACCACCCTTCCTATCTACCCTATCCTTCCTAAATACATTATACAAGCCGTACTGAAAGTCATCATCCCCTATTTCCGGGTGGCACCACGTTTCCGTAAGCCTTATTATGTTCACGTTACTTATTTTAACCAGCAGTTTGAATTCACTCATTTTATTGATGACACTTCTAATATTACTATATAAACAATTAAGACTTATTGGTTTTGTATATTTAACAACCCTTGAAAGTTTTTTAGGCTCTCTTCCCTGGCATTAGCTACCCACTCACTTGAAACGTTTCTGCCCCCAGAACATCTAGATAATATGTCCAGTTGGGCTAACAGATAAGAACTCTTGTGGTACGTGCAAGAGTTACTTTGACCAATTATCAGATAAATGTGTGTCAGTATTACTCTCATCCTCCCTAACTAGCAGTTTCCTTGAATCTTTAAGGTATCCTCAATAATACCGTCAAAAACTTTTGCACCACCTTTGTTTAAGTGTATCCCATCTACAAAAATTCCTTCTACCTACAAGTGTGGGCCAAGCTGATAGAAATTTCCCCCCCTAAAGCCTTGCAGAGTCCTTCAAGTCTTGAGTTAATTCACAAGGCTTTTAACATATAATCTCTCCTATTGTGTCTGGGCAGAATTGCAGACACAGACATTGTGGCCTAGCTCGCGGCATTTCCTCAGCATGGTCCTGTATTTTTCCAACAAATCATCAGATTGTGTACGTTTAATGTCATTAGTCCCCACTTGAATAATAATATTCTCTTTACTCCCCTTAAAATCTGACAGCCTGTTGGTGACATCATTAATAGTTGCTCCCTGCAGACATACCCTGGTTCTACTCCCCCTATCCTTATTACAAAAAATATTCCCCATTTCCCTGACAATAGTCTCCTAATAAAACAAAGTCCTTTTGAACCAGAATAGTTTGCACTTGGTTTTTCTGTTTTGAGGCCCAAATCAGGAGTGCATCACTTGGTAGATTGCTGGAGTCTTGAGTCCCTGACGAGCTCCCAGATGCATTATTCTCGAGGGCAAGCACCCATTTTTTCAGTGACTCAAATTGTTCCATCAGTGCACCAAATTGTAATTTAAGGTCGGTGCACTCCTTACATCAGTCTCAAAGAAAAGAATCCCCAGGTGAGCTTTGATTAGTCACCAGGTCGACCTTGGAAAACATTCCACAGGTTCCACAACAGATTAAATCATGACTTGCCCATAAATCGCTATCTGCTATTTCTGTGTGAGTCACGATACCCTGTGACGTGTTTAAGGCAGATCTTGTAATTACCATTATAAAATTAGCTAAATATCAATGATAATTAACTATAAAAAAATGATATCTATAATATTATAAAAATCAAACTGTTACAGAAAAACCTATAACAAAATAATGAAATCATGTACTAAATAAATCAAATATTTAAAAGCAATAATCAACAGTAATCCAATCCACTTAACTGAGGAGCTGTGACGAAGCGTGTCCACTCACCTCGAATGCCAACCCTCGAATGAGGGTTGGCATTCAAGGTGAGCTGACACATTTCATCAGGTGAGCGGACTTTGCATTATTAATGATCATAATTTTTGATTTGTGATCAAAAGTCAATATAAAATTATATTAAATATCATCTTTTACATTAATATTCACAAGTGAAAGATTGGCATATGTTATTTTGTTTGTTGTGAGTTTGTCTTACTCAGTAAGACAAACTCACAATAAACAATAGCAATCATATTAATATTAACATAGAGACAATTCTTAACCTTTTGGTAAGGGAGGAGTTTTAATGGTACAAACTTCAACGTATTTCTCTAGTTGAGCTTTACAGAAGCAACTTTGTATTCAGGTGAATATGAAGATTACTTCACCTGTATGAATTTAACTACAGGAAATCATAGCTATCATCTAACTCCTTTGTGGGATTTGGAATTTTGAATGCATATTAGCCATATGTCTGGCTAATATGCATTTTGAATGCATATTAGCCAGACATATGTTAGCACAATGGTGTATATATACTGTTAGAATTTGTTAGTGAAGTTAACTTACTGATGTTTTTGTAGAAGAGTGTGATTGAAAATTTATGATTGATTGTGGATCTTAATATGAATTGAATTTGTTTTTCTGAAATTCAGTTTTCTTATGTCAAGTTGTGTAATTAGTGATGATCATAAGTTGTTGTTTTTATTATACTGTAGCTCTTATGGGAGTTGCTGAATTAGCTAAAGGTATCCAGTATGAAGAACCTATTAAAACTGGGTAAGTGTGTTCTTTAAAATGTGCTTTATTGTTCAGGAAATCACAATTTTTTTTATTTATTGTATATGACATTGAAAGTTGTAGTCCATTTTGAGAAAATGAAAAATACCTTATATATAGTTTTAAATTTGTAAAAAGATGTATGATATTTGTGTATCTAGCTTATTGAATATTAGCAACAAACAGTCCAAGGTAACAGTGACCTGTAGTAGCATTGTTTTCCCATTAACACTTACTTTTTTTTTAACAGATCTTATCCAAAAACAATTACAGCATGTGGACAGAATTCAACACAAGTGATGTGTATGTGGAAGATTTTTCAAATTTTCATTTTTTTTTTTACTTTGAAAATATTTTTCTTTGAAGTGAAGGTTGGTTGTCTTGATTTCAGAATGGATACAAGATGTCAGTAATTAGTTGTTGCAGACTTCCTGGGAAGTCACAGTAGCATTTGGATTTCTAATCTGGACTGTTGAATGGACCTTGCTAAAGAGCAGCATACAAATTAAAACTTCATTTCCTACTGCATCAGTACTGTCTATTTCTTGGAAGAGCCAGATAAAGGGAAAAAATAGGAATGTTTAGAAGAATTAGCATGTATGTATGGATGATTTCCAGGGTGTTAGAAAGCAGTGGAGGCTATGAACATCACAATTGTAGAATAGATGTGCGGAAATAAGCCTTTAGCCAGTGCGTAGTTGATGGTTGGAACAAACTTCCATCTGTTGTAGTGGAGGTCAGCAACTTAAATAAATTCAATGCAGAACTAGACGAACATTTGGAGTGAATGTGAAGGGTGTTTTTTGGCTTTGATGTAAGCTTGCTTTCTTCCATCATATGCCTGCTAATGCTAATCACCATTAATTAATACCACACCAACCCCACACAGGACCTGAGCATGTATCCTGTGTCTGACTTTGTTGTGCCATGCATTTTGATCCATGAAAAAAAGAAAATTGTGATTACTGGAAACCTCATTGAAGTAACAGAAAGAAATGAATGTTGCTGCTTTTTGTGTAACCAGGCAAAACCCCAGAGGCTCACATCTGGGAGTATGGCTTGGCACACCCAGGATCCTCAGCTGGATATCATCATTCTTCTCTTCCTTGGTGATTCACTTCTACTTCTCTCTCTCTCTTTCTCTCTCTCAGGGTAACTCAAATTTTCTTTTGGCTGGTGCAGCATAAGCCTCAGGCTTCCTTGCACATATGGCTAATAATAATAATAAGAGGGGCACGATGGTCCAGTGGTTAAGACACTGGACTACCAGCCTGATGGACCCAGGCTCGAGTCTCGCCTTGGAGGAAGCGAACACAGCTCCATCATGCTGGGAGACTGGTATAATAATAATAATAATAATAATAATAATAATAATAAATAAATTAATAAATAAATAAACATCGTGAAAGTTGCTCCAGTGGACCTACCTACTTCAAGGTCGGTGCTTAAGGCAAGTTGTGGTGCCACCTAGTGTCATTCCTGAGAACTACCACTGGACATAAGCTGAAACTAAACAGGTTCACCTCCTTAGATGGATGATGTCACAGAGCAATATTAATCATACTGCATTGAGTGTGGTAAGGTAAGGTGTAAGGTATATTGATGTCATGCGGCACCAGGGGTTTCCCCCAGCTCCGCGTTGCTTTCATTGTGGGTGTACCAGTTTGCTGGGAATGCCAGAGATTTAAAAGTGTGTGGGTATTGTACATGTGTAATGTCATGTACCGTTGTTCATCTGGTCATTTAGCCGCTGGGCCCCTGTTGGAGCCCAACGTTGCCCCACCTTCGCCCCGTGGAGGCAGACCAGGAACCCAGTAGACTTAGTTACTCTGGCAGGTTCTGCCGCTTAGTTTCCTGAGATTTCGGCGGCTAGGACCTTTAAAAAAAAAAAAAAATCATAATATGTATGTATATGCACATGTATATACTCATTTCACTTGTCTGCATACACCATATGTTGTATGCCTATACACCGCTGGGGGGTTTGATATTACATAGATGGATAGGCCGAGACTGGGCGAAGATTATTTTGAGTGTTGCTAAATTTAGTGTGTGGGGCGTTCGCATTGTATATAGATAGAGTAGGAGGGGAGACAGAAGACTGGGGGGTAAAGATAGAAATATGGGAGCGATAGAGAAGATGCCCCCAGTTGGTCAGTGAGGCATGCCCATGCCTCACCAGAGAGGAAAGGGGGGGGGGTTCGGCGAGGGGACACAAGGAGTCTCCACCCCGCCGTGGTAGGTTTGGAAAGGAATCTAGTCAGGTGCTCGATTCTGGTCCCCAACAAGTCTTGATGGCAGTGAAGCTGCATGGTTCAGGTCCATGTGGGCTTTTGCAGATTCAGGGTTCAGTCAGTCGCAGAGTTGTAGGCCATGTCCTTTTATTCTCATTGGAGGTATGGAATTTGTTGTGGGAATAGTAGCTTGTCCCATTTAGTTTCCAGTTGTGTTGTTATTTGCTTGTTGGGCTAGTGTGGCTCGGCGTCTGCTAAACAGTTTCTGTGCAAATTCGGTGAATGCCATGTATGGTCCTTTATCGTCCAGAATGAATTGCACCTGATCCTTGGGTGAATGTTGTAGTCTTGTCACCAGCTGGCAGCGGATGTCGTCGTATTGGTGGCAGTCATACATTAAGTGTGGTATGTTCGTGTCAGACGGCACCTGGGATTTCTCCCATCTCCGCGCATTAAGTGTGGTGCGGGATAAAGTCACTCGCATTCAGGTGTTAGGCTGAGGGATTGGTTCAAAAAGTCAGATGGCCTCTTGAGGAAGACTGTAGTAGCCATACAAGTGTCCCTTGTATGGCTACTACAAGGGAAGGGCAAGACCATCCAGCCCCACCAACTGGAAGTGCTTCCTGCGCAACTGTGCTAGTGACCACCCAGGAAGGAAGAAAACACCAATGAATGGAGCATCGAGAATACGAACATCATGCAACCATACTATGAAATAACAAAGCTAGAGATCGATATGACAGTGTACAGTGCGAGACTACATACAAAGAGGTTGGAATGATTCCCAGTTATTCAGGTCACCAAACAGCAAATAGCGGACCAGAGAAGGACCATCGTCACGAAGGACCTGATAGCTCCTGCAGTCTTGGAAAAAATCAAGCCGGACATGAGCGATCAACTACAAAGGATAAAGAATATGGTCAATACGGAACCAGAGGAGGAAGAACACTGAAGCGGAACCTCCTCACACTCAGCAAGAGACTACGCCAATATAAAGAAATCTCCCAAAGGAAAATAAACAACCGAATCTTCAATGAGGACCAAAGAGTCTTCTACAGGAGTCTCAGAGAAGACGGGAAAGAAGGGAATGGATCGCCTGAGCAGAAGATGATTGAGGAGTTCTGGCGCAACATATTGAGCAGGGAAATAAGATATAACAGCTGAGCCCCCTAGATAGAACTAGAACGCAAGAAAACCAAGAATGTATAAGAGATGAGAGAGTGGGAGATTCAGGAGGAAGAAGTAAAACAGATGATCAGGAGCTCTCACAACTGGCGAACTCCAGTAATAGATAGTCTCCACAACTACTGGTACCAGAAACTCACTTGCACACACAAGCACCTGGCAGAGCAATTCACCTGAATGATAAGAGCGCCTCAGTAGCCAGGAGCAGCAATGCATAGCACACACTTCTTGATTAGACCAGGGTTCAAGCCCGTGACCACCAAATACGGAGGATGCGTAAAGGTCAGGGAATGACCACCGCATATCCCCGGAGCAATATGGCCTTAGTTGCTAATGCTCCAAAAAAACCAAATAACAACCACCGAATGATAAGGCACCCAGAGACAATCCCAAAGTTTCTCACTCAAGGAAATGCATATCTGAATTTCAGCCTTTTCTGACGTGACAAGAAATTCTCATATATTATTACAATAAAGGAATAGGCACATTATAGCCAAAGCAGCTTATGTACCTTAAAACCCTCACAACAACATATCTGAAGCTTAAAGATGAAGAAACAAGAAACCCAGTGAAATACAGGCCAATCACCTGCCTTCCAACGATGTACAAGATTCTGCCCGGCTGCATAACCAAGAAGATATCAGACCATTTGGAGAGCCAGAACATAATGGCTGAACAGCAGAAGGGATGCAAGTGGCTGAGCAGAGGATGCAAGGAGCAATTAACCATAGATGCCGCAGTTATAGAGCATGCCTACAAGAAGGGCCACAACCTGTACACTGCCTATATTGTTTACTTCAAGGCCTTCAACTCCATGCCTCGTAGCTGGCTAATAGAGGTGCTGAACATCTACAGTCAATCCAATAGTGACAAACTTCCTAGGAGATATGACAGCGAAATGGAGTACCACCATTAAGGTCGAGAATATCACAACCAGGCCAATCCCCATCAGGAGAGGAATCTTTCAGAGAGATTCCCTGAGCCAACTGTGGTTCATCTAGCACTTAACCCACTATCCAACATGCTCAACAGTAGCAAGTACGGATATAACCTCAAATAAGGAAGGAAGAACCTATACACCCTCACCCACCTGATGCACATGGATGACATCAAGATCTATATGGAAACCAAGAAGCAACTCCAACAACAGAGGGGGGAAGAGAATAGCCTTGTGCAGGCGAGGTTTTTACTGCTGATGAACATAGAGGGGTTTTTCTGTTTTATTAACTTAAATTGGCTTAGATTAAATTGGCATATTAACTTATTTTCTAGAGTAGCTCTATATTCCTAGTTATGATACTTAGTTTAAATTTTAACGTAGATAGAGATTTTGTAAGTTATTACTTAGTATCAAAAAGGCCTCCGTAGCTGAGTGGTCAGGAGCGGGAGTGCAGTAGCACACGCTCTTTGAGTAGACCGGGGTTCAAGCCCCTGACTGCTGAATACGGTCGATCTGCCAACCTGCACTGGACCAGCATGGCAGATTATGGTCCATTTCCCTCAGCATGAATTGTCGAGGAGGCTTCCATCCTGCAGTGGGTTGATAATGGCTGCACTTTACCTTTTTTACTTAGTATCGGTAAGGTTATCCAATCCACGTGTTTTACAAATTTTGCAGATCTGGTGAACCCTGAAGTTTTTAGCTAGAGTTAGCTGCTTTATTGACCAATTGTTATATTAAATTATTTTCTGTAAGTAGCTTATAGACCTAGGCAAGATCCTTGATTTATTCTGAATTGAGACAGCGAGATTTTGGAAGTTAATTAATATTTAAGTGTCCGTAGATTAACTGTTCGTAACTTTCCGCCATTGTTATACGATACAACGTTATATCCCCAACTAGATAACGTTAGCTTAGTATAGTATATAATATTATCAATTAATCAGTAAATTTATTAATCTTGTTGAACTTCATTGTCAATGAAATTGTACTTTTAATTAAATACATATAACAACTTTGATTTTACTAACGTAACAAAATTAATTAATACATAACTTGATACAGAACTTATATAAAGAAACTGGAAGATAATACTTGACACTTAAAAAAAATATATATATATAGACACTTAAAAAATATATATATGAGAGTTTGAAGAACAGGGTGGATGCCCTTGAACGATCTAAATTGAGGGGCCCATCAAGCTCTCAGCTGCCCACATCAATGCCAGAGCTTGCACTTGATCATCACACAACATAGCGGCAACCCCCAAAGCAGAATGCACTGGTCCAACAGGAAGTAGTAGTTGTTGGTGACTCTATTGTCAGGGAAACGGGGAATATGCTATGTAAAAAGGATAGGTGGAGCAGGACCAGGGTATGTCTGCTAGGGGCAAAGGTTGATAATGTTGTAGAGCAGATATCATCTTTTAAGGGCACAAAGGGTGATATTGTTGTACATATTGGCACTAATGATATATGCAGAGTAGGAGACTGGCAGAATTACTTAACAAGTACAGGTAACTGTTGAAAAACAGGCCGTGAATTAGGGTTGAATTTGAAAGTGTCTGCAATTCTGCCCAGACACGATAGGAGGGAGTATATGATGAGAGCTTTGTCTGTCAATTTGGCCCTGGAAAGATGTGCAGGGTTCAAGGGGTAGAATTTTTTTCAACCTGGTCTGTACTTGTTAACATTAGAGACTGCTTCTACAGGGATGGGGTACACTTAAATAGAAAGGGTGCAAGAATATTTGCTGATGCTATCGAGGCAGTGTTAGGTGGGTCGGAAACCTGCTATCTTGGTGGGATACAAGGACTAATAGATTAATAGTAGCCACTGGCAGAGGTGAAAGTGATTCTTGCATTGTTTCTATTGGAATGAGCAGCAGCCTGGAAAAAAAGATGCAGGGTATTTCAGAGACTGCTGGGAGTCATTGCGGTACAAGTAAACACATGGGTTGCGTTAGGGTAGCTAAGAATAGGAACAGGTGCAGGTATACTTGCATGTACACCAATGCTAGGAGTTGGGTAAATAAATTTGATGAATTTGAGGTATTGCTCAGAACATCAAAGTCAGATATTGTTGGGATATCAGAGACGTGGTGTCACACAGATATAAGGAATGCAGAACTGGAATTTGGGGAGTACAATGTGTACAGCGCCTCCGTAACCAGGTGGGAAGTAGCAGCAGTGCGTAGTACACGCCTCTTGATTAGACAGGGGTTTGAGCCCATCACCACCAAATACGGAGGATGCGGAAAGGTCAGGGAATGACCACTGCATATCCCGGCGCAATATGGCCGTAGTTGCTAATGCTCCTAAAAACCAAACAACAATGTAACACAATGTGTAAAGGAAGAATAGACAAGATAGGGAGGAGGGGTTATACTATTAGTTCAGAAACACAAAATTCAAGGAAGTGAAGCCAGTCAACTTCGCTGGACAGTGCAGTGTCGAGTCAGTTTAGTGTGACATAAGCATTGGGATATCAAAATTGAGAGTAGGAGTGTGCTATACGCCTAATAACTCTGATGAGTATAATAAGAAACTGTACAGGGAAATAGAGTGGGCTAGTAAATCAGTCTTATAATGGGGGATTTTAATTTCCCAGATATTGACTGGAATTTGTGGGTTGGTCACTCACACACTATCAAGGCTTTTGTGGATTTATTGGATGATTGTTTTCTACATCAGCATGTTTGGGAGGCAACTAGAGGGAGTAATACTCTTGATATGATTATCAGTAGTGGTTCTTCATGCATTAAGAATCTGCAGATAAAGGAACCACTAGGTGGCAGTGACCACAGTGCTGAAGTGGAATTTACTCAAAGAGGTAACTACCATCAGGGGTAAAGGGAAGGGTTTTTGCTTTTGTAAAGGCGACTATGATGGTCTGAGACTGTATTTAAATTCTATACAGTGGGACCAACTGATAATATTACCAAGAGCAAATTCAAAATGGGAAGCATTCAAAGAACTTATCTTGGAAGCTACTAGGCTTTACATACCAACTAAGAAATATTGTTCAAGGTTTAGGCCTAAATGGATGTCAGATGAACTAATGAGACATATGGCAGAGAAGAAAAATGCATGGGGTACATATAAATTAATGGGTGACATGGAAGCCTATGATAGATATAAGCTGGCCTGTAACCAAGTCACAAAGGATATTAGGCAGGAAAAGGCAGATTATGAGAAATCCTTGGCAAAGGATGCAAAGAAAAACAGAAAAGAGCTCTTTACCTATGTAAACTCTAGAAGGAAAGGGATGAATCAGATTGGTCCATTGGATATTGATGGTTCAACAGTTGAGGATCCTGCTCAGGTGGCTACAAACTAAACGAGTATTTTGAATCTACATTCACACATGAGGAGTTATTCAGTGAGGGGAATGCCAGAGTTGAAGTAAACTCTGGCAGAGAGCTAGATGATTTTGTAATAACTGAGATGAAGGTGGAGGAGAAATTATTGAGGATAAACATAAAAAAGGCACCCGGGGTGGATGGGATCTATCAAGTTATATTAAAGGAGGCAGCAAAGGAAGTAAGCAAACCCTTAACCATAATTATGAAAGCTTCTTTGGACTCAGGAGAGGTACCCCATAGACTGGAGATGTGCAAATGTGACCCCAATTCAAAAAGGAGGATCAAAGGCTGACACAAGTAATTATAGACCTGTGAGTTTAACTTCTGTTCCCGGAAAATTAATGGAGGCACTGGTTAAAGAAGCACTGCAGGATCATCTAGACAAGACTTCAGTTATAGCTCAGACACAGCATGGTTTTGTTAAGGGAAAGTCTTGCCTGACCAATTTGATTGGATACTATGATGTAGTCACAAAAGAACTGGATGCAGGGAATAACTTTGATATTGTATATTTGGATCTTAGAAAGGCTTTTGATACTGTTGCACATGGAAGACTGCTGCACAAATTGGAGCAGTGTGGCATTGGAGGCAAATTGCTGCTATGGATAAAGGGATGGTTGAGGGGGAGAAGACAGAGCGGTAATCAATGGACACTGCTCATTGTGGACTAATGTTATTAGTGGAGGCACTCAGGGTTCAGTGTTGGGTCCATTATTGTTTTCTGTATTTATAAATGATATTGATGATGGTATATCAAACTTAATGTCCAAGTTTGCAGACGATACAGAGGTTGGCAAGGTTGTTAAGGACACTACTGATGCTATGCTGCTGCAAAAGGATGTGGAAAGGTTGAGCAGATGGGCTGAGAGGTGGCAAATGAAGTTTAACATTGACAAATGTAAAGTACTACATATGAGAAACAGTAACCCCAAAGCAACGTATCAACTCTGTGGTACTACACTGACAGTAGTAGAGAATGAAAACGACCTGGAGGTAATTGTGCAGGCAGAGATGAAGTTCTCTGAGCAGTGCAAATGGGCTGCAAGAGTAGCTCATGGTGTCAATGATATACAGGAATTTTTCTAGCATGGATAAGGAGGTGATTATTCCCTTGTATAAGGCAGTGGTCAGGCCACACCTTGAGTACTGTATACAGGTCTGGAGGCCTCATTTCAAAAAGGATGTAGAGCTCCTGGAATGAGTACAGAGAAGGGCAACAAGATTAGTGAATGGAACAAAGGGTTGCTCTTACGAAGAAAGGCTTAAGTTTTTGCAAATTACAGTGTCTGGAGACTAGGCACTGGCGAGGTGATCTGATAGAGGTGTATAAAGGTTTGAATGGTTTGAGCATGCTCAATGCCGATGGGATTCTTCCTCTTGCTCAGAATAATCACCTCAGAGGGCATAATTTCAAATTGAGGAAAGACAGATGTAGGATAGACATGCAGAAATTTGGTGGAACAGACTTCCATCCCTTGTTGTGGAAGTTGATAGCCTAAATAAATTTAAGGCTCAGCTGGACAGGTATTTCGAACGAACGGAGGGGTGAAATGGCGTTTTTTTTTTTTTTTTTGTTTTTATTTTGGGTGATGCTTCATAAGCTTGCTTTCTTTCATCATATGCCTCTACTAATGCTAATGCTAGTTACAGGTGACCCCTGCTTAATGCTGATAATTCGTTCTGGAAAAACAGAATGCTAAGTGAATCCGTGCTAAGCGAGCTCCGTATTCCTATAAGGTAACGTGTATTTGTGAGTTGGGATCGGTGCCATAGGATATTTCCTAATGAATAATAAACGGTAGTGAAAAGATATGTTGGTCAAAATGTTTAATATTCAAATATTTGTACATATAAAATATTCTGCATTACATATGTATATGATTATGTGGTAACTACTTACGTATCAAAATTAAACTTAAAATTCCAATTAAAATCATGAATTTAATTGATCTAAATTGATTTGATTTAATTGATGAATTTAATCATGAAAAATGTGTCAATTTTGGGTTGTACTTTGGCCTCTTCCTGGTAAATTAAAAGGGGTTTAATTTTAAATCCCCCACAGCGTTACCACCCAACAATAAAGTCAACCGATCCTTAGCCGCTTTGAAACCTGGCATGTTATTTCTTTCTTTTAATATGAAACATCTTTTAGGCATTCATTTCCAAAAACGTCCTGCTTCATCTATGTTAAAAACTTGTTGAGAAGTATAACACATATACCTCTCTTCAATAATTTTAACAAGTTCTTTTTTGAAAGTTTCGGCTCCTTGATCTGCATTTGCGGCTTCTTCCTGGATTTTAAATTTATTCAACCAACCCTTACTAGTTTTAAATGGTTCCATATTTTCTTTTTTTTTTTTTTTAGGTGAGTTTTTTTTCAGATCATTATATAGGCATTGTTATATCATTATTTAATTATATATTAAATATTTTTTTATAATATTTAACTTAACTGAATTCTGCATTGGATATTATCTTCAACAAAATTAATTAAAGTCTCTCCATTTCAATCCTAATAGCCGGCCTAGCCCTAGTTGCTTGCAGTGGAAGAGCTGTCTTTCCCGCTGCTAAAATTAATTCTTTATTTTTTATAATTGTTCTTACAGTTAAACTTGCTAGTCCTAAATTATGGCACACATCTGCTTGTCATTGACCGGAATTGATTCGCTTCAAAACATCTAATTTAATTTTCAAATTCAGCCTTTTTCTTACATTTTGTAGTCTTTGTACTGTATCCAGACGTGTTTTCATTCTTATCTGCCATTATTAACTCTTTGAAAATGTAACTGCGTTGGTTGCATTAATTATGATACAATGTTCGAGTAAACTGTCCATTACGTATGATATCTAATACTTTACTGAGTGATGATTAGACTTTGGATAAATGCATATAATGCAAATATTACAGCAATATACTTGATCATTTTTTAAAATGTTGATCTGAGTACTACGTAACAAGTCACTACTGCAGTTAAATTACGTGCGAGAAAATTTCACTGAGCGTGGGAAAATTTTTAAGTAGACGTGGGAAATGTTGTTTTGCTATTCATTCAAGCTACTGACTCCATCAAATGAAACGTTAAATACGCCAAAAATGCAATCTGTAAAAGAATGTTATGGTCAGACATGGGTTATAATATAAGAAAGCATTATAGTGTAAAGCAAACCGTGTTATAAAGAGGGCCTGCTGTATAGGCATATTTTTCACTCGTTTAATGTCTGATAAAAATCGTTTTAGTGCTTTTCTCCTGAAACTGCCCACGAACAATCTGGTGGTCATAGACTACAGTTTGAGAAACACTGTTGTATCATATTCTCTACCTAATGCCTGCTCTGTATATGAAAGGAGAAGAATTAAGCCTCATAAATATGTACATTGAGTTGGCTGTGCATATCAACACCCAATACCTAGTGAGGCCACCTTTTTGCCCGTAATACAGCCTGTACATGTCTTTGGCATGATTTCCACAAGGTGTTGCAGGGTGTCCTGTGGTAGTGCTACCAATGTATTGCACAATATGAAGTAATGCCTGCACATGGTCAGGTGGATAGTTGTAGGGTTGAAACTGGGTGAGTTGAGTTGCTTTGGGAGGATGAAGAATTCATTGCAATGTTCCTGAAACCAGTTAACAATCTGTCAGGCTTTTCAGCATGGTACATTGTCTTGTTGAAAAATTCTGGAGTTTTTTTGAATACTGTTATGAAAGGAGCGTACTTGGTTGGCGATGACAAAAAGGTAGGCATTTCCATATGCACTGAGTTCTCTTTGCATTAGCAACATCTACCTAATACTAGTGGGCCACCTTTTTGCTTGTAATACAGCGTGTACAACAGTAGTGTCACGATTTATTTTTCTTTACCAGATTAAAATTAGTATACCTATGTAAATTCATCGGCTATAATTTTAACAGAGTAAATGCCATTAATAAAGTATTTCTAAAATGGATGTATGATTTTCATATTTTTATTCAGATGGACGCCACCACGTTATATTTTAGCATTGTCTGAAGAATGTCATGAACAAGTGAGAAGAAAGAATCGTATTCTAGTAGAAGGAGAAGACATACCACCACCAATTAAATCATTTAAGGTTAGGTTAAAGTTTCTTGCTTTCTTACTAATCATTATTATCTTCATTTGAAATATGGATGGCACCTGATTACTGGGGTAATCTGCAGAATGAAAGAAGCACTTGTAAATGTGAAAAAATATAAATTTATTTATACATATCGTGTTTATAAAAGTATGCTACAGTGCAAGAAGATTTTATTTAAAATTTGTATACATTATTTTTTGGGAAAAAAAAAAAAAAAAAAACGGTTTATTTTTCTTTTTGGTTCTTCCTACAAGTATCAGATATAAATTACATTGGAAATTACTGTCTGATGCCTTGAAATTTATTACATAAATTTCAAGGGATCACTTTGTCGGTGAAAGTGGAGTCTGATATACTTGTTGTTCCACAAGTATATCAGAGGTTCACAAACTTTCATACCTTAAACTCTCTTAAAATTTTTCATAAATTTCATGCACCCAAGTTTCAGAACAAGTGGAAATAAATAGATTTTACCTAAAAATTTAGCTATAAATATACATAATTTTATAAATTAATAACTACTTCAATACATTTTATAGGGGCACTGTAGCCAGCATAGCTTATGCGCCACTAAACACCCATAAAACACACAATATATTTTATCTCAAAGGAAAAAATACAAATAATAGTAAAAAAATAAAAAGTAAGTTAAGGTACATAATTAATTGTACCTGAATTAGTGGGATGGTTTGTTCATTTTTTGTTAAAAAAGTGCTTCATGAAAACTAGCATCCTCCTCGAAAACAAACTGTGCCCCCCCCCCCCCCAAGGGGATCTCATCTTTTGGGAACCTCTGGTCTACATAGTCCAGTAGAGACTGCATGAACCAAAGCAGGATTAACCTGGCTCATAGAGACCATAGTTAATCCATCCTCAGATAATCAAGAGTCAATTTTTGATTATCTGGTGTAGATTAACTGTGCAATGGTTTGTATATTTCTGAACATCAGCATATAATGCATCTACAGGATAGAGCACAAAAATATATCACATTTAAAAATTACAATTTAAGGTACCTAATTAATTGTAACTAGTGATAAAACTTCCAATTTTTTAAATATTTTTTTATTCACAGACTAGCATTAGCATTAATAGAGGCATATGATGCAAGAAAGCAAACTTATGCAGCATCAGCCAAAAAAAAAAAAAAAAAAACCACTCCCATTTCACCCCTTTGTTCGTTCGAAATTCCTGTCCAGCTGAGCCTTAAATTTATTTAGTCTATCAACTTCCACAACAAGGGATGGAAGTCTGTTCCACCAACCAACTACCCACTGGCTAAAAGCAAATTTCTGCACATCTATCCTACATCTGTCTTTCCTCAATTTGAATTTATGCCTTCTCAGGTGATTATTCTGAGTAAGAGGAAGAATCCCATCGGCATTGAGCATGCTCAAACCATTCAAGGCTTTATGCACCTCTATCAGATCACCTCGCCGGTGCCTAGTCTCCAGACAATGTAATTTGCAAAACTTAAGCCTTTCTTCGTAAGAGCAACCCTTTGTTCCATTCACTAATCTTGTGGCCCTTCTTTGTACTCGTTCCAGCACCTCTACATTCTTCTTGAAATGACGCCTCCAGATCTGTATACAGTACTCAAGGTGTGCCTGACCATTGCCTTATACAAGGGAATAATCACCTCCTTATCCCTGCTAGAAAAATTCCTGTATATCATTGACAAGACACCATGAGCTACTCTTGCAGCCCACCTTCACTGCTCAGAGAACTTCATATCTGCCTGCACAATTACCCCCAGGTCCTTTTCATTCTCTACCACTGTCAGTGTAGTTCCACAGAGTTGATACATTGCTCTGGGGCTACTGTTTCTCATATGTAGTACTTAACATTTGTCAATGTTAAACTTCACTTGCCACCTCTCAGTCCATCTGCTCAACCTTTCCAGATCCTGTTGCAGCAGTATACTGTCAGTAGTGTCCTTAACAACCCTGCCAACCTGTGTATCGTCTGCAAACTTGGACATTAAGCTTGATATACCATCATCAGTATCATTTATAAATACAGAAAACAATAATGGACCCAACACTGAACCCTGTGGGACTCCACTAATAACATTAGTCCACGATGAGCAGTGTCCATGATTACCACTCTGTCTTCTCCCCCTCAACCATCCCTTTATCCATAGCAGCAATTTGCCTCCAATGCCACGCTGCTCCAATTTGTGCAGCAGTCTTCCATGTGCAACAGTATCAAAAGCCTTTCTAAGATCCAAATATATAATATCAAAGTTATTCCCCGCATCCAGTTCTTTTGTGACTGCATCATAGTATCCAATCAAATTGGTCAGGCAAGACTTTCCCTTAACAAAACCATGCTGTGTCTGCGCTATAACTGAAGTCTTGTCTAGATGATCCTGCAGTGCCTCCATTAATTTTCCTGGAACAGAAGTTAAACTCACAGGTCTATAATTACTTGTGTCAGCTTTTGATCCTCCTTTGTGAATTGGGGTCACATTTGCACATCTATGGGTACCTCTCCTGAGTCCAAAGAAGCTCTCACATGTTTGAAGTGATGACCATTTGTTTCCATAACTCTTTGAAAACACTGTTCTTGTCATATGACTTGTATAAATGCTTTCACACTTTTCTCTTATGAATAAATACTCTTATTTGAAAAAGGAAATTTGGTTCTACATTTGATAAACTGCTATGAATATTATTAGACATAATATTAGACATTACTTATTCTTGCTGAGTAAGTTAAAATCAGTACCAGACAATCATAAACAAAAGCAATGCTAATCTTTTCATTTCTTCCAAGGTCATGATTCAGCATTTATGTAAAATATGACTGATTTAAATTTTAGTAACTTTCCTGAATGCCCTTATGAAATTATACTTTTCACTCTTTATAAACGAGAAGAGAAGAGAATATTTGCAACAAGCAAGCTTATTATTCTGCTGAGTCGGCATTTCATCTTTTGTCACTTTTTCACCATAATCATCCTCCCCACCTGTGATTTTGCAAAATACAACTGATTTGTGCTACAGCTAAATATTAAAAATACCTATGACATGCAGAAACATCTTAAAGAGTACACTTTTATAAAAATATTTTTTCATTTAATGATAATATTTCCCTCTATTTCTCCAATTTATTTAAAATGATACTGACAGTGAAATATTAAATTACCAATCTCCCTTTTTTATTGAAAAAGTGTACTTCATTATTGTGAAATCACTTCAGTATATATCTTAACTATGAACAGAAAAAATGTTGAGCTAATTATTTTGCTGTAAGACATTATCTTATTAACTCTCTTACCTACAATTGATTCCCATAAACTTTCTCTCTTAATTATAATATTAATTACCAAACAGCATTTAAATTTTTTAAATAAAATGAAAATCAGCTAATGATAAATTTACTTTTACAATAATCTGGTAACAAATCAAGGGGTTCGAGTTGCCAGGGAGTCTCTATACAAGCTAATGACATATCCCGAGAAAATTTTCCTTTAACCATTCCATAAATGCTGTGTGCTATAGCACCATCCTGTTGAAACCACATTCTTGCTTAGAGGTTAGAATGTACAATCTAGTATTAGTAATGGCAAATGATGCCAGAAAGCAAGCTTATATGGCATATAAAAAAAAAAAAAAAAACCACTCCCATTCCACATTATTTGTACATCCCCTCCAACGGTTTGTCATGTTCTTTCCTTGAATTTATTCAAACTACCCACTTCCACAACAATAGATGGAAGTATGTTCCAACGATCAACCATCCACTTGCTGAAATCAAACTTCCATATCTACCCTGCAACCCTCCTTCCTCAAAAATTTAGGCCTCTTGTGCATGTGTAGTCTGAGATAGGAGGAAGAATGCCATCAGCATTTGAATGGATTGAAAAAAATTATTGATGAAGGCGGCTATTCAACGCAGCAAATTTTTAACATTAACGAGACTGCTCTGTATTGGAATAAAATGCTGGATCGAACATACATATCCAAAGAGGAAATGCCAGGTTTCAAGGCATCAAAAGATAGGGCCACGCTCTTGCTTGGGGCTAATGCAGTGGGTGATTACAGATTAAAACCACTGCTTCTGTACCATTCTGGAAATCCTTGTGCATTTAAGGGCAACAATAAAGCCACCCTACTTGTGCATTTCCAATCAAACCATAGAGTTTGGATAACAGTATCTCTCTTTGAGGATTGGTTTAAATGCTGCTTCATTCCCGAGGTTGAAAAATATTGTAAAGACAACGACGGTCCTTTCAAGATTTTATCTTCTATTAGATAAAGCTCTCGGGCATCCTACACATCTAGATGATTTTAATTTGAATGTGAGAGTCATATTTCTACCGCCAAACATGACTTCACTCATCCAGCCTATTGGGGGTGTTATTTTGAATTTAAAAGCTATTGTGCATACAATTTATGCACAATATTTGCTCAGGCATTGTCTGCAGTAGATGGTGAGAAAAATTTTATGTTAAGAGATTCATTACAATATTTGCCATGCATTTTAAACATTAATAAGGCCTGGGTGGAAATTACTAAAAGTTGTTTAAATGGCACATGGAAGAAAATATGCCCACTTTCTGTGGGCATATTTTCTTCCATGTAAAGGTTGCAGAGCTACTTAGTTGGAGATTGACACCAAAGACTTCGAGTTAATAGAGGAAGAAGAAGAGAAGGAATTATCTAACGAAGAACTTATTGACTTGCAGGCAGGGATAGTGAAAGAAGAAAATGCTGACAAAGCTCAAAATAAATCAAATGAGGAGCTGAGATGCTTCATCACAATAGATATGGCAATGGCATTTTGTGAAATTGCATCGGCAATGACAAGGTTTGAGAAGATGGATCCTGACAGCGAACGATTCTTAAAAGTTAGAGGGGTGAATGATATGCTTGCTTGCTACAAAAAAATCTATGACGAAAAGAAAAAAGACACCATCCAATCATCCATCAATATGTTTTTTCATAAGGTTGAGCGGCCGACCCATTCTAAATTTCCACAGTCCTCAACCTTTGCAGCGATGTACTTATCGGCTGAAGACGTCGATTCTGGAAACGATGCTCGAGAGGTAAAACTTACTGATGTTATGCCTGTCTTCTCTCTTTTTTTGTAATTTTATTATTTAAATTTTTTTTAAAATTGCACGCTTTTGTAATTTTTCCTGTGCATGAGATAAAAAATTTAATAAATACAATAAATAATTCTATTTACATGTTTGTTGAACATTTCTTTTTTGATTCAATCAATTCAGCAAGCACAGTTGCTAGTGCTGCACAAGCATGGAGGAAATTCCCTGACTTACAAGAGGATAACACTCATTTTCAAGTGAGTGGTGTCCTCTTAGTAATACACCGATGAGCCAAAACATTCACTATGATATGATGTTGGTCGTCCATGTGCAGCCAAAACAGCTCGTACCCAGTGAGGCACAGACGCTACAAGATTTCTAAATGTGTCTTGTGATATCTGGTACCAACACGTAACCTGCAGATCCTTTAACTCCTGTAAGGTCTGTGGTTGAGATGCTGCAGATTGGAGTTGCTGTTCCAACACAAACCACAGATGCTTGATGGATTGGTGTCTGGGGAATTTGGAGGCCAGGGCAATACCTGGAAGTTTTCCTCATGTTCCACAAACCAGTCTTGAATGATCCGGGCGGTGTGGCATGATGCATCATCCTGCTGAAAGACTGCACTGCCGTAGGGGAACACTGTTGCCACGAAAGGGTTTACCTGGTCACCAATGATGTTAGGTAGGTAGTAGACATCAGAGCGAACGTCACATGGATGACTGGATCGAAGGTATCCCAGCAGAACATCGCCCAAAGCATGACACCGCTGCCACCGGCTTGTTTTCGTCCCGTAGTGCATTCAGATGGCATCACTTCCCCAGATAAATGACGTGCACATACCCGGCCATCCACATGGTGCAACAGGAAACGTGATTCATCGGACCAGACAACCTTCTTCCAATCACTCAAGGTCCAGTTTCGATGCTCGCATGCCCATTGTAGGTGCTATCGCCAGTGAACTGAGGTTAGCGTGGGCACTCGGAGTGATCTGCGGCTATGCAGCCCCATTTTCAGCAGGGTTCGACGTACTGTGTGTTGTGACACATTACTTCCCATCACCAGCATTCTAATTACTGGCTAGTTGTGCCATAGTTGCCCTTCTGTTGCCATGTACCATCTGGGAGAGCCTTCACTCACTTCTAGCATCGATGAGCCGTGGTCATCCAACACCTCGCTGGCAGTGCTTGGGTTTTCCCCTCCTCGGACCACTTTCAGTAGGTACTAACCATGGCTGACCGTGAGCACCACACCACACCACACCAGCCTGCCGTTTTTGATATGCTCTGACGCAGTCATCTGGCCATTACAATTTGGCCTTTGTCAAACTCAATTAAGTCTGCTGCCTTTCCCATCTGAAGAATGAGTAACACTGATTAACGGAGTTCAGTATCAGGTGTTTTTTATACAGTGTCCCCACCTGCGCACATGCCGTAGTTTCATATACAGTTGCTTCGATTTGCATAATGACTTGCTGGTCAATGTTTTGGCTCATCGGTGTATATAACTTTTTAACCATTTTATTTTAATTCTTTCTTGTGTACAAACATAAAGTATGCAGATGTAGAGGTGAGTTACTTTTATAGAAAACTTGCTATTTAATAATAACATTCTTAACTATGGACTCTATATTGCCTGGCACAGAAGCCCTTCACAGGACTTTAGTTGTTCATTTCAGTCTTTCAGCCACGTTTGTGATTGGGGGCACATTTGCACATCTCCAGTCTGTAAGGACTTTTCTTGATTCCAAAGATTATAATAACTAAGAGTTGCTTGCCTTACCTTACCTGTTTCGTTCTGTATAACTGAAGGAAACAGGTAAGATAAGGCATTGCCTCCTGCTTTCTTGTTAACTTTTAATAGTATTAAAAGTATTAGTATCAGTAGTGTTAGCTGGGCCACTGGTATCCTCAATTTTAAAAACTTAATCGTGTCTGAATGTGGATTCAAAATATTTATTCGCATATTAGCAACCAGTTTAGTATCATTGATACTCTTACTGCAGATATCAAGTAGACCAACATGGTTAATTTCCTTTTACTTTTACAAGTAAGCAAAAAATTCCTTGCTACTTTTCTTGTGCTCTCAGCACTCTAAGATTTATTGTAATCTGCTGTATCATGCATAATCCTCGAGTAACTTTATTGCAGACTAATTTATATTTACTGTAGGATTGAGGATTCTCTTGATAATTTATAACAATTCCATGCATCTTACTTCTCTTCCACTAAGGTAATCAGTTTTTTTGTTATCCATTTTTTTCTGTACTTTGAACAATATCCTTTTGTTGGTATAAAAAACTTAGCAGCTTCCAGAATAGGTTCCTCAAATATTTAGCATTTGTATTTGTACAAAAATTCTTCCCTTTCCTTTAAGAGTAGTTATTTCTTTAAATAGATTTCACATTAATACATTATGACAACGTTTCTCAAACTGTGTTCTGCGGAACACTAGTTTTCTGTGAAAAATCCTAATTAATAATTAAAAAATTAATAATAAAAAATAAATTTTGCATATTTATAGCATACACCACTTTTTTATCATTATAACATTTAACATAATTTTTTTTTTCAGTTATTAATATACTGGTAAACTAATAATAAAATAGACCACGGAACATTTTATTTTAGCTGGCTTTTGCATAGAGAAGTGTGTGTGCAGAATTAATGACATCTATTTTGGCTGGCTTTTGCATAGAGAAGTATGTGTAGAGGTAATGACATCTATTTTGGCTGGCTTTTGCATAGCAAAGTATGTGTAGAGGTAATGACATCTATGAAAAAGTAGCAATATAGTAATCTAATATGCCATTTGTATACGATTTAGCCTGGAGTACACAGGTTAAGGGGGCACCTCCGTAGCCAGGTGGGCAGGAGCAGCAGTGCATAGCACACACTTCTTGATTAGACCAGGGTTCGAACCCGTGACCACCAAATACGGAGGTTGCGGAAAGGTCAGGGAATATCCACCACATATCCCCCGAGCAATATGGCCTTAGTTGATATTTGAATAATCACAGTGTATTAATGAGTTTTTTTGATTATTATAATTTTTCATTATCATCCATTAGTAGGCCAAGTGTATGATAATGAAATAGATATAAATATTACTTTGTCTATCCTAAACAACATATCAACCGAGTATATCACTAAGGTTCAAAAGATTTATCTTTTAGTTTCTTTAGTTTTTTGAGTTATTTCTTTTTTTCCATGTAACCTTTGTTTTATCTTTAATTTTATCATTAATTTTATTAACAAAATGATTTTTATCTACATTTTTAGGAAATGAAATTTCCTCGTCCAATTCTAATTGGTTTGAAGAAAAAAGGTATTTCAAAACCAACTCCAATCCAGATGCAAGGTCTTCCTGCAGTGTAAGTAGGAAAGTCATTTCAGAATGTTTTTAATAAATTTCATAACAGGGTAATTTTGTGCCTTGTTATTCTCAAATCTCAGCTTGAAATTTAATAACACTTATTAGCCTACCATCACAATCTGTATATCACTTTGTTCATATTGATACAAGTTATAGTCAGAATTGAACAGTGCAATATTTGGAGTAATGTCCACTCCTTGGTCACATGTACTCTGTGAATAACTGATTTGATTTGTACCAGCTTGGATTTATACTCCTGAAATTCTCTCTCTTGTTTGTTTAGCTTGAGAGTTTTTAATCATTAGTATATTAGATTTTTCTTACATCCAGGGAATGCTCTCACTAGCATTAATAATTTTTAACCTCCCAGATGGTAGTGTTTTCAGTCCTTTTGCACACAAAGAAAAACTAGTTCTCACCCACAGAGAGCCTTGAGTACCTTAATGCAAAAACCATATTTGTTTTGATGACAATACTATCTCTATCTGTTGCCACTACACAGGAAAACTCAATAAAAAATCATAATGACACTTTGTTTTTAGTTATTCCTAACAGTTTTGAAAGATTCCATAATTTTTGGTCAGCCTGTCGAGCAGTAAATTGTGAAAAGTGGTAAAGTCACGCCACTTCACTAGAGGAAGTAGGCAATCTTCTGTCTTGTGTACATTATCATATAATGCTACCTTATCTTTGTTTACAGAAGCTTGAATCTTCTCATATTCCCATAGAGAGGACGATGGCTCTTGGTAAGTTTAGTGCAGCAATCTTTATTAAATAGATTTTCTGTTTATACTTCAGGATGGCCCCATATAACCATAGGAATTTACGAGAGACAGAGAGAGAGAGAGAGAGAGAGAGAGAGAGAGAGAGAGAGAGAGAGAGAGAGAGAGATTATTACTGTATTTAGCAGTCCCATGGGCATGAATAACAGACGACTCAAATGCGTGTGTACTGCTGTCCTCTAACCACTTGACTATATGAGACCTTTTTCATTTGTTTATATACTAGCTTTGTCCTTTGCAAGTCATTCCATTGTGTAGCTGTCAACTTTCCAGATTTATGATGGAGAATTCATCTTTTTGACTTGATTTTATCCCTTTTTTTACACATGCAGTACCAAATCTAATACAGTAATACCCCGAAGTTACGCGATAGGTGGGTCCGACGAAAATCGCGTAAGTCGAATTCGCGTAAGTCGGGGTACAACTTTGCATATAAATACATATAAATTTTGCTTAATTGGGACCAAGGACTAACAAAAACACTAGTTTATAAGAAAAATATTAATAAAATTGCAGTTCTTTATACATATTAATACAAAATATGTATTAAAAAACAAATGACTTACGTTAAAAAGTTATTTCGATGTCGATGGCTTCATAAAATCTAACAAATTCGTCTGACGACACAGCGCGTTCTTTTTTTCACGCAGAATTTCTTCGTAGCAAGCTAATAATTTTTTTATTCCTTGCTTTGTAGCTATAACGCGTTCTTCGTTGGAGTCTATGTTTTCTAAAATTTTTAAGCCCTTTACAATTGAGCCCTTTTCAATTTTCAACCTGTCAAGTTTGCAATTTTCATGTGCTTTTCGCCGTTGCTTCGTTTAGGCCTGTAGCACGTGCAATATCACATGGTCTTTCATTTCGCTCAAAGCGTTTCACAATTTTATATTTTTTCTCTATCGACAGAGGCGGACTGGCCATAAGCCTTACCGGGGAAACCCCGGTGGGCCAGTGTGATTTTGGCCATAAACCATAGTATGAGGCCACTATAAATTTTTCCGGGTAAGAATTTTTGATCCAGTCCGCCTCTGTTTATCGATAATTGCTTTTCTTTTTCTCTCTGAATCTGCAGTGTCTTCGCCAGGACGCTTCCTTTTCACACCTTTTCACTCATTTTTAGGGAATAAAGCACAATTACAAAACGAGGAGGCACGCTTGATACGCATAAACAAAGCTGCACGCATGTAGCAACTGAATAAACAACACCATAAAGGCAGAGATACACTATTAACACCTCACATTTCTAGGGGTTACTACCATAAAACAATAAAAATCCAGTTGCATTTCTGCTAGTGAAATCTGTTATAAACTGGTAGTAGACTCGATCTAATTGCATTTGCGATTATACTGATAGCTGGAATTGTGTTAGTTTTTATGTTATTATGGTGAAATGTGTTTCCCCTTCACTGATATAAAAAACATAAAAGCAGCAAAGTTGAATTTTGTTCATCTTTCGCTCTCATTCTCTGCCGTCGCACCGTATATCGATAACATATGAAAAACGACCTTGAAGTAGTGGGCGGCAGCGGTGCCAAACGAAAAAATCAAGAACCGCGTAACTCCGAGTTCGCGTAAGTCGGGGTAGCGTAAGTCGGGGTATTACTGTATGTACATATTAGATTTGGTATGCAACTGTGGTACTGCAACATCTTTTTGCAAAACTATTTTTCTTTTTTTTTTGGGAGGGGGGGCATTAAAAAGATTAATGTACCCTCTACCTTCAAAAGTTTATTATTATTAATGATTTATTTTAAATGAAAAATTATGCATTTTCAGCTTCTTACTTAGATTGCAAATACAGTTAGTCCTCGTATAGCACGATAGTTCTGTTCCTAGAAACCCTTGTGCAGTGCAAAATCGTGCAATATGGACAACAGGCCCTATGGGAAAAATGGGGTTAGGTGCTGACCACCCAAGATTGAACACGCATTTGTAACGAAAACATTACCAAACACAATAAATAATCGTAATAAAATACTTACATATTTTAATACGATTATACTTAATAATCTATTACATAATAAAATATTGCTACTATTACGTAATACAATATTGCTACTGCTGTTGCTTCTATCGTATGGAAACTTGTTTTTTGTTTGATTTTCTATCCAAACAGATGACAGCCGTTCCATCTCTTCCAATCCTTTGTGTCTTGATCTAATAGATTTTAATTACACTTTGAGTTGTTCCTGCTATGAAAGTTGTTTTTATTTTCTCTGCATTCTTTGTAATTCTCAGCGTTGCCTCATTTAGGCCTGAAGCACGTGCAATATCACATGGTCTTTCATTTCGCTCAAAGCGCTTCACAATTTCATATTTTTTCTCTATCGACAGAGGCGGACTGGCCATAAGCCTTACTGGGGGAAACCCCGGTGGGCCGGAGGCCGGTGTGATTTTGGCCATAAATGCTAGTATGAGGCCACTACAAATTTTCCCGGGGAAGAATTTTTGATCCAGTCCGCCTCTGTTTATTGATATTGCTTTTCTTTTTCTATCTGAATCTATAGTGTCTTCACCAGGATGCTTCCTTTTCACACCTTTTAAGTATTTTATCCATTTTTAGGAAATAAAGCAGAATTACAAAATGAGGAGGCACGCTTGATACACATAAACAAAGCTGTACGCGTGTAGCAACTGAATAAACAACACCGAAGGCAGAGACACACTGTGAAACCTCACTAGCTCACATTTTACTAAAGCACATTTCTGGGGGTTACTACCATAAAACAATAAAAACAATTTCCAGTTGCGTTCCTGCTAGTGGAATCTGTTATAAACTGGTAGTAAACTCGATCTAATTGCATTTGCGATAATACCAATAGCTGGAATTGTGTGGGTTTTTAAGCTATTATGGTGAACAAACGTTTGGAGCAAATAGATGCATAAAATGGGAATGTTTAGTGTTTTTTTTTTTTTAATTTTGGCTGATGCTGTATAAGCTTTCTATCTTACATCATATGCCTATGGTAATGCTAATTTCCTTAAATTACAGGATGAAAAATGATGGTAACTTGATTCTTTAACAAGATATAACTCCACCACATTATCACAAAGAGTTCTGCATTCCTGAACACAAGTGTTTTGAAGAAAGTGGACAGGAAGAGGGGAGGGCCTGATCTGGGGATCTATGAGAAAATAGATTTATTAGGATCAGGTGTGCTAGGAACCATTATGGAACTTAAACAATGCATTTGTAAAGCAATTGACCATATTGATACTGAATATGGGAGGATTTGGAATTACAAATGCTACAACGTGTGCAGAACACCTCTAATTAAAACTTGAAGATATCGCTATCAACCAAATGTATTGTGTTCCCTATACACAATAAAAAAAAAAAAAAGGTGGTCATCCTGCACTGTGAATGCAGGATATCCACCTACATTAACAAGATGCTCTGATCAATTGATATAACAGACTTCCACCATGGAATGATAATAGGGTACATGAAAGCAATCAGTTTGCAAATGACATTCAGTGGCACTCAATATCTCTAGTTAAATTGGTGATATGATACAAATATTGAAGACAAATCGAAGCAGAGTGGTGCAGAAATCGTCACGAAACAACCAAGAAACCTTCTAAAGCTGATGGAATGTGAGAAGAGCTCCTTGCAAGGCACCTCCGTAGCCAGGTGTGCAGGAGTAGCAGCAGCAGTGCTTAGCACACACTTCTTGATTAGACCAGGGTTCGAGCCCGTGACCACCAAATACGGAAGATGCGGAAAGGTCAGGGAATGACCACCGCATATTCCTGGAGCAACATGGCCTTAGTTGCTAATGCTCCTAAAAAAAACCAAATAACAATAATAATAGATCCTTGCAAAAATTTTCCACTTGGAACAGAGGTCAACATTGTCACAATACACACACACACACATGATTGGGACACATGTCAGCACCAGTACTGTGTGCTGAAAGCTGCATGATGTGGGTTACCACGGTTGCACAGCCATCCACAAGTCAATCATTAACCCCGACTAGTGCCAGATACCATCTAGCTTAGTATAAAACCCATCACTTTTGGACTGTAGATCAATGGAAAGCTGTGCTTCAGAGTGATGAACATGGTATATGGTCTGTCAGCCTGACAGTCATACCTGAGTGATGTGGATTCCCGAGGAAAGCTACCTGCCAGACTGTACTGTCCCAAAAGTTTGGTGGAGGCAGCATGATAGTCTGGGGTTTGTCCTGAGACCATAAGTTGTTTTGAACAAAACAATGAATGCTGAAGTCTATCTACATATCCGGATAATATCTGGCTATTACCAACATTCTGGCATGTTGGACAAGGCCCATATCTGTATCAGCAGGATAAAATTACATGTCATACTGCTCATCTTATGTTGGACTGGCTTGGAGATACAAACGTCAAAAAGCTGGACTGGCCAGCCAAACCCCTGACTTCAATTCTATATAGAACCACTGGAATAAATTAGATCACTGGGTGCATGAGGAGAGACTGCCCAAAAAAACAGAGGCTGAACAGGTTGCCACTTGAAAGGACAAATGGCAGAAACTGTTAGACAACATTTATAAAAAAACTGGTGGAGAGGGTTCCCTGGAGACTAGGGCTGCTGTAAAGGCTAAAGGTCCAGCACCATTATTAGTTCTCCCATAAATAAAGGTTCATTGTGGATATGCAGGTGTTAATGGTGTGTGTGTGTGTAATCAAACTGATAATTACAAGTGCTTCCCTAGTAAGGTTACATTCTAGAAATCTGTCTGTAAGTAAAAATTTTACGTAACTCGGAAACTGCCCAAAATCTGTATATAAATGTAAATGTAAGTCTGTGATTTAAAAACTCATTTTAGTTATGTCTTGCAGCATATGTACATTACAATTACATACTCATAACATATACATTAGAATATTATTTAAAAAAAAAAACTTTTAAAGTATGTATACATACACCTTATTTTTGGTGTGTGTGTTTGGGGGGGGGGATTATATATACAACTCTTATTAGTTGGAGGATGAGGTTGAAGAGAGAGCTGTCATATCATCAATAGCGTCGACCGGGCTAGCCAGGTGGGTAAAGTGCCTGCCTGGCAACTCAAAGGTTGCAGGTTTGAATCCCACCTTGGGCTTGGTGCTGCACTATCTGGTTGGATCTCACGGCCATGATACACGAAGGAAGCAGGAAAAAACTGGTTCCTTCATGTGTTGCTCACATCATACGATAAAAAAAAAAAAAAAATAGCTGAAGTGAAAGACCTGCAGAAGTATGGTGGTGAAGATGGATGTGGTGCTAAAGTTGGAGTCAGAGAATCTGCAAGTAGAACTTTTCACGGAATTGGGAACAATTTTTTCCACAGATCACACTTCTGTGACATTCTTAATGAATGTTCTAAATTACATCATAAATGGTGTGATTCTATTCTCCCTATGCATACCAGCAATTCCCTGGGCAAAGGTGTTGCACAAGTAATGTGCCTTAAAGGATGCTATGAACTTGCCCACCCCCCCAGTCCATTGACTGCAGCATCGAGGTGGAGGATGACCAGGAGCGTTATCAAGAACCGATAACATTTTGAAAGCCAAATTTTTTGCCTGGCAATATTCTTTTAACTGAAGAACCAAATTCTCTCTCTAAAATATTCTTTAAATACAGAGCACGAAAACCAAACTTTGGCATTAGATTTCCAGATTACAGGAAGGGAGGTTTTGTTGATAACTTTTAATGCACGGGAATTTTTTGCATGGTATATAGAAGCAGAGGTTTCAGTTTGCAATCCCCCTGCTGCATTGTCCCTAACCAAGTGTGTTATTAAATCCCTCAGTGCTTTAAAATCAGGCATTGTCTTTTTCTTCTCTTTTGCAATATGTTTGTTCTGACATAGTTCTGCCAAAATTTGTTCTGGTCTATATTCACTCTCATTGAAAAAACCTGGAAGCACCTTCTGCTGTTACAGTATCTGCACTAGCTGCTCACCACAAATTGGCACCTCCATAGCCAGGTGGGCAGGAGCAGCAGTGCGTAGCACACGCTTCTTGATTAGATTGGGGTTCAAGCCCATGACCACCAAATACAGAGGATGTGGAAAGGTCAGGTAATGACCACTGCATATCCCCGGAGCAATATGCCCTCAGTTGCTAATGCTCCTAGAAACCAAATAACAACAACATCACCACAAATTCTTACATTAAGCAAGTTGGCACAAACGACTAAATCAGCCATGCCTGGTTATAAAAGTCTCCTCACTTCCACCACTTTTTTCCTTCAAGTCTTCATAAATACTTATAGCTTTAGCCTGAATACTGTTAATAGAGTTAGGGGAATATTTCTCTGTACTTGATCAATAATTCACAAGTTTAATAGTTTTTCCATTTGATATATGAGTCCAGTGCATTTTTTTGTTAAGACAGTAGATTTCAAAGGTGCAGAACTTTCTACATGTTCTTTTATTCATTCTTTATCTTTCACCATTGTATTCATAGTGGATGTTGCCAGCCTTAAATCACGTGAAATGGTCATTATTATTTTCCACCTTCATACATTTTCCCAATATCTAATTTTTGCTCTAATGTTGTTGTATGCCACTTTTTCAAAACACCAATGTTGCCAGGTCCATTCAGTGCTTTTCTGCCATATTGCGTGTTATCTCGTCAGTATGACGAGATAACACGCAAAAAATAAAAAAAAAAAAAAACAGAAAGGTTACCTGCAAGGCAGAGTTGTAGTATAAATAAAGGGGTGAAAAAATGAAATGAAAAAAGAAATAGTTTAACAAGAAGCTCGCTTTCTAGTTACATACAAGTAGTTTCACATCACGTGATAAGTCATGGTGAGCTATGTACCTGTGCAATGTTATTGTCTGGCATCCTTATAAATTTCCTGTTGCAGACTGTGCTGTAAGTATCTTTTAATTTGCCAATTACAGCTGATTTCCACATGAACTTTTTTTTTTTTTTTTAACATAAAGTCAGACTTTCATAAGTCAAATCATCCATAAGTCTGGGAGCACCTGTATGTCCTAGAAGAACAAGTCCATAACTGCAAACCAATACTTGAAGAGATGAAGAATAATTACACAGTACAAATTTCTGAGTGTGCAACATACAAGTGTTATCCGAATGCAGTACACACTGTGTGGACCTGTTCCTCACTCTATACACCTGTGCACTGACATTTATCAGGATAATAATCTGAATATTACTTGCACATTAGTGCGCTTGAAACCAAGTTTCAAGCACACTGAATTCACTGAATGTTTATATAGAGGCTTTTAAAAATGGATGGTGGTATCGTTCAGGTCAGATTACAATTTCAAATCGATCTTTTACCAAAACTGAAACTTTGTGGTTGAATGCCAGCACAAATTTATGAACTGTTGCAGGAAGTGTGTAGTGAGTCAACAGTAGATCACTGCTTGTCATGCCAGTCTCAAAGGTTTCGTCAAAGTTAGACCGGTTTTGAAAACAAATAATATGCAGGGATAGACCACAAACATCTCCGGACAACACATTGACAGTTATTTTTACCACTATTTTTGGAAGAAGATAGACATATGACATTTGGAAGTTCCAAACTTTGTGGTTTTGTAACTCCAAAATAGCAAATTTGTGTTATGCTTAATTAATGATTAAAAATCTGAAATGTTTCTAGCTTCCTATAGACAAATTCTTTCCACAATAGTTTCTCAAGTGATTTTTAGGGCTTTCACAGAGTAATTAGATGAGCTGGTCTGTTGGTGCACCGCCACAAACTATGCAACTGCTTTGCTTGCAGAGCAGCATGGGATCTAACAGGTGTTGACATTGTTACAAACACTGCATTTTTGTAACTGAGTGTTAATAGTTCAAGGTTACTTGCTTTTTCTCTCTCACTAATTCTTATCTACCATCTTATGAGTTGTTTTTGAATGATTTTTTATCGCTTTTGCATAACAGAGATGAGAATGAAGCAGATATTCAGTGAATATTCCTATTACTATGTGGATAGCAACGTGCATAATTTTCAATTATCATGTACACCACAGCATGCCAAATTTGAAATAAATTTGAAAATAGAAGTAACTAATAATACAAAATATATATTTTTAAAAAAATAATAAATTTTTTAATATTTATATACATAATCAGCAAAAATGTATGCACATTTAAAATTTTGTAAACACCGGTTTTTTTTTAAAAGGATGATGGAAAAGACTAAGATATACAGGGTGTCTCAAAAATACATGGCAAAATTTCAGGAATGAGTTATTCATATGTAGACAATAAGATTATTTGATTGTCTACATATGCAGTTCCAGAAATGCTTGGTTTCCGAGTGTTGAAGGTCTGTCTATGACACTTAACTGTTCACATCACCTTATAGTAGTTGTTCAAAATGACCTTCTGCCTGAATACTGGCATCACATCGACATCTCATGGACTCACGAAGACAATGCCAAATTCCTGGCGTGTTTCATATTGTCTCACAACCTGCCACAATTCATTTGCGGAGAGTTTCCACATCAGCTACCGGAGTTGAATACACCAATGACTTTAAATGGCCCCACAAGAAGAAATCTAGTGGGTTTAAATCAGGTGAGCGTGGAGGCCAGGCAGTTGGTCCACCGCTCTACTTCAGAAGTCGTAGATCTTCGTCATCCTCTGTCGGCAGCACGAGGTGTAAAGGTCCCATGTTCACAAAGGCGGTGATGGATACCTTCAAACATTTTCCTGTCTGGACATTTTCATTCTGGGAACTTTTCGTGGTACAAACAACGAACCTCCAGAGCATTGCCGTCCACCAAACCATACATAAAGTGCATATCCGCTTGCTCCTGATTTGAGTACATGGTCAGAATGGAAAACCACCAGATTCTGTCATTACCTTGTGATGAAGGAAATCACCTGCGGGAGATAAGACATTCCGGTTAATAACTCGGGAACCAAGCATTTCCGGAACTATGTTGATATAAAATATTTTTATTGTCTACATATGAGGAACTCATTCCTGAAGTTATGCCATGTATTTTTGAGACACCCTGTATACAGGCTGGCCTCGATTATTGTGATTAATTCGTCCCGCGAGCGCATTGTGCAAAACGGAAACGAGTTAATCGAATATAATAATCAATAGAAAAAATTATAATTGGTCCCTTGACCTTCTGGAATGTCCATAAAGAATTTTAAAAATACCTTTTAAATAACTTTTTAACTGTATACAATGTAAAAGATAATGAAAATAATTAGGGAATTAAATGTTTATTGCATAAAATAGCAGTTCCCAAACTGTGCGCCATGGAATATTTTAAATTTTCGAGGGAAACACATTGATACTCGACATCTGTCAGACACCGCACGAACTACTAGCTCGAGGTAGTTCACAGTTTCAACATTTACTGTTAGATATTTCTTTTGGTCTGGGTGCGCCTTGAAAAAATTACTGAGACACTAAGGGTGCCGTGAACTGAGAAAGTTTGTGAACCTCTGACATAAAATACACAATGAAGAAATGACTGTTGAGGAAATATTTGAACAGTGTTGACTTTCTCTTTTCATCAATCAATTTCCGATAGCCATCACAATCTTCTCTGGGCCCTGAACCCCAAACCTTTTGTTTGAGGTTCTCTGTGATACGAAATATTTCATCTAGTTCTTTTACTGTTATCTCCTTTGTGGTAACATTTTCATCTGGCTCATTTAAAAATTTTAATTTTTAAATGCAAGTCTGCATTGACTTTATTAGCGGGAGACAAACAAGTAACACATCTTCTTCTGATGGTTAAGGGAACACGCCAAGGCGGGCAGCAGGCAAACGTTTGTTTATTGCCCGTCCGATATGCGGTAAGCTTAACGTGCAATTCAAATCTTTTTTGACTACTACATAAAAAAAAAAAAAAAAAAATCACGTTAACTGGAAATTTGTAAAGTGAAAAGTGGTATAATTTTTTCAAATAGTGGTAACTGAAACACACGTTAATCGAACTCGCGTTATGCGAAGCCTGGCTGTACTTCAAATGTTTATTCTGTGAGTGAAGCATTCTTCTTAAGGAGGTATATATTGTTTTCCTCTTTTGTGCATTTATGATGCATTTATCTGAGTTCTTTTGTATAATTTGCTATTTAATATTTAAGAATAGTGTATCAGTTTAAACCCTTCACGTAATTAGTTCATTATATCCTTATTCCTTCTTCTTACATAAGTAGTACTGGTTTCCTCTTACCTTATTATATGCATTTAATCCAATATTTAATTTTTAAAAAAGTGTATCCATTTAATCATGTAATTAGCTTTCCCTGCTTGAAATAAATGTTATCTTAAAGTCTGTTGTTTTATCCATCAAAAATATCTGGACTTTATGAAAAATTATAGGAGTTTGCCCACATATTTTATAGCAATTGCAATTTATTCTTTGGTAAATGGGCAGGGCCGTACTTGCACTTTTAGGGGCCCAAGGCACTAAGCTTTTGGGTGTGTGTGGGGGGGGGGTGGCTTTTAGGATACCAGTTAAAAAAAAAAAAAAAACTTGCATATATAAATATAATCAGAAAAACAATTATTTTTACCGATCTGTTTAAACACAAATGTAATACTGCGAAATATAAAGAAGAGTGTTGAATTAAACTCTGCATTGCAACAGCTCATGAGGTTGTGATGACCAGCTACACGGCTTTGGTGGGTCATCACGTGGTCAGTGAATTGGCTTCCATTGCTGTGTTTCTGGCTTTCGTGACTAGCGTGTGATGCCCTTTCACAAGTAGCTCCTCATTTCATATCACGATGATTTCATAAATTTGAGCTCTCACCAGAATTGAATCCTGGCTGCCTGCACTGAAGATGTGAGCGTCAACACTGAACTACGGGGGAGCCCAACAACAGTAGAGTAAAGTACACAAATAAATATGACAAATTAGTTTAATTATTAATTTTATGACAAAAACAATATAAAAAAAAGTTGTGTTACAAAAATATAAAAACATCCACATCTTGTTTGTTAGCAGTAAAAAATAGCGGGTACATTATAAAATAGCAATGCAATAGCTAAATTGAGTTCATACAATTTATGTGCATAAATATTTTTTCCTTGGCAAAAATATCTATTAAATCATCATAATTAATACTGTTTGCTAGTTCAGATTCAATAAATAACAATGACAAATTGTTCATTTTGTCTTGAATTAAACTGTTCCTCAAATAGTTTTTTACTCATTTGAGAATAGAAAATAACCGTTTCCTGCTTGCATTATTAAAAATATTTTTAATATTGTGTCAACATTGGGAAATGTAGACCTTAGTCCATTATTAATGATATTATACATTTCACCCTTCATATTATTTTCTCCTTTAATAAACAGTAAAAATTGGATAACTTCATCTTTAAACTTTTCCGAGTCAGTGTTATTTTTATATGTACTTATTAATTTATTGATATTAATGTTGAATTCATCTAAATCAAGATTTATAAATATTTTAAAGTATCTAAAACATTGGTGTATACTTCTGTTTGTCTGTTTATTTCAGCAATTAATCTATCACAAACAACATTGATTGTATTGATAATAAACATTTCTTTCCCTTCTAAAATTACTTCATTATCTCTTGTTTTTCTTTTTTTACTTTGACTTTTTTTTTTATCTTTGTATTGCCATTCGTCAGTTAATAATTTACCTTCTTTTTCAATAATATTAAAATTATTTCTTAATATGCAACATATTTCCATGCAATGATTTCAAAAGATCAGAACCATGGTAAATTTATTGCGGGATCTTGTAATGATTTACTTGTTTTATTTAATCTATTTAATATTTTATCCCAAAGGACAGTAAGTAATGCAATTTCATATTCAACAGTTTTTTTTTATTAATTTAGTACATTCTAAACGTGCTACTGATCTTTCATGTTCACCTGTTGATATATTAATTAACTCTTCTTTTATTAATGTATAACCATTTTGAAGAGCTGAGACAGCATCAGTCCTAGCAGACCATCTTGTATTGCTTAAATTTTTCAGTGTTAGTGAATTTCTTCCCAAATATTGATTTAAGACATTCCATCTTCTTGGGGAAGCAGAAAAAAAAATTTAATTTTTTTATAAAGTAGAAATAATTCGCTGCAGTAGAACAAGATTAAGCTGCATTAGTTCCAATTAAATTTAGAGAGTAAGTAGTATATGGTACATAAAATGCCGTAGAACTATATTGCTTCAATCTGACTTGGATTCCTGAATACTTTCCTGCTATATTTGAAGCATTGTTGTAACTTTGTCGTCTGCAGTTTGTCATATCAATTGGTAAACCTCCTGATCTTTTTAAAATAGTTTTTTCCAGTGCTTTTTTTGTAAAAAAAAAATAGGTGCCCGTACTCATTCTTTGCTATCAGGAAAAATTGAAAATTAAAAGGATATGAAAAGTACTCTAAAAAAATTTTTTTTCTTGGTATTGTTACTTTAGTAGTAAAGTTTTTGGAATAAGAACAACAAATTTAGTATATTAACATAGTTTATTAAGCATAAATTTATTATTCAAGTATATAAAAAATTAAGTAAAATGAGTAAAATAAGTAAATAAATTGGTCAACTACTGAGTGCCAGGCACTCAGGATGAAGAGTCTGTAGTCACGAATGGTCGTTAGTGTAGTATTTCAAATAGAGAGCTTTATGGTAACTGAAAAAAGTTTCTAGTACCCCGGCTTGGCCTAAAACTGAGGAACTAACGAAAATGTCTATTTGAGTCTTTCCGCTTGTTGTGAATGACAAGGGTGAGAGAAGTGATTAAAGTCTTGGGGTCTCCCCCAAGCGACTGGCAGGTGAGGGCCGTGCAGACGCCTTCCCACCACTGCTGCCTCAACACTGGCTCTCTGAGTACCTCCTTGCTGGGACAACTCCAGATTTGAAAATTGTTAAAAAAGCTTTTCTCGTTGCAAAATTTATAAATGACATTTATAGAATTATTAACTAACAGCAACCTTTTTGTCGCCAAAAGGAAAGTTACTTATTAAAAAGAAGTGCACTATAGAAGTGCAATAAAAAATTGTTTTTTTGATTTTAACATAAAAAGTAAATGATAGATTTCAATCGGAATAGTTTTCCCTTGATAAGCATCGAATAACACATAGCTAATGTGATTTTTAAATTTTTAGCTCCATTAGTGACAGAAATAGAGGGGGACACCAAAATTACTCACATTTTCCTGTCTGGCACCGCCATTTTTAATTTTAAAAATATTTTAAAATTATATTTTAAACCTACTTGTTGAGCTCTTTCCAACAGTGTATAATAAGCTATAGGTTGTCTACCAAATCTCCCCCACATTTACCCCCCCCCTCCATTTCTCAGACAAATTTTTGTCAACAATGATCAAGGCATTATGTTGGCCCACATGATGTACAAACCCATGCAAAATTTCAACTCAATAGGTTGAATGATTCCAGAGATACAATGCTGCGACAGATGGATGGACAGACAGACAGACAACTGAGTAACATTATAAGTGTCCTACGTTGGACTACAGACCCTAAAAGTAAAAATAAACAACATAAGTAAAAATAATTTCATAATAAAGTTTTTGTAGAATATTCCAAATTTTTATTAAGTTTTTCATCCGACACCCTATGCCTAATTCTTTTCTTCCTCTCTGTTTGTCTCTTGCTGAATGACATTTCCAAAGCAGCCATGAATCGACATATTTTGCTTAATCGAAGTGGGTTAGTGGTAGGCCTACAATTTTAAGAAACTGTAGTGAAGAAACTGTTTTCATTTTCAACGCAGCTCTGGTTGGTCTGGCGATCAGATTCACTTGTGAAAATCCTTGTTCAAATTCACTCGATGAAATTTGTATCGTACTCGGAGCGTCCATCAAATGCTTCAATTCTTCTGAAACCATCTTTTCAATTAGGTATTTCCGAAATCCACGAATTGTATCTCTTTCATTTAACTGTAACCTAATTGACAATTTTTTAACTTCATTTTTACCAAATGCCAACAATTCATGTTTAGAGGTATTTAATACCTTCATTGTCCTCGTTTTCTTTCTCTCGACATTGGTATTGTCACTAGTTCTTAAATTTGAATTGGTTAAATTGGCCTTGGTTATAAGACACTTAGACATAAATAGTAATAATAATAAAGAGTTAAAAATACTACAAAACATTAACTGGACATTTACCATTAACAGACTTGGGGTAATCTTGAAATTTTATTTAAAAATAAAATCCATTCTTCGGTTTTTGTTTTTTGAAAATAAATTAATACTTTTTCATTCAAGTTGGGTGCACTTTTCAAATTAGCACTGCTCGCGTCGCAGTTCCTTTGCCTCGTTTTGTAACTTCTGAAAAATGCATATTGGCAACCTGCCAGCTAGGCATTGACTGAACCACTGGGACTGAAATGTGGAACTGCATAGTGCATGGTTCCGCCTATGGTTAAACTTCATAGTTGAAAACGATTTTGTGTTTTTATTCATTTATTATTGAAATGATTACTGGAAATAGAGGATGAGTATACTATATGCGGGACTTGTTAATAAAAATATTCATTGTGTTCCATTGTTCTTCACAAAATTTGATATAACTCCGTTGACTGTATATTTAGATTTAAAAAGCTGTGGGTTCTGCAGTTCCGCAGTGCCTACCAATGAGCTACCCATGGTAATTACCACTATGTTCCATATAAATTTTGTTGTTACTGCTCCTAAATCCTAAACCAAGTTTACTTAAAAGCTGACAGTAGCATTAATTCTTTTCAAAATATCTAGGCTAATAATCGGTTAATCTTTACTAGCTGGTTGATTGTTGCGAGTAGCAGTAATTGATATGCCTAGCCCGTGCTATGGTTAGTCTTGGTTAGAGTGCTTATCCCCCCTTCTTACTGCTGTTTTAATAGTGGAAAATGAGTTTCCTATTTTAAAACAGCGGTAAGGGGGGATAAACACCCAAGACTAACCATTGTGAGCTATTCATATGCAGTGATGTCACGCCTCCTGTCAATGATCAACCAGAACAGTACCAGCTTGTAAAGATTAACCTAATTTTCTCAAATCTAATAAACATAATAAACACACACACACAGCATTAATATGATCTGATGAAAAAGGACGTTCGCCACTTGTGTTTGTCACTGGAATTTTGGGAAAAATTTTCAGAATTGTTTCAAAATTCGAAAATGTCGATCTAAGTCCATCATTAATACAGGTAACCCTCATATAACACGGTAGTTTGGTTCCTACAAAATATCGTGTAATGTGAATCTGTGTTATACGGGACTAAGAACCAGTACAAAAAGAGGGATTACGTTCCAAAAGCTAACAAAAATACACCTTTTTTTTTTTATAACTATCGAAAACTTTATTTTTATAATAGTAATAACTTAATATTTTAACTTAATTTTTGTAATAGTAGTAACTTAAATAGTAATAGCTAAACAAATGTCTTACCTTACAAACTGTGATACTTATATGTCAGATAATTTACGTTATTTAATTTTCTTCCTCGCTTCTAAGCACAATCAAATGTGAATGCTGAAGAATATCTTCACTTTCTGAACTTTCTTCTGCAGCATCTAGGTTTCGTGTACCTTCTGCTCTATTTAAAAAAATCAGCAATCTGGGTTTGTTTTCTTTTGCCTTGATAGAGCTTTGTAAATTTCTTGATGTGGAGCTAAACATTTTTGAAGCTCCCCTTTGAACTTTGTGCTTCTTTCAGTCGAAGGATTTGCATTCAAAAAATAAGATTCTAATTGCTTGGCTACGTTTATGCTTCCCGTATGCTTTTTTAGTGTAAAATTTGGAACTTCAGAATTTTAATCTGTGCTATCATCCTCTGAATTGATTTGGTTTACCTCCGATGCCTTTTCCACCAAATCCACTTTAACAGCCTCTTTTTCTACCAGTAGTTCTTGAACGTTTTCAGTAGTCATCATCAAAACCTTCCCCTCCTACTGACTTAGCAAGTTCCTACTATTGCACTGATTCCATTTTCTGCTGGTTCGACCATATTTCCTGAACGAACTGACTCCAGCCATACATTTTTCCAACATGCATTTAATGTTGATGGTTTTACTTCTTTGAGCGATAAAGCTATGATTCCGATACAGTCCACAATTGAGAAATGTTTGCATGCCTCCATCGCTTCAATAGATTTGGAACCATTTTATTCCAAAATCCATTGTAACTATTTTCTGATGTACAGTAATGAGTTTTAAAGGTAGATATAATGCCTTGATCTAATGGCTGAATTAAAGAAGGTGAATTAGGTGGTAGGAACATTACTTCAATGTTTGGATGACTTAAACTTTTTGGATGGCCTGGCATGCTATCCAATAGTAATAAAACTTGGAAATCTAGATTTTTTCCGCTTTAAAACAGTAAAAATAATAAGGAATTAATAACAAAGAACATGGCACACACAATACACGCAAGTGAGATATAGAGTAATGAGTTTCTGAAAATTTATTTATGTTTTTTATAAGATTGAATATTTCATGGAAGGGGAAACACATTTCACCTTAATGTGAAATGTGTTTCCCCTTCCATAATGCAGATGAACTCAATAGTTTTTTTGCATTGATATTTACAAATGAAAAACCTTTTGTGGCAATGGAAAATTGTGGGAGTGAAGTTGAAAAATATGTAATTAATGATATTGAAATTTCGCAAGATTATTTAATGAAAAAACTTTTGAGCCTACAGGCTAGTAACGTCCATGATGATGGAATATACCCTATAATCTTAAGGGAGGCGGCAAGTGAGTAATTATGCGAGCATCACTAGACTCTGGGGAGATTCCCTTGGATTGGAAAAGTGCCAATATATCTCCCATACATAAGGGTGGCTCTGAGAGTGAAGTGGGAAATTATCGACCTGTCAGTCTGACTTCAGTGGTAGGGTAAATCATGGAGGCAATGATCAAGGGTGGAATTCAGGATCATTTGGATCGAATTGAAATTCTCAAGGATACTCAGCATGGTTTTGTAAAGGGAAAAACATGTTTAACAAATCTGGTTTGCAATTTTCAAAGGGTCACTCACAAGCTGGATTTAGGGAATAATTTCTACATTGTTTATTTAGATTTCAGCAAAGCTTTTGACTCAGTCTCACATGAGTGGTTGCTTTATAAGCTGGAACAGGTTGGAATCACTGGGAAAATTCTTAGATGGATAGCAGGATGGCTTCAGGGCAGGAAGCTGAGGGTTGTGATAAATGGCTATTCCTCTCAGATTGGGTTGATGTAAGAAGTGGGGTTCCCCAATATTAGGATCACTGTTTTTAATTTTCATAAACGACATTGATGAAGGGATAGAGGGTGTGATGTCTAAATTTGCAGATGATGTTAAAATTGGTAGAGTAGTTAATGATCACTGTCAAGCTGAGCTTCTTCAGAGAGACCTAGATAGACTTCAGGAATGGTCAGAAAAATGGCTGCTATGCTTTAATCCAACAAAGTGTAAGGTATTACAGCTGGGAAACAGTAATCCCAAAATAACTTATTCACTTGGTGGAGTTCAACTAAACCCCAGTACTGGAGGAAAGGGACTTGGGTGTTACGATATGGTCAGACATGAAATTCTCTGAGCATTGTAAACAGGTTGCAAAGAAGGCCCATGTCGTCCTATCGATGATCTATTGAACTTTTGCAAGTAGAGATAGGGACATGATAATCCCATTATATAAGGCTTTTGTTAGATCACACTTGGAATACTGTGTTCAAGTATGGAGTAATTGGCAAAGACGAGTAACTCGCCTGGTGAGATCGGCAAAAGGGCATCCTTATGAAGCAAGACTTCGAATATGTGGGTTGCAGAGTTTGGAAACTAGACACCTTAGAGGAGATTTGATTGAGGTGTTTAAGGCTCTGAGAGGCATCAGCAAAATGAATGAGGATGAAATTTTCAAGATTATAAATGATGCTAGAACTGGGGGACATAAATTCAAGTTACGGGGAGAAATGTTTAGATTGGCCTGCAGGAAGTTTTATTTTAGCCAGCGAGTTATAAATTACTGGAATAAGTTGCCTACGTGGATGGTAGAGGCTGACAGTTTGGGGAAATTCAAAGGTCATCTGGATAGTACCTTCGGGTCAGGGAAGCACATAGGATGTTACATTTAATTTCCTTTTCTTTTATTAATTATTATTATTATTTATTTATTATTATTTTTTATCATTGTTTTATTCGGTTTTTTTTTTTGGCTGGTGCAGCATAAGCCACAGGCTTTCTTGCACCATGCGGCCATTACTAATACTAATGTGAAAACCCACAGAATTCCAGCAAATGCCAGAAGATCAAGTTTACTAACCATTTATAACTAGATTGTATGAACAGAAAAGCCCAATAAAATGGAAAGTGCAAATTGTTTTGATTGTTTTATGGTAGTGACTGCCAGAAAGCTGCTTTAGAAAAATATCAGTTTTTGTTATATATTTCATATTTGTATCATGTACCCTTTCCATACAATAGCAGTTATAAAAAAAAAAAAAAGGTAAACTGCAACCATTATCAAACCCACAGCAGGATGGAAGCCTCCTCAACAATTCATGTTGAGGGAAATGAACTATAATCTGCCATGCTGGTCCAGTGCTGTTTGGCAGATTGACCATATTTAGTGGTCACAAGCTTGAACCATGGTCTATTCAAAGCGCTGTGCTACTCCACTCCCTCTTCTGACCACTCAGCTATGGAGGCCTTTTATACAGTTATAATATAATTATTATTATATACCATATTTGTACATTTGTTTTTGCAAATTTGAGTTGCTGGCTATTCCTGTGAAATATATTATGTGATTAATTTTTAAGATTATTGACACTGTTTTTCCAGTTCAGTAGTGTGGATATGTCAATTTTTTTTTTTTTTTTATCTAGACTGTTTGGTCGTGACATGATTGGTATAGCTTTCACAGGTTCTGGGAAGACACTGGTATTCATTCTTCCAATACTCATGTTCTGTTTAGAACAAGAAACAAAGCTACCATTTATACCAAATGAGGGACCATATGGACTTATTATATGTCCTTCTGTAAGTTTTAGTTTTATTATGCATTGTTTGAAATGTGACCATGAACTGGCAAAACTGTTATTATTCTGTGGAACTGTAAGATAATTTATCACGATGCTTGAGCAGACAGGTTCAGATATATTTCATTGTGCATTAGCAGCATTTATACAAAAATTTTTTATTCTTTTATTATGAAAACCTAAACACAAAATGCGTTAGAACCAATAGTACTTAGTACTATGCATAAGTTGAAGGCTGAGAAGACAGAAAATACTTGTTGACATTAGATTGGAATTTCTGTACATCGTAATTTTTAGGAAATACATGTGAAGGAAGGTGTTTCAGAGAACAGAAGTAGATGGGATAAAGGAGGGAAACTTGGCTCTGTGAATTTGGAGTTTAGATCACGAACAGATGCTGGCTTGTTGAGGGACTGATTTAGAAGAGAGTAGGGGAATTACTGATGCCAATTCAGAAGAAAAGTGTTCTTCTGAACTGGCATCTGTAATATAGAAAAGGCATGCAGTAAAACTGAATGTTTATGAGACAGTGAATGGAGAGACTTTGTAAGAGCCAGTTCATTAATTAACCTGACTGCTTTCTTTTAAATGGAGCCTAAAAGGTTGAGAGAGGTTTTGGGGCACCACCCCAGATGTGGGAACAATATTCTATGGTAGGGTAGATTTGAGATTTGTGCAGCAATAAGTAGTTGTTTATAAGAAAGGTAATTCTGAGAGTGAAAAAGAAAACCCAGTTTTTATGATGCAAAGAGAAAGCAATATTTGTGGTGTGCATATAATAAGAGATGGGGATTTAAAGTCATGGCAATCTCTAATAGAGATATGTGATTGTGTTCAGTGAAAGGTTCCTCTGCAAGGTGCTGTCATCATCAAAATTATGGATAGGATTTCCACTCACTGGAAGAAGCTCACTAATATACAAGAGGAAAAGACTGGGCAAGAGAACAGAATTTTGGGTAATACTAGCATAAGAGAAGTTAGAAGGCAGAGGTCCATCGACCATTATCTGCAGTGAGTGGTGTGAGAGAGAAAAAAAACTGGGTATCTGTTTGCAAAAAATTTAAGAGTTGATGGATTTATTCATAACTGTGGAAAGAGTGAAATGAGACAATCTTTTTAAAGGAACTGATTGGATATAGCAAATTTTAAAACAGGCAAAAACACCTATGGAATAAGAAAGTTTAAAAGGCAACACAGAAGAAGAGCAGGTTCAGGAACTCAGATTTTAAGAACATGTGGATATGTCATCAGGACCTGGAGCTTTATTGACATCAAGATCATTCAGAATTCTTCTAACATTAAGATGGAAGACCATGGAGGCCATTGAGTGGAGTGTTGGGTATTGTAGGAGGTGACTTAACAAAATCTTGGATACAATAGAGAAGTAAATCAGGATGATAAGAGGCTAGCTTTATCTTTAGCTGAGGATGTAGTAGAACTATAAGATTGTAATAAGGTGGAAGTATAGATAGACAGAAGTTGTGCCTAATAGCTTTGATAAGTGATCAGAATGCTTGACTACCGCTTGGACAAGAAGCAAGCTTTCTACCCTTAGCCTGTTCAAAATTGAGTTTGGATGACTGATTGATAACTGTTTTTTTCATCTGTGTAGAGCTCTAAGTGTTTGGACAAAAACATTAAGCTGGAGATTTGGAGATTTGGATACAAGCCAATTGCAATGTGCTACATTTTTTATCTTGTGAACTGCCTTGGAACAATTTTTGGAAAACTACTGTTAGATAAAGGACAAGGTTTTAGGTTGGAATCCCAAAAAGAATAATTTCACTGAGGGTCTGAGCAGTCATTGGGATTGAAATATTTAAAACTGTAATCCAATAAAGGAAAAGAAGAATAAATATCATATTGCTATAATGCCAAACCACATGAGGCTGAGAATGGCAATGAGTGTGAGAGAGAGAGGCTCCATTTGAGAGGAAACCATCACCAATTTTAAATTTGAAGCGCTGAGAGTATCCCAAACATTGACCATGTATTTTGAAGCATTGTTTGTGAGAAAAAGATTGAGTGTTGGCTGTTTTGCAAGATTTTACGAGGATTAGGATTGTCTAGAATTGTGGTAGGTAAACAGACAAGCTGTGTGAGGCCTTAGTAATTGCAAAAGACTCATTATTTCAATGAGCTGGGGCCATGTAACTATAAACTGAAGGCCAGTTTAGTCCTGAACATTAAATCTCTAAGGAAAATTAACTCACTGTTAGGAAAGCTAAACTTTAGCAAGTAGAGTTTCAAAGAAATGAAGTGAAAGAGTTCTAAGTGATCAGTGGAGTTGAGTGCATGATGGAAGCAACATGAATTTGACAGAATTGGGTAGAAAGATTTTAAGCAAAAGGAGATCAAAGAGAGGAAATTCCAAATTAGGACATCTCTGATAACAAATATCAGAGCAGATATTCCTTGTCATATCCACAAGTACTTACATCAGAAGCAAAAGGAATCATAATGAGTATGGACAGATTTTAAGTGCATTACTGCATTGGCCGATCATGGGGGATGTTTTGTTCCCTCCAAAAATCAATTAACCTTGAGAATGTTAGTCCACTTATGTCCACTTGGAGACGAACTATTATCTGTGGTTTAGCTTAAAGTTACTGATATTTTTTTAAAACCTATTTTACATTCACTGCTTGGTTATCCACTTAGAATGAAAATATTTGTACTTGTTTGCATAGGTTTACCAATCTATTAGCAAACCTAATTACTAATAATTACTAATTACATCACCCACCGGTAGCCTGTAGGCTACCGGTGGGTGATGAGGAAGTTTTTATTGTGTATTGTGTTTTCTTTTTGTATTATAAAAAGACCAATAATTTTTTTAGAACAAAGAATTAAATTACATCTGCACAAAGTTGGCGAAATATGTGAGGCCAATGGTGTTTCTGGCTTGTTTGAAATGTTTAACATGTTCACTGCTTCCTCACAAAAATATGCAGCTTTGGATTTTTAATCCACTTGGAGGGGAACCACCCTACTTTTAGAACTTTTCATCCAATGAAAAAGTTCTAATGACAGAAGAAAAAAACCAGATATTTTTTACAAGCAACCTTATCGGAGGCTAATTAATTCAGTCATAGTGAGAAGAAAACTTAAATATGTCTCTGCCTTTCTCAATCCATATTGACTCAATCTCATGGTTTTCAATACTGGATCAAAAAAGGTCATTGAAAAAGTCAGTAGTGAAAGTATTAAAGCATGGCAGGAAAGGTGTCAATAATTGTCGTGACATGTTGTTGTTGTTCAGTTTAACGACACAAGGGCTACTAAGGCCAAACTGTGTCTCTTCATCGTTAATTGGCAAAAAGCATATTGTTAGAGAAATTACATTATATGCTTCTGTACAAACCAATGTTTTAGATATAATAAAAGTTCTTCAATATTTGCTTCATTTCCTAAGATGCGAGATAAATCAGGTGTCGTGACTAGGAAAGTTTTGCAATACAGCTTTGTTTATTTAATTTTTTCAAAGTAATTTCCTCTACATTCAATACACCTCTCCATCCTCCAAAACCAATCTTTAAACCAGTTCTGCCAAGTTTCACTAGGGAGTAAAGCACACTCGTTGTCCCAAGCCCGTAGAAGGTCCTCATCACTGGAAAACCGCCTCCCTTTTAGCTTCATTTTCACATGCGGGAACAGTGCAAAGTCGCAGGGAGCAAGGTCTGGGCTGTAGGGAGGGTGCTCGAGAAGTTTCAGTCCTGTCGTGGTCAAATATTCGGTGCAGGCTTTGGCGCAGTGAGCTGCAGCATTATGTGATGGAGGTACCAGGTGTCCATTCTTGACTTTGGCCGCAGGTTCTTCATAGATCCAATGACTTTAGGCAGGCATTGTTCAGTATACCACTTAGCTGTCACTGTCTTCTGCGTGTCCAAAACGACACATTCCACAATTCCACTCGATTTGAAAAATACAGCTATCATTTTCTTCTTTACAGATCGGGATTTTCTGACAATTACGGGTGTGTTGTCATCATCAAAGACCCAAACTTTGTTTTGAGCCTTGGTCGGCAGATCGTAATAGTACAGCCAAGTCTCGTCACCTGTCAGGATGTTGTTCACATACCGAGATTGTCCCTTATCAAACTTTTTTATCATCTCCTGGCACCAAGTCACACGTCGTGTCATCTGCTCTTCAGTCAGTTGATGCGGCACCCAGAGAGAACAAAGTTGCTTCACGTGCAAATGATCTTGCAGAATCGAACGAATTGCTGGTGCATTTAGGCCCAAAGTATCCTCTATCTGTTGGTAGGTCACTCGCCTATTTTCATCAATCATTTTCCTCACAGCAGTAACGTTTTCCTCCGTAACTGATGTTCGTGGCCTTCCCGGCCTCTCAGAATCCTCCAGAGTGAAATTTCCCCTTTGGAATTCTCTATACCACCTGAATATCGTTGTACGATGTGGACAATCATCATCTAGTGCAAGAGTCATTTCTTCTAAGCACTGGTCTATGGTTAAACCACGCACAAAATTATACTGCAAAACTGTCCTTATCTCATTTCGTGACCACGATGCCATCGCAAGCACTTTACACTCTCACTACTAATGAATAACTGAGCCCATCGACTTGGCGCATCGGCTACTATGCACGTATGAACATGTCTCAACATGCAGCAACAAGCAGCTTCCTGTGATTCATTGTTGCGTCATATTGCAAAACTTTCCTAGTACCCTTTGTATATAATGACTTAAGTCAGATGAAAATTTTCAAAAGAAAGGTGAGATTTGTTCATTAAGATAGATGACTAATGTTATGCTTAATTGCTGATGAGGTAAATTTATCTAGAGAAAAAGTTGAAGCCATTTTTGGAGGAATCTTGGAACATTGAGGAAAGTTTCTGCCAAGTTGTTAAATAAGACTAGAATAGTAAATCAACATTATTGGTGTTTCAGTGACCCTTGAAAGTAAATGTCAGGATCTATATTAGAAACCTTTTCCATCTCTGATATGTGCATCACAAAAAAGTGAAAAATTTGATTAAATGTTTGATTTCCCTTGAAAATCAAACACAGTTAATCAAGGAGCTTCTTATGGCTATTCTCAGCTGAATGTCGTTTGGCCTTACAAGATTGTGAAATGGGGTGATCTACATGATTTCTCTTTTCTTTGTTTGGATTACTGTTTTAAATATTTTGCCCATAATGTTTTCCCAGATTGTGTGAATGAAATCATTCTTGTAGGAATGAATCCCTTAATTCTTCATTCCACCCTGAAATCTCATACTTTATCTAAGACATTGATTTTCCTCTAAATGTACTAAGGTTTTTTTTTTTTTTTTTTTTTTTGAGGATAAGAATGTAGCTTATATTGGCTTATATTCAAATCTCCAACTTTATTTTCTGGCTGCACAAAAGCTCACAGCAGCTTAAAAAATATATTAATCAATCAAAATTTAGTTTTAAACAAGGTTAAGAATAGAAAAATTTCTTTTGTTGAAATGGTAGTTGTCTTCTCATCTCTTGCTAAAGCTATTGGCTGAAACTTCGATCATTCTGCAGATGGACAGAAGTCTAAGTCCACCTCTTTTTACCTGATTGTACTGTTTGTATCCTTAGCTAAAAATAAAACTGATTTATTAGCATCCTGCTTTTCTTCTCACTCTTGTATTGATGATCTTGGGAAATCACCTCATACTATCTGATTATGATCAGTGACAGGGATTGTCAGTGTTGATCCACTGTTGATATATTGGCTTACATTTTTATGTTTGGCAGCAGTAGTAGTAGCAGTGGCATTTGATGCAAGAAAGCAAGTGTATGAGCTTATGCAGCATCAGCCAAAAAAAAAAAAAAAAAAAAAATCACACCATTCCCTCCAAATGCCTGTCCAGTTCCTCCTTAAATTTATTCAACCTATCAACTTCCACAACGACAGATGGAAGTTTGTTCCAGCAATTAACCACCCGCTGGCTAAAGGCAAATTTCCGCACATCTAATCTACATCTGTCTTTTCTTAATTTGAATTTATGCCCCCTTAGGTTCGTAATCTGAACAAGTGGAAGGATCCCATCAGAATTCAGCGTGCTCATCCCATTCAAGGCTTTATGGGCCTTGAATGGGTTGAATACTACTATTACTACAACAACCTCATGTAGAAATAATAGGATTGTCACCCTATCATTTCTACATGAGGGACTGAACAACTTGATCACCCCTCACATATAGTTTCACAAGATAATCACTGATGTGTAACAATAAGGAAATGCTTCTAATAAAGTTAGTCTTATTCGTTTATTGTCATACGTGATATCATCTGTAGTATTGCTACCCTGTTTCATAGATATACTGCTGATATTATATTCATTGTTTTTATCATTATAACATAAATTGTAATAAATTGGCTTGATGACATAGTTGATACTTAAACATACTTTATCACCTTTTGTAGGCTGCTCTGATTTTAAGGCATGTGGGTAACAAAAATTCTTGCACATTCCTTGGGGACACAAGCATCATGAATTGTATGAATCACAAATAAAAGAGATGAAACACCAACACATAAGAAACTACTGTTTTTGAATGTGATTTCAATGTGTGTTCCAGCACTAAATGTGCATAAGTATTGCTATACAATAAAATGACCATTTTTTTCTCCTTTAAAGAGAAATAAGTGAATTTAAATCTGAGCTTAAATTTTGTGTCACCCACTATTTTCAAGGGGAAAGAAAATGAAAGATTTGTGTATGTATAGAGTAAATGAACTTCCACTATAATGCTCTCAAAGGGACCTTGAAAAGTACTATAAGCTGGAGGCTATTTTAAATTTTTTTATCAATATTTTTATCAAAATATTGATAAATGGGTAATTATTGCTTTGATATTGATAAGCGGGTAATTATTTCTTTTTTTTTTTTTTTTGTAGTGTTTATGAAGCAGTGGTTTGCATGCAAGTTTAAAAACATTGCACACTTAACGTTACTATGCTTGCTTTTTTTTTTTTTTCCTTCCCCCTTTTCACTTAAAAGAATGAAAATTTTTAGAAAGATTTTATTAAACTAAACTAATCATTTTAAGTATTACTATATAAATGTAGTATTAATATAATAATAACGATAGTAATAATAATGAGGTGAAATTAGCCCAGTGGTTACAATGCTGGACCATGAATTTCATGGACCTCCGTTTGAATCCCACAAAAAAAAGTATTGCAGGGAGAGAGAAGGATAAAAAATCTTGAAAATTGCTTCATCAGACCTGCTTCCCCCAAGGTTGAAGTGACGGCTGAGGCAGAGAGTGGTACCATCTGGTGCTGCTCCCTATAACTACCACCTGCCATGAAATGCAAAAGCAAGAAGTAGAAATATTGATATACTTTATACTGTATAAAGTCACTTGCATTCAGCTTTAGGCAGATGTGTCAGTTTGAAAAGTTGGAGACAGTCTTCCATGGACAATGGTGGAGGAATTGGCACTGTCTCTTGTATGGCTACCACAACTGAAGGGAAAGTCTATTCAGCCCAACCAACCGGAAATTCTTCTTGTGCAACTGTACTAATGACCATCCAGGAAAGCAGAAGAAGCCAATGCATGAAATGGGGCATTGAAATGAATATGTTCATCATGCAAGGGAACTATGAAGTAATGAAGCTAGAGACAGACATGACAATGTACAGGATGAAACTACACATTAAATGGTTGGAATGGTTCCTGACTGTTCAGGTCACTGAACAGTTAATAGTAGACCGGAGATGGACCATCGTCACAAAGAAACTGATAGTTCCTTCAACCTTGGAAAAAATCAAGCAGGATGCGAATGACTAACTACAAAGAACAATGAGTGTGGACACAACCAAACCAGAACTGGAGGAGGATCACCCAGTACAAGGACTACAGCCTAGAGCAACTGAAGTTAGAACAGACCAGATTGCGATATCCGGAATAGAAGAAGAGTGGAAGAATTCCCTAGCAGAACTTCAGTTGTAGAAGAAGAGTGAAGCGAATGGACCCCACAGTGACTCGCACCATACTGAAGCAGAGACCCAACAGAATACCCAACACAATACCTTGACACCCTCAAGCAGAAACTGTTGGCATTCAGCAAGAGACTTTGTTATTACAGGGAGACTGCCCAGAGGGAAACAGACAACATGATATTTGATGAAAACCAGAGAGCCTTCTACAGGAAAATTGGACAAGAGGAGAAGGAAGGCAACAGACCACTCAACCAGAAGGCATTCGAGTTCTAGGGCAACCTGTAGCAGCGAAGATAGCCATAATGGCCATGCCCCTGGATAGATCTAGAAAGGAAGAAAACCAAGAACAGAACATACAAGAGATGACTGAATGGGAGATTTTGGAGAAAGAAGTACAATAGTCAATCAGGAAATCCCACAACTGGCAAACCCCAGGAATAGATAACATCCACAACTACTGGTACAAGAAGTTCAGCTGCACACACACACACACACACACACACACACACACACACACACACACACACACACACACACACACACACACACACACACACACACACACACACACACACACAGGCATATAGCAGAGAGTTCACCCAGATCCTGATTGTGTCAGGCATCCTGACACAATCCCAGAGTCTGACTCAAGGAATCACCTAACTGAAGACTAAGAACAAAGACATCACAAACCTGGTGAAGTATAAACCATTCACTGTCTCTCAACATTGTACAAGATCCTAACCAGCTGCTTAACTAAGAAGATATCAGACCACTTGGAGAGCCAGAACATCAAGAGCAGCAGAAGTGATGTAAGCAGATGAGTTAAGGATGCAAGGAGCAGGTGACCGTTGACATTGCAGTTATTGAGGAAGTCTACAAGAAGCACCGCGATCTATACATGGCCTACATCAACTACTGCAAAGCCTTCGACTCCATGCCCCATAGCTGGCTGCTGGAGACACTGAAGATCTACAAAGCCAACCAGACACTGACACACTTTAGCATTAGCATTAGTAGAGGCATATGATGCAAGAAAGCAAGATTATTCAGCATCAGCCAAAAAAAAAAAAAAACACTCCCATTTCACCCCACCGTTCGTTCGAAATACCTGTCCAGTTGAGCTTTAAATTTGTTTAGGCTATCAACTTCAACAACAAGTGATGGAAGTCGGTTCCACCAACCAACCACCCGCTGGCCAAAGGCAAATTTCCGCACATCTATCCGACATCCGTCCTTCCTCAATTTGAATTTATGCCCTCTGAGGTGATTATTCTGAGCAAGGTGAAGAATCCCATTGGCATTGAGCATGCTCAAACCATTCAAAGCCTTATACACCTCTATCAGATAACCTCGCCGGTGCCTAGTCTCCAGACTCTGTAATTTGCAAAACTTAAGCCTTTCTTCGTAAGAGCAACCCTTTGTTCCATTCACTAATCTTCTTGCCCTTCTCTGTACCCGTTCCAGCAGCTCTACATCCTTCTTGAAATGAGGCCTCCAGACCTGTATACAGTACTCAAGATGTGGCCTAACCATTGCCTTATACAAGGGAATAATCACCTCCTTATCCCTGCTAGAAAAATTCCTGTATATCATTGGCAAGACACCATGAGCTACTCTTGCAGCTCGTCTGCACTGCTCAGAGAACTTCATATCTACATGCACAATTACCCCCAGGTCCTTTTCATTCTCCACCACTGTCAGTGTAGTACCGCAGAGTTGATACGTTGCTCTGGGGTTACTGTTTCCCATATGTAGTACTTTACATTTGTCAATGTTAAACTTCATTTTCCACCTCTCAGCCCATCTGTTCAACCTTTCCAGATCCTGTTGCAGCAGCATAGCGTCAGTAGTGTCCTTAACAACCCTGCCAACCTTTGTATCATCTGCAAACTTGGACATTAAACTTGATATCCCATCATCAATATCATTCATAAACACCGAAAACAACAACGGACCCAACACTGAACCCTGAGGAACTCCACTAATAACATTAGTCCACTTCCTAGAAGCAACCATGACAAAATGGAGGACCACCATCAAGGTCCAGAACATCATGATCAGACCAGTACCTGTCTGAAGAGGAATCTTCCAGTGAGATTCCCTGAGCCCACCATGGTTCTGTCTAGCACTGAACCCACTGTTGATCATGCTTAATAACATCAATTATGGATATACCCTAAAAGAAGCCGCACATTCTCTTACCTGATATACATAGATGACATAAAATTGTATGCTGCAACTGAGAACCAACCCCAACAGCTACTCTTTTTTTTTTTTTTTTGTTAGTTGTTGGCGCATCAGCTTCTATGGCCATATTGCACCTCCCAAAGTTTTTGCATTTTACTGTGATTCAAGCCCAAGGCGGTAATCGAACCCGCGACCTTGGGTTGCCAGGCAGGCACTTTACCTACCTGGCTAGCCCGGTCGGCAACAGCTACTCTGGATCACCAAAGAGTTTAGCACTGACGTCAAGATGCAGTTTGGCCTAGACAAATGCAAGACCCATGGATTGCATCAGGGATATCTAGTCGGCTGAACTACCAGCTGAAGACCGATGAAGAGATTAAACCATGAGAGAGAGAGAGAGAGAGAGAGAGAGAGAGAGAGAGAGAGAGAGAGGATCTACAAATATTTGGGGATTTTGCAGGCTCGACAGCTAGAACACAAAGAAATCAAGGCCACATCATTGAGAAATACCAACAGAGACTGAATGGTGAATGGTGGGAACATGATCAGAAACTGTTGGCATTCAGCAAGAGATTTGTCATTACAGGGAGACTGCCATAAATACTTATGCAGTTCCAGTACTAACATACTCCTTCACGATCATAGATTGGGCCAACTCTGAGCTGGAGGAGATTATGAGATTGACAAGGATAATGATTCTGAAGAGCTGCCAACACCAACTGAAGTCGGCCATTGAGAGATTGACCAGATCCTGGAAAGGAGGAGGGAAGGGACTGAGAGGTCTCATTGAACAAGAGAGGAAGGCGATTGAGAACCTGTGATTAATTCCAGGAAAATGCAGCATCGATCTACCAAGCTATAAGAAAGATAGGCAGCTGGCACTCAACCTTAACAAGGAGACATGGCTCACACAGAAGAAACAAATACAAAGATGGGCAAAGAAGGCACTCCAAGGCAGACACTACAATGACCAACAAGGCTACATAGATAAGATGGCTTCTAACACATGGCTCACAAATGGGAGGCTCCTCTCTGAGACTGAAGAATTCATGCTCTCCGGCCAAGACCAGTTAATCAATGCCAGAAACTACATTTTTTTTAAAAAAATATTTTATTTATTAAAGAAGATGGTCCCAGCCAGCTTTCCTGGCAACCCCCACCATCTATTGCAATACTGTACAGGTAATTTCTAGCATAACGTGTGCTACCACTAGTTGGTTATTGTTCCTGGCACATGGAGACAGTCGGAGATTGTCTATCAGTGCACGGATGATATCAAATACAGCATTAATTGTCTGCCAGTGTACTGATAATATCATACACAGTATCAATATAATAATACCGCCAAATTGGAGGGTGTATCAGTTCATTAGTTCATATATATAATGTAATAATATAATATTATAACCAACAAATTGCTTTTATCCTTCAGAATATAGTGGTATTTGTACAGTATTTTGAAGATACTAACTCTAATGTTATTATAACACAAAACAGCACACAGCATAGATTACACTGTCAAAGATTGCCTAATTGGGGGTGGAGCATAATGCCTCCCTAATACCGAAGGATTCATGCTCGTCAGCCCCTATTATCTCTGAGCTCATCCTATCAGATTTTTATTTTTTTGATAGACTGAAGGCATACCTGCATGGTCGAGTGTTTGAGAGTGATATGGAACTCATTTTTGATATTAAACATGTCAGTGAAGTTACACTTTTTACCAAAGTTTAACCTAACTGCCTGAAAAGAATGCTGGAGAAAATGAATGTATAGTGGTTCTTACATCAAGTGATATTTTTACAAACCTTTAAAAAAAAAAAATAAAAATAACACACAGCCAAAACCCGTTAAAATGCGATTCCACTTATAACATGATGCAAGCATAGCTCCCATTTTTCATCAGTTGAAATGTGATTTTAGTCACTGAAGAGCAGCATTTTGGATTCCTTGTGAACACGTGGCGATATTTTCAGTTTAACTCTGAATCCGCGATATGCATTATCACTTGATTTCCGTAAGAACAATAATAAACAACTTGCTTGTTGACTTGTATTGCTGAGGCACTCGTTGATTGATTTGCAAACTAGATTTTACAGTTAAAATGTCTTATTGAAATTGTTAAAAAGAAACAGAGATGCAATGAAACAGTCAACCCTTGATTCAGTTTTTTTTAAAAATGAAAGACTTGAAAGTAACGAATAAAATGTGTAAAAGTTGGTTTGCTAATGTCTACTTAGTAATTGAAAGAACAAGGAGTGCATTATTTTTTCCTTTTTCTCCTGAATTTTCGACAGTTTGTTAATTTTAAAACATGAATGTAACAGTCAATACCACAATGTGGAAAAGCAGTGTTTGTGAGTATTGATTTGTTTTTGTGACAAAAGGTGTGTGCTTATTGTGTTTATGTATATTTAACAACATGGTATTGATTTTTTAAATACTTCATTATACAGTGCATCAATAAAAGATTGAAACAATGCCATTGCATATTATTTCCATTATTATTCTTTGCGTGATATTTCTTAGATGTAGTATTACAATTATCATGCAAAAAAGAGACGAGCAAAATCAATAGTACATATGAAGTTTGAATGCCAAAAAATGGCTAGGATTTTCTGTGACCACACTTATATCGCAATGTGATTATTTGCACCCCGAGCATCGTGTTATATAATAAATTTCTTTTCTGACTTCTGAAAAGAAATCAGAAAAGAAATTTATCAGTCACAAGGTAGAACATATCAACATGTCAAGAACATGTTGATATGCTCTACCGTGTGACTTTCTGACCTAGCTACATTTTTTTTTAAATTTATTACTTATTTTGCTGTGTATAGTTTTTTTCTTATAACTAGGTTATAAAGTGCTTATGTAATCCTGTATATTATTGAGAGAGGGAGATGGTTGGAAATTAGAGGATACACAAATCAAAATGTGCTTAATGTTTTTTTTTTTTGTTTAATTCTTGGCAGAGAGAATTAGCAAAACAGACCTATGAAATAACCCGCTACTACTGTCAGTGCTTAGTGGATGATGGGCTGCCAAACTTAAGATGCTGTCTCTGTATTGGAGGTACTTCTGTAAGGGATCAACTGGATGTCATTAAAAGGTTAACTATAATTGTAATGTGGTGTGAATTAAATATCAGTTGCAATATGATGTATGTATATTGTTCCTAACGTATGGCGGCACCTGCACCATCAGTTCAACTCTGCGATGGTTCACCATGAAGATACAGAATCTGTAAAAAGGCCATATGTGTGCACATTATTGTGTAGTTTATGCGAATTGTGTTGAGTTCTGTTGTTGTGATGTTTTGGCTTCTTCATCACCTTGAAGGTTGCTTCCTAATACCCCTCCTTGGTGTGAGGAGCTGGGTCTACTATTGTTAACTGCCTAGAGAAGGACAAGATCTTGCACCCATTGGAAATAATGCTATACCAGTGGCCCAGACTGGAGGTACTAGCAGGGGAGGGGAAAGCTGAGTGAACCAGGATACTTACCCACGACTTGAAAAATATACATCAGCACAACCATGCAAGTAAAATGTTATATACGTTGTACAATGGATATACATACCAAAAACACCTAATGCTAACTTAGTATTAGCACACAAAATTAAGACAGAATAGTAAGCAGATGATGTAGTACTTTGCGAAAAATCACCAATAACCTAAATAAGGTAACCAATCATAATAATATATACAGAATTAATATTCTTTGTGGCATGTAACTCTTAAACTAAGAAATATTAGCAAAAATCAGCAGTGGCCAACTTAGCCAGTGTTAAGAATAGCAAGCATTTCTAAAACATTCAAAATTTTTATAGAAGTAAATGGTCTGCAGAGGGAGCAGCAAAACATTTGTAGCACCCTGTCCCCAAGAACATACAATTTTTCAGATTATTGGGCCAAAAATAAAATGTCTATAAAATAGCCCAAAATCAGCCAATGCAAGAAGTGAAAGACAGTTTAAGGAAAATTTTTAACAGTAATGTGACAAAACAAAATACAAAACTGTATTAAAAATACTTAAGAGTTCATTAATGAGAATTGGACTAGATAAATATAGCTATGGGTGCCTCTGTAGCCAGGTGGGAAGGAGCAGCAGTGCGTAGCACACGCTTCTTGATTAGACCGGGGTTCGAGCCCATCACCACCAAATACAGAGGATGCGGAAAGGTCAGGGAATGACCACCGCATATTCCAGGAGCAATATGGCCTTAGTTACTAATGCTCCTAAAAACCAAATAACAACAACAATAAATATAGCCATCTTCAAAATAGAGTTCGGTGGTAGTAATTTAAATTATAATAGTTGTCAAAGTCGTATCAGACATAAAGGACTCAGAGTAACAGTTTTTACTGATGTCCAAATAAACTTTGAAGTTATCATTTCAGCCCAATAAACTTGATGTTTTCATAGTGTTTCTTTAAGAGGAAATTTCAATATGGTGGGACTTCCTTGTCCTCTTATGTATTAGTAAATAATATAATTTATTTAAATTATCTTTTAAATTAAATGGTTTCATTATTGTGTTTCATCAGCGGTGCTATTTTTTCAAAAGTAGTATATTAAGGCAGCTAATGGTAATGTGACTTTTTTTTTTTCTGTTGTGAATATTAAAACCATTGCATTTCGCTATGCAGTTTACACTTTGCCAATCGTAAAAACAAAAGAAGATGAAGCCAACCTGCTTTCTATAAATTTTAAAAGACTAAATAGTGTGAGATACAGGAACTCCCCAACTTATGTAATGCTGGCTGGTGCAAACTTAAAAAAAAAATTGTGGAAATGTATTTTGCATCCCATAGGAATAAATGGAGGTATCATGAAAATGTCATAATGTGAACAATTGCATCCTTTCATCATTATCATATGTTCCCATTATAAGAATCAGTTTTGAACACCTTTGTGATATTTTTCTAAAGCATGTTTCTGGAGGTCACTACCAAAAAACAATAAAAACAATTTGCACTTTCCGGTTTATTGGGTTTTTCTGTTAGTGCATCTAATTATAAACGGGTAGTAAACTCGATCTTATTGTATTTGTGATAATACCGATAACTGCAGTTCTGTGGGGTTTTATGCTACTATGGTGAAATGTGTTCCCCTTCACTGAAATCTTCAATCATATGAAAAACAAATTTTCATAAACTTCTCTTTGTTCCTATTTACATATTACAATGATGAAGGGAAAGCGACCAATGAAAAGTGCAAGTGTTGGCAGTGCCAGGAAATGAAACAAAACTGATTTAAAAATGAAAATGATTAGGAAGTACGAAGCAGGACAAAGTTCATCTATTGCAAGGGAATTACGTCTCGCTGCTTCAACAGTGAATACTATTTTAAAGGACAGTGTACTATATGTGCACTATCAAAGGATCAATGCACTTAAGGTCAACAGTGATCACAAAACAGCGTTCAGGTGCTACATCGAAGATGGAATAGCTGTTAATAATATGGATGGAAAATCAGATTCAGAAGCGAGTGCCCTTGAGTAATGACTATTCAAGCAAAAGCAACAACTATTTATAAAGATATTAAGGATAAGTATGGCGAACCCCAACCCAAGTTCATGGCAAGCGAAGGGTGGTTTAATAGATTCAAGCATCTTGCTGGTTTCCACAACGTTAAAGTATGCGGTGAAGTTGTCAGTGCCGATTCTGCAGCTGCAGAGAAATTTTGTGATGTGTTGGAAAAAATTATTGATGACAGTGGCTATTCAACACAGCAAATTTTTAATGTTGACGAGACTGCTCTGTATTGGTCAAAAATTCTGGATTGAACATACATTGTCAAAGAGGAAAATACAATGCCAGGTTTCAAGGTGTCAAAAGTATCTTTTGGGTCACGCTCTTGCTGCTTGGGGCTAATGCAGTGGGAGATTACAGATTAAAACCACTGCTTGTGTACCATTCTGGAAATCCTCGTGCAGTTAAAGGCATCAATATATCCACCCTACCTATGCATTTCAGATCGAACCGGAGAGCATGGATAACAATATCTCTCTTTGAGGATTGATTTAAATGCTGCTTCATTCCTGAGGTTGAAAAATATTGTAAAGACAATGATGTTCTTTACAAGATTTTGCTTCTATTAGATAATGCTCCTGGACATCCTATGCATCTAGATGATTTCAATTTGAACATGTTTCTACTGCTAAACACAACTTCACTCATCCAACCTATGGAATGCACAATATTTGCTTGGACATTGTCTGCAGTAGACGATGAGAAAAATTTTATATTAAGAGACTTTTGGAAATCTTACAATATTTACCACGCCATCTTAAACATTAATAATTTACCATGCCATCTTAAACATTAATAATTTTCCACCCAAATATTAATTTGGGTGGAAAATTTATTAATTTCCACCCAAATTAATAAATTGGGTGGAAATTACTAAAAGTTGTTTAAATGGTGCATGAATAAAATAAGCCCATAGCACATAAACGGCTTCGAAGAATTTGAAAAAGATGAATCATATAAAGAGGTTACAGATAAGGTTGTAAAGGTTGCAGAGCTACTTCAGTTGGAGGTTGATGCCAAAAATGTGGAGGAGTTAATAGAGGAAGAAGAGAAGGAATTATCTAATGAAGAACTTATTGACTTGCAGGCAGCGATAATGAAAGAAAGAAATGCTGACAAAGCTCAAGGTGAACCGAAAGAGGAGCTGAGATGCTTCATCCTCAGAGAGATGGCAATGGCATTTTGTGAAATTGCATCGGTAATGTTAGGGAATGATCGCCGCATATCCTGGAGCAATATGGCCTTAGTTGCTAATGCTCCTAAAAACCGAATAACAATAACAAAGCATTGGTAATGGCGAGGTTTGAGAAGATGGATCCTGACAGCTTAAAAGTTACCAGAGGGATGAATGATATGCTTGCTTGCTACGAATAAATCTATGATGTAAAGAAAAAAGCCACCGTCAAGTCATCCATTAATATGTTCTTTCGTAAGGTCGAGCAGCCGACCCCTTCTAAATCTCCACTGCCTTCAACCTCCGCAGTGACATAATTATCAGCTGAAGATGTCGATTCTGGCAATCATGCTGAACTGAAGTTATGCCTTTCTCTTCTTTTTTTGTAATTTTATAATTTTGAAATTTTTTTTAAATTGCACGCTTTTGTAATTTTTTCATACACGAGATAAAAAAATTGAATGAATACAATTAATAATTCTATTTACATGCTCGTCGAATGTTCCTTTTTTGATTCAATCAATTCAGTGAGCACAGTTGTGAGTGCTGCACAAGCACGGGGGAAATTCCGACTTACATAGCATTTTGCGGAATGCAACCCTTACGTAAGTTGGGGAGTTCCTGTATTTCATTATTTCCAAGTTTCTAAAAATATTTATTATGAATGCTTTAATACTATATAGGGGAGGTTATTTGGTATCAGTTTATATAGTGTTTTAGCAGTCTTGATTAGCTGGATTATTGGGAGCATATTTAATATAGATAAACTTTACCATCTGTTTAAAGTGAAAGTAAACTTATAAAATAATCTTTCTGATATCATTTATCTTCTGTTTTTAGCATTAGTAGAGGCATATGATGCAAGAAAGCAAACTAATATAGCATCAGCCAAAAAAAAAAAAAAACCCTTCCCATTTCACCCATCCTTTCACTCTAAATATTTGTCTAGTTCTGCATTGAACTTATTTAAGTTGTTGACCTCCACTGCAACAGATGGAAGCTTTTCGTTCCAACTATCAACCACCCACTGGCTAAAGGCAAATTTCTGCACATCTGTTCTACAATTGTCTTTCCTCAATTTGAATTTGTCTCTTCAGGTGAGTAATCTGAGCAAGAGAAAGAATCCCATCAGCATTGAGCTTGCTCAAACCATTCAAGGCCTTAATACACCTAAATTAGATCACCTCGCAGGTGCCTAGTCTCCAGAAGCTGAAATTTACAGAACTTAAGCCTTTTTTTTGTAACAGCAACCGTTTGTTCCACTCGCCAATCTCTATGTCCTTCTCTGTACTTGTTCCAGCAGCTCTACATCTTTCCTAAAATGAGGCCCCCAGACCTGTGTTCAGAACTGAAGGTGTGGCCTGACCATTGCCTTGTACTAGGGGGACAATCGCCTCCTTATCCCTGCTAGCAAAATTCGCGTATATCATTGACAAGACACCATGATTAAAAAGGCCTATGCGCTCCAGATTCATATTGGTAAAATAAAATTACGGCTTTCTCAGAGCGAATTGTAACAGGTTTAGTAAATATACATAGAAACATACAAAGCTTTCGGTTGGTTAGACAACCTTCTTCAGTTGAAACAAAACATAAAATGACAGTTAGAATGGAGGCGTATACTGCCAATCTGGTACGTGAAGCGCGTGGCTAATTGTTTGAGGTTGAAGTCTGTGGCTGTGACGTATGTGGACGTGGCCAGCGCTTGTCAATGGACAGGACTATTGCTTCGGTGATAGGGTGGACTTGACAACCACTGTTCCTGTTCATTGAGGTATTGGAGCATTTGATGTTTAACGATTCCAACCAGGTGCGGCGCAGATAATGGCGGGACTTATCCACAATCACGACATCGCGGTGTTGGTCAATGTCATGGTGGGTTGCCCAGACGTGCTCAGCAATAGCTGAGTGCTCCACATCCGCCAAACGGATCGCCCTCTTGTGTTCGGAAAGGCGTTTTTTGAGCCGCCTTCCAGTTTCCCCGAAGTAGCAGCTAGTGCAGTCACGGCAAGAGATGCGGTAGACCAACCCACTCTGCAGTAGGGTGGGGACAGGTGTTTTTACGTTGGAAATGAGGGATCATAGTTTTCTCCCTGGGAGTTGGAGGAACCGGAAGGCGGCTCGAAAAACGCCTTTCCGAACACAAGAGGGCGATCCGTTTGGCGGATGTGGAGCACTCAGCTACTGCTGAGCACGTCTGGGCAACCCACCACGACATTGACCCACACCATGATGTTGTGATTGTGGATAAGTCCCACCATTATCTGTGCCGCGCCTGGTTGGAATCGTTAAACATCAAATGCTCCAATACCTCAATGAACAGGAATAGTGGTTGTCAAGTTCACCCTATCACCGAAGCAATAGTCCTGTCCATTGACAAGCGCTGGCCACGTCCACATACGTCACAGCCACAGACTTCAACCTCAAACAATTAGCCACGTGCTTCACGTACCAGATTGGCAGTACACGCCTCCATTCTAACTGTCATTTTATGTTTTGTTTCAACTGAAGAAGGTTGTCTAACCAACCGAAAGCTTTGTATGTTTCTATGTATATTTATTAAACCTGTTACGGTTTGCTCTGAGAAAGCCGTAATTTTATTTTACCAAGACACCATGAGCTACTCTTGCAGCCTGTCTGCACTGCAAAGAAAACTTCATATCTGAGTGCCTTTTCATTCTCCACTACCCTGAGTGTAGAACCATCCAGTTGATATGTTACTCTGGGTTACTGCTACCTATATGCAATACTTTACATTTGTCAATGTTAACTTCAGTCACCACCTCCCAGTGTATCGCCGACCGGGCTAGCCGAGTGGGTAAAGTACCTGCCCGGCAACCCAAAGGTCGCGGGTTCGATTCCCGCCTCGGGCTTGGATCAAAGTACTGCAAAAACCTTGGGAGGTGCAATATGGCCACAGAAGCCGATGCGCCAACAACTACCAAATCAAAAAAAAAAAAAAAAAAAAAAAATCCCAGTGTATCTGCTCAACTTTTCCAGATCCTATTTGCAGTAGTGTACTATCATTACTGTCATTAACAATCCTGCACAATCTCTCCAAGGTCAAATTGATTGACAAGGCTCTCATCATATACTCTCTCCTATCGTGTCTGGGCAGAATTGCAGACACTTTCAAATTTAACCCTGACTCGCGAATTTTTTTCAACATTCACCTGTAATTTTTAAGTAAGTCCGCAGATCTCCTGCTCTTGATGTCATTAGTGCCAACATGTACAACAATATCACCCTTTGTTTCCTTAAAAGATGATATCTGCTCTACAACGTCATTATATTTTGCCCCTGGCAGACATACCCTGGTCCTATTCGGCCTATCCTTTTTGCTCAACATATTTCCCTTCTCCCTGACAATAGCTAGCTCCTGTAGGACCAGCGCATTCTGCCCTGAAGGTTGCCATTGTGTTGCCTGATGCACAAGAGTGAGCTCTGGCATTGAGTTGGGCAGCCGAGAGTTTGATGGGCTCTCCCATTTCAATTACTTTGAGGGCATGTACCCTACTCTTCAAACTTACATAGGCGCCCATCAGAACGCTGAGTTGACACCTAATTTCATGATACTCTGTGCACTTAGCAGACACAGACATCCTCCTCGACTAGATCATGTCCTGTTCTAGAAAGTTACGCAAACATTTCACAAGTTTCACCTTTTTTAGGCTGTGTGATATGTTAGAGAATTGTCCCCTTCGGTTCTCCTCCGACCCACAGCACTCCCGCTACTTTGTGAACGTTTCTTTGCTGCTCTAGCCTGGGGCATGATTTCCACTTAAATACGATGAAATTAATTAACAATGAAAATTAATAACGTTAATAAATTTAATTGATTAATCTACTATATTATACTCTACTATACAATCTGTACTAAGCTAATGCAGTAATACATATTCCACTATATAGTTTTACCTTATACTTTAGCTATCAAGTTCGAGATATACAAGATACAGTAGGCTCTTAATTTTCCAGGATAGATGGTAAAAAACAAATCCCGGATAATCGATTTCCAGCTTAATCCAAAAATACAGAAGTCCCAGACATACGTAAGAGATAAGTTCCAGGACTTCTTACTTCGTCAAGTTTTACATAACTCAGGAATGACTAGTAACATATTGCTACTATATTATTATTGACAAATCTGAATTCAGCACGATACTTGTTAATGTTTGACCATTTTCATACATTCTTATTAGTTTAATTTTCTGACCCAAATTGATTGCTTTTGTTTTCTTGGTAGATTTTCTAGTACCGCTGTTTCTTAGTTGGCACCATGATAATGGTCAAAATGAAATTTTCTTTAAAGAACTTCACAGGGTTAAGGCGAAAACTCACAATTATCACCCCGCGCGAGCTCACATTTTACTAAAGCACATTTCTGGAGGTCACTACCATAAAGTAACAAAAAAAATTTACACCTTCCGTTTTATTGGGCTTTTTTTTAGGCTGTTGGGCTTTTAGTTAGTGCAATCTATTATAAATGGGTAGTAAACTCTATCTTATTGCATTTGCGATAATACCGATAGCTGGAATTCTGTGGGTTTTTCGTTATTATGGTGAAGTGTGTCCCCCCTTCACTAAAATCTTCAGTCATATATAAAAAAAACATAAATAATTGTAAGAATCTTCTCTTCTTTCCTATTTTTTTGCTTATTGCTCCAATCTCACTTTGTGCAATTTGTGCGTGCCGTGATCATCGTTATTGATTGCTTATTATTTTTTTATTGTTTTATATTTTAAAATCCTAAAAAAAAAAAAACAATGAATAAAAAACACTGAGCGAAAACAAATTTACGTAAAACCGTAGTTGCGTAAGTCGGGGACTTACTATGTCAAAAAATGTTCAGCAACCTACGTAAAAAATTATGCCAAAAAATAAAAAAACTTACCATGTACTACTCGTGTGTCCAATACGATGCTTCCGTATATTTTTTGCGATGTTGATTTTAAATCTAATAGCTTCCCTTTATTTTTTACGAGGTTGCGTATGGTTTGGTCATCAACATTATAATGGTTCTTTAGAGATTTAACAGATGCACCATTTTAAAACTTTTCAATAAATTCAAGTCTATGTTTAACCGAAAGTGCAACTCTTTTGCGTTTACCCATCATTTTCGCGATTTCTAAACAAAAATATAATAAATTTACTATAAAAAAAATGTCCGATACCTCTGACATAAATAACGAAACAAAATTTGTCCTTTTGCAATGTGACGGAACACAACAATCCACGCGATGCACTAAAACAAACTAAACATTTGGCCTTTTTTTTTTTTTTTTTTTTTTTTTTTTTGAGCAGTAGGTGTGAAAACAGCAGGGGTTGCAAGATAATAGGTGCACTAATTTATAACATCGGTTCTTGTCGATTATTTATGACTTGCAAAATATCTGTTTATACCTGTTCTAGTTATTACTTGAATTTTATTATTTCTGTTTGATTTTTTTTTTAATTTGGAGTCTTGAAGTGTCCCGGTTAATCTGATCCCGGTAAATCGAGAGTCTGCTGTATATGTTTTTGGAAAGAAAGACAGAATTTTTGAAGTAAGAGAGTATATTTAAAGATTTTTTTTTTTTGCTTACATTAAGGGCATAGTTTACTGTTATTACAGTAAACCCTCAATTTAACGGACTAATAGGGGAGAAGGGGTGTCCGTTAATGCCGAAAGTCCGTTAAATTGGATGTAACCTGGGAGAGGGACATTTTTTATTGTTCCTAATGTAAATAAAAAAAAAAAAAAAGCTTTAATACAATATACAGTACTGTACAATATAAAATTATGTTGCAATTTGATTTATAGATATCAGAAACAGTTTTTTTTACATTGCAAATTTCACAAACACATGCTGCTGAAAGTCCTTGTTCTAATTTCTGTGCCATGTTTAGGTTCACACGCTTTCTTTAAACTCCTCTATCACTTGATGCCATTTTAAATTGTAAGGATTGCAAAATTATTTAATAAATAAAGTCACAATTCAGAAATCACAAACACTGTTTATACAAGCTGACTGCACAATAGCTTGAGGCAGACTGAGACCAAAACAAAGTGAGTCGGTAGACCTGCAGTTTAGTGTCCTGAGTCATGTTCAGCTTGCAAGTCACTGCCTACTCTTATCTGTAATCTGGGAAAACTGTTTGAACACGTTATTCAGAAAGAAAAAAAAACAATTTCCTGAATTTTATTATAAAAATAAAAGTAGGTAATTATCAAAACAATAATGGAAATAGGTAATTATTATTAATTTTTAATTAATAATAACACTGAAGTTTTGTATAACCTAAAAAAAATAATATGGTCAAAATTAATATGTACATTACTGTATTATTATTTGTTCTGTCTGTTAAATCCGAAATCCATTATATCAGGGTCCATTAAATCAAGGGTTTACTGTACTTCGTTTTGTGTTGAAAATTGAATATCACAAAATGTAACTATATCATTTGAATTTGTAGATAAGCACCAATTGTAGAATGTATTCATAACAGAAGGAATTTCATTTTATTATTTTTTGATTTTAAAATTATTGTCATATAGTGAAAATATATTTTTTTTCCTTCAAACAGAGGTGTTCATATTATGGTAGCTACCCCAGGTCGATTAATGGATATGCTTGACAAAAAAATGGTTAATTTACATATGTGTCGTTATCTTTGTCTTGATGAAGCAGATCGCATGATTGATATGGGGTTTGAGGAGGATGTTCGGACCATCTTTTCTTACTTTAAGGTATTTTTATTTCAAAGATTATTTTGTGTTTTGCTGCTAAATCAATTTTTTTTTTTTTTTTATTTACCAAAAAGTATTTTACTGAAAGTGAAGAAACTAAAGCACTTTTTGTGTACGTGAAAATTTGTCTTTATTTTTCAAAGAGAATAATAGTTGAACAGATTATATATCAGATTTTGTGATATATATATATATATATATATATTTTTTTTTTTATGAGTGACTGCGAAGATAACAGAATAAGAATTCTATTAGTAAATTGATTATATTTTCCTTTAGCATTAGTAGAGGCATATGATGAGAAAGCAAGCTTATGCAGCATCAGGCAAAAAAAAAACAAACAAAACACTTCCATTTCACCTCTCCGTTCGTTCGAAATACCTGTCCAGCTGAGCCTTAAATTTATTTAGGCTATCAACTTCAACAACAAGGGATGGAAGTCTGTTCCGCCAACCAACCAACTACCTTCTGGCTAAAGGCAAATTTCTCACGTCTATCCTACATCTCTCTTTCCTCAATCTGAATTTATGCCCTCTCAGGTGATTATTCTGAGCAAGATGACGTATTCCATCGGCATTGGGCATGCTCAAACCATTCAAGGCTTTATACACCTCTATCAGATCACCTCACCGGTTAGGCGACTCCGTAGCCAGGTGGGAAGGAGCATCAGTGCGTAGCACACGCTTCTTGATTAGACCGGGGTTCGAGCCCGTCACCACCAAATACGGAGGATGCGGAAAGGTCAGGGAATGACCACCGCATATCCTGGAGCAATATGGCCTTAGTTGCTAATGCTCCTAAAAACCAAATAACAAAACAAAAAACCTCACCAGTGCCTAGTCTCCAGACACTGTAATTTGCAAAACTTAAGTCTTTCTTTGTAAGAGCAACCCTTTTGTTCCATTCACTAATCTTGTTGCCCTTCTTTGTACTCATTCCAGCAGCTCTACATCCTTCTTGATATGAGGCCACCAGACCTGTATACAGTACTCAAGGTGTTGCCTGACCATTGCCTTATACAAGGGAATAATCACCTCCTTATTCCTGCTAGAAAAATTCCTATATATCATTGAGCTACTCTTGCAGCCCATCTGCACTGCATTTATATGTATCCCATGCATTTTTCTTCTCTGCCATATGTCTCATTAGTTCATCTGACATCCATTTAGGCCTAAACCTTGAACACTATTTCTTAGTTGGTATGTAAAGCCTAGTAGCTTCCAAGATAAGTTCTTTGAATGCTTCCCATTTTGAATTTGCTGTTGGTAACATCATCAGTTGGTCCCACTGTATAGAATTTACATACTGTCTCAGACCATCGTAGTCGCCTTTACGAAAGCAATAACCCTTCCCTTTATCCCTAATGGTTGTTATCTCTTTGAGTAAATCCCACTTCAGCACACTGTGATCACTGCCACCTAGTGATTCCTTTATCTTCCGATTCTTAATGCATGAAGAATCACTACTGATAATCAGATCAAGAGTATTACTCCCTCTAGTTGCCTCCCGAACATGCTGATGTAGAAAACAATCATCCAATAAATCCACAAAAGCCTTGCTAATGTGTGAGGGACCAACCCACAAATTCCAATCAATATCTGGGAAATTAAAATCCCCCATTATAAGATTCTCATATTTACTGGCCCACTCTATTTCCCTGTTCAGTTTCTTATTATACTCATCAGAGTTATTAGGCGTATAGCACACTCCTACTCTCAATTTTGATCTCCCAATGCTTATGTCACACCAAACTGACTCGACACTGCACTGTCCAGCGATGTCGACTGGCTTCACTTCCTTGGATTTTATGTGTTTCTATGATGATTCTTTGTGATCTCATCTCTATGAGTTCACAAAGAATCATCATATTATATACTTATTATATACATGGTATACTTATTATAAAGGTCTCCTTGTAAAGCCTGTTTATATCACTTTTGATTGGATAGGACTGTTGTATTCAGAAAAATTCACCTGTAGTTGTTGTTCCAAGTATGGAATGCTGGATGTGACTGGTGTGTATATGTGGACATTTTCTACATCATCCTTGTGTTCTCTACTCTTCATAACAGCTCTTTTTCTCTAACCTGTATACAGTGGTGTATCCAGGTATATTGTAAGGGGGGGGGGGCATGACGACCAGGTCCAAGTATCATCGTACGAGGGGGCATGGTGACCAGGCTTTTGAGTTTTTTTTTTTTTTAGACTGCCTCCTGCATCCTTTTTCTCCAATTTAAAATTTTTGGTTAAGGAGGGGCATATGCCCCATCTGCCCACCCCCAAATATGCCCCTGCCTGTATATTTACCTTTATGGGTAGATACCATACTATAGAGATACTGTAGTTGGTACACTGGTTATTTTATACCTAGTGTCTTGGACTGTGGGAGAATATTTATGATATTTTTGATCATGCAGCTTTACTTATGGGGGGGGTATATATTCTTTCTAAATGTGTCAGGAGTAACTGTTGATAAAAATCTGATAAATTGTATTGATTTCATTCTTGAGAACTTGTCCTTTACTGAGCTGAGAGGCTCTCAAGATAATGCTTCCAGTCTTTGTATTTGAAGTTGGTTGGAGGTAAATCTTAAAATGGAGCCTGTGTGTTTTCTATATATATTTCCATTTTAAGAGTATTCTGGATTTAGGGAGAAACAAAAAAAAAAAAAAAAACCTCCAGTAAACTTAAACTTGCTTCCTGATCTGTTTTTAGTGTAAATTTGATTAGCACATCATTATATCTTTAAATTTTCTTTAAAAGTTCATTATTACAATTTCAATGGCTGAATGGGGCAATCAAAGATTGCCCATACTTAGCCTACTTTTTTGTGTGGATGGAGGGGGAAGGGGTCTACATTGAAATCTGCTATGTTTGATTGTCCCACAAGAGGGAGTCACATCCACACATTGATCTGCGGTAGGTTAACATATTTATGTGAAATGAGATGAAGATTCTACTGGCCTAGTAAAAACAGTTGTGATAAGTCAAATGGCCATTTAAATTAATTGTCACTTTGTCTTGCTATGTGATTACCTCCTTGAAAAATCACTATCTTCGCTCTTCCTGTGACGGTACCACTCATATGTGCTCATTGATCTGGGTCATCTTACTGGAGGATGGCAGTAGCATTGGCAGAACTTTACTGCTGTCCTCGGCACCTCTGTAGCCAAGTGGGCATGAGCAGCAGTGTATAGCACACGCTTCTTGATTAAGCTGGGGTTCGAACCCTCAAGCCATGAAATACGGAGGATGCGGAAAGGTCAGGGAATGGCCACCGTATATCACCGGAGCAATATGGCCTTAGTTGCTAATGCTCCTAAAAACCAAAAAACAACAACTGCTGTCATCAGATAGTTTTTAATTGAACTAATTAAAAATATATAACTAATATATAAAAATAAAATAACTAATTAATTTAAATATATATTACTATTTTTCTTCATTTTTCTGAGGATATTATGTGGTTTTTGTAATTTTGGCATAGCAGGGAATATTTGTAATTTTGGCATATTTTATTAGTCATTCCCGAGTTATGTAAGAATCTACTTACATAAGTTCTGAATTATCTCTTACGTATGTCGGGGACTTGCTGTACTGTAATTGCTTGTGATGAAAGTTGGCTGTTCCAGTATGGCCCAGAAAGTAGTAGTAGTAATGGAAGTATATGATGCAAGAAAGCAAGCGCATGAGCTTATGTGGCATTGGCCAAAAAAAAAAAAAAAAACCCCAAATTCATACATCTATATCATTTCCCTCTGAAAGTTTGTCCAGTTCCTCCTTGAATTTATTTAAGCTATCAACTTCCACAACCACAGATGGAAGTTTGTTCCAGCAATTAATCACCTGCTGGCTAAAGGAAAATTTCCACACATCTATTGCACAACTATCTTTCCTCAATTTGCATTCATGCCCCCCCTCAGGTTCATAATCTGATCAAGTGGAAGAATCCCATCAGACATCAGCGTTCTCAGCCCATTCAAGGCCTTATACACCTCAATCAGATCAACTCGCAGGTAACTAGCTCCAGCCGCTGCAGTTTGCAGAACTTAAGCCTCTCTTGATAAGGGGATCCCTTCATTCAATTGTTGAAGATAAATACAAGGAAGGCACCTGGGGTGGATGGGATCTATCCAGTTATATTAAAGGAGGCAGCAAAGGAAGTAAGCAAACCCTTAGCCATAATTATGAGAGCTTCCTTGGACTCAGGGGAAGTGCCCATGGACTGGAGATGTGCAAATATGACCCCAATTCACAAAGGAGGATCAAAGGGCGACACAAGTAATTATAGACCTGTTAGTTTAACTTCTGTTCCCGGAAAATTAATGGAGGCACTGGTTAAAGAAGCACTGCAGGATCATCTAGACAAGACTTCAGTTATAGTTTGGACACAGCATGGTTTTGTTAAGGGGAAGTCTTGCCTGACCAATTTGATTGGATACTATGATGCAGTCACAAAAGAACTGGATGCAGGGAATAACTTTGATATTATATATTTGGATCTTAGAAAGACTTTTGATACTGTTGCACATGGAAGACTGCTGCACAAATTGGAGCAGTGTGGCATTGGAGACAAATTGCTGCTATGGATAAAGGGATGGTTGAGTGGGAGAAGACAGAGTGGTAATCAATGGACACAGCTCATCGTGGACTAATGTTATTAGTGGAGTCCCTCAGGGTTCAGTATTGGGTCCATTATTGTTTTCTGTATTTATAAATGATATTGATGATGGTATATCACGCTTAATGTCCAAGTTTGCAGACGATGCGAAGGTTGGCAGGGTTGTCAAGGACACTACTGACACTATGCTGCTGCAACAGGATCTGGAAAGGTTGAGCAGATGGGCTGAGAGGTGGCAAATGAAGTTTAACGTTGACAAATGTAAAGTACTACATATGGGAAACAGCAACCCCAGAGCAATTTATCAACTCTGTGCTACTACACTGACAGTGGTAGAGAATGAAAGGGACCTGGAGGTGGTTGTGCAGGCACATATGAAGTTTTCTGAGCAGTGCAGACGGGCGGCAAGAGTAGCTCATGGTGTATTGTCGATGATATATAGGAATTTTTCTAGCAGGGATAAGGAGGTGATTATTCCCTTGTATAAGGCAATGGTCAGGCCACACCTAGAGTATTGTATACAGGTCTGGAGGCCTCATTTCAAGAAGAATGTACAGATGCTGGAACGAGACAGAGAAGAGCAACAAGATTAGTGAATGGAACAAAGGGGTGCTCCTACGAAGAAAGGCTTAAGTTTTGCAAATTACAGTGTCTGGAGACTAGGCACCAGCGAGGTGATCTGATAGAGGTGTATAAAGCCTTGAATCGTTTGAGCATGCTCAGTGCTCATGGGATTCTTCCTCTTGCTCAGAATAATCACCTGAGAGGGCATAAATTCAAATCGAGGAAAGACAGATGTAGGATAGACGTGAGGAAATTTGCCTTTAGCCAGCGGGTGGTTGGTTGGTGGAAGAGACTTCCATCCCCTGTCGTGGAAGTTGATGGCCTGAATAAGTTTAAGGCTCAGCTGGACAGGTATTTTGAATGAACAGAGGGGTGAAGTGGAAGTGGTTATGTTTTATTTATTTATTTATTTTTTTGGCTGATGCTGCATAAGCTTGCTTTCTTGCATGAAATGCCTCTACTAATGCTAATGCTAATTCCCCTCACCAATCTTGTTGCCCTTCTCTGTACATGCTCAAACAAATCTACATCCGTCCTAAAATGAGGCCTCCAGACGAGTATGCAGTACTCAAGACGTGGCTTGACCATTCCCTTATACAAAGGGATAAACACCTCCTTTTCCCAACTAGCAAAATTCATGTATATCATTGACAATACCCCATGACCTGCTCTGGCAGCTTGTCTGCATTCCTCAGAAAACTTCATATCTGCACAATTACTCCCAGATCTTTTTCATTTTCTACTACCCTAAGTGTAGTACCACACAGTTGGTACGTTTCACTGGGTTGACTTCTATCCATATGCAGTACTTTGCATTTGTCAATGTTAAACTTCAGTTGCCACTTCTGAGCCCATCTGCCCAAATTTTCTGGATCATGTGTTGCAGTAGCACTCTGCTATTACTGTCATTAACAACCTGCCAACCTTTATATCATCTGCAAACTTCGACTTTAAGCCTTTCGACGTTTAAGACTGATATACCTTTATCAATATCATTTAGAAATATACAAAACAACAGTGGACCCAACACCAAACACTGGGGGGGGGCAATAATAACATTAGTCCACAAAGAGCAGCATCCATTGATTACCACTGTCTTCTCCCACTCAACCACCCTTTTGTACATTGTCGCAACTTATCCTTAATACCACACTGCTCCAATTTGAACAGTATTCTTCCATGTGCAACAGTGTCAATAGCTTTCCTGAAATCTAAGTATATGATATCAAAATTATTTTTGGCATCCAGTTCCTCTGTAACCACATCATGGTATCCAATCAAATTTATTAGATAAAACTTTTCCCTCAACAAACCCATGCTGTGTCTGAATTATTATTGCAATCTTGTCTAGATGATCCTGCAATGCATCTTTAACAAGTGACTCCATTATTTGCTGTTTCTTGCATTCTTTTTATCTTGTAAACTCTTCTGACTGTTTGGTCGTCCCGGAGTATAAACAGAAAATTTATTTATTTTATTTTCCCCAGAACACAATTTAAACTAACTGGTCTGTAATTACTCGTGTCACCCTTAAATCCCTCCTAGTCAATTGAGGATACACTTGCACATCTCCAATCCTTGAGGACTTCTCCTGAGTCCAAGGATGCTCTCATAATTATGGATAAGGGTTTACTTACTTCCTCTGCCACCTCCTTTAATATAACTGGATAGATCCCATCCACCCCAGCTGCTTTTCTTATGTTTAACTTCAACAATTTCTCTTCCACTTTGCCCTCATTTATTACAAAATCATTAAGCATCCTGTTACAGTTTGATAAATTTTTGGCATTTTCCTTCCCTAATAACTCCTGATGTGTGAATGTAGATGCAAAATATGCATTCAGATTATCAGCTATCTGAGCAGGATCATCAACAGTCAAACCATTGATATTACGTGGACCAATCTGATTCATCCCCTTCCTTCTAGAGTTTTTATAAGTAAAGAATTCCTTGCTGTTTTTCTTAGCATCCTTTGCCAAAGATTTCTTGTAATCTGCCTTCGTTTGCCTAACCTCCTTTGTGACTTGATTACTGACTAGCTTATATCTGCCATAGGCTTCTGTGTCACCTGATAATTTATATGCATAGGCTTCTGTGTCACCTGATAATTTATATGCATAGGCTTCTGTGTCACCTGATAATTTATATGCATCCCATACATTTTTCTTCGGTGCCATGAGTCTCGTTAGTTCATCTGACAACCATTTAGGCCTAAACCTTTAACAATATTTCTTAATCGGTATGAAGCCTAGTAGCTTCCCCGATTAGTTCTCTGAATGCTTCCCACTTATAATTTGCTTTTGGTGACATCATCAGTTGGTCCCCACTGTACAGAATTTAAAAACTGTCTGAGACTACTGTAGTTACCTTTACGGAAGAAAAAAAACCCTTACCTTTACCCCTTATGGTAATTATATCTTTAAGTAACTCCCACATCAGTACACTGTGATCACTGCCACCTAATGGGTCCTTTATATGCAAATTCTTGATCACGAATCATCTCTGCTGATAACCAGATCAAGAGTATTACCCTCTCTCTAACATGCTGGTGCAGAAAACAGTCATCCAGTAAATCCACAAAATTCTTGCTAGTGTGCTAGTGACCAAACCATAAGTTCCAGTCAATATCTGGGAAGTTAAAATCTCACAATATAACATAGTCTGATTTACTGGCCCATTCTATTTCTCTGTACAATTGTTCATTGTACTCATTAGAGTCATTATGCCTATGACTCACTTCTACCCTCAATTTTGCTTTTTGTATGCTTATATCACACCAAACTGACTCAACATTGTACCGTCCATCTATGTCAACTGGATGTACTTTCTTAGATTTTGTTTTTCTTAATTAACCCCACCTCCCTTCCTATCCTGTCTATCCTTTCTGTACACATTGTAACCCCCAAATTCCAATTCTGCACTTCTTGTATCTGTGTGACACCATGTCTCTGATATCCCAACTTCAAATTCATCAAATTTATTTACTATACTTCTAGCATTGGTGTACATGCAAAGTATACATGCACCTATTTCTTATTCTTAGTTACCCTAACATGGCCCATGTATTTATTTGTTTCATGATGATTCCCACCAGGCCCTGAACCTCCAGCACCCCACCCTCTAGGCCACTGCTCATTCTAATAGAAGCAGTGCAAGAATCACTTTCACATCTGCCTGCAGCTACTATTAACCTTTTAGTCTGTGAATACATCCCCCCCACAAGCTAACAGTTTTCTGACCCACTTAATGCTGTAATACAAACAATTGTGAGGTTCTCAAGACAAATCTTGAGTACCTCACAATTGTTGTATTACCTGTATGACAAACCTTAGGAAGTGGTTTCATTACAAACTCAAAGTGTTACCTTTTTGCAGCCCTATGGTTTGGCAAGAACCATCTAACTACATTAATGATTGTTACTTCTGTATGACAAATATATCTGGTCTGTCTAAAAAAAAAAAGCAAACACCTATAATATATCCAAATATACTTTCTGCAATTTGGCCTGTTCCACACAGTTCTGATTTGCCAATACCAGTGTCCCTTCCCCCAAAAAAACTTGGGATAACAGTAGTGGGGAAGATAACAGTGATCAAGTTCAAGTCGAGGATTCCCTGGAAGCCTCCAGTTCACAAGATGTGAAGTGGAGGCTTTCATTTCATCAAAAGGTTATCACAAGAGGTGAAGTGGAGGCTTCCGGGGAATCCTCAACTTGAACTTGTAGTGAGTTATATTTAATCAAACAAGATGAGTTGAATGATTTGGTTTGAGACTTAAATTTGCTGAAAGAACAAGCTCAACTGTTAGTTCTAGGATACAGCAGTGGAATATGCCCTCAGCAGGAACAAAGATTTCAGTGTTTTGAAAAAGACATGGAAAGTTTTAAAAATATTTTTACTGAGGACAGTGTGTTTTTGCAAAGACATTATTGGACTTCTGAAAGAACAAAGTGTTGTGCATAAGTCAGATGAATGGCGCTTATTCACAGATGCCTCAAAATTAAGTTTAAAAGCAGTTTTGCTTCATAATGGCAACGAATTTCCATCAATTCCTGTGTTTCATTCAGTTGGACCTGGTCATGAAAGCATATCTCAGGTTCTGTATGGTATAAAGTACCAGGATTATGGTTTGACCATATGTGGTAATCTTAAGGTTATTGGTTTGCAGGGCGGTTTCACAAAATATTGTGTTTTTTTTTGTGTTTGTGGGACAGCTGTGCGACAGATGAACATTATGTTGTTCAACATTGGGACAAGCGGGACGAGTTCATACCAGGACAATGTAATGTAAAATATAATCCTTTAGTGAAATTAAATAAGGTTCTTCTTCCATACCTGCACATCAAACTTGGATTGATGAAAAATTTCGTGAAGGGACTAGTGAAAGAAGGCAACGGATTTGCATACTTGAGAAGTGTGTTTCCTAATTTAACATATGCTAAACTTGAAGGAAGGAATTTTCATAGGCCTCAAATTAGGAAGCTCCTGAAAGATGATGTGTTTGAAACCCAGTTAAAGGAGGTTGAATTGGCAGCTTGATGATCATTTAAGGCAGTAGTATATGGTTTTTTGGGTAATAGCAAAGAAGAAAACTATGAAATGTTGGTGTCTAATTTACTCGAATGCTACAAAAACAAAGGGCGTGTCGTTGAAAATTTTCTTCATTCCATCTCAAATTTTGTTTCCATCTCAAAGTTGTTTCGTCAAGATATATTCCCATGATGGAAAAGCAGTACCAAAGTCGCTGGTACCCTGCAATGATGGGGGATTATTGCTGGTTCCTGTGAGGGAGAGTAAGCAGGAATGCAAGAGAAAATCCCTTAGTAGCAAACATTTTAAGGATAATTACAGGTATGCTGATTATATATTATTGAAATATAACTATTTTGCAATGATTTAGGATTTTTTTCTCCCGAAGTTAAATGAGTAATAGGGAACATATAATGTTTTTTTTTCCAGTTGTATTACAAACTTGAATTAGACATATATATCCCTTTATTTTAACATTAAACATTGGTACATCTTTTGATGTAGACATGATAGAGACTTTTTATGATGATTTTCGGAATCAGTGCATTTATTTCCTCAAGAATCATCTATTTTCATTGTGGAGGTATCACAAAATTTTTTTTTGTTGGCTAATGTAGTTTAAGTGAACTGCAACTTTTAATTGTTATTATAAGTTATATTATTGATATTTTAATAATGCAGTTCATTTAAAATATCAATAATATAACTTATATGAACTGCATTATTTATACAGTGAACCCTCGATTTAACGGACTAATAGGGGAGAAGGGGTGTCTGTTAATGCCAAAAGTCTGTTAAATGGAATGTAACCTTGGGGGGGAGGGTCAATTTTTATTGTTCTTAATATTAAAAAAAAAGCTTTTATACAATATACAGTACTGTACAATATAAAATTATTAAATTATAATAAGGAATATGTAATATTCTGTTGTAAATATAAAATGCTGCAATTTGGCCTTTGATTTACAGATATCAGAAACAGTTTTTTTTTTTTTTAAGCCGTAAATTTCACAAATGTGCTACTGAGATGCCTGGTTCTAATTTCTCAATTAGCTCTAATTTCTGTGCCACATTTAAGTTCACACGCTTTCTTTTAATTCCTCTATCACTTGATGCCATTTTAAATTGTAAGGATTGCAAAATTATTTAATAAATAAAGCCACAATTCAGAAATCACAAACACTCTGTATACAACCTGACTGCACAATAGCTTGAGGCAGACAGACCGAAACAAAGCGAGTCGATAGACCTGCATTTTAGTGTCCAGCATCACATTCAGCTTGCAAGTCACTGCCTGCTCTTATCTGTTATCTGGGAAAACAGTTATTTGAACATGTTTTCAGAAAGAACAAAAAACAATTTCCTGAATTTGATTATAAAAATAAAAGTAGATAATTATCAAAACAATAGTGGAAATAGGTAATTTTTAATTAATAATAACACTGAAGTTTTGTATAACCTAAAAAAAATAATAATGTTGAGATTAATATGTACATTATTGTATTATTATTTGTCCGGTCCATTAAATTGATGGTTTACTGTAATTCCGAATTTAAAATTGTACATTCTCATTATTAAAAAAATTCTTATTTTTTTCAAGGGACAAAGGCAGACATTATTATTTTCAGCTACCATGCCCAAAAAAATTCAAAACTTTGCTCGTAGTGCATTGGTGAAGCCTGTAACTGTAAATGTTGGACGTGCTGGGGCGGCAAGTATGGATGTTATACAAGAAGTAGAATACGTGAAACAAGAAGCCAAAATAGTTCATCTGCTGGATACTCTTCAAAAAACTACACCACCAGTATGTACTTTGTTTTACATATTTTATGTTTATAATTCTTTAGAGAACCTAGATTTTCATTTATATCGGAATATGGTTGGCCAGTGATATTTTGTGACTAATTAATAGCACTAGCAGCATTTTATAAATATCTTTTAATAAATTATACTTTCAGAATTCTTTTTTGGACTTCTGAAAGTGTAATTGATTGTTAAAATAAATTTCAATAAATTTAAAGGAATGAACAAATTTTGGAAAGTATAGGCAAATGAAGTGGGCATTACTAAAGATATATATTCTTCATGATTTTCCAAGTATTTGTTTGTTTGTTTCTGACTGATTTAGTGTTATCGATGTTTCATCACCAATGAAGCAGAAACTAGGGAAGTGTCTTGAACTGCTTCTTGCATAGTGAGTATGGGCACCAGTCATGGGTTGTTTGATTTCTGGCTCAGAGTGGTGTATTCATGTTTCATCAGCTGACAGTTTGTGAAAAGAAGGCTTTCCCATCTTCCTCATCATGCCATACAAGAAGTGTAATAAATTATGCCAATTTTGCTCATGTAAAGTTTGAGTAGTTTGAGGTCTGGTATCAGTTGTCATAGAACAAATAATGAAACACATTTGAATAATCTAGGTGATTAATTTTTGCATTCCCACTTCATTCATTATTTTGTTACTGTGCACAACTCACTGTGTATGATATACCAGACTTGTTGAATGATGTCATTAACATGTTGACATCCTTGTTGAATGCCTAAAATATTTAGCATTAGCATTAGTAGAGGCATACGATGAAAGGAAGCAAGCTTATGCAACATCAGCCAAAAAAAAAAGCTCCCATTTCACCCCTCCATTCGTTTAAAATGCCTGTCCAGCTCAGCCTTAAATTTATTTAGGCTATTAGCTTCCACAACAAAAGATGGAAGCCTGTTTCACCAATCAGCTACCTGCTGGCTAAAGGCAAATTTCTGCACATCTATTCTACAACTATCTTTCCTCAATCTGAAACTGTGGCCCCCCCCTGCAGGTTCTTAGCCTGAGCAAGAGGAAGAATCCCATCAGCATTCAGCTTGCTCGACCCATTCAAGGCCTTATCAGAAATAATGGGTTAATGGGTTGTTAATGACAGTGTGCTGCTGCAATAGGATCTAGATAATTTGGGCAGATGGGCTAAGAAGTGGCAACTGAAGTTTAACCTTAACAAATGCAAAGTACTGCATATGGGTAGAAGTAACCCCAGATAAACGTACCAACTGTGTGGTACTACACTTAAGGTGGTAGAAAATGAAAAAGACCTGGGAGTAATTGTGCAGTCAGATATGAAGTTTTCTGAGCAATGCAGACAGGCTGCCAGGGTAGGTCATAGAGTTTTGTCAATGATATATAGGAATTTTGCTAGCAGGGAAAAGGAGGTGATTGTCCCTCTGTATAAGGCAATGGTCAGGCCACGCCTTGAGTACTGCATACAGGTCTGGAGGCCTCATTTTAGGAAGGATGTAGATTTGCTTGATGTAGATGAGCGTGTACAGAGAAGGGCAACAAGATTGGTGAGGGGAATGAAGGGATCCTCTTACCAAGAGAGGCTTAAGTTCTGCAAATTGCAGTGGCTGGAGACTAGGCACCTGCGCGGTGATCTGATTGAGGTGTATAAGGCCTTGAATGGGTTGAGCATGCTGAATTCTGATGGGATCCTTCCACTTGTTCAGATTACAAACCTAAGGGGGTATAAATTCAAATTAAGAAAAGACAGATGTAGAATAGATGTGCGGAAATTTGCCTTTAGCCAGCGGATGGTTAATTGCTGTAACAAGCTTCCATCTGTTGTTGTAGAGGTTGATAGGTTAAATAAATTTAAGGAGGAACTGGACAGGCATTTGGAGGGAATGGTGTGATTTTTTTTTTTTTTTTTTTTTGGCTAATGCTGCATAAGCTCATACACTTGCTTTCTTGCATCACATGCCACTACTACTACTATGTCGCAGGTGCCTACTCTCCATGTGCTGCAATTTGCAGAACTTAAGCCTTTCCTGGTAGGAGCACCCCTTTGTTCCCCTCACCAATCTTGTTGCCCCATTTGGTAATTCTACATTCTTCCTAAAATGAGGCCTCCAGATCTGTACAGTTCTCTAGGTGTGGCCTGATCATTGCCTTGTATAATGGGATAATCATCTCCCTGTCCCTGCTAGCAAAATTCCTATATATCATTGACAAGACTCCATAACCTGCCCTGGCAGCCCGTCTGCACTGTCAGCAAACTTCATATTTGACTGCACAATTACGCCCAGGTGTTTTTCACTTTCCACTTCCCTGAGTGTAGTACAAAAGAGTTGGTATGTTTCCCTTCGGTTATCACTATGCATTTGTCAATGTTAAAACTTCAGTTTCCACTTCTCAGCCCATTTTCCCAACTTATCTAGATCCAGTTGGAGTAGCACTGTCTTTACTGTCGCTAACAACCCTGCCAACCTTTGTATCATCTGCAAACTTGGACATTAAACCTGATATACCTTTATCAATATAATTTATAAATATACAAAACAACAATGGGCCCAGCACCGAACCCTGGGGAACTCCACTAACAACATTTGTCCATGAAAAGCAGTGTCCATTGATTACCTCTCTGTCTTCTCCCACTAAACCATCCCTTTATCCATTGTAGCAACTTACCCTTAATGTCATACCTCTCCCATTTGTACAGCAGTCTTCCTTGAAATCCAAGTATATAATATCAAAATTATTTTTGACATTCAATTCCTTTCTGACCACCTCATAATATCCAATCAAATTGGTCAGACAAGACCTCCCTTTAACAAACCCATGCTGTGTCTTAACTATTACTGCAGTCTTGTGTAGATGATTCTGCAATGCTTCTTTAACCAATGATTCCATTACTTTCCCCTGAACACAAGTTAAACTAACAGGTCTGTAGTTACTTGTGTCACCTTTTGAACCCCCCCCCCCCCATGTGAATTGGTGATACTTAGTCATAATTATGAGAGAACTAAGGAATCTCTCATAATTATGGCTAAGAGTTTGCTTACTTCCTTTGCTGCCTCCTTTAATATAACTGGAGAGATCCCGTCCACCCCAGGTGCCTTCCTTATGTTTAACTTCAACAATTTCTCCTCCACTTTGCTCTCAGTTATTACAAAATCACTTAGCTCCCTGTTAGCATTTGATAAACTTCTGGCACTCCCCTAATTGAATGACTCCTCATGTGTGAATGTAGATGCAAAATACTCATTCAGTTTGTCAACTACCTGAGCATGATCATCAATAGCCAACCCATCTATGTTAAGTGGTCCAATCTGATTCATCCCTTTCCTTCTAGTTTACATAAGTAAAGAACTCTTTGCTGTTTTTCTTTGCATCCTTTGCCAAAGATTTCTTGTAATCTGCCTTTGCTGGCCTTAACCTCCTTTGCGACTTGATTACAGGCTAGTTTATACCTGCCATAGGCTTCTGTGTCACCTGATACTTTATATGCGTCCCATACATTCTTCTTCTCTGCCACAAGCCTCATTAATTCATCTGACATCCATTTAGTCCTAAACCTTGAACAGTATTTCTTAGTTGGAATGAAAAGCCTAGTAGCCTCCAAAATTAAGTCCCTGAACGCTTCCCATTTAGAATTCAATGTTGGTAACATCATCAATTGATTTCACTGTACAGAATTTAAAAATGTCTGAGACCACTGTAGTCACCTTTACGAAAACAAAAGATATTTGCTTTCATAAGCAAATATCTTTTGCGTTCCTTTAGCCTTGATGGTAGTTGCATCTTTAAGTAATTCCCACATCAGTACATTGTGATCACTGTCATGCAGTGGTTCCTTTATCTGCAAATTTTTAATGCATGAATATTCACTGCTGATAATCAGATCGAAGTATTACTCCCTTTGGTTGCCTCTTGAACGTGTTGCTGTAGAAAACAGTCATCCAATAAATCCACAAAAGTCTTGCTAGTGTGCGAGCGACCAATCCACAAGTTCCAGTCGATATCTGAAAGTTAAAATCCCCCATTATAAGACATTCTGATTTACTGGCCCACTCTGTTTCTCTGCACAATTGCTCATTATACTCATCAGATTCATTAGGCCTGTAACACACACCTACTCTCATTTTTCATTTGCCAGTGCTTATTTCACACCAAACAGACTCAACACTGAATTGTCCACCAACATCAATTGGATGTACTTCCTTAGATTTTGTGTTTCTTAACTAACAGCATAGCCCCTCCTCCCTTTCTGAACTGTCTATCCTTTCTGTACACATTGTACTCCCCAAATTCCAATTCTGCACTGCTTAGATCTGTGAGACACCACGTCTCTGATATCCCAACAATACCTGCCTTTGATGTCTTGACTAGCACTTCAAGCTCATCAAATTTATTAACTATACTCCTAGCATTGGTGTACATGCAAGTATACATGCACCTGTTCCTACTCTTAGTTACCCTAACACGGCCCGTGTATCTACTTGTTCCACTATGACTCCAGCAGTCCTGGAAATCTCCATTACTTTGCTTTCCAGGCTGCTGCTCATTCTAATAGAAGCAGTGCAAGAATCACTTTTGCCTCTGCCTGCAGCGACTGTTAACCTTTTAGTCTGTGTATTCCCCCCAAGTTAGCAGTTTTTCGGCCCACCTAACACTGCCTCGATAGCATCAGCAAATGTTCTTGCTCCCTTTCTATTTACGTGTACTCCATCCCTGTAGAAGCAATCTCTCCTGTCAACAAGCACAGACCAGGCTGAAAAAAATTCTACTCCTTGAGCCTTGCACAATCTCTCCAGGGCCGAATTGATTGACAAGACTCTCATCATATGCTCCCTCCTATTGTGTCTGGGCAGAATTGCTGACACTTTCACATTCGATCCTAACTCGCGACTTACTTTTTTCAACATTGACCTGTACGTGTTGAGTAAATCTGCAGATCTCTTACTCTTAATGTCATTGGTTCCAGTGTGCACAACAACAACATCACCTTTTATAACCTTAAACAATGATATCTGCTCTACAACGTCATCAACCTTTGCCCTGGTCCTTATGCAAGAGAATACCGGAATCTCTCACTCCAGCCACAACAGAATATCCTCTTACACTTACTTCACTTTTAGGCAATAAAACAAATGTCTCAAGCTTTTTTACCTTTCTCAAAATGATTAATCTATACCACCTCTTTTAACTAATTAAAAACTAACTTGCTGTACTATTTTTTGCAATTATCTCTATCTGACAGGAAATAGAATAAATACTTATCAAATGTATGGTGCACTATAGCCATAGTTGCTGATGCACCTAGTAAATTCCTAAACCACCACCACCAACAACATGTTGACTTGTTCTTTAGTGATATTGCTAAGGTTAGGCACCCACTGTATAGTTGATCACAGATGGGAGGTTTACTTGTTTTGTTGCACTCACTTGATCCAGTATCCATTTGTGCTTTTGGATAGTGTCATCTCAGTAGATATTTTCCCAATGTTTTTGAATATTTTTCACCTATTCCTTCTCTGCCAACAAAAGTTTGTCATGGTACTTTTTTTATGACAAATCCCCTTTGACTGGGGAAGTGCCACTGTTCTTCCAATCCACACATGAAGCAATGATGAATGCCTGTAGTCCACTGAAATGCTGTAAGTTGAGTGATGTGGCAATTGCAGAAGAGAGAAAACATTTGACATGATCCCCATGAACAGTTATTGTAAAAATTGGGGTAAGCTGGATTTTGGGTATGGTCCTTAGGTGGATGAAAGGATGGCTTAAAGACAGTGGAGCAGTAGGTAGTTACAAATGGGCATTCTTCATGGTGAACCAGAGTCATTAGTAGGGCCCCCACCAATAAGTTTGAGTTCTAGCTGCTCTTTTTACTCATTGTTCATATTAAGTGATATTAATGAAGATATTCAGGATGCTCACAAAATTTGCAGATGATATAAAGGTAGGATGAGGTGGCAAATGAATAAGATGCTATGTTGCTTCAGAACAATGTTGTTGCATGAATGGTCAGAAAAATGACAAATATGATATAATGCTACTGATTTTAAGGATTTGTAATAATAAATAAACCAAAGGTTAATTATAAATTGGGTGAGAGGAAGAAGTTAGAGGTAGTCATTGATGAGAAATACTTAGATGGGGACTTCAATACAAACATATTATCATAGTATGTTGACAGATGATCAGGAAGGCATAAGGTGTCTTGTCAGTGATTTACTGGATCTTTGCATGTTAGGAAATGGTGGTTATAATTCCTGTTATACGAGTCAGTGGTGAGACTACACTTAACATTGTGTTCACATCTGAAAAAAAGACATCGTACTTCTTTTAATGGTCCAAAGAAGAGCAACCAGATTGATAAGCACAAGGAAATGAATCTACGAGCAAAGGCTTTAAAGATATGGTTTTTAGAAATACTAGAAACTGAGTATCTTGGGGGGATGAGGAAGGGTGGGGGTGACAGATCTGATTGAGGTGCATAAGACCCTAAGGGGTATGAGTAAAATTAATGTGGTTGATATATTCTTACTGGCAGGAGAAACTAGGCTAGAGGACATATTAAAAACTCTGAAGAGGATTACCAATAGCGTGAATCTTAAGAAGTATACCTTTGGAAAGTGAACAATTGACTGCTGGAATAACTTGACCTTTTGTAGTTACTAAGGGTGAGAGTTTGGGAAGTTTAAGGAGAAATTGGACCTCTACATAAATATCGGTTCATGGGATATAATAATGTATTTTTTTTTTTTTTTTTTGTGAATGCATAAAAAACGTTGCTTCCTTGCAGCATACATTAATAACTCACTTAAACATTCATTAATATCCGAGCAGATTAACAGTTTAAACATTGTAGCCAAGTTTCTTTTAGAATATCTAAAAAAAAAATAGCATGGCATAAATAGGTTAAATTATTAGTACTTACCACTACAACTAATATCTTAAAAAAAAAAAAAAAAAGTATATATATATATATGTGTGTGTGTGTGTGTGTGTGTTACATAATTTATAAAACACTACTGTATTAATTATACATCAACACAGAGCCACACAAAGGAAAATTTTTAAGAATTATACACATCTCAGGTCCAGTTTAGAAACTTCCTGCTAGTACTTACACTACTGCAATTATCATAGTTAAAATTTTTAGTGGTATTGATATAGATAGTTTAAGGATATATATATATATATCTGTGCTTACAAAATACACTTGTTAAATTAAATGTGAGTAAATTTTTGGTTACAATGTTAGTACACAGATCGGTTTACTGCTATTTATCCATCTGTCCACATTTATTTAAAAATGATCATGTTCTTCCTTTTACTGTAGAAATATTATACCTACATTGCTTGTGGAGCTTAACCACTTTAAATCAAAATTTTGGAAAATGTAACAAAGGGAAATGAATAATAGGCAACTGCTTAAAGTGCTTAAATTTTTTTTTTTATTTAACTTGTACTTACTAATTTTAATTTAATTTGGAGGAAGGGAATGGTTGTACATTCCAGTCATTCTTTTTTAACATGCTGTGGCAAGTTGGGGGAAAAGGCCTGAAAAAAAAAGATTTCCATGTCCTTTGCCCCCTTGACTCTTGGTTCACAGGCATTCAACTTGGGCTCATTATTCTTTTTTATAGCATGTACATGGATCGATCCAGGACTGATGAGGCAAAAGACATAGAAGTCTCTTTTGTACATATCTTCCCCCACAAGCTTGCTGCAGAAGGTTTAAAGAGGGCTAATGTGAAATGTATGGCTGCTGTAAGCTCATTGAGCAGTTAACGCTTGTTCATTTTTCTCATTCTTTTATTATGGTAAAATCTTTTATTATGTTTTATTATGTTTCTTTTATTTGTTATTTCTTTAATAAATCATTTGGTATTCACTCAAAGAAGAGATCGTCAGTATTTTTAGTTTGCATACTTGCATATTAAAATAATGCTCCTTTAACTCGTACATAAGTGATGGAAATATTTTTAACTTTTTTTGCTCTAGGTTTTGATATTTGCTGAAAAGAAACAAGATGTAGATGCCATTCATGAATATCTCCTCCTCAAGGGAATAGAAGCTGTTGCCATTCATGGTGGAAAAGGTAACTAAATGTAAAATGAACATGTTATAAAAAATATGCAGTTAAATTCACTTATATGGACATAATAAAATGATTAGTAATTATTACTCTTGCAATCAAAGGACAAAGAATATACAGGAATAGATTTTCTTCTTCTGAGTCTGTTGTAAACTGTCCACATATGCAGCAGAAATTGTCAGTAATTAATATTAGTAGTGGAAAATGATGCAAGAAACCAAGCTTATAAAGTACCAGCAAAAAAAAAAACCCAGCCTTCCCACATCATCTGTCCATCTCCTCCAATAATTTGTCTAGTTCTTCCTTGAATTTATTTAAACTACCTGCTTCAACGACAACACTTGGAAGTCTTGTATCAACAGTTAACCACCTGAAGGCAAGCTTCCACACATCGATATTGCAGCCATCCTTCCTCAGCTTGAATTTAAGCCCCCCTCATGTGTATGTAGTCTCATTAAGTGGAAGAATACCATTAACACTCAGCTTACTCAATCCATTCAAGGCTTTAAACACTTCAGTCCGATCTCCCTGCAGGTGCCTGGCCTCGAGCAGTTTGCAGAACTAAAGCCTTTCTTGATAAGATCATCCCTTTTGTTCATTCACCAATCTCATTGCCATTCTCTGCACCCATTTCAGCAGATCTATATCTTTCCTAAAATGAGGCTTCAATAGCTGTAAGTAGCATTTCAACTGCCATTTCTTAGTTCAAGAGCCTAATTTTTCTAGACTTTGTTGCAGTAGCATACCTTGATTACTATCATTAACCACATTGCAACAACCACATCATTAACCACATTGCATCTGTAAACTTAGATATTAAGCATGATATACCTTCATCAATATCATTAATAAATATAGAAAACAGCAATGGGCCCAACACTGAACTCTGAGGGATTCTGCTAATAACCATGAAGAGCAGTGCCCATTAATAATTCTTCTCTGTCTTCTCCCACTCAGTCATCCCTTTGTAGATAGGAGCAACTGGCCCTTAGTGCTACACTGCTCCAGTAGTCTTTTATGTGCAACAGTATCAAAAGCTTTCCAGAAATTCAAGTACACGATATCAAAAGTATTTTCTTCATCCATTTCCAATCAGATTGGTCAGACAAGATTGCCCCTTAACAAATCCATGGTGTGACATGAGTATAACTGCACTCCTGTCTAGATACTGCTGCATACTCATTTAACCAGTGACTCCATTATTTTTCCTGGATCAGAAGTGAAGTTAACAGGTCTGTAATTACTCATTAGCGTTAGTAGAGGCAGTTGATGCAAGAAAGCAAGCTTATGCAGCATCAGCCAAAAAAAAAAAAAAACAAAAAAAACCCCCAATTCCACTTCACCCCTCTGTTCGTTTGAAATACCTGTCCAGCTGAGCCTTAAACTTATTTAGGCTATCAACTTCCACGACAACGGTTGGAAGTCTGTTCCACCAACCACCCACTGGCTAAAGGCAAATTTCCGCATGTCTATCTTACATCTGTCTTTCCTCAATTTGAATTTATGCCCTCTCAGGTGATTATTCTGAGCAAGAGGAAGAATCCCACGAGCACTGAGCATGCTCAAACGATTCAAGGCTTTATACACCTCTATCAGATCACCTCGCTGGTGCCTAGTCTCCAGACACTGTAATTTGCAAAACTTAAGCCTTTCTTCGTAAGAGCAACCCTTTGTTCCATTCACTAATCTTGTTGCCCTTCTTTGTACTCGTTCCAGCAGCTCTACATCCTTCTTGAAATGAGGCCTCCACACCTGTACTCAAGGTGCGGCCTGACCATTGCCTTATACAAGGGAATAATCACCTCCTTATCCCTGCTAGAAAAATTCCTATATATCATTGACAATACACCATGAGCTACTTTTGCAGGCTGTCTGCACTGCTCAGAGAACTTCATATCTGCCTGCACAACCACCCCCAAGTCCCTTTCATTCTCTACCACTGTCAGTGTAGTACCACAGAGTTGATACGTTGCTCTGGGGTTGCTGTTTCCCATGTGTAGTACTTTACATTTGTCAATGTTAAACTTCATTTGCCACCTCTCAGCCCATCTGCTCAACCTTTCCAGATCCTGTTGCAGCAGCATAGTATCAGTAGTGTCCTTGACAACCCGCCAACCTTCGTATTGTCTGCAAACTTGGACATTAAGCTTGATATACAATCATCAATATCATTTATAAATACAGAAAACACAAATGGACCCAACACTGAACCCCTGAGGGACTCCACTAATAACATTAGGCCACAATGAGCAGTGTCCATTGATTACCACTCTCTGTCTTCTCCCCCTCAACCACCCCTTTATCCATAGCAGCAGTTTGCCTCCAATGCCACACTGCTCCAATTTGTGCAGCAGTCTTCCATGTGCAACAGTATCAAGAGCCTTTCTAAGATCCAAGTATATAATATCAAAGTTATTCCCTGCATCCAGTTCTTTTGTGACTGCATCATAGCATCCAATCAAATTGGTCAGGCAAGACTTCCCCTTAACAAAACCATGCTGTGTCCGAGCTATAACTGAAGTCTTGTCTAGATGATCCTGCAGTGCTTCTTTAAACAGTGCCTCCATTAATTTTCCTGGAACAGAAGTTAAACTCACAGTTCTATAAATACTTGTGTCAGCCTTTGATCCTCCTTTGTGAATTTGGGTCACATTTGCACATCTCCAGTCTATGGGTACCTCCCCTGAGTCCAAGGAAGCTCTCATAATTATGGCTAAGGGTTTGCTTACTTCCTTTGCTGCCTCCTTTAAATAAGTGGATAGATCCCATCCACACCAGGTTCCTTTCTTGTGTTTATCTTCAACAATTTCTCCTCCACTTTACTCTCAGTCATTACAAGATTCTCTAGCTTACTGCCAGAGTTGAATACACCTCTGGCATTCCCCTCGCTGAATAACTCCTCATGTGTGAATGTCGATGCAGAATATTCATTTAGTTTGTTAGCTACCTGAGCAGGATCATCAACAGTTGACCCACCGAAATCAAGTGGACCAATCTGATTCATCCCCCTCCTTCTAGAGTTTACATAAGTAAAGAACTCTCTGCTGTTTTTCTTTGCATCCCTTGCCAAAGATTTCTCATAGTCTGCCTTCGCCTGCCTAACCTCCTTTGTAACTTGGTTACAGATCAACTTGTATCTATCATAAGCTTCTGTGTCACATGTTAATTTGTATGTATCCCATGCATTTTTCTTCTCTGCTATATGTCTCATTAGTTCATCTGATATCCATTTAGGCCTAAACCTTGAACAATATTTCTTAGTCGGTATGTAAAGCCTAGTAGCTTCCAAGATAGTTCTTTGAATGCTTCCCATTTTGAATTTGCTGTTGGTAACATCATCAGGTGGTCCCACTGTATAGAATTTAAATACTGTCTCAGTCCATCGTAGTCGCCTTTACGAAAGCAATAACCCTTCCCTTTATCCCTAATGGTAGTTACATCTTTGAGTAAATCCCACTTCAGCACACTGTGATCACTTCCACCTAGTGGTTCATTTATCTGCATTCTTAATGCATGAACAATCATTACTGATAATTAAATCAAGAGTATTACTCCCTTTATTTGCCTCCCGAACATGCTGATGTAGAAAACAATCATCCAATAAATCTACAAAAGCATTGCTAGTGTGTGAGTGACCAGCCCCCAAATTCCAGTCAATATCTGGGAAATTAAAATCCCCCATTATAAGACTCTCTGATTTACTGGCCCACTCTATTTCCCTGTACAGTTTCTTATTATACTCATCAGAGTCATTAGGCCTATAGCACACTCCTACTCTCAATTTTGATCTCCCAGTGCTTATGTCTAACTGACATAAGAACTGACTCGACACTGCATTGTCCAGCGATGTCGACTGGCTTCACTTCCTTGTATTTTATGTGTTTCTTAACTAATAGCATAACCCTTCCTCCCTTCCTATCCTTTCTGTAGACGTTGCACTCCCCAAATTCCAGTTCTGCATTCCTTATATCTGTGTGACACCACGTCTGATATCCCAGCAATATCTGCATTTGATGTTTTCAGCAATACCTCAAATTCATCAAATTTATTTACTGAACTCCTAGCATTGGTGTACATGCAAGTATACATGCACCTGTTTCTATTCTTAGCTATCCTAACACAACCCATGTGTTTACTTGTACCGCAATGACTCCCAGCAGTCTCTGAAATATCCTGCATCTTGTTTTTCAGGCTTCTGTTCATTCCAATAGAAGCAGTGCAAGAATCTCTTTCACCTCTGCCAGTGGCTACTGTTAATCTATTAGTCTTTGTCTCCCCCCAAGCTAACAGTTTTCCGACCCACCTAACACTGCCTCAATATCATCGGCAAATATACTTGCACCCTTTCTATTTAAGTGTATCCCATCCCTGTAGAAGCAGTCTCTCCTGTTAACAAGTACATTCCAGGCTGAAAAAAATTCTACCCCTTGAGCCTTGCACAATCTTTCCAGGGCCGAATTGATTGACAAGGCTCTCATCATACACTCCCTCCTATCGTGTCTGGGCAGAATTGCAGATACTTTCAAATTCAACCCTAATTCACAGCTTTTTGTCAACAGTGACCTGTACTTGTTAAGTAAATCTGCCGGTCTCCTACTCTTGATATCATTAATGCCAACGTGTACAACTATATCACCTTTTGTGCCCTTAAAAGATGATATCCGCTCTACAACATCATCAACCTTTGCCCCTGGCAGATATACCCTGGTCCTGTTGCACCTGTCCTTTTTACAAAGCATGTTCCCCGTTTCCCTGACAATAGAGTCACCAACAACTACTAGTTCCTGTGGAACCAGTGCATTCTGCCTTGGGGGTTGCCGCTATGTTGCGTGATGAACAAGTGCAAGCTCTGGCGTTGATGTGGGCAGCTGAGAGCTTGATGGGCCCCTCAATTTAGTTCCTTCGATGGCATCCACCTTGTCCTTCAAGCTCTCATATAGGCCCATAACAATGCTGAGTTATTGCCTGATTTTGATACACTCCTTGCATCGTGCACACACAAAGACATCCCCCATGGCAATATCATGTCCCATACCTGAATGCTCCACAAACATCATGCAAGTAGTGCATTTTAAAAGGCTGTGATTCGGAAGGCAACTGCCCCACTCAGCTCTCCTCTGAGCCACAGCACTTCCATTAGCTTGAGCCTTTTGCTTTGCTGCTCTGGTCTGAGTCATGATTTCTATTAATTTCAATAAAATTTCAATTTCAGTTCAAAATTATAACCCCAAATATAACCCTCATGTTTCCCTTTGATCCCACTTTGTCAATTTGAAATATATATTTGTGCATCTTCAGTACACAGGGACCTCTCTTGAATCCAAAGGTACTCTTAAAAATTATGGCTAAGGGTTTACTGCCCCCCTTAATATAATTAGTTAGACATCATCCAACCCAGGCACTTTCTTATGTTTATCTTCTACAATTTTTCTTCACTTTCCTCTCAGTTATCACAAAATCATTAGAGTTTGATAAACTTCTGACATCCCCCTTCCCTAAAGAATAGTAGATGCAAAATACTTATTAAGTTTTCCAGCAACCTGAGCAGGATCATCAACAGTTAAACATCGACATCAAGTAGACCATTGTGAGTCTTTCTACTATAGAAGTAGTAGAAAGACTCACAGAAGTATAGAAGTCTTTCTTTGCATTATTTATAAAAAAAAAAAGCAAGAAAAAGAGAGATGTCTTGTAATCTGTCATAGCTTGCTTAACTCCTTTGTGACTTGATTACAGACTATTTTATATCTACTGTTGACTTCTGTATTATCACCTGATAGTTTATATGCAATCCACACATTTTTCTTTTCTGCCACAAGTATCATCAATTCATCTGACATTAGTTTAGGTCTAAGCATTGAACAATGTTTCTTAGTTATGAAAAACCTAGTAGCCACTATGATTATTTCCCTTCCCTCTGAAGGGATTACTTCCATTCTACAATTATTTTCCTGAATTTTCTGTTGGTAACATTATCAGTTGGTTCCACTGCATAGGATTTAAAAACTGTGTGAGACTACTGTAGTCTCACTTGTAAGCAAAAGCCCTAATGTTTTTTTATGTTATCCTAATGGGTAACATAAAAACCTGTATACATAGAAATTGTGATGTGAAATTTTAAGAATTAGTTTCAAAATCTGTGAATAAAAATTGACTGCAAACAACTGATGGAAATTGACAACAATGACAACAACAACAAAAAAAAAAAAAAAAAAAAAAACCAACAAGAGTAGACAGATTCAAACTGATATCCAAACTAAGGCTTAATTGTGCAGTGTTTTATACTAATTTCTTTCTCTCCCTCTCTCGTGATGAGATTTTCAGTTGTCAAAAGTCCATAGTGATTATGTTAATCAGTTTTTTTCTTTATGACATCTCAGTTATTCCCATCACTAATAAATATGAAGTATTTTGAGATTGGTACATAAATTGCCTAAAATTGCAAGAGTTCAGTCTAAAAAAAGTTTTCTTTCTAAACATTAAATATGATAACTATTATAATATCCATCCACATCTTATCTATAACAACCTAAAGTATTTAATTTTAAAATTGTATACATTACCATTGTTCAATTTTTGTCTTGGATCCTTTGTCATGGAAGAGATCACAATGTCCCCCCAAGACAGAAACCGAAGGCAGTAATGCATACAACATTCAGATTATTTCAATGCATTCATGCATAACACTACAACCTTCAATGCCTTGCTTAGAAGGGCTACATAGCCCAGTGTTAGGGGTTAAAGCAGTGGTTTTCAGCCAGGGTGCTGCGACACTAGGGTGCCGCAACAACATTCATAGGGTGCCGTGTAATTTTGGTTCAGTTACTAAAAGTTATTATTTTTTTGAAATTTAGACTTTTATTTCATTATAAAAAAGTGTACGGCATCCATTGTACCATATATTTTTAATTTTGTGGTGATCTATAATTGATCTTTATTTAGTACCTCTATATAAAGAATAAAATTATTATATAGGTATATATTAAAAGGTCGAAAACCACTGTGTTAGGTATTTCTTTTGGCCTAGGGGTGCCGTGAAAAAATTACTGGGATACTAAGGGCGCCATGAACCGAGAAAGGTTGGGAACCTCTGGGTTAAAGGTACACTACTTCTGCTGCACTGATGTGAGACCAGAAAATTTGAATCAGCTGAAGGTGCTTTGAGGCTTAAATGTATAGTGGATTTAAGATGCAGACTAGGTAAACTAATTTGCATCTTAAACTAAGTTAATGGTGTTGTCGCTTGTAATAATAATGGTGTTGTTGCTTGTAACTAAGTTAATGGTGTTGTTGCTAATGTTAGCATAAGCATTTTGGTCTTTCCATTCTCTGATAATGGAGGGATCAAAATACTTTGACAAAAACATAGTAATGTGTTTTTGTTTAAATACAATTTTTAAACTATTTCAGTACCCTCAAAATATAGTCCTACAACCTTCACTACTTTACTGAAATATTTAGATTTTTTGGATCAGATTTTCAGTTTCTTCAAATAAACAAATAACAAAAATACTTTTTTTTAATAATATGAATTATTTGAGTAACTGCATGCCAGTATATTTTCCTTTGTGTCACCAGTGGCATTTGTCCCAGTGCCTTACAATTACCAGCCTATTATAATGATAAGTCCTCTGTAATGAGTTTCAATTTAATGCCATTATTATAGAGAAATTTTATAGCAGTGATGAATGAATAATGTGTAACTTTGTGAATCTTTCACTTCAGAGCCTGATTGAAGTAATAGTGGAATTTTTATATGTATATTTTTGAAAATAAGTGCCCATTATTAGCAGAGATAAACAGGTGAAGTGGAATATGGATTCATACAAATCTTTGTTCCTTTGTTGCTATTTGCAGTATTAGCAATTAGAAACTTGCAGTACCACTAGTACTCTAGAATTGTTACTTTAATTATTTTTGTAGTTCCACACTGAAGTACAAAAATTATTAAACTAACAATTCAACTAAAATTCATTTTACACTAGATGAATTAATTATTCAGTTTGCTGGTCACGTGTATCTGTGACATAATAAAACTTCTTAATTACCTCCAGGGCTTTTAATGTTTCTGATTGGAATGGAATGAAAAGGTAAGTACACAGTGCAGCAATTGGGAAACAAGACTGATGATAGAAAAAAATAATGATCCCAAATATGAGTAAACTTGGTTTATTCAAAGTAACTTCTTCTCGCATTTAACACTGCATGCAGTAATCACGGAGAGACTGGTGGAAGGCTGTGACTGGTATACTATTCATTCAATGTTCTTGTCACAGCTCTTTGAATGGTGTCGATGTCATCAAAGTTACCTTTCAGTGCTGCCTTGAGCTTCTGGAACAAAAAGAAGTCGCATAGGGCTAAGTCTGGTGAATATGGTGGGTGTGACAGTACAGACTTCTTTGCTAGCCAAAAACTCCCAAACAATGAGAGCCTTGTGGCCTTAGTGTGTTGTTGTGAAAAAGGAATCAACTGCCATCTTCATATTGAGGCTGCACATAACACATTTTTTTAATAACACATTTCTGCAACCAATGTTTCAAAATGTCCAGATAGTAAGCAGCAGTAACATTTTAAATATTGGGCACAAACTGTTTGTCATTAGAGTTTGACAAACTCTAATAATGCAATTCCCTTGCTATTGTAGAAAGTGACGAGCATGGTTTTGATTTTTGCCCTTTCTTGGCAAACTTTTTTTGACTTTGGGAGAGTTTGCCGACTTCCACTCCACACTTTGTTGCTTCATTGCAAATGTTTGTTGTCTTTCAGTGATTCTCCTCTATCGGCAAAACATTTATGCCACTTGAACGCACATGCATGAGAGAGACAATTCTCTCCATACACTTGCTTCATCATTTGAAATATTTCCATGGAACTTTTGCCCAGTTGAACACAAAGCTTGCTCTTTGTTCCATTGTTCCTCCACAACACAGACACAGGAGAGACGTTACAATTCATCTCACACTATGTTTTGAAATGGTGGCAATTTCCACTGACCTTGACTGCAGTGCTCTTTAATTTTAATGTTTACTTATAGTAGATGGCAGCGCCAGCACTCGTCTCATAACATGTCCCATTTTCCAATTACTGCACTGTTGTGTTGTGCTTCTCCTTTTCTTCATTTGCAGAACTGACTGCTCTATTGTTTGTCCATAGTTCAACCACTTCCCTGAGTTACACCAATAACAGTTAATTTTGTTGTAACCATTCCGCAACATTTATGTGCAAGATATCACCTTGGAACTTGCTGTGTTATATAGTGAAACCGGCAGTGGATTTAAGCATTTACACTATAACATGGATTATTACTCTTGACAATGACATTTACTTTATAATGAATATGGATATAATAACAAGATCACATCCATATTGAGGAAATAAAGAATTAGTCAGAAATTATATATTTTAATAGCAAACCCTTATGTTTGTAAAAATATGATAATTTCAAGATTCACAGAAATAATGAGCATGAATGAAAGAATTGTAAGTTATTTGCATGAGTACATACTGGTCTCATCATAGTTAGGGGCATTATGGCCTTGCTGTCCTTGTGCTGTAAAGCTCATAAACAAACAAACATACTTGTCATAGCACAAATAGCACTATGACCAGTATGTACTTTTATGTTTGACATGGGATGCCGAGCAAAAAAAGTACATATATTACACAAAAAATTATATTGTACAGTATAATACAGTAAAGATAAATTATTTTGCTTTCCTAGAATGTACTGCACACAGTTGATGAACCAATGTTAAAAGTTTCAATGAAGTCCTAATACCAGGCTTCTTTGATGGCAAAAATATAATGACCAGTGTTTTTCACTCTGAACCACCATGTATTTTTTTTAGGAAGAGCAGCGGATGAAAGTTGCTGTCTGAGTTGTGTTGTTTATGAACATGACCAGGTGCAAGCCCTGGATATTTTTTTGGAGGGGTTGAGGATCAGAGTAGTTGCTTTGACTTAGAGAAAATACTTGGTTTGCTTAATCACTTCATTGCGCATGCATTTCTTGATTAGCAGGTAATGGCCACCATAGCTCTAAAATGCAAGGATATAGTAGTACATGTATGTGGCGAATGCTAAATATGGTGATGTTCTTATATTTTGTATCTTCCAAACTCCTTTGATCACGTGTGGCTGTCCTGGTGTTTAAACAGAAAATGTATTTTTTTAAATTTAAACAATAAGCAAAAATTTGAGGTAAAAATTTACAATGCAACAAATTTTTACTGCTGGCGCAGGTGGATGATGGATATTTTGCATTCTTGAACAAAAATTTGAGACATTTCTTTTTAAGGGTCACTATTTGTCTTTTATGTGAGATTAACTTAATATCGGCATCGCAATTTCCATTGAAATAAAGCGTGTTGCAAAACTGCCGAGTTGATCTTGTCCCATTCCTTCTGGCAGACTTTCCACAAACCTTCAGCAGTTCTGGGGTGCTGGTTTCCAAGAGCTCTTTTCAAAAGTCCAAATGCACAAAAATCCACGGGTGTGCGGTCAGGTGATTTAACAGGTATATCTTCAAACAGGATCAAACGAATACCTGTCGCTGCTTCCATTCTCCACAGAGAAGTGCAGGTGGAATGTGATGTGTGGCTGGACGCCTTATCCTGATGCACCCAGACCTTTTCAATATCAGAACCATACAATGTGGGTATTTCACGTTCAAACAACGGCTGTAGAACTTCAGTCTGGTAATACACTGAGTTGACTGAGTCGCTAAAATCAAAGGAATTTTCCTTTGTTTTTAGCGACTGTACGCAACTCAAATTTGCCGTTATAACAAAGACTGGCTACAGCCATAAAACCTCGGCAAAAACTTTCTTTGCACTGATGCACCCATGTTAGAAAGGCCTAGCCGCCCTGTGGATGGTAATAAATTACCTGAATTTTGTTGAAATTGGAGAGGTATATTCACACTTTGTTCAATGTTGCTACGAATTTCCACCTTTTAGTTGCCAGATATTTTTTGTAGAGTTTTCAAGCATTGACCCGCTGCTCTGCAATGTGCCTTGCTCCTAGATGGTGTATGTGGGCCTTGTGCTTCTTCTCCAGTTGCAGATTTTCATTGATTATGCAACAAACGGTTGGTTGGTCGGTTTCCACATGTGATACTATAGCTCAGTGGTTTTCATTATTATTATTATTTTTTTTTTTTTTAATTTATATGTTTATTTCATTATAAAAAGGTGTACAGTATCTTTTTAATTTTGTGGTGATCTATAATTGATGTTTACTTAGTACCTCTATATAAAGAATAAAATGATTATATACTGCATATATATAATTTGTATTATGAAATGTAATTTTATAATTATATCATTGTAATAACTATCATATATAATATATATTTTTTAAATATTATATATATACAGAGAGAGAATCGGATCTAACAGGCAGAAAATTGAGTAGGGGTGCTGCAAAATAAAATAAATGACTTAGGGGTGACGTTATTAGAAAAAGGTTGAAAACCACTGCTATAGCTGTCTGAGTTTTTGGATTTTCACTGGCAACAAGCGACTGCACTTTTCGTATTACTTCCCTCGTTCGACTTGGAGCAGGTTGCAGTTTCTTTGGTGTTTTCCGCCCACTTGCACCAGCTTTGCGGAATTTTCCTTTGCCATTCAAAACCTTATGGATACCAAACTTCAATACACTAAAATTTTTCAACTTGCACCTATAAATAATTTTTGCATTCAATACCATCTTGCTTATTAGATTTTACCAACTCTTGTTCATAAAATGAACCTTGTATTTCTTCATTATTTAAATCTCTTATCTATATGTAGTAGTAGTGGCATGTGATGCAAGAAAGCAACTGTATGAGCTTTTGTTTCTATATTGTCAGTAGTAAACCAAAGACGTTTGTGAAGATATGAAAGAAATAATACATTGCTTTGATACATCAGGTTACTGTACCCTTTGGAAAGTGCGGTTATGTAACCTTCCAACCGTGGGTCCAATTTCCGAGGCGTGTCGGCATTAAAACAACTTCTACAACTGATGCACTTGTTCAAAAGGCTTGGGACTGCGTCTGCGCAAAAAAAAAAAAATTTACATCGCTGATGTACGTCACAAGTAGGATTAATGTCAAAATCGTTATCAAAAGGCTGAATCAACGCTCTTATCTAAGCTGTTAATGTATACTTTTAATATGATGACATAACCTAAATATGGTGAAAATCTTAGCCTTATGTGTACAGATACGGATAATTTTATATATGATATTAAGACTGATGATGTTTGTGAAGATATGAAAGAAATGATACACTGCTTTGATACATCAGGTTATCTAGAAAATAATAAATGTAATATTCCTAGGGTAAATAAGAAAATAATTGGAAAAATGAAAGATGAATGTGATGGAAAAATTATGAATGAATTCTTAGGTTTAAGATAAAAAATGTATACATATAGAATTGATGAGAAAGTGAAAAAGAAGTCAAAAGGAATTAAAAAATGTGTAATTAAAAAAAGAATATTTGATGACTCTAGAGAGTGTTTATTTGAGGAAAAAGAACAAAGAACTATGAATCTAATAAGCAAAAAGCATGACGTTTATTCAGTAGAAGTAAACAAAAAAGCTCTAAGCACTTATGATGATAAGAGGTATATCTTAACAATAAAATTTATACATTACAGATAACTACAAATAACTTTCATTATATTTCTTCCAGTCTTTGTTTTTGATTGCGTAATATTATTGGTTTTTGTTTTAGCTGAACACTTTAAGCAGTAAATATTCAACGTATTTATTACAGAAGGTATTTTCAGTTCCTAATCTGAATTGTTTTTTAGCTTTAATCATCCATCTACCTGCACATTCTTCAAAAGTTGGGTGTTTTATAGCATCTAAATCATTTAATAATTCTTGATTTGCTGTATTTGAGCTGTATCTTTAGTTGTACTCTGTGCAATATTATGTTTCTTATTTCATCAACTCTATTAATTTCTTTATCTCCTCTAGCTAATCTCTCTTTTAATTTTGTAAAAGGTTTGCAATAGTTATATTTTTACTTGTTAGAGTTCTTGTATGCATTTCTGGTGGATTAGTCTTATCTTGCAACCAACTAACTATATCACCTCTTACTAATTTCTCATTAAAATCACTAGGTGTGTGAGTAAATGAATACAATACATCATACAAAACTATTGTTTTCGTTTAGAGTAAGTGGTATGGAATTAATTTTGAATTGTGGTAAATAGGTAGCTCTAACATAAAACTAGATAGCATAATACGTATCACTGCATTTAGGAATCTACTACATAGTGTAGTATTGATAATTAAATTTATTAATCTTATTAATTTTCGTTGTTAATTTCAATATCAGGCCCCAGACTAAAGTAGCAAAGCGACAGGCACAAAGTAGCAGGAGTGCTGTGACTCGGGGGAGAACCAAGGGGGGTTTCTCCAATGCATCACAGCGTAAAAATATGTGCAACTTCTGTCTGAAATGTTTGCAGAACTCTCTGGAACAGGACATGATCTAGCCAAGTCTTTGTGTGTATTAGCTACAGTGTGTGTCAAGAAATTAGCGCCAATTCGGTGTCACACAGATATAAGCAGTGCAGAATTGAAAATTGGGGAGTACAATGTGTACAAAAGGATAGGAAGGGAGAAGGGGTTATGCTGTTAATTAAGAAAAACGTAAAATCTAAGGAATTGCATCCAGTTGACATAGATGGACAGTACAATGTTGAGTCAGTTTGGTGTGACATAAGCACTGGGAAAACAGAAATGAGAGCAGGAGTGTGTTATAGGCCTAATGACTCTAATGAGTACTACAAAGAACAATTGTACAGAGAAATAGAATGGGCCAGTAAATCAGATTGTGTTATAATGGAGGATTTTAACTTCCCAGATTGACTGGAACTTGTGGATTGGTCACTAGCACACTAGCAAGACTTTTGTGGATTTATTGGATGATTGTTTTCTGCAGCAGCATATTTGAGAGGCTACCAGAGAGGGTAATACTCTTGATCTGGTTATCAGCAGTGATTATTTGTGTATAAAGCATTTACAGACAAAGGAACCACTAGGTGACAGTGATCACAGTGCACTGATGTGGGATTTACTTAAAGATATAATTACCATCAGGGGTAAAGGGAAGGGTTTTTGCTTCCGTAAAGGTGACTACAGTGGTCTCAGACAGTTCTTAAATTTTGGACAGTGGGACCAACAGCAAATTCTAAGTGGGAAGCATTCAAGGAAATAATCATGAAAGCAACTAGACTTTTCTTAATCAGTTAAGACTTTCTTAACTGATTAAGAAATATAATTCAAAGTTTAGGCCTAAATGAATGTCAGATGACCTAATCAGACTTGTGGCAGAGAGGAAAAATGCATGGGATGCATATAAATTATCAGGTTACATAGAAGCCTATGGCAGATATAAGCTGGTCTGTAATCGAGTCACAAATAAGTTAGGCAAGCGAAGGCTGATTACGAGAAATCTCTGGCAAAGGATGCTAAGAAAAACAGCAAAGACTTCTTTACTTATATAAACTCTAGAAGGAAGGGGATGAATCAGATTGGTTCACTTGATATCGATAGTTCAATTGTTGATGATCCTGCTCATATAGCTGATAATCTGAATGAGTATTTTGCATCTACATTCACACATGAGGAGTTAAGGGAGGAAAATGCCAGACGTTAATCAAACTGTAACAGGGTGCTTAATGATTTTGTAATAACTGAGAGAAAAGTGGACCCTGGGATGGATGGGATTTATCCAGTTATATTAAAGAGGGCGGCAAGGGAAGTAAGCAAACCCTTAGCCATAATTATGAGAGCATCTCTGGACTCCAGGGAAGTCCCCACAGACTGAAGATGTGTAAATGTATCTCCAATGAACAAAGGGGGATCTAAGGGTGATATTAGTAATTACACACCTGTTAGTTTAACTTCTGTTCTGGGGAAAATAATGGCGTCACTGGTTAAAGATGCATTGCGGGATCACTGTTGCAGGCGTCTCCATAGTCGGGTGGGCAGGAGCAGCATTGCGTAGCACACGCTTTTTGATTAGACCGGGGTTTGAGACCATGACCACCAAATATGGAGGATGCGGAAAGGTCAGGGAATGACCACCGCATATCCCTGGAGCAGTGTGACCCTAGTTGCTAATGCTCCTAAAAAAAAAAAAACAAAAACAAATAACAATACTGTTGCACATGGAAGACTACCTGTACAAAATGGAGCAGTATGGTATTAAGGGTAAGTTGCTACAATGGATAAAAGGATGGTTGAGTGGGAGAAGACAGAGAGTGGTAATCAATGGATGCTGCTCTTTGTGGAATAATTATTATAGTGGAGTCCCCAGGGTTCAGTGTTGTTGGGCCCACACGTGTTTTGTATATTATTAATGATATTAATGAAAGTATATCGAGCTTAATGTTGACGTTTGCAGATGATACAAAGGTTGGCAGTGTTGTTAGTGACAGTAATGGCAATGTGCTACTGCAACAGGATCTAGAAAATTTATTTGGGCAGATGGGCTGAGAAGTGGCAACTGAAGTTTAACATTGACAAATGCAAAGTACTGCATATGGGTGGAAGAAAACGCAGAGAAACTTACCAACTGTGTGGTACTACACTTAGGGGGTAGAAAATCAAAAAGATCTGGCAGTAAGTGTGAAATCAGATACGAAGTTTTCTGAGCAGCGCAGACAGGCTGCCAGAGCAGGTCATGGGTTATCGTCAATGATATACAGGAATTTTGCTAGTAAGGAAAAGGAGATGATTATCCCTTTGTATAAGGCAATGGTCAGGCCATGCCTCGAGTACGCATACAGGTCTGGAGGTATCATTTTAGGAAGGATGTAGAGTTGCTTGAGCATGTACGGAGAAGGGTAATTGGTGAGTGGAATGAATGGGTCCTCTTACCAAGAAAAGCTTAAGTTCTGCAAATTGCAGTGGCTGGAGACTAGGCACCGGTGAGGTGAGATCTGATTGAGGTGTACAAGGCCTTGAATGGGTTGAGCACACTGACTTCTGATGGGATCATTCCGCTTGCTCAGATTACGAACTTGCAGGGGCATAAATTCAAATTGAGGAAAGACAGTTGTAAAATAGATGTGCATAAATTTGCCTTTAGCCAGCAGGTGGTTAATTGCTGGAACAAACATCTATCTGTCATTGTGGAAGTTGACAGCTTAAAAAAATTCAAGGAGGAACTGGGCAGACTTTTAGAGGGAATGGATGTGTGAAATTTTTTTTTTTTTTTTGGATGATACTGCATAAGCTCATATGCTTGCTTTCTTGCATCACATGCCTCCATTACTACTGCTACCATTACTATTCTTATTTCTAAATTTAATGTATTTTATACAATAATAACTGCTGACCGGGCTAGCCGGGTGGGTAAAGTGCCTGCCTGGCAACCCAAAGGTCGCGGGTTCGATTCCCGCCTCGGGCTTGGATCAGTGTACTGCAAAAACCTTGGGAGGTGCATTATGGCCACGGAAGCCTATGCGCCAACAACTACCAAAAAAAAAAACAATAATAACTGCTTAAAACTGAATCTGATTTTTGTAATTGACTTGAGTTATATGCTATTTCTTTATATGAAATATTTTTTAACTTCTTCTAGTGGAGGAAACCCAAATGAATGAAAAAGTTCTACATATTTTTGGTTTTTATTTTATAATTTACCCAGTGAGTATCATTTCCTGTAATTGAATCTAGATTAACAATATCGCTTTCGAATTTATTTATTTTATTAGGTAAAGTACCTTTAGAGAATATAACTCGAAAACCTTTTACATTTTTCATGTAATTTGCTGTATCAAAAATGCTTAATTTTTTTTTACATTGTTCACATTTAATTGGTTGATCTCCAATAAACATTCCTTTACCATTTAATTTATCTACGACTCTAGTAAGCCCTATACTGCTTAATACACCTAGAGCTCCTTTAGCTATAGCAGGTAATAGAAGTAATAAAAATTGAAGAAAGCCTCTAGTTTGTTGTAACTGAGATTTACTTAAAGTATTAATCACATCTTTTTGAGATGAGATTTATTAATATAATCGAGTCTGAATTAATTGTAAATTAGAATTAGCAGGTTTAGTTTTATCAATTCTTTTTCCAGTGGGTTTTTTTTTTTTTTTTTTTTTTTTTATGTGCTAGCAATTTTTTTTATTTTGATTATCAGATAAGTATACTTGATAAGATTTATGTAATTTATTTAAATTAATTTAAGATATAATTCATATAATCGTTTTTGTTCATCTTGAGTGATTTCATTATTTTTAAAGAAAATATCTAGTAGTAGTAGTAGTGGCATGTGATGCAAGAAAGCAAGTGTATGAGCTTATGCAGCATCAGCCAAAAAAAAAAAAAAAATCACACCATTCCCTGTAATTGCCTGTCCAGTTCCTCAAATTTATTTAACCTATCAACTTCCACAACAGCAGATGGAAGTTTGTTCTAGCAATTAACCACCCACTGGCTAAAGGCAAATTTCCGCATATCTATTCTACATCTGTCTTTTCTTAATTTAAATTTATGCCTCCTTAGGTTCGTAATCTGAACAAGTGGAAGGATCCCATCAGAATTCAGCATGCTCGACCCATTCAAGGCCTTATACACCTCAATCAGATCACCGCGCAGGTGCCTAGTCTCCAGCCACTGCAAATTGCAGTGGCTGGAGACTCTCTTGATAAGAGGATCCCTTCATTCCCCTCACCAATCTTGTTGCCCTTCTCTGTACATGCTCAAGCAAATCTACATCCTTCCTAAAATGAGGCCTCCAGACCTGTACGCAGTACTCAAGGCATGGCCTGACCATTGCCTTATACAGAGGGACAATCGCCTCCTTTTCTATGCTAGCAAAATTCCTATATATCATTGACAAAACTCTATGACCTACACTGGCACCTGTCTGCATTGCTCAGAAAACTTCATATCTGACTGCACAATTACCCCAGGTCTTTTTCATTTTCTACCACCTTAAGTGTAGTACCTCACAGTTGGTACGTTTCTCTGGGGTTACTTCTACCCATATGCAGTACTTTGCATTTGTCAAGGTTAAACTTCAGTTGCCACTTCTTAGCCCATCTGCCCAAATTATCTAGATCCTGTTGCAGTAGCACACTGCCATTACTGTCATTAACAATGCTACCAACCTTTATATCATCTGCAAACTTCGAAACTAAGCCTGAAATACCTTCATCAATATCATTGATAAATATACAAAACAACAGAGGAGCCAACACTGAACATTGTGGGACTCCACTAATAACATTAGTCCACGAAGAGCAGCACCCATTAATTACCACCCTCTGTCATCTCCCACTCAACCATCCTTTTATCCATTGTAGCAACTTATCCTTAATACCATTCTGCTCCAATTTGTACAATAGTCTTCCATGCGCAACAGTGTCAAAAGCTTTCCTGAAATCCAAATATATGATATCAAAATTATTTTTTGCATCCAGTTCCTTTGTAACCACATCATAATATCCTATCAAATTTGTCAGACAAGACTTTCCCTAAACAAACCCATGCTGTGTCTGAATTATTGCTGCAGTCTTGTCTAGATGATCCTGCAATGCATCTTTAACCAGTGACTCCATTATTTTACCCGGAACAGAAGTTAAACTAACTGGTCTGTAATTACTCGTGTCACCCTTCAATCCCCCTTTCCACTTCCCTGAGTGTAGTACAAAAGAGTTGGTATGTTTCTCTTCGGTTATCGCTATCCATATGCAGCACTTTGCATTTGTCAAGGTTAAACTTCAGTTACCACTTCTCAGCCCATCTGCCCAACTTATCTAGATCCTGTTGCAGTAGCACTGTCTTTACTGTCATTATCAACCCTGGCAACCTTTGTATCATCTGCAAACTTGGACATTAAACCTGATATACCTTTATCAATATCATTGATAAATATACAAAACAACAATGGGCCCAGCACCGAACCGTGGGGAACTCTACTACCAACATTTGTCTACGAAGAGCAGCACCCATTAATTACCACCCTCTCTCTTCTCCCACTCAACCATCCTTTTATCCATTGTAGCAACTTACCCTTAATACCATTCTGCTCCAATTTGTACAATAGTCTTCCATGCACAACATTATCGAAAACTTTCTTGAAATCCAAGTATATGATATCAAAATTATTTTTTGCATCCAGTTCCTTTGTGACTACCTCATAATATCCAATCAAATTGGTCAGACAAGACCTCCCTTTAACAAACCCATGCTGTGTCTTAACTATTACTGCAGTCTTGTGTAGATGATTCTGCAATGCTTCTTTAACCAATGATTCCATTACTTTCCCCAGAACACAAGTTAAACTAACAGGTCTGTAGTTACTTGTTACCTTTTGAACCCCCTATGTGAATTGGTGATACATTTGCATACCTCCAGTCCATGGGGACCTCCCCTGAGTCTAAGGATGCTCTCATAATTATGGCTAAGGGTTTGATTAGTTGCTTTGCCACCTCCTTTAATATAACTAGATAGATCCCATGCACCCCAGGTGCCTTTCTTATGTTTAACTTCAATAATTTCTCCTCCACTTCGCTCTCAGTTATTACAAAATCATTAAGCACCCTGCTACAATTTGATAACCTTCTGCCATTTTCAAACCTTAATAACTCCTCATATGTGAATGTAGATGCAAAATACTCATTCAGTTTGTTTGCTATCTGAGCAGGATTATCGACAGTCGAACCATCGACATCAAGTGGACCAATCAGATTCATCCCCTCCTTTTAGAGTTTATATAAGTAAAGAAATCCTTGCTGTTTTTCTTAGCATCTTTTGCCAAAGATTTCTTGTAATCTGCCTTCGCCTGCCTAACCTCCTTTGTGACCTGATTACAGACTAGCTTATATCTGCCATAGGCTTCTGAGTCGCTTGATAATTTATATGCATCCCATGCATTTTTCTTCTCTGTTACGAGTCTCATAAGTTCATTAGATAACCATTTAAGCCTAAACCTTGAACAATATTTCTTAATCGCTATGAAACTTTTAGTAGCATCCACGATTAATTCCTTGAATGCTTCCCACTTAGAATTTACTGTTGGTAACATCGTCAGTTGATCCCACTGTATAGAATTTAAAAACTTTCTGAGACCACTGTACTCACCTTTGCGGAAGCAAAAACCCTTTCCTTTACCCCTGATGGTAATTAAATCTTTAAGTAAATCCCACATCAGTATACTGTGATCACTGCCACCTAGTGGTTCCTTTATCTGCAAATTTTTAATACACGAATGATTACTGCTGAGAACCAGATCAAGTGTATTACTCTCTCTGTTTGCCTCTTGAACATGCTGCTGCAGAAAACAATCATCCAATAAATCCACAAAAGTCAAATTGTATAGAATTTATACAATTTGATTTCTTAACTTAGTCCTAATGCAATACAGCCACCTCTGTGGCTTACGTAATACTCAACTTGTGGAAATTTGACTTTACCTAAGTTTTTACCGGAAACATATTTTGCATCCTGTAGGAATAAATGGAGGTATCGTTAAAAATCTTAATGTGTTTTTTTTTTTTGGTAATTTGTTCCAGAAGTTGAAATTTTCGCTATATAACTAAGCTATTTTTCTCTCTAAAAGGTCATTTTTATAATGGAAATTGCACTACACTTTCATCATTATCATATGTTCCATTATAAGAATCAGTTTTGAACGCCTTTGTGATATTTTTCTAAAGCACATTTCTGGAGGTCACTACCATAAAACAATAAAAACAATTTGCGCTTTCCTGTTTATTTGGCTTTTCTGTTAGTGGAATCTATTATAAATGGGTAGTAAACTTGTTCTTATTGCATTTGCGATAATACCGATAATTGGAATTCTGTGTTTTTTTACATTACAGTATTATGGTGAAATGAGTTCCCATTCACTGAAATCTTCAATCATATAAAAAACATAAATTTTCAGAATCTTCTCTTCATTCATATTTATTTATTACAATGGTGAAGGGAAAGGGACCAATGGAAAGTGCAAGTGCTGGCAGTGCTAGGAAATGAAACAAAATTGATTTAGAAATGAAGATGATTAAATAAGAATTACGAAGCAGGACAAAGTTTTTCATCTATTGCACGGTCTTGCTGCTTCATCAGTGAATACTATTTTAAGGAATAGTGCACGTATAAAAGAACATGCTAAAGGATCAACACATTTAAGATCAGCAGTGATCTCAAAACAGCGTTCAGGTGCTATATCGAAGATGGAAAACCTATTAATAATATGGATGGAAAATCAGATTCAGAAGCAAGTGCCCTTGACTCCAATGGTTATTCAAGTAAAAGCAAGAAGTATTTATGAAGATATTAAGGATAAGTACTGTGATCCCTAAGCCAAGTTCGTGGCAAGCAATGGGTCGGTTTCAAGCATCATGTTGGTTTCCAAAACATTAAAGTATGCTGTGAAGTTGCCAGTTCCGATTCTGCAGCTGCAGAGAAATTATGCAGAGCAAAAAATTCACTTTGCAAAATGGCTCAGTTAATCTTAAAGAAGATAATCAAAAATTAAATAGTGAACTGAACAGCTACAAATCAACTACAAATAAAAACATTGATAGTATAAAGTCAAGTATTGGTTCATGTATCAAAGAAGTCAGTGAAAAATATATTGAATCAAACAGAAAAAAAAAAAAAAAAAAAAAGGCATTCACTAGATACTGATATCAATGAAAAAGTACAGATGAAAAATAAAAGTAATAAAAAGTACAGAAAAAGTTGTTATTATTATTTTTTTAGGAGCATTAGCAACTAAGGCCATATTGCTCCAGGGATATGCGGTAGTCATTCCCCAACCTTTCTGCATCCTCCATATTTATTTTGTGGTCACAAGCTCGAACCCCGGTTTAATCAAGAAGCGTGTGCTACGCACTGCTGCTCCTGGCTCCGGCGACGCCACAGAAAAAATACAATGAAAAATAAAAGTAATAACCTTGAGAACAACATAAAAGCATTAGACAACAAGAAACTTTATTATTATTATTAGTCATATGGTGCAAGGAAGCCTGAGGCTTATGCTGCACCAGCCAAAAAAAATTCCCCAAGTTACCCTACCCTGAGGGAGGGGGAGAGAGAGAGAGAGAGAGAGAGAGAGAGAGAGAGAGAGAGAGAGAGAGAGAGAGAAGGAATCACCAAGAAAGCAAGAGAGAGAGAAGAATGATGATATCCAGCTTGGGTGAGTTTGCCAAGCCCATACTCACCAGATGTGAGCCCCTGAGGTTAAGTCTCTGAAAAATGGAGAATGTGTTAAATCTTAAAAATGATATATATGATGCGAATAGGAAAAAAAAACAATCATAAATGTATATCCTCCTGATCCCAGTGATGCAGCAAATAAACCATTTATTGAATATGCTTCAGTTTCTTTTATACCTATATCAGATGTTTTTAATGCAAATAATTAAAGAATAAAATTTAGTACACATGCTACATTATCTACTCCCAGTGGATCTTATGATGCAATGGGGAAACATATCCTAAGTCTGATAAAAAAGCAGTAAACCTATACCTGAAATCATATTCTATCCTATTTCTACGCATCTACTAAAGAACGTATTGTTTAACAAAAATGAGGTTATGATGACATGGATATTAAATTAACAATTTATTTTCAAAGTGGAGAGGAATTCCCTTTCTTTACATTTAAACTATTTATTGGGGAACAAAAATCTGAAAATAAATTAATAAAAATAAGCAAAGAAAAGACTTTATTAATAACAGCAAAGAAGAATGGCATATTGAAAATTGAAGCTGCATCACCTTTAGGCTTTGTACACACATATCTTCAAATTACTAGAATTAACTGGAATTAAAACTGCAAACTAGAATTTCATAGATTTCACCATGTTAGACTTACATATAGCTCTCTAGCTATATGTAAGATAAAATGCAGTCAAGTAACTGCTGTTTACTTAAGCACTGATAAAAACTACTATGTGTTGTCATCTCTCCTTCCTACAAGACTGGCGCATTATAGCCTTAGTAGCTAATGCGCCAATAAAAACAAAACCAAACCAAACCAATCCTACAAGACTAGGTATAAAAACAATGTTATCTTTCCTAAGTCTAAAATATAAAAGTTTCTGAAAGATTTTTTTACAAAAATATTTTTTAGTACAAAGTGTAATAGTTCTTATGATAAGTACTTATATTACCATATGTACTTGACAGCCTTACAACTGATAAAACTCAATCATTTTTTTTATTTTATCAATGCTTAAGTAAACAGGTAGCTGTCCTGTTTACTTAAGCACTGATAAAAGCTACTGCATATTGGTATCTCTCCATACTGTAATGTTTAGAGAGAGAGATACCAACAATGTTATCTCTTAGAGTAGGCGCCTCCGTAGCCAGGTGGGTAGGAGCAGCAGTGCATAGCACACTCTTCTTGATTAGACCAGGGTTTGAGCCCATGACCACCAAATACGGAGGATGTGGAAAGGTCAGGGAATGACCACTGCATATCCTTGGAGCAATATGGCCTTAGTTGCTAATTCTCCTAAAAACCAAATAATAAACAAACAAACAATCTTTTAGAGTGCATTTATAGACAATAGTTACTAAATTTTTATAGAAGAAATGGGTGAAATACTAATTAATTCCAAAATAAACACCAAAACAATTTTTAATGTTTGTTTTAGAACTAATTGGATTCTAAAACAAACACCAGTGTGTTTGAGATTATATTCAGATATACCTTTTATGTTTGATAATTCTTATGAAATTGCATTATCCAAATTAAATTCATATTATTTGTGGTTTAATGTGAGTAAACAGTATGACGATAATCACTTCAAGTATTTTGATAGAGGCGCCTCCGTAGCCAGGTGGGCAGGAGCAGCAGTGCGTAGCACACGCTTCTTGATTAGACCGGGGTTCGAGCCCGTCACCACCAAATACGGAGGTTGCAGAAAGGTCAGGGAATGACCACCGCATATTCCCGGAGCAATATGGCCTTAGTTGCTAATGCTCCTAAAAACCAAATAACAACAACATATTTTGATAGTCATGAATGGAAATTAATAATTTTTCCTAATGACATTTATGAATTAAATTTCTTTAATGATAATTTGAAACTTCATTTTTAATTCAGAAAAACCACCTATTGTTTTTTACAGTAATTTGTTTGCAGGGAGATTCTTAGTTAAATTAGATGAAGATTATTATATTGAATTTTCAGAAGGAAAGTTATATATTGTGTTAGGGTTTGAACAAATGGTATATAAGGATAGAATAAATGAAGGTAAGTATACACATAATATTACTTTTGGAGTAGATAAAATATTAGTACTTTGTTCATTTATAAAAGGAGCTAATGATAATGGCATTCCATCTGATTTAATATTTGCAGAAGAATAAGAGAAATTTACCTCAGTATAATACGTAGAACACTTCCATATGCTACTCCAGAAATTAAAACAAATAAAAGATTAATGCAAAATGATTACAGTAAATAATCAATTAAACAAATTAAAAATCAATTTTTCAAATTAAAATTTGAAAAACGATTTTTCTTCCTGAAGCAGACAATGCTTTTCGACCATATGTCGTGATTACAGGAATGGAAATTGTGTGAGCTTGAATCTTAAATAGAGAGATTATTCATCCTCACACATGCACGTGTGATTATTCATCCTCACACATGCACGCTGCAATTATTTGTCTTTGTGCATCTTTGCAAAAGACGACAATTTGGAGATTAGATATGGACGATGAATGTTAATAGATTTCCCATGTAATTTAATTTTGATGGTTTCTGCAATTAATAGTCTTGTATAATTACATTAGACACTAAGTATTTTGGCCTCGTTGAATAAAAATGTATATTTTTCATTAATGGCATGAAAGGCCAATTCTGATGCTGCTGAACGAGAAGCACAAACTAAGGACTTGTGCTTGCTGTTTTACGCGAACAGTGAGCAGGAATCGCTTAGCTTATTGGTAAGACGGGTCGTAATCACTGCAAGAAATATCGTATACCAAGTCATTTATTTGTGTCGCAAAAGAGGAAAGGACTGAGTGATTGTTCAGTATAGCGTGTAATTTCCATATTGGTCTGGCCACAATCTTAAATTCAGTATCTTTAAAGAATCTGTTAAGCTGCTTGTGCCACTGTCATGGCACAATATAACCTTGTCGTTTTTGCGGCATAAAAAAAAAAAAAAACTAAAAACCAACCAGACACTGTTCAATGTATGGGACAGAAATAAAGTATTTTTTGATGTTTCTATTGTTGATTGATGTAGTTTTTTTTGTATCCTATCCTTAGCTTGTACCCCAATTCGGTTTAGTGTAGCAAAGGGGTAACCCCTGTTTAAGAATCTTCTGGTTAATAACTATATTTCTGAGTCTAAAGCAGATTCCGTTGTTGAATATTTATAGGCATTGAGAAACTGATTAAATATAATAGCACTTTTGTAGGTGAATGGGTTATAGCTGTTATAATGTAGAAGCATACCAGTGTTTGTTGGTTTACAATAGATGTGAAATTGGATTTTATTCGCGTCCCGGGTAAGCTTTAAATTTAGAAAATTTAACAAATAAGCTGGTATTCTTTCAATGTGGGATTTACTTAAAGATGTAACTACTGCCAAAGGCAAAGGCTTTTGTTTTTCTAAATGTGACTACAATGGTCTCAGACAGTTTTTAAACTCTGTGCAGTGGCAACCACCTAATGAAGTTACCAACAGTCAGTTCTGAATGGGAAGCATTCAGTGATGCAATCATAGAAGCTACTAGGCTTTTAATACTGACTAAGAGATACTGTTCAAGGTTTAGATGGAAATAGATGTTAGATGAATTGACAAGACTTGTGGCAGAGAAGAAAAATACATGAGATGCATGTCCCATGTATTTTTCTTCACCTCCTTATCCTTGCCAGCAGGAATATGGAGGTGATTATCCCATTGTATAAGGTAACAGTCAGGAAAATTCTTGAGAAGTGCTTACAGGTTGTGGGACCTCATTTTAAGAGGGACATGGATCTCTGTTGAAATTGGCATAGAGAAGAGCAATGAGATTAGTGAGAGGAACAAAAGGGTACTCTTACCAACAAAGGCTTCAGTTCTGCAAACTGTATCTGGAGACTAGGAAGTTGCCGGTCTTATTAAGACTTTGAATGGAATCCTCCCTCTTGCTCATTTTACAAACTGAGGAGGATGGCTGCAGGATGAATGTGCAGAAATTTGCCTTCAGCCAGCAGGTGGTTGATTGTTGGAAGATACTCTGCTGTTGTAAAGGTGGGTAGTTTGAATAGATTCAAGGAAGAACTAGACAAAATTAAGAGGGATGTGAGAAATGTTGGCTTTTCTTCTGTCTCTCTCTCTCTTTTTGCTGATGCTTTATAAACTTGCTTTCTTGCATCCTTTGCCACTATTAGTACTAAGATTAATAGTAGAACTAAGTAGCACATTTCATAAGTTCATAATTCATAGATTTATAGGTGAACTGCCCTTGATAATTCTCTTCCAATTGAAGGTATACCAGCTTCTTTGAGTTCTTTGCTTTACTAGTCTGAGGCATTAAAAGTAGCAAATTAAACTTAGATATGTAATACAATAACACTATTATTGTACCCCCCCCCCAGATTTAGGTGTGGTCTCCATACTTGGATGGTATTTCAAATGCAGTCTTAGAATTGCCTTATACAGTGGGGAAATTATATAAATCATTGAATATCTCTGTATTGGAGATGCAGTGTGTGTGTGATATTTCCAATTACTTTTTTTTGTGGAAAAAAAATAATTGGAAATATCTCTGAAATGCTGTTGATATATAAATTTATCTTAATCCTAGTCTAGTTGCACTAATTTTAGTATCCTTGCAGATCAGGATGAACGCTCTCGAGCTGTAGAAGCCTTCCGTAAGGGTGAAAAAGATGTTTTAGTGGCCACTGATGTAGCTTCAAAAGGTTTAGATTTTGATAACATTCAACATGTTATAAATTATGATATGCCTGAAGATATTGAAAACTATGGTAAGTTTATTTTTTTCACATATGTTTGAACATTTCTCCACTCCACTTGCAACATTATTTAAAAATTTATTTCTCTACCAGATTATGCATTGCATAATCTGGTAGAGAAATAAATTTTTAAATAATTTTTCTACCTTCTCTAGGAAAAAATAATTTATTTTTACCCTTTGCATTCACATACTACTCTGTTGTAATATCATGCACTTCAAATTCTTAATGAAATTAAATGCTTTAATGTACCCTGCAACTCTTTTAATAGTGCAAGCAGATGATGCACTAGTGAATGTTATTAGTGTTTATGCAGTTTTTCATTTAACTTGTACCTCTGTTTCTGAGCACGTTTGCTGTTTGCTACGTATCCTTGAGGCAATTTCTTTCGGTCTGTTATCAATGTGCCAACAGCTGGTGATGGAATAAGATGCTATATTACTGAGCATTTACCTGGTGGTAAATGCCCAATATGGTAAGAATAATGCTATTTCATGCTGAAATAGCATTATTCTTACCATATTGTCATGTACAGTTCGTGTGTGTGTGTTGTGTGCTTGAAACCTTGCTCTTTTAAAACAAATACTGTAGCGGTGAAGTAATTACTAGAAATATGGCCCAAAAAATAAAAATGAGCAGTAATGAAAGTGCTTTGAAGAAAACAAATGTAATTACATTATTTTTAATGCAGTATTTGTTAAATGGATGTATTCTGTGTTGATTTGAATTGAGAGGAAAAACCCATGACTACTAATGCATCAACAACAGAATCATCTTTTGAGTGCAGAAAAACGGCTGAGTATTTACTTAAAAGTACAAGGCAATACTGAGAAAAAAGTCAGGAGTTAGGATTAATTTTGAAAGTGTCTGCAATTTTGCCCAGACACAACAGGAGGGACTATGAGTCTTGTCAATAATTCAGCCTTGGAGATACTGTGCAAGGGTTGTGGGATAGAATTTCTCATCATGGTCTGTCTTTGTTAACAGGAGAGACTGTTGGCACAGGGATGGGATATACTTAAATAGAAAAAGGTACGAGAATATTTGCTGATACGATTGAAGCAGTGTTAAGTTGAAAACTGATAGCTTGGCTGGGGTTACGCAGCCTAATAGATTAACAGCAGCTGCAGACAGAAATGAAATTGATTCTTGCACTGCCTCTATTGAGACATGCAGCAGCCTGGAAAGCAATGTGTGGGGGATTACAAAGCCTTTTGGGGATTCTCATGGGACGAGTAAATACATAGGCTGTGTTAGGATTACAAAGATTAAAAACAGGTGCATATATACTAGCAGTATAGTAAACAAATTTGATGAATTTTTGGAGTCTGATTAAGTCATCAAACATGGGCATTGTAGTGATGTTGGAGACGTGGTCCCACTCCGACATAAGGGATTCAGAATTTGAATGTGGTGAGTACAGAAAGGACAGGAGGGAGGGAAATTAATACTGGTTAAGAAGCAAGTAGAATCTAAGGCAGTGCATCCAGCTGATTAGGGTGGCCAGTGTAATGTTGAATCAGTTTGGTATGGCATAAGCACCTAAGAAAACAAAAGTGAGAGTAGGAGTGTGTTATAGGCCTAATGACTATGTCGAATATAGCAAACAGCTGTACAGACAAATAATGTGCCAGCAAATCAGAATGTTTTATAATGTGGAATTTTAACTTTCCAGATATTTGGTGGAATTTGAGTTGGTAACCTGCATAATAGCTGAATATTTCTGGATTTATTTGATAACTGTTTTATACACCAGCGTGTGAGAGAGCAACAAGAGAAAGCAGCATTCTTAATATGATTATCAGTATTGACTCTTCATTTTTTTTTTTTAATGAAAATCCCAAACATTACTAAGTACTATAGGTATTAGAACATTATAGGACTTGACTTAATATACTGTGCATCGGTTGAAGGTTGAGAGACAGAAGATACTTTTTGACATTAGACTTGAATTTCTGTAGATTGTAATTTTCATGAAGGTTGTTCCAGAAAATGGAACACGAAGGGATAAATGAGGAAGAAACATTTGGTTCTGTGAGTTTGAAGTTGGACAGTAAATGGATATTGACTGGTTGTGGCATGTGTTCAGATGGTGTGGAAGAGATAGAGAATTACAAAAGCCAGTTGAAAGAACAGTGCCCGTGGAAGTGTCTATAGAAAAGGCATACAGCAGAAACAGAACATCTATGAGATGGAGAGCCTTTGTAAGAAATGGGTAATTAATTAAACTAACTGCCTCTTTTGAATGGCATCTAGAAGCCTGAGTGAGGTTGTCGAGGACACTGCCCCGATGTGGGAATGATATTTTAAGGTAGGGTCAGATTTGAGATTTGTACAGAGTAACCATTTAGAAGAAAAGTAATGCCAAGAGTAAAAGAGAAAACCCGCTTTTTTAGATGCTGAGGAAGCAATATTTGTGATGTGCTTATTCCTAGAGAGGTTAGAAGCTAGGGTAATCTCTAATAGAGATCTAGTTTCCATCATTCACCACTTCTGTCTTGTTTTACCAATAGAATGCAATATCTTCACTGCTGAGTTTTATGCTATAAACTTAGCTCTGGATCATATTATTGAACATCTAATTCTGTCTGCTTTAATGTACACTGATCCACTCAGTGCTGTCTCTGCTATAAATAATAATACCAAATCCTCTCACCCTGTAATAAAACAAATATATTCTAAATTACTTGCATGTAATGATTCAAACCAAACTGTGACATTCTGCTGAATTCCAGAGCTTTCTGGGATAGCAGGAAATGAAAAAACAGATCTTGCAGCCAAACAACCAGATATTTCCATTTTACAGACTTGTCAATTTTCATATACAGATTTCAAACCCATCATCCGTAAAGTATGTTACGATAGCTGGTCAATAATCTGGAGAGGTTATCCAGGAAACAAACTTTACTGAATAAAACCAGACCCAAAGCTGTGGCTCTCCAGCTTCCTGAAAAGCAGACGAGAAGAAGTAATTCTAGGAAGGCTAAGAATTGGGCATACTTGCCTCACACACACAAACACACCTCTAGCTATTAATGAATGACAGCACTCCTTAATGCACATCATGTCATGTGCAACTGACTGTTCATCATTTATTAGCAGACTGTCCTCACCTTCTCAATATCTGGTCAAACAGCTTTAAATCATGTGCTATTGCACAGTCATCACTAGCATTATTGCAGATTCTTGGAGATGACCCTAATAAGAAAGAACTGTTTACTTTCCTAAATAAAATATAATATATATTTATTAGTAAATTAATAAGAGGAGTTTACCTCAATATAGTACGTGGAACACTTCCGTATGATACCCTCCAGAAATTAAAACGGAAAAAACGAAAAAATCGACAACTTACCGGTACATTAAAGTATCAAAAAATACTTTATTTCTGTCCCATATGTTGAACAGTGGCACAAACAGCTTAACAGATTCTTTAAAGATACCGAATTTAAAATTATAGCTAGGCCTATACGGAAGTTACACACTATACTGAACAATCGCTCGGTTCTTTCGGCGTTCGCAACACAAATTAATGATCTAGTATACAACATTTCTTGCGGTGATTGCGACTCGTCTTATCAGGGTTCGACGCGGTTTTCTCTTAATATCCGTGTAAATCAACACGAAGCCTCAGTTCGTGCTTCTCGTTCAGCAGCGTCAGAATTAGCCTTTCATGCCATTAACGAAAAACATACTTTTTTATTTAACGAGGCCAAAATACTTAACGTTCAACGTAATTATACGCGACTATTAATTGCAGAAACCGTTGAAATTAAATTACACGAGAATTCTGTTAATGTTCGGCGGCCATATTTGATCTCCGATGCGTGGACCTTTACGCGCATGCGCGAAGACACATAATCACTATTTAAGTTGCAGGTTTAGCCGGATTCGGTAATTTTCATTCCTGTGATCACGACAGTCGGTCGAAAAGCATTGTCAGCTTCAGGAAGGAAAATCGTTTTGAATATTTTCGTTAGATTCTTTTAATTGCGTTAATTTGAATTTTAATTGTTTTGAATTGATTTTGAATTGTGTTAAATTGATTATTTAATTATTTATATTTTACTTTAATTATTTATATTTTACTTTAATGTACCGGTAAGTTGTCGATTTTTTCGTTTTTTCCGTTTTAATTTCTGGAGGGTATCATACGGAAGTGTTCCACGTACTATATTGAGGTAAACTCCTCTTATTAATTTACTAATATTATTATCAACGTAGAACATATTGAGTATTTCAGCTCTGATTCGTACTATCTAATATATATTTATATATAATACCATAAAATATAACAGGTATTACAATAAAGTTAATACTTCCTATTAACCATCAGAAAGACGCAATATGGCCCTAGCAGCCTGTTTGTCGTTAAATTGCAACACAACAACAATAGAAATCTGGTCATTGGAGATAGGCACAGCAGACTCCTTTATGCAAGATATAAGGGCGCTTCCATAGCCAGGTGGGCAGGAGCACCAGTGCGTAGCACACGCTTCTTGATTAGACCGGGGTTTGAGCCCGTGACCACCAAATATGGAGGATGTGGAAATGTCAGGGAATGACCACCGCATATCCCCAGAGCGGTGGTCATTCCTTTATGTCATTCACTATGGCCTTAGTTGCTAATGCTCATAAAAACCAAATAACAACGACAACGGCAAGATATAAGACAGGGTTGAGTGTTAGAAGGATTGAAATCAAAGCAGTGGAAGCACCACCTCCACAGGAAGTCATCAATGAAGTGGAATAGTGGTTTCAGGCAAAAAGTGCAGACTTCTATGAGCAAGGCATTAAACAATTGATCGATAGATGGGAGAAATGTGTTACTATACATGGAGAGTACAGTCAGTTCTCGTATAACACATGTTTACACTACACGAATTTGTGTAGTGTAAACACATGATTTATAAATAAGGAACGATATTGTATATAACACGAAACGAACTCGCTTATGCACAACTCGCCCTTGTGTTTACAAGAAATGGCAGTCGAACGCGGAATCACCCCAACTGAATGCGACACAGTAGGAATGAAGAGAGGATTCTGAAAATGTATATATGTTTTTTATATCGGTGAACAGGAAACACATTTCACCATAATAACACAAAAAAACCCACACAATTCCAGATATTGGTACATTATCGCAAATGCAATTAGATCGAGCTTACTACCAGTTTATAACAGATTCCACTAGCAGAAACACAACTGGATATTTTTTTTTAGTTTTATGGTAGTGACATCCAGAAATGTGCTTTAGTAAAATGTGAGGTGTTAATAGTATGCCTCTGCCTTTACGGTGTTGTTTATTCAGTTGCTACATGCACGCAGCTTTGTTTATGGGTATCAAGCATGCCTCCTCATTTTGTAATTGTGCTTTATTCCCTAAAATGAGTAAAATACTTAAAAGGTGTGAAAAGGAAGCATCCTGGGGAAGACACTACAGATTTGGAGAGAAAAACAAAAGCAATATTGATAGACAGAGGTGGACTGGGTCAAAAATTCTTACCTGGGAAAATTTGCAGCGGCCTCGTACAAACGTTTATCGGCAAAATCACACCGGCCTCCATCGTCTTCTGGCCTCCAGCCCACCGGGGTTTCCTCGGTAAGCCTTATGGCCAGTCCTCCTCTGTCGATAGAGAAAAAAATATGAAAGTGTGAAATGCTTTGAGCAAAATGAAAGAACATGTGATATTGCACATGCTACAAGCCTAAATGAGGCAACGCCAAGAATTATAAAATGCAGAGAAAATAAAAACAACTTTCATAGCAGGAACAACTCAAAGTGTAACAAAATCCATTGGATCAAGGCACAAAGAACTGGAACAGCTGTCATCTGTTTGGATAGAAGATCAAAGAACAAGTTTGTTTACAATAGAAGCAAAAGCATTAGCAGTATTTTATTTCACAATAGTCGTAATAAAATACGTAAGTATTTTATTTCGATTATTTATTGTGTTTGGTAACGTCTTGGTTACAAATGTGTGTTCAATCTTGGGTGGTCGGCACCTAACCCTATTTTTCCCATAGGGCCTTGTTATTTATATTGCACCATTTTGCATTGCACGAGGGTTTCTAGGAACACAACTGTCATGCTATACGAGGACTGACTGTACATAGAAGAGGATTAAAGTTCCTGTGAAGTTTCACCTTTCTAGGGCTATTATTTCTAGGTAAGGGTATGAACTTTTTGATACCACGCATATAAGTAAAAAGGTTAGGTTATCTTGTGTAGCATATATAGCTTGTGTATGTAATAATTTACAGTGATAAAAATTTCAAATTTGAAGTGTAAAATTTGGTGCATATAAATTCAAATATATTTTAAACAAGTTAACATATCACCTGCATATAGTGTTGTTATTTATAAGAAATTTGTCAATTCTGATGGGGAGCCTTTTTTTTTTTTTTTTCTAGTAGATAAATGTGCAAAATTAATTACATAGTATTTTTATTGCCTTGCAAATGAGTGTCACATTTAGTAGTATTAGTAGAGCTTAGTGACCTACTGATGAGTTGCCCTTCTTTCTACCTGCCCACTGGGAAGCACATAGACTAGTCCCCCATCAATAATTACTGCATAGCAGTGCTTTTTTTTTTTATGTAAAAAAAATAGGTGCTGGTACTCATTCTTTGCTATCAGGAAAAATTGAAAAGGACATGAAAAGTACAGTACTCTAAAAAAATTATTTCCTGATTTTGTTACTTAGTAGTAATGTTTTTGGAATAAGAATAACAAATTAAGTATATTAATACACAGCTTATTAAGCATAAATTTATTATTCAAGTATATAAAAAAATAAGTAAATGTTTAAAAAATAAGTAAAATAATTTTATAATAAAGTTTTTATAGAATATTCCAAATTTTTATTAAGTTCTCATCTATATGCTGACTTCTTACTCTTTGTGTCATTTGCTGAATGACGTTTCTGAAGCAGCCACGAATTGACATATTTGCTGGATCGAAGTGTGTCAGCGGTGGGTTCAGTGCTGGATTAAGGCACGGGCTAGTAGGGCCCTTGCCCGGTGTGCAATTCTCTAAGGGGCACCAAAAACAGAGATACAAGAAATATACATATCCTTAGTAAGAGGGCGCCGAAAACCCTTTCTGTTCTCTGGGGTGCAGAGATATCTTGTTCCGGAGAACCTCTAGGTGGGCCTACAATTTTAATTAAGAAATAGTAGTGAAGAAATTGTTTTTGTCATCAACAAAGCTCTTATTGGGCTGACGATCAGATTCATTTGTGAAAATCCTCATTCACGTTCACTTGATGAAATTGGTATCGCACTCAGAGTGTTTATCAAATTCTCTTCAATTTTTCTGAAACTGTCTTTTTGATTAGGTATTCCCAAAATGGATAAATTGTATCTCTTTCATTTAACTGTAATTTTCTAACTTCATTCACACTAAATGCCAACATTTTATGTTTAGAAGGTTTAATAACTTCATTGTCCTCATTTTCCTTCTCTTGTCATCAGTGGTGCCTCGGTAGCTAGGTGGGCAGGAGCAGCAGTGCGTAGCACATGCTTCTTGATTAGACCGGGGTTCGAGCCCGTGACCACCAAATACGGAGGATGTGGAAAGGTCAGGGAATGACCACCGCATATCCCTGGAGCAATATTTTATTATTATTTTTTTTTTTTATGAAAACCCCAAACACGAAAGGTATCAAAACCTATAGTAATTAGTACCGTACATGGGTTGAAGGAGAAGCATGGGGGGGGGGGATGCCGGAAATATGGCCTTAGTTGCTAATGCTCCTAAAAAAAAAAAAAATAAAATAAAATAACAATAACAATTGTCATTGATATTGTCACTAGTTGTTTAATTTGAATGTTTTCTTTTCTTTTCTCTCTTTTTTTTGAAACTGTACTAAATGCCGGCGTTACTCGGATTTTCAGCTACTGTGATCATATAAACAGAGATAGGGAAAATTTATGGAAAAATGTGGATAATGCACTTCCACGAGACAACAGATGATTATTTGTCGAGGTTAAAGAAAATCGCTGTCTCCTAATTCTCGAACGGGGCGCTTACAGTTGATTTACAGTGGTGTCCAACCTATGGACCACGTGCAAAGTGAATTAAAACAGCATTTTAAATTTTGCCAATTATCAAAAAATTTTTTTCATTAATTAAATGTTTTGTTTAGTAAATGTAATTGTGTATTGTACTTAATAAAATTTTTAATATTTTCAATTTCAGGTGTATCATTATTTTTATTTATTCACCTTATATTCATCTTAAGCAGTAATCCTTTCAGGCAAATTTTCTAAAGTGAGCATTTAAAGGCAAAAGTAAAGTATTTTTTGGAAAAACAAAAGAAAGGCATATTTTTATAATTTTAATAAAATCTAAAAAATAAATTAGTGACATAGATTTTGTTACACATAAAAGTATTGGGAATTTGCATTTTTTATATATAGCCTGAAAATAAAAAACCGTAACATGAAAACAGAAACTTCCTTTTACATGTAACGAGATATGAAAAATGTAACACACTAATTTTTCTTGAATCACTCAGTGTGTCCTCTAAAAGAATTCTAACTTTGAATATGTCCTCTATACTGGAAAAGATTGGACACCACTGCAGTAGAAGGTGAACCAGAGCCCATTGGGAATACCCCCTGATCTGCTCACTGTTGACCAGCGCGACTTCTCCATATGTGGGACAGGTGGTCAGATAGGTTTTACCAGGTACTACTAAGTTGTAGAATGGTAATCCTTTTAGCTCTCTCAATTCTTGCTTAGCAGCAGCACTAATTTCCTAAATTGTCTGAAGGCCAGAAGTGTGAACAGCGTGTACCCAGTAAGTCTCTCCTAAGCCATTCATTATATGAAAATTTTCTTCGCTCAACTGAAACAATTTTAAATGTAATTTCCAAGGGAATTCAAAAAAATTTGCCATAAAAGAAGTTCATTTAACGAAACAGAGGCTTGACTGAGTAATTTAAAATTCTAAAAATAGTTATAAAGTTTTATATAGAAAATATCTTAACAATAGAGAGAGAGCGAAAAATGCAAATTTAGTTAAATAACTTTAAGCTTATTTGAAAAGTAGGCAAATGTGAAAAAAATTTACAGAATGTTACAAATTTCGAAGTGTACAGCATCCAAATGTCACTGTTAATAAAGGTGGCGGTACGCAGTACCATCCCAAAAAAAAGCACTGCTGCATAGTAACTATCAATAGGTATTTGCAATATCAAAAGATATTGCACAGTTTGGTAATAAATAATTCAAACATTTGCCTCCAGAACGTGGTGACTCATTTGTGGGTTGCTTCAGTATGTAATATGTTAAAAGTTCTGGAAAATCTACATGACAATTTAAAAGATATTTCTGGGCTAAATGCCTAAGAGTATGAAGGAGTTTACTTATGCATGAGTAATGCACACGCATAATTTCTACTACCAAGTTAGGTAGTAGATTTTATGGCAGATTTGGTATCCACACAGATGGCATCGTTGCAAAGCTTATTGGCTTCTCATTGGTTGTTGCAATAGTGACAACCCAGTTATGAAGTATAACTTCACGATGTGAAAGATGCCTGATGGTGTGTATGGTTTAATCTAAAAGCTTTGAAGCGGTGTTCCCCTAGGTGGTGGTATCTGCCGAGAATAAGTAACATTAGTCTTCTCCGTAAGTGAAGCATTACTTATTCCTGGTATTGCAATACCATGGCAACTCATGAAGGTATTCATAATATGAGATATAATTAAAACGATGCATTAAAACTACCTTGGTAGTAGAAATAATGTGTGTGCATTACCCATGCATAAGTAAACTCCTTCATATGTGACAATTATTCACAACTGAATGCAGGGGTATACAAAGTACAACCTGGGGGCTAGATGGTTTGATCTGGCCTGCAGTGATGTTTAGATTTTAATAATCAGACCCTTTAATTTATAAGTTGCTTTTTGCAACAAATGAAACTGTTGGTTGGTTTCATGTGAAGATGTACACTAGCTGTTCTCAGTATCTTAATTTTTTTTTTTTTTTTTTTTTGTTAGGGAAGGAATTTTTCCTGTTATATTTTCTTCTGAAAAGGAACCCACTTTACATTTTATTAAAAATGGATGGCTGGTTTATTTTCTGAGGGAGTTAAATGCACTCAAGTTGTACATTAGATTTATTTTCAAAGGTTGCATTAGTGTACACTGTATACCATTGTTTTTTTTTTTTTTTTTTGGGATAAAGGTTAGAAATAATTGGAAATTTAGCACTACCATCCCTTATTTTAACATGTAAGGGATTCAGTTATTAGCATTATTATTTTTATTTTTTTAATTACAGCAGAGTCAATATGCTTTTGTTTTTTAAATAACAGCAATTTTTTTTTATTTAAAAGAATCCAATAAAGTAGTTTCAAAAAAAGTTGAGCAGATGAATTGGCATGCCTATCCACACAACAGGATGAGCTGATTTTTTTTTTTTTTTTTTTAATCCTTGAATTCTAACACAGTGATACATGATTAAAGATATATTTCTTGTATGATGGTATCTCCTGAACGTCATGATTTAGTGAATGAGAAACTCACAGTTAAAAAGATTAGTTTTCTTGTGCATTTGAATGAAGTTTGCATATTTAATTATTTCCAGTGTTCAAAATTGAAATGTAAAATTTGTGCACTTAGTGTTCAGTATATTGAAACTTATACCATGTACTGCAAAAAATTGCTTTAATCTTTTCTAAGATATGTAAATATTTATGTTTTTCAAGGTCTTTAAAGTATGTTTCAAATAACATATCTATTTATGCATGGACTTCCTTGAAATATTTCAATACATGCTGCCATCTTTGTCTTTAAGTAATTACAAATAATTTATAACATAGATGATAGCATGAAAACTGCTGTTAAAAATTAAGAGGAGATTCTGCCTATTTCCCCCAGCCCTCTTCAATTTTGAATTATAAAAGCCTAAATTCTTTGTGATACAAACAGAGAAATTGAATTAATTTATACATAAATAGATGTAGAATAGTATTACATAAAAAAAGCAATAATTCTTGTTGCTTTTTTGTATTTTTTTTGTATAATAATAAAAAAAAGCTGTTTTATTCTCAAGTCCTGTGGACCACATGTAGTCTGCTTCAATGTTTTTGAGAATGGCTCCACAAGCTGCTCTGCTGGAAACAGTCATTTGCACTTAACTCCTGTACAACCATCAATTTGTACGGATGAAACTTCAGATCTGCGTGTAAAATTTGCCTTACTTACACTTCGATCTGAAATCCCTAGCTTTTGAGCATGCTTTGTGGCTGAACGACGTGGAGAATTCCTTATGGCTAACTTGATGGCTTCAATGTTTTTGGGAGTTCTTACACTACTTTTTCATCCAAGAGATTTCTTTTTCAAAGCCGAACCTGTATTTCTGAAATTATTTACCCACAGCAATATCGTATTCCTACTGGGATCGTCCACATTTCGATCTAAGTTAAAATGTCTTCGAAATAAACACTGTGTTACAACAACAAAATCATTACTTTTGAAATATGTTTCAACAGTGAAAGCTCAGTGTTCACCCGACTATGTTGGCAACTGAAATGGTATATGTAGCACTTACCATCATCACTACCTCACCCCTCCACACACAATAGTACCTACGTTACAACATTTACAAAACTGTCAGATCATTCTGCCAAACCCTGTATAAGCAGAAAATTACTATTTTCATTAGTAGACTACTGTGGTAATTCGAAGTAAGATGAGCAAAAATACATTTGGCACTTTTTAATTTTCAGTTTACTTTTTATTAGTTTCATTAGTATATATTCAATTTTTAATATTAGTTTGTGTTTTTCCCAGTGCATTAAATAAATAATTTTATTCAATGCAGAATGAATCCTTACTCTTATGCATAGGGTAAACTTGTGTTATGAGTTACAGATACTTTATTTCTAATTGGGAGGTTTATTTTTAAAATATAGTTCATCGTATCGGCAGAACTGGGAGATCAGGGAAAAAAGGCATAGCAACTACCTTCATTAATAAAGCTTGTGGTAAGTACTGGCTTTAATGATATATTTAACTCTCTAGAACAGGAGTTCTTAACCTTCTTAGTTCCATGGACCCCTTTGCCAGTCAGGTGAATGCCACGGACCCCTTCTCAGAATAATGTTTTTAAATGCATAAAATAAAATTACAAAAAAAAACAGTTTAATGAAATAGTTACCAAAATTAAAAAAAAAAATTATACAGTAATATATGTGTTTCTTTCTTAACACATTGAATAATAATACAATATATTTAAAATATAGGAATGTTGATGTTAAATTTTATTTTTTAAGGACATATCAGTGTGAAGACTGTTGTTGTTTATCTCGAATAAGAACATTAAACTGTGGTGTGGTGTGGTATTTGACAAGGCATCACGCATGTCATGTTGGACATCTAATCGATTTCGTTTTTTTGTTTTTATTGTTACAAGTGCTGAAAATCCCGATTCGCACAGATATATTGTTGCAGATGGTATCAAAGCTTCCATAGCTCGCTTTACAAGACGAGGCTAGGCTTCTCTCAGGGAACACCAGAATTCTCCAAGGCTTTTTGAGGTAAACTCCAATCGTAGTAAGTTTTTTGACCTAAGATCAATGAGTTCATCTTTGGTTAAGTCAACATCTTCGATAGAGTTTATATCAGAAAGAAAAGGATTTTGGATCCATGGTTCAATTTTCATGCCATCAAGATAGAAATAACTTTTAAAAGAGTTCTGTAATGTTTCCAAGTGTTCGCAGATATCTTTTCAAAAAAATTGAGAGAGAAGTTTGCATTTCAACTACATCTTGGTAAAGCACTTCCTGCAACAGTGGAAAGTTTGTAAGAATGTCGGCCTCTACTCTCTTCTTCCATATTGTTAACTTAGCCAAGAAAGCTTGTAATATTTAAGTTGCATCCATAATGGTGACTTCATGACCTTGAATGGAAAGATTTATCTTTCATATGGTGAAAAATATCTGCCAGGTAAGCCAACCCATGGATAAAATCCTTCCTTTCGAAATGTTCCAAGAGTGGATTTTCTCTTTCTTCCAGAAAAAGTGAAACTTCCGCCCTTAGTTCGAACAAGCGCTTCAAGACTTGTCCTCTTGAAAGCCAGCGCACTTCTGTGTGGTAGAGAAGCACTTCATATTCTGCTCCCATTTCTTGACAAAATCTTTTAAAAATACAATGATTCAGAGAACTTCTTTTGATAAAGTTGATAACTTTTATGGCTGTTGACAATACTTCTTTCAGGGTTGTTGGAAGAGTCTTTGTTGCCAGTGCATGTCTGTGTAAAAAGCAATGAGTGACGACGACTTGAGGAGCTTCTTTTTTCACTAAAGTAGCAAAACCAGATGTATTACCAAGCATCGCAGGAGCTCCATCAGTGCAAAGAGAATGAAGTTTTCCTTTCCATTCAAAGTTTCGTTTGTAAAAAAAACTTTTTACCATTTCAAAAATGTTGACGGCCTTTGTATTTTCCGAAAGAGACTCACAAAATAAGAATTCTTCTTTGATGGCGTCAACATGCACATAGCGAACAAAAACAAGGAGTTGTTTTTGTTCGCTATGTGCTTGGGGGTCCGTGGACCCCTGGTTAAGAAACCCTGCTCTAGAAGGTGTACTATGTGGTTCTTTTTTTTTTTTTTTTTTAGAAATATTTAAAATCATATATCTTTGAAGTATATTGTTTGGTTTGTTCATCATTTTAACTTCTTTTTTTTTAATAAAGTATTTTTCTTGGTGTTATTACATGTACTAAAGTAAAAGATTTGATTTTTCTACAGCAATACTTCTTTAATTTTTAATAATTGATGACCACATGAACTTAATAGAAATTGACTTTTTATTTATTTTTTTTTGCAGAATTACACTAATGTAACAACTTGATACATTTAAATGAAATGTTTTATTATAGTTTATTTTGTTTAATATTCTGGGTAAACCAGAATTTAATATATTTTTTAATTTTTTTAATATTTGTTTAATATTCAGGTTTACATTTGGGTCTGGCTTCTGTTTTTCTTTCATGCCTAAAATTTAACATGAAGATGAAATGTCATGGCATTTATTGAATTTTTATTGAAATGTCATGGCATTTTATTATAATTTGCTTAAAAAACTGAAGACCCCAATATTTTATTATTATTTTCCATTAATTAAGAAATTAAATATTAATTTTTCCATTTCTTAATTATATATCTGTGAAATCAGAATGTTAATTTGATGTAAATTACTAATATCTGGAAGGATGGGCAATTAAGAGGCCTGGAGAAGCAGGGGAAAAAATTTGTTTTTAATTTGCAGTTAAATTCCAGGCATACCATAAATTCATAGAGGAATTGTAGAAAAATGTTCAAGTAGTATTTAAAGATATTTGTAGATGCTGAGAGAAAGACTTATAAAGCAGCATAGTTAGCAATTCAGCAAATGATGGTGCTAGAACATATATGCAACTATCATGCTATGCTGTAATTTTTTTTTTTTTTTTTTTAGTTAGTGCAGCAGGTGCCTCTGGCTTTATGGAGTGGACTTGCCATTAATTTTTCTTTTCTAAATAATTGATGTGCATTGTCTGGCATTCATTATATTACTGCATTTTCCATATTTTATGCAAATGATTGAAAGTTGAGAAATCAGAAGGACATGAAAGTTGAGTAGATATAACATTCTGACTTGTACAGCTAATTCATCCTTATTGACAGAAAAGATGGATAAACTAAGTGAAATGGTCTTCATGCACAGCACAAACTTCAGAATCAGAAAAAATTGAACGGTTGTGTATTTGGAGAATCTGAGTTGGATATAATAATGAATGTGAGAATTCTGTACAATTAGTAGAATAAGTCCCCTGTCAGTATGAAGGTGCCACACCAAAATCATGACATGAAATTATTGCATTCAGTAGGAGTGACTAAATTGTGCTACGATTTAAGCAGTGGTGGAACATTTCTAATTTGTTGTTCTCCTTAAAGTACATAATATTGAGCAAACATGCTGCTGCAGCCATTGAAACAGAATTTACTTCATATTACCAGAGTTAAGAGGTTTTAACAAACTTCCATAAATAAAATGTTTCAAAATCAAACCATTGTATTGAGGAAGCTTTAGCCCCCCCCCCCCCCCCAATGGTTATGGTTACCTTTATGGTTATTGTAATTGTAGTGCCATGTGTTTATACTAGTGAGAGCTATGAATGTGTAATGTATCCCCCCCCCCCAAACAACATCAAAAATATTCTGGGTCACCACTGCTGTGCAAAATGAACATAACAATCATTTGGTATTTGTTGATAATTTAATCGCAAAGGCATTATTACAAGCTTGCTAGGAGAGTGCTCACTCCCAGCCCACCTCCTTTCTCTCTCTTTCTACATTTGGTTTTATATTAAACTGAGAAAGGACCATTTCATTTTTTACAATTTGCATCAGGCTATCGAGTTTTTCTCAAGGTGGCAAAATAATGTTCTTATGCAATTAAATAAAATATTGCTACATGTTATCCAAAAGTACAGAAATCCAAGTAATTGTCAATTTAAAATGTGAATGCTTGTTCCTTTTTATTGAAAAATTGGGGAGCTATTAGTAACTGTAAGAAACTAATCCAAATACAAATTTAAAAAAATAGGTGGATCAATTGCTTACAGTAAATACTCAAAAATCCAGAGTAAACACCATCTGTCAGCTTTGTTTACCCTGGATATTTTCAATACTTTTATATCCGGCCATTTCCACACTGCGATGTGATCAATTTAATGAAATTTGGTCTACTATCACCGTTGCAGTTTTTCATGCAACTTGTTTGATAAATTAGAGAGCACATTACTTTGCACTGTAAGTGTCCTGCACATTGACTTGATGAAATAATACACCCCTACTGTATTATTTTGGCGCCTCCATAGTCAGGTGGGAGGGAGCAGCAGTGCGTAGCACATGCTTCTTGATTAGACCGGGGTTCGAGCCCATCACCACCAAATACGGAGGATGCTGAAAGGTCAGGGAATGACCAACACATATCCCAGAGCAATATGGCCTTAGTTGCTAATGCTCCTAAAAACCAAACAAACAACTACTGTATTATTTCATCATTTAAAAAAGATTTTTTTTTTTGCTTGGTTTGTGTGGAGTTACTTTTTTATATATTTGTATTAATTTATTTATATGATAGTGCTTTTGGCACCCCTAATTTTATTGTAGTTTTCAGTTTCGTATCAGTTGATACCAGTTTCATTACAGATTTGCTAATTTTTTTTTTAAAAATACATTTACCTCATTTCCTTCTCTGGCTGAATTATTTGATGTAAACAAACCATTTTTATTTAAATTGCAACTTTGTTTGTTTGTTTACAGTAATAATTTGTCTTCTGAGTGCAGGTGAATACAGCCTCAGTTAAACATTTGTTTCCATGCATCATGTGAAAGTGAAGCCAAAGCAAATAATGGGACTGTTTTGCACCAAGCATTATGAAATAACAATATTGCCAAGCTTGTAAACAAGCAATGGTATTTTATTTTTGATCACACTTTCCTGTCCTGCCCTGACAGCAGGCAAGAGTAACTTGACTTGAAGGTACCAAGGATTATTATTTCTTTGTAAAATACAGTAGGTAATGAAGTAGCTCCACCTGCCCACTTATGGTAGAGCATTGCTGTCTAACCTTTGTGTGTGTGTAAGACCTTTATTGAAATTTTTAAATACAGAGGAATGCAATAATTTTGTAAAGCCCTGTATGAATTTATTCAGTTTCTGAACAAATGCAGAAGGGTCCATTCTTTTTTGAGATAACACTGATATCTGTGCTACATATAATGGTCACCATGCTGATTCACACTGGATAATATATGTTCACAATGACTGCAACTATACTACACCAACCACTATAAACTTTTATTGAAATGAATAATAATAAGATAACATAGTAAAATAAATAGTATAATTAAGCCAGATAAAACTGATAAAATAAGATAGTCTACAATAAAATATATACAATGAAATAAAACAATGTAGATCACAAGATAAAAGTGATAAAACACGGAAGCTTTCAGAGGTGACCTCCCTTTATCACTGTTGAAAAAGGAGGCGGATAAAGGTTTTATTTCATTGTATATATTTTATCAAGCTTCATTATACTATTCATTTTACTTATTATTATTATTATTAACAATTTTAATCTATGTTATTTTATTCCAGTAAAAGTTTATAATGGTTGGTGTAGTATTTATTGTTGCAGACATGAACATTCCCACCCCCAGAGGTTTTTGAAGAATTGGATAATATATGATTGCCCTCTTCTGGGCAGTAAGATTATATCACAGCTAAAACTTATTATTATTATTTTTTTTGCTCAGTTAGATTTCTCTTATAGTTTGATATTTTTTTTTACAGATGAATCTGTTCTCCTGGATCTGAAACATCTACTCATGGAAGCAAGACAAAAAGTTCCTCCATTCCTTGCTGCATTGCAGTCAGAAAGTGAAAAATATCTTGATTTAGGAGGTAACATTTTGAGTTATCCTTATTTAATTTTAACAGTTAAAATAATACACTACTCTGCGCTGTTTTTGAGGTAAATTAATAGCTGTTTTTAACTCAGGTTTTTACGCCGAAATGTTATTATTTGTATTTTTCTATCACATATCATTTTTTCACAAATCACTTAGGTTGAGGTCATGAGATATATTATTGAATGCATTAAGTTAGAAGTAAATGCTAGCAATTTGTAAACTAAATATTCACATGTTGGCAACACTGCCTTCAGTCATTTGTTTTTTTTACCTAGAAAGTTCAATGCAGCAGTGTTTACCAGTATGAGCTCAGTTTATTTTTGAGATTATCATGTAAAACATGTACTGAAAAGTGAGTAAAATGTCTTCGTGTGAGTGTTTAAACAATCCAAACTTATTTTTTTATATTCTTGGAGGTTCTATAGATCTCAAGCGAACACAGAATTTGTCTTTGCTTGAGGACTACATAAAAGAATTTATAAAAAATGTGTATTGTACTTATTTTGGAGTGAAACTCGGTGACCAAGATAAACAATGGGATCCACATAAAGTTTGCCAAATCTGTGTTGAAGCATTGAACTTGTGGAAAATGGTAAAAAGAAAGCTATGCCATTTGCAACTCCCATGATTTGGCAGGAGCCTACAAACCACTATGATGATTGTTACCTTTGCTTGGTTAACATAGAGGATAAATGCAGAGTAAGAAGGGCATTCTGTATCCTAGTAGACCAGTCCTACATGGAGAAAACCTGCTGAATTTGTGCCCTCCATTTTATTGGAGAATGCAGCAGCAGTGAGGGCTGAAAGTGAAGCTTCTGAAAATAAGAATGAAGTCTACACATACCCGGAGACATTGAGTCTAGCCCTCAACTGTTTTCACAGCATGAACTCAATGATTCGGTAAGACAGTGGTGTCCAATCTTTCGCCGTATGGGGACCGTATTCAAAGTTGGGTTTTTTTGCGGTCCACACAGTGATTCGAAAAAAAATTGTCACATTTTCTATATCTTGTTACTCATAAAAGGAAGTTTTTATTTTCATGTTACCATTTTTTCTTTTCAAGCTATATATATATATAAAAAAATGCAAATTCCCAGCACTTTTATGTGCAACAAATCTATGTCAGTGATTTATTTTTTAGATTTTATTAAAATTATAAAAATATGACTTACTTTACTCTTGCTTTTAAATGCTCATTTTAGAAAACTTACAACCTGAAAAGGATCACTGCTTTTCAATATTAAGGTGAATAAATAAATATAATGATAAACCTAAAATTGAAATATTCAAAAATTTTATTAAGTACGATACACAATAACATTTACTAGACAAAACTTAAAATTTAATGAGATGATTGAGGCTGGATATTTTTAAAATAACTGTTCAAAATTTGGTTGCAAATTTGTGATGCCAGTCTCACTACATAATGAAGATTATGTCCTGATGGTATTTCTCCACTTGTTCTCAAAACCTGCCCTCCTGAACTTACTCCTGTTCTACGCCACCTTTATTCACTTTCTTATTCCAAAGGTGTTTTTCCTTCTGCTTGGAAATTTGCTCATATCCAGCCAGTTCCTAAAAAGGGTGACAGATCCCTTCCATCCAATTATTTCTACTCTTTCTAAAGTAATGGAGAAATCACTTAACCGTCAACTCTTAAACTATCTATAAACCTTTCGTCTAATCAATGATCGCCAGTATAGATTCCGTCAGTGTCGATCCACAGGTGATATTCTGGCCTACGTTACCCATTAGCTTTAGTAGAGGCATACGATGCAAGAAAGCAAGCTTATGCAGCATCAGCCAAAAAAAAAAAAAAAACCACTTCCATTTCACCCCTCCATCATTTCAAATACCTGTCCAACTCGGTCTTAAATTTATTTAGGCCATCAACTTCCACAACAAAAGATGGAAGTTTGTTCCACCAATCAACTACCCTGGCTAAAGGCAAACTTCCGCACACCTATCCTACAACTGTCTTTTCTCAATTTTAATTTATGCCTCTGGTGATTATTCTGAGCAAGAAGCCCATCAGCATTGAGCATGCTCAAACCATTCAAGGCTTTATACACCTCAATCAGATCACTTTGCAGGTGCCTAGTCTCCAGACATTGTAATCTGCAAAAGTTAGGCCTTTCTTCTTAAGAGCAACCCTACGTTCCATTCACTAATCTTGTTGCCCTTCTCTGTACTCGTTCCAACAGCTCTACATCCTTCTTAAAATGAGGCCTCCAGACATAGGAGATAATCACCTCCTTATCCCTGCTAGAAAAATTCCTGTGTATCATTGACAAGACACCATGAGCTACTCTTACTGTCTGCACTGCTCAGAAAACTTCATATCTGCCTGCACAATTACCCCCAGGTCCTTTTCGTTCTCTACCAATGTCAGTGTAGTACCACAGAGTTGATACGTTACTCTAGGGTTAATGCTTCCCATATGTATTACTTTACATTTGTCAATGTTAAACTTCATTTACCACCTCTCAGCCCATCTGCTCAACTTTTCTAGATCCTGTTGTAGCAGCGTACTGTCATTAGTATCCTTAACAACTCTGCCAACCTTTGTACCATCTGCAAACTTGGACATAAAGCCTGATGTACCATCATCAGTATCATTTATAAATACAGAAAACAATAGTGGACCCAACACTGAAACCTGAGGGACTCCACATTAGTCCACCAAGAGCAGTGTCCATTGATTACCACTCTGTCTTCTCCCACTCAAACATCCCTTTATCCATAGCAGCAATTTTCTTCCAATGCCATGCTGCTCCAATTTGTGCAGCAGTCTTCCAAGTGCAATAGTATCAAAAGCCTTTCTAAGATCCAAATATATGATATCAAATTTATTTCCTGTATCCAATCAAATTGGTCAGACAACACTTCCCCTTAACAAAACCATGCTGGGCGGGTCAGAGCTATAACTGAAGTCTCGTCTAGATTATCCTGCAGTGCTTCTTTAACCAGTGCCTCCATTAATTTTCCTGGGACAGAAGTTAAACTAACAGGTCTATAATTACTTGTGTCGCCCTTTGATCCATCTTTGTGAATTGGGGTCACATTTGCACATCTCCAGTCAATGGGTACCTCCCCTGAGTCCAAGGAAGCTCTCATAATTATGGCTAAGGGTTTGCTTACTTCCTTTGCTGCCTCCTTTAATATGACAGGATAGATCCCATCCACCCCGGGTGCCTTTTTTATGTTTATCTTCAACAATTCCTCCTCCACTTTACTCTCAGTTGTTACAAAATCATCTAGCTCACTGCCAGAGTTTAATTTCATCTCTGGCATTCCTCCCCCTGAATAAAATACTCATTCAAATTATCAGTTATCTGAGCAGGATCATCAACATTGATATCAAGTGGACCAATCTGATTCATCCCTTTCCTTCTAGAATTTACATAGGTGAAGAACTCTTTGCCGTTTTTCTTTACATCCTTTGCCAAAGATTTCTCATTTGCCTTTGCCTGCCTAATCTCCTTTGTGACTTGGTTACAGACCAGCTTATATCTATCATAGGCTTCCATGTCACCCATTAATTTATATGCATCCCATGTATTTTTCTTCTCTGCCACATTGTCTCAGTTTATCTGACATCCATTTAGGCCTAAACCTTGAACAATATTTCTTAGTTGGTATGTAAAGCCTAGTAGCTTCCAAGATTAATTCTTTGAATGTCTCCCATTTTGAATTTTCTGTTGGTAACATCGTATAGAATTTAAATACTGTCTCAGACCACCATAGTTGCCTTTACGAAAGGAAAAACCCTTCCCTTTATCCCTGATGGTAGTTATCTCTGAGTAAATCCCACTTCAGCACACTGTGATCACTGCCACCTAGTGGTTCCTTTATCTGCAGAATCTTAATGCATTAAGAATCACTACTGATAATCAGATCAAGAGTATTACTCCCTCTAGTTGCCTCCCGAACATGCTGATGTAGAAAACAATCATCCAATAAATATCTCCCCCAACTAGCAGTTTTCCGGCCCACCTAACACTGCCTCGATAGCATCAGCAAATATTCTTGCACCTTTTCTATTTAAGTGTATCCCATCCCTGTAGAAGCTGTCTCTCCTGTTAACAAGTACAGAGCAGGCTGAAAAAAATTCTACCCAATTTATGGACAAATTTAATGGAAAAGTTCGGTGAAACACAAGTAGTTGCTCTTGACATCTCAAAGGCTTTCAATCGTGTTTGGCATAAAGATCTGAAAGCACCAAGTGAAAGTCTCAAAGCACTGTGTTGAATTGGATCAAGCCAGCACAATGCACTCAATCTGGCTGAATCATTGATGAGAGCTCCATAATCAAGACGGGATCTGATTAATGCCCAATATAGCCGAAGCAGAGATGTACGATCTGCGCCCCATGTTTGGGAGGATAAAGTTCTGAGTATATTTAACTTTTTTAGACAGGAAGTACATATTGGTCTATAAAATTTAACTTGTTATCAAGGGTAAATCCTAGAAATCTGATGCTATTAGTGACTGGGATGGAGACATTATAAATTTGAAGTTCAGGATCCTGATGAAGTTTGAGCTGTCTACAGAAATGGACGGCAACTGTTTTCTGCCGAGAGAGTCAATAGCCATTGAGGCTGGCCCGCTATTGTACTTTATTAAGTGATATCCGGAGCGGCCGTTCAATAGACCTCATGTTTTGGGAATGGCAGAAGATGGAAAGATCATCTGCATAAAGGTAAAAAACTGTATTTGGGAGCTGTTTGGTGATGGAATCTATTCTAAGAGCAAACAGAGTGGCACTCAGTACTGATCCCTGTGGAACACCTCCTTTCTGCATGAACATTTTCGAGAGGGCATGTTGGTAATGAACTTGAAACGATCTAGAACGTAGGAAGTTCTGAACAAATATAGGAAGGTTGCCTCGCAGACCAAGAGAGTAAAGATCACTAAGTATGCCATGCCGCCAGGTGGTGTCAAAAGCCTTCTCGATATCTGTTGAAACCATTACAAGGTGTTCATGTTTAACAAAGGCATTTTGAATGGCAAATTCAGCCTTGACTATAAGATCTAAGCATGACCTATTTTTACGAAAGCCATATTGGCTATGGCTCGTTAGATATTGTGACTCAATGATCCATATGAGTCTTTTGTGGACAATTTTTTCAAGGATTTTGCTCATGCAGCTTGAGAGAGAGATATCGGTCTATAATATGGGGTTTAGTTGGATCTTTCCCAGGTTTTAGGAATGCCAAAACAGTAGAGTGGAAAAACATTTTCTAAAGATATATGATTGTAAAAAACCAGGAGCAGGCGTAAAGCCTTTTCGAGATATTGCAGCATGACATAATAAATCCCACCTGGCCCGGCAGCACCATTATTGGGCTGTTCTAATGGCATGCAAAAGTTCAGAGTATTGCAGAGGTTTGTTATATGAAAGAAGGCAGGCGGTTTGAAAGTTAATGGTATGCTTTTTCTCTAGTGTTTAATTCTTTGGAACGATGTAGAATAGGCTGATGCTGCTGAGATTTCAGCAAAAGTATTGCCCAAAGCATGGCAATATCTAAGGAACTGGATAGGTCTTGCCCTTTCCATGAGAGGATTGGAGAAGGTATGTAGGAAACTTATCAGATAACTGTAATTTTTTTCCATATAATTTTGGGATCAGTGTTTCTGTTAAAGGTCTATGCAAATGGGTCCAGGATTCTTTTTTGGCCCGCCTTTGTATAAATCGTGCTTTTGCCCTTAGCTTCTTATAATTAATGAGGTTGGACATTGTCGAAATAAATTCCAGGCTTTAATTTTTGCTTTCTTTGCTTTTGTCATTCCACCAGTAATTATAATGCTTGCGACAAGGGGATTTGATAATGGTATTGTGTGCTTGGCCACTTTTAGGAAATGTGATCTGTTACATTATCAATATTCTGGAGCCAGATTTTTTCCTCATCAAGAGAGATTGATGATCGAAACTTTGCCCAGTTTGCATGAACAAATTTCCATTTCCTGTCAGAGTTTGTTTGAACGAGTCTGTGATATTAAAAAATTGCATATGATTGGAAGGTGGTCACTGCACATAGGATCATTTAAAACATACCACTCTATGGTCAAAAGAGTATTGGAGAACAAATCAAGAGATCTATTGCTTAGGTGTGTCCAGTTGGGAGTTGTATGTGGGTGTGTGCACCAGTATTGAGTAAGGTGAGCTTTCAACGGGTCGACCACGTGTGTCTAGTTTAGGATTGCCCCATTAAGGGGTGGTGCCCGTTAAAATCCCTTATACAGAGAGGTGGAAGTATCTGTATGAAGAAATCTTGCAAGATCTGTTAAACAGTGAGTATGGTTTGGTGGTAGGTATATTGAGACAAGTGAAATATGGAGAGTTATATGAACAGCTACAGCTTCTATTTCAGTTTGAAGCGGAATATGTTTAGTTGGGATCTTTGAATTTATCAGGATTGCTACACCACCATGGGCAGCATTTGCTGTATTACTATCTCTTTGGTAAAGACAATAGTTCTTTATCAAAGGAGAAATTTGCGAGGTAAAGTAAGTTTCCCGAAGACAAAGGGCAACTGGAGAATATCGGTTAATTAGATCACGGATATCATCTGTGTTACAACGAAAGCCTCTGCAGTTCCATTGTAAAATACAAGACATTATTTGTGTTTAATTGATGGAGCTGTATCTGACTGCTTTTTGAAGGTTACTGGCTCATGACATTCTAATTTAGGTTTATCTTTTTTGGAGAAAACTGGCCGACCTGTGTCCATTTCTTCTTCTGCATGGATTTCTAAAAGGGGATCTTCCTGTACCATGTGTGTGTCTTGGATATTTTTCACTACATTTGAACTATGAGATATGGTATCTATGACTGGAGTAGGATATGCCACTGGTGTTATCAGAGAACTTGGATTGTTGCTTAGAAAGAACATTTCTAGCCCAATCAGAAATTGATTTGTTAGTAGGAGCAACTAATTTTCTCGCTTCTGGGTAACTGACTTTGTTCTCAACCTTGTATTTTACTATTTTTTTTAGAATATGCAGGATGGTCACCTTTGCAATTTGGGCAGGTCATTTTTGTAGCTGTACAGTTACTTTTTATGTGAGCTAAGGATCCACAATTGGGGTACACAGGACCCCAATTGTGGATCCTTAGCACAGTTTGTGAGTGGCCATACTTTGGCATTTGTAATACCTTAAAGGGTTTGGAATGTAAGGGCAGATGCAGCATAGTAAATAACTACTTTTACAGAGTGGGTAAGTTGGGTGTATTGAAGGTGAGAATAATATTTCCTGTAGGTGTAAGTTGATTATCTTTTTTAACCATTATTCGTCTTGCTTCAATTACGTGTTGTCCCTGCAGCTCTTGGGTTATTTCTTCCTCGGTGGCATTTAATAAATCCCAACTGGATATCACACCCTTAGATGAATTTAGTGTTGCTGAGAAGATATTTTAATTGGAATGCCAGCAAAGCTTGTAAGTTGTAACAGCTTCTCGGAATGTCTGTGGTTGGTGGTTTCTACTAGTAAGTCTCCTGATTGCAGTCTCTTCATCGCCTTGGGAGGTCCAATACCCTCCAGATGTTTTTGTATGACAAAGGGAGACAATTTATTCATGGGCTGACCAGTAAGAGAGTGGATAATTAAGAATGACGGGCAAGGTTGCTCCATCCAATCAGTCTTTTGTCTCTTTGAATTATCGTTCTCAATATCCTGATGGTCTGTGTTTGCCATGTTTGCTCCTTTTAGCCCTTGGCAAAAGACTTCCCACCAAGGGGAGGCAGGAGCAGTGCTGCTAGGAGGCCAAGCGGTTAAAGTGTTAGTTGGTTAGTGACCTAGAAATATGGATAAAAAAGAAAGGTGGTTTTCCTTTCTGTGTTCTAACTTTTGGCTTTTCAAGTGTAGAACGGTTGTAAAGAAAAGGCTTTAGAGAAATGTAAGAACTTAAAAATAACTTTAATCACCTTTAAAGAGCACTTTATAAATTGCACAAATATCACTTGGCACCCGCGGCCATAATGTGGAGCAACTGTGATCCTTTCACATAATATTTTCCTGCTGGAATGCAGCATGTACACTATAATTATGTCATTCTTGAAGAAATTAATGGACTTTTTACTTCAACAAACCATTATAATCAGGTGATTTTAGTGCTGTTGAAGGTACACTCTTTTCAGTCATCCTCTGGAAAGCATGTACATTGAAAATGTGAAATACATTAATCAGATTCTAATTGATTTTCAGTCATGTAGGAATCCTAGAAAACGAATCCACTGATTGTAATTCCAAAAATTATATTGATCCAATCTCTTAAAATTTTATATACTGACTACAAATCCTTTATTAAAATGACATGTAAAACACACTGGAAACGGACTAGCAAACTGTTTCAAATCAAGTATCAACCTAACGTCCTCCTTGCCTGAATTCTGTATTGGATATATATTATATTACTCACTACCAATTCTCCTAAAAGATGACACTCCACAGTTTCAAAATATCTATCTTCCATATTATGCCTTTCTGAATGAGGAATGCTTACAAGTGACGTCAGGTTTTTTTATCATTTGTAAGATGGGCTTGCTGTTCCATTTATTTTTCTTAACTCTCATTCCACAAGATTCTAATCTATTGTACTATTCTTGAGTTCATGGTATCACTGAGAAAGTCTCAATCAGGAATCCATTTATATTAACTAGAATTTCATGGGTTAATTTTTAAGTGTGTAAATGGATTACTGATATTATAAGCACTCTTAAGTACCTTTTATCAAATACAACCATACCTCAAACTTTTCTTTGATTCTTTTGATATTCAAATTGAACGAAGTGGGAAGTATAAATTTAAAAAAAAGAATGTCACTGAATGAACTGATTAAATTAAACTAGAACCTTATTTTTTTACATCTTTGGTTTGATAATAGCATATTTTTTAAAATTTGACTTTATTGACAAAGTCATATTAAATACTTCTGCTATATTCACATTCAGCTTCCTTTCTCCAGTGATACTACTAGTCCTTGAACACCTAAGAGCATTGTCTTTGTGGATGTGAGTGAATTAATTCACACCACATGAAAACCTAAGAAACAAAAATGCTATTTCTGATCCATATCAAAACTGTTTACCCGTTAAGGCAAATCTGTGTGACACAACAGTAACTTATCTGTGTAATGTGTATTTAATTTTCCAGTTGGAACAGTATTCTAAATCAACTCAAGTACCCATTTTCCAAAAATTCAAGAAAGCCAATCTTAGTAATTCAATTTGAAAAGTAAACTAGCATTAGTGGGTCTAAGTGTTATATAAACATTCAGCCTTTCTAATGTTAGAAGTTGGAGAAAAATGAAGCAGAGAGAGAGAGAATGCAAATGTACATTGACTGGATATATATTTATGCAGTCAGTGTTCCACACAAGTTGTGTATTTTCAAATAATATACTAAATCCCCATTTCTTTTAATAGAGGAACGTGGATGTTCGTATTGTGGAGGTCTTGGTCACCGAATTACAGATTGCCCCAAACTGGAAGCAATGCAGAATAAGCAGGCATCAACTATTGGACGGAGAGACTACCTTGCAAATAATAGTGCTGATTGGTAAATGGACATTAACATATTTCTGCAAGCTTTTTTTGTATATAGTAGCTATGTTAATTGTAAGTTTATAATAAAATCTCAAAAAAAAAAAAAATTGTTTCTTAGTAAAATTATTCACTCCTTTATCATTGTTATAGAACATGTACACTTGATTTTTTTATCACTGCAGTCAGATTAAAAATATACACTAAATTATTTACCTTTTTGAATCTAATTTTCTTGGTCATTACTATGATGAAATCATAGGTTTCCTTTGGAACACGGAATCTCAGCAGAGATTCCGTGTTCAACAGAGGAACTGTGTAAAAACACTCCCAATTTCAGTATACATCCCCCCCAAACAAGAAAGTGTAAAATAGGAAACTAAAATTTTATTGTTTGACATATTATATCAGGAAAATAATATTCTTGTTATCTAAAAATATCAAATAATTTTCTCACTATCTTATGATTAACATAGGAATAGTTAAGTGATGAATAATGTAACCACGAGTTAATTTTTTTTAAATTCACTTCTTAATAGCTTCCTTGAACATTTATATCTAGTTCTGAGGAAAAAGCTTAATCTCTTTAAAGATGTGATACCACCCCTTGTTAGTAGTTATTTCTAAAAACACCCCAAATTAATGATTGACAAACATGAATTATTTCCTCAAGAACAAAGTGCACATAAGTGCTGTCACCTTGACTTGTATGGTACATTAAAATATCAAGTGCAAGCCCCACTAATAAAACAAAGGGACACCAGTTTATCTGGGCTATGAAAAGATTACTATTAGCCAGCTTGTGAGACTAGAACTGAAAACATGATGGAAAAGAAAGAAAACTCATACTAAAAGGGAAGTTTTGCATTTAGGATGTTGAGATTAGTATTGTGTCGAAACCATTCGATAATGAGGGCTTCATATTAAAGAATTTTGTGGCTGGTTTTTAGTCTTGTAATAGTGATAGCGGAGTCAATTAAAGGGGTGTGATTGTGGGTTTGAGCATGTATTGTGAGTTCTAACAATACATGCTCAAATGCTCAAACCCACAATTACACCCCTTTAATTGACTCCGCCATGACAAAACCAGTCACAAAATTCTTCAATATGAAGCCCTCATTATCGACACAATACTAATCTCAATATCCTAAACGCAAAACTTCCCTTTCACCTTTCTTTGGCTTGGAAATCTCTCACATCTGAGATTCCGTGTTCCAAAGAGTATCACGAGAGTATAGAAAAGATTCTTTAAAATACAGTTCGCGTTACTTCTCATTTAACACTGCCAACTGAAGACGTTATAACTTAATGAAAGTCTGTCGTCACAACTATTGGCATTATCAATTCTTTATGTTCCAGATTAACTATTTTCTACTTTATGACAACCAGGGACAGAGTAGTGCACTTCTGCTTCCTTGCACTTATTTTAAAATTCTGTTAAATTAAATTTCATCCCACCTTAACGCATTAACTTAACCATTCCACCTTAAATTTAGCCATCAGTCTTTTCATAAAACTATTGCAGATTATATTCAAGGTGAGTACCGTACTTTAAGCATTTCGCTATTTTTATATTTAGTCTATTATCACGGTATTATAAGAATTTTATAACCGTATACTAGTGTAATTTTAATTAAATATACAAGTTATATTATTGATATTTTAAATTAACTGTATTATTTGTAATTCCAAATTTAAAATTGTACATTCCCATTATTAAAAAAAATTTTTTTTCAATGGAGGCAGACTTATTTTCAGCTACCGTGCCCAAAAAAAATTCAAAACTTCGCTCATAGTGCACTGGTGAAGCCTGTAAACGTTAGTGTATCTTTCGATGTATACATGATAGACTTTTTATGGTGATTTTTGGTATCAGCATGTTTATTTCCTCTAGAATCACATATTTTCATCGTGGAGGTATGACAAAATATTTTTTGTTGACTAGTGTTATCAGTGGGGATTAATCATGCAATAATTTGCAGATAATGGAACCAATAGGTGACAGTCAATGGTGTACTGATGTGGAATTTACATAAAGACGTAACTACCGTCAGCAGTAAAGGGAAGGGTTTTTGCTTTCGTAAAGGTGACTACACTGGTCTCTGACAGTTTTTAAATTCTATACAGTGGGACCAACTGATAATGTTACCAATGGCAAATTCTAAATGAGCATTTCAGGAATTAATCGTGGAATGCAACTAGGCTTTTCATACCGATTAAGAAATACTGTTCAAGGCGTAGGCCTAAATGGATGTGTCAGATGAACTAATGAGACTTGTGGCAGAGAAGAAAAATGCTTGGGATGCATATAAATTATCAGGCAACACAGAAGCCTATGGTAGATATAAGCTAGTCTGTAATCAAGTCACAAAGGAGGTTAGGCAAACGAAGGCAGATTACAAGAAATCTTTGCCAAAAGATGCAAAGACTTCTTTACTTATATAAACTCTAGAAGGTTGGTCCACTTGTGGTTGGACTGTTGATGATCCTGCTCAGATAGCTGACAAACTGAACGTGCATTTTACATCTACATTCACACAGGAAGAATTCTGTAGGGTATTGGTCAGAAGCTTATTAAACCAACAGGGAGCTTAATGATTAATGAGAGCAAAGTGCAGGAGAAATTGTTGAAATTAAACATGAGAAACGTACCTGGGATGGATGGGATCTATCCACTTATATTAAAGAATGCAACAAAAGAAGTAAGCAAACTATTAGCCATCATTATGAAAGCATCCTTGGACTCAGGGATGTCTCCACAGACTGGAGATGTGCAAATGTATCCCCTATTCACAAAGGGGAATCAAAGTGTGACAATTACAGACCTGTTAGTTTAACTGCTGTTTCTGGGAAAATAATGGAGTCACTGGTTAAAAAAGCATCGCAGAATCATCTAGACAAAACGGCAGTAAAAATTCAGACACAGGCATGGGTTTGTTAAGGGAAAGTCTTGTCTGGCCAATTTGATTTGATACTATGATGTGGTCACAAAGAAACTGGGTGCAAAAAGTAATTTTGATTTCATATACAGGCAATTCCCGCTTTACGAGTTTTTTTTTCTTCTCAAGTATCAACAAAATTGAAAATATGAACATTAATTGCAAAAAAATGAATGTTAAATTAACATTCATAAATAATGCATTTCAAACCACGCTCGTAACTATACAATATGGTGTACCTCCGCTTACAATATTAATCCGTTCCAGAGGCAACATTGTATCGTGAAAATATCGTAATGTGAACTCAATAACATTGTTTTTTGGTTATTCGTTCCAAGACCTCTGAAGTTGAAAATTTCACTATATAACAGCTATTTATCTCTCTAAAAGGTGATTTTTTGTAATGAAAATTGTATTTACAATTCAAATCATTAAAGTCCACTACACTTTCATCACTATCATATGTTCCGGTATAAGAATCAATTTTGAAAGTCTTTGAGATATTTTTCTTAAACACATTTCTGGAGGTCATTTCCATAAAACAATAAAAACAATTTGCACTTTCCTGTTTATTTGGCTTTTCTGTTAGTGCAATCAGTTATAAACGAGTACTAAAATACCGATAGCTGGAATTGTGTGGGTTTTTACATTAATGTGGTGAAATGTGTTTCCCCTTCACTGAAATCTTCAATCATGTAAAAAACAAATAAATTTTCAGAATTCTCTCTTCATTCCACATTGGTTTTCACATCACTTTGTGCCTGAAGTAAAACAATATTGTGAAGATAAAAATATTCCTTTTCAGGTGATTCTGATTTTAGATAATGCACCTGGCTACCCACAATTTCTGCAACATCACCACCCTAATATCAAAATAATTTTTTTTCCACCAAATGCGACACCACTTTTGCAGCCAATGGACCAGTGCATTATTTAAAAGTTTAAAGCACACTTATCTTTGAAAGACATTTGACATGCTAATTAATGCAACTGATAAGGAGGGAGGTCCAACTGTTAAAGAGTTTTGGAAAGAATTCCATATTTTAGATGCAATTAAAATAATACAACAAACCTGGAACAAAATTACAGAGAAGAACTTGAAGGGCGTTCGGAATAAACTGTCCTCAGTTTATTGATAATTTTGAAGGATTTCAAGAACCAGCAGAGATCTTACAAAATGAAACAGAAGCAGATTGCTAACCAATTGCAACTTGATGTTTCTTCAACTGATGTCACTAATCTGTTACACGCACACAATGGAGAGCTCACAAATGAAGACCTTTGAAATAGCAAAATGTGAAGAAGCTGAGAAAGAAGATTCAACAGCTGAAACTCCTGTTTGTTCCTTCACTCTCAAGAGGCTAGACAAAGCTTATCAACACATACAAAAAGCAATTAAGATTTTCGATGGGAACTACCTGTATTTGGATTTGAGGAAAGAAGCTTTCGATACTGTTGCATATGGAAGACTACTATACAAATTGGAGCAGTATGGTATTAAGGGCAAGTTGCTACAACAGATAAAATGGTGGTTGAGTGGGAGAAGACAGAGTGGTAATCAATGGACACTGCTCTTCGTGGACAAATGTGGAGTCTCCCAGGGTTGGTGTTGAGCCCATTGTTTTGTATATTTATGATTGATATTGATGAAGGTATATATATGAGTACAGAGAAGAGCATAAAATTAGGCTTAATGTCCTAGTTTGCAGATGACACAAAGGTTCACAAGGTTGTTAATGACAATATGCTATTGCAACAGGATCTAAAAAAGTTGGGAAAATGGGCTGAGAAGTGACAACTGAAGTTTAAAATTGACAAATGTAAAGTACTGCATATGGGTAGAAATAACCCTGGAGAGGACTTCCGTGTGGTACTACACCGAGGGTGGTAGAGAAATGGGGTAATTGTGCAGTCAGATATGAAGTTCTCTGAGCAATGCAGACAAGCTGCCAGAACAGCTCATGGGGTTTTTTCAAAGATAAACAGGAACTTTGCTAGAAGGGTTAAGGAGGTGATTAACACTTTGTATAAGGCACTGGTCAAGCCACATCTCAAGTACTGCATACAGGCCTCATTTTAGGAATGATGTAGAACTGCTGGAACGAGTACAGAGAAAGGCAATGAGATTGGCGAGGGGTACAGTTATTCTTACCAATAAAGGCTTAAGTTCTGCAAATGCAGCATCTGAAGACTAGGCACCTGCGAGGTGATCTGATTAAGGTGTATAAGGCCATGAATGGTTTGAGCAAGCTCAATGCTGATGGCATTATTCCTCTTGCTAAGGTTACTCACTTGAGGAAGGGGGGACATAAATACAAATTGAGGAAAGACAGTTGCAGAATAGATGTGCAGAAATTTGCCTTTAGCCAGTGGGTGGTTGATTCCTGGAAAAAAAAAAATTCTGTTGTGAAAGCTTAAATAAATTCAAGGAAGAACTGGACAAAGTTTTCAAGCGAATGGATGGGTGAAATGGGAAGCTTTTTTTTTTTTTGTCTGATGCTGTATAAGCTTGCTTTCTTGCATCATATGCTTCTACTAATTCTAACACAATTCCCATCCCTAAAAACTTCACACTGAATAGATGCAAAATATTTATTCAGTTTCTCAGCAACCCAAATTGGATAATTGATAATTATGGTATTTATATCTAGTTGACCAATGTGGCCCATCCCTTTCATTCATCGGTTTCCACTGTTATAGTATCATAAAGTGTGAGTGTGGCAGGAGAATTCAAATTTTAAATTGTGGTAAACATGTAGCTCGAATCATATACATTGGAGTTAGTCAGATAATTTTCTTATTACCAAATTAATTGTTCATCAGAATCAGTGGTCTGTGCTTGTTTCCTGTTTCTCTAACTCAATTGACAGAGAAACAGGAAATATATTGTGTGATAAAGATAGGAGAAATAGGACCAGGGCAGGGACAAAAATTAATGATGTAGAGCAGATATCTTTTACGGGCACAAAAGGTGATATTGTCGTACAATGTTGGCACTAATGACATTATGAGGAGACCTGCTGACTTATTTAACAAGTACAGGTTGAAAAGAATTCAAGAGTTAAGGTTAAATTTGAAAGGTAGCATTAGTCAAGGCATATGATCCAATAAAGCAAGCTTATACAGAATCAACCAAAAAAAACCTTCCTATTTCACCCATCCGGTCACTCCAAATGTTTGTCTAGTTCAGCCTTAGATTTATTTAAGCTAACAACTTCCACAACAACAGATGGAAGTCTGTTCCAGCAATTAACTACCTGCTGGCTAAAGGCAAACTGCTGCATATCTATTCTGCAACTGTCTTTCCTCAGTTTGAATCTATGACCCCTCAGATTCGTAATATGAGCAAATGGGAGAATCCCAGTGGGATTGAGCCTTCTCAAACCATTCAAAGCCTTATACATCTCAATCTGATCACCTCGCAGGTGCCTAGTCTCCAGATGTTGCAACTTACAGAACTTCAGCCTTTCTGGGAAGAGTTCATCTTACAAATCTTTTTTTCCCTTCTCTGTACTCGTTCTAGCAACTCTACATCCTTCCTAAAAAAGGGCCTCCAGACCTGTACACAGTACTCAAGGTGTGGCCTGACCACTGCCTTATACAAAGGGATAATCACCTTGTCATTGCTAGCAAGCCTCCATGACCTGCTCTAGCAGACCATCTGCACTGCTCACAGAACTTCATGTCTGATTGCACAATTACCCCCAGGTCTTTTTCATTCTCCACTTCTCTGAGGGTAGTACTGCACAGTCGGTATGTTTCTCTTGGGTTACTGCTACCCAGTGGTAGATCCAGAAAAAAAATGACAGGAAGGGCACCATTTGTGACTGGGGGGGAGGCATTTTGTGCCTTGTTTTTGCACAAACAAAACAAAACAAAACAAATATGACACTCAAACTTAATGTGACTGGCAGGCACACAGCTAAAGTCTGAATTACTTTGAAGTAAACATTACACACCAAACTAGAATGGTGATCACAGCAGCATCAGCGTTGTTAATTGTAGTAAGTGGAAAAAACCTTAGCCACAATGCAAAAAAATAGATTTAAAATGCTGTTACAATGAAAAAAAAAAAATTTTTTTTTTTTTTTTTCCCTTTAGCTAAAGGGAATTTAAACGATTTGTGTAATATCCACATGTGATGTCTTGACCAACACTTCAAATTGATCAAATTTATTTACTACACTTCTAGCATTGGTGTACATGCACCTATTCTTAGAGAACTGTAACACAGCCCATGTATTTATTTGTTTTATGATGCCCCTACCCTGAATCTGCTACTGCTGCTGTTCCCCATATGCAGTACTTTGCATTGGTCAATGTTAAACTTCAGTTACCACTTCTCAGCCCATCTGCCTAACTTTTCTAGATCCTGTTGCAGTAGCATACTGTCTTTACTGTCATTAACAACCCTGCAAACTTGGACATTAAGCCATATATATCGTCATTGATAAATACACACAACAACAACAATAGGCCAAGCACCGAACCCTGGGAGACTCCACTAATAACATTAGTCCACAACGAGCAGTGTCCATTTATTGCCACTCCGTCGTCTTCCACTCAATCATCCCTTTATCCATTGTAGCAATTTGCCCTTATTGCCATCCCGCTGTAAATTGTACAGCAGCCTTCCATGTGCAATGGTATCAAAAGTTTTCCTGAAATCCAAGTATATATCAAAATTATGTTTTTGCATCCAGTTCCTTTGTGACCACATCATAGTATCCAAATGGGTCAGACAATACGCTTAGCAAACCCATGCTGTCTGAACTATAACTGCTGTCTCATCTAGTTGATCCTGCATTGCTTCTTTAAACAGTGACACCATTATTTTCCCCAGAATAGAAGTTAAAGTAACAAGTCTATAATTATTTGTGTTACCCTTGGAATCCCCTTTATGAATTGGAGATACATTTGCACATCTCCATAACACAAGAGCATCCCCTGAATCTAAGGATGCTCTCATAATTATGGCTAAGGGTTTGCTTACTTCCCTTGCCTCCTTCAATATAACTAACTGTATAGATTCCATCCACCCTAGGTGCCTTTTTTATGTTTAACTTCAACAATTTCTTCACTTTGCTCTTTGTTATTACAAAGTAATTTAGCTCCGTTAGAATTCAGTAAACTTCTGTCCTCCTTTTCCTTACAGAATTCCTCACGTATGAATGTAGATGCAAATACTCATTCAGTTTGCAGCTATCTGAGCATGATAATCAACGGTCAAACCATAGATATCAAGTGGATCAATCTGGTTCATCCCCTTCCTCCTAGAGTTTACATAAGTAAAGAAGTCTTTCTTGTTTTTCTTTCTATCTCAGCAGGATAATCAACGGTCGAACCATCAATATCAAGTGGATCAATCTGGTTCATCCCCTTCCTCCTAGAGTTTACATAAGTAAAGAAGGCTTTCTTGTTTTTCTTTGCATCCTTTGCCAAGGATTTCTTGTAATCAGCCTTTGCTTGCATAACCTCCTTTGTGACTTGATACCAGACCAGCTTATATCTATCATAGGCTTCGGTGTCACCCGATAATTTATATGCATCCGATGAATTTTTTTTCTCTGCCATGAGCCCCTTTGGTTCATCTGACATCCATTTAGGTCTAAATCTTGAACAGTATTTCTTAGTTGGTATGAAAAGCCTAATACCTTCCAAGATTAATTCCTCGAGGGCTTCACATTTAGAATTTGCTGATTTTTAACATCAGTTGATCCCACTTGGTTTTTTTTTTTTTTTAGGAGCATTAGCAACTAAGGGCATATTACTCCGGGATATATGGTGGTCATTCCCTGATCTTTCCGCATCCTCCGTATTTGGTGGTGACTGGCTCGAACCCCGGTCTAATCAAGAAGCGTGTGCTACGCACTGCTGCTCCTTCCCACCTGGCTACGGAGGTTTGATTGATCCCACTGCATAGAATTTAAAAACTGTCTGAGACTACTGTAGAAATCCCAGACAGTTTTTAAATTTTCACCTTTACAAAAGCAAAAACCCTTCCCTTGATGGTAGTTACATCTTTTGAGTAAATCCCACTGTTGATCACTGTCATCTAGTGGTTCCTTTATCTGCAAACTCTTAATGCATGAATAATCACTTCTGATAATCAGATCAAGAGTGTTACTCTCTCTGGTTGTCCCCTTGAACATGTTGCTGTAGAAAACAATCCTCCAATAAATCCACACAAGTCTTGCTAATGTGTGAGTGACCAACCCACAAGTTTCAGTCAATATCTGGAAAGTTAAAATCCCCCATTACTAGACATTCTGATTTACTGGCCCTCTACATCTTTGCACAATTGTTTGCTGTACTCATCAGAGTCGTTAGGCCTATGCTACACTCCTATTCTGACTGTCCCTTTCCTACCAAACTGACTCAACATTGCACTGTCCACCAATGTCAACCGGATGCACTTCCTTAGATTTTGTCTCTTAACTAACAGCATAGCCCCTCCTCCCTTCATTGTACTCCCCAAATTCCAATTCTGCAGTGCATATATCTGCATGACGCCATGTCTCTGATATCCCAACAATATCGCCTTTGATGTCTTAACCAGCACTTCAAATTCATCAAATTTATTTACTATACTTCTAGCATTGGTGTACATGCACTTATTCTTATAGTTACCGAAACACAGCCCATGTATTTACTTGTTTCATGATGATTCCCACCATTCTTGATGCAACCCACCCTCCAAGCTGCTGCTCATTCTAATAGAAGCTGTGCAAGAATCACTTTCACCTCTGCCTGTTGTTAATCTTTTAGTCTGTGAATCCTCTCCCCCAAGTTAGAAGTTTTCCGACCCACTTAACACTGCCTTGATAGCATCAGCAAATATTCTTGCATGCTTTCTATTTAAGCGTATCTCATCCCTGTTAGCAAGCATAGACCATGCTGAAACAAATTCTTTCCCATGAGCCTTGCACAGTCTCTCCAGGGCTGAATTGATTGACAAGGCTCTCATCATATTGTTCCTTCTATCATGTCTGGGCAGAATTGCAGACACTTTCAAATTTAACCCTAACTCGTGACTTTTTTTTTTCAGCATTGGCCTGTACTTGTTAAGTAAATCTGCTACGCTTGATATCATTAGTGCCAACGCGTACAATTTCACCTAATATGCAAAAAAGATAGATGGAACAAGACACTGGTCTTGTTCCATCTATCTTTTTTGCATAATATATTCCCCATCTCTGTGACAATAGTCACCAACAATAAGTAGCTCTTGTGGGACCAGCGCATTCTGCCTTGGAGGTTGCTGCTGTGTTGCCTGATGCACAGAAGTGTCATTGAGTTTGGCAGCTGAGAGCTTTATGTACAATTGAAAGCTTTCTTTGAGGGCATTACCCTGCACCTCAAACTTTCATAGATGGCCATCAGAATGTTGAGTTGGCACATAATTTCTTAACACTCTCTGCACACACACAAATCCAAATCTCCAGGTTCATTGTATCCAAATCCCCACACCCAAGTTCATGATGATTGTAAAGCAGTTATTGATGTGCAAACCAGATTTTGAACATGCTAAGAGTAGAAAACTTGCTTCTTGTCCAAATGTCAGTCAAAGTTCTGGTCTCTTGCTAAAGCTATTGGCCACAACTTTTCCCCATCTATTCCCACCTCTGTCAAAACCTGATGGTGCTACTGCCATCTCAGCAAATAAAACTGACCTGCTTCCATCTTACCTTTCTTCTAACTCTTATATTGACAATCTTAGTAAGCCACCTCCCAACTATTCCCAGTACACTTCATTCAATGCCTCCTGTTGCCTTCCGTCAAAAGGGTGTTAGAAAAATTTTAAACAATCTTGATACCAAGGAATCTCCAGGTGCTGATAGCATTTCTCCACTTGTAATCAAAACCTGTGCTCCTGTTCTGTGTCTCCTTTTTACACTTTCTTATTCCACTGGTGTTTTTCCTTCTCCTTAGAAATTTGCTCATATTAGCCAGTTCCTAAAAAGAATAACAAATCCCTCCAATCCAATTATAGACCCATTGCATTTACTTGTACTCTTTCTAGAGTAATGGAGAAATCTATCAACTGCCAACTCCTAAATTATCTAGAAACCCATCCATCTGATCAATGATCACCAATATTGATTCTGTCAGTATCCACTAGTGATATATGGGCTTATATTACCCATCACTGCACAATTCTAATGGAAATGTTGCTCTTGACATTTCAAAGCCTTTTGTGTTTGGCATAAAGAAAGGTTTTCTAAATAAGCTTCCATCGTATGGATTTCTGACTGTTTTCTGTAATTGGGTATCCAGTTTTCTCTCTGACCACTCACTGCAGATGATGGTCGATCTCTGTCTTCTTAACTTCTCCACTAATGCCGGGGTTCCCCAAGGCTCAGTTCTTTCTTCCACTCTTTTCCTATTGTATATTAATGACCTTACACTGACTGGAAATTCTATTCATAGTTTTGTTGACATACTGCATTCCACCTTCCACTTTGAGAAACCCTGCCTCACACTAACACTGGTTTTCAACCGGGGTGCCACAACAACATTCCAGAGGTGCCATGTAATTTGGGTTTAAGTTACTCAAACGTTTTTTTTTTTGAAATTTATATATTTATGTCATTATAAAAAGGGTGTGCGGTATCCATTGTATTGTACTGTATCTTTTTAATTTTGTAGTGATCAATAATTGATGTTTATTTAGTAGCTCTATATAAAGAATAAAATTATTTTATAAGTATATATAATTTGTATTATGAATTTTAATTTTGTGTATAATTATATTATTATAATAACTATCATATAACATGTATATTTTTTAATGTTTTATACACACACACACACACACACACACACACACACACACACACACACACACACACACACACACACACACACAGAATCGGATTATTAAAAGGTTGAAAACCACTGTGTTAGGTATTTCTTTTGGCCCAGGGGTGCCATGAAAAAATTACTGGGACACTAAGGGTGCTATGAACTGAGAAAGTTTGGGAACCTCTGCACTAACAGCTGGAACTTATTGAATATCCATCACTAATTCCTTAAATGGTGATCTCCATGGAAATCTTGAATGGGACAAAGATGATTTAGTTAATTTCAATCCCAAAACTCAGTCCTGTCTTATATCTCACAAAAAGGATTCTTCTGGTCCCATGTTTATCTTCAATGACAGATTTCTAGACAAGATCACATAGTAGGTATTACCCTGGCTTCTAATCCCTCTAGGCACAAGTACATCACAAATATTGCTTCCTCGGCATTTTAAAAACTGGGTTTTCTCTTTTATCGTCAGCATTACTTTTTCTTCTAAGCAGTTATTCATTCTATATAAATCTAAAATCTGCCCTACCTTGGAATACTGTTCCCACATCTGGTGCAGTGTCCCCATAACCTCTCTCAGGCTTCTAGACTCCATTCAAAAGAGGGTAGTTAGTAATTAATCATCCATTTCTTACAAAGTCTTTCCAATGTGTCTTATAGACATTCTGTTTGTGCTACATGCCTCTTCTATAGATACTTCTATGGACTATGTACTGTTCTTCTGAATTGGCTCCTATAATTCTGCCCCCCCCTTCCACATGATGCAACCAGTTAGCATCCTTCTACTGTTCACCTTCAAATTTACACAATCAACTTTTCTTCTTCCTGATTCATTCCTTCAACTTGTTTTCTGGAACAACCTCCCTTCATGTGTATTTCCTGACAATTACAACCTACATAAATTCAAGTCTAATGTTAACAAGTACTTTCTTTCATGTTTTCTCAACCCATGCATGGTACTGAGCACTGTGGGTTCTAGTACCTTTTGTATTTCTGGTTTTTGTAAAAAAAAAAAATGCTATAGTAATTTAAATAATGTTTATAAATGCAACACTTAGAGGAATGCAAATTAGATATTATAATATAAAATTATATGAACTGAGATGCACCAACACTCCTTCATTTACAGCAAAATACTGATTTTACTCTGTTTTGTTACCATCGTATCAGCAATTTACTGTTTCAATATTATTGCGCAAATGAAAAAAAATCAATAAGTTAGGCCGAGGAATACTAAGCTGTTACAATAGTAGAACATCTTTGTGGGTTGGATGTGGCTAACATGCTCATCGTGCACTATGCCTGTATTGCCGTTTTCACCACTTAATTCATTGTTGGAGTGGTTCTTCAAGAATGTCTTCAGTGATCATCTTTATCCGATGCATTTATGAAGTTTCCACTTGCCATGAAAAGCATGCACATAAGAATCACTTCAGAAGTGCCTGTCAGGAAGTTCCTCGTGAAAATTTCAGATTTTGACTGCAGTTTTATGCATTTAAATAGAAGACACTGTAGCATCTTATGATTAGTAGCTTTAACAACTTTTTATCCCCTGATCTACAAGGAGGGGTCAAAAAAGATTTGTATTCACCCAGAAGTAGTTGGATAGAAGGATGAAACAAACCACGTATTACACTTTTTCAACAGTCACCAGGCAAAATGAAGTATTGTCTGAAGCACTGCAGTTGACATGAATTGTCAGAAGCAGTGCTTCTGACAATTCAGAAATTAAATTATACATATCCACGATGTGTATGTATTCAAAATACACTTGTGGTCAAGATAGAAACAAAAGATTATTGCTTTCTTTTTTGAATTATCACTAAATTATAGAAATTTTCTTTTTAAAAAAGAAAATTACTGTAACACTCAGTGACCATTCAATTAGGTATAGGAGAGGGGGAGAGAGAGAGAGAGAGAGAGAGAGAGAGAGAAGGGCAAGACTTTCATAACAATAAGGAACACTGTCAACCCAAAACCTTCACGACTGTTGCAAAGGCTTCAGTTTTGGTTTACATGCAAGTCAGCACTCTGCTTGAATTTTTTTTAAATAAAAATTATTATATATTCCTTTGATAGATAATGCACCTCATAAAAAAGTTCAAAGAAATTATCTAGCAGCAGCCATGTCACAAACTTTCAAAAACTGAAACCTCAGCATCCATCTTACCCATGCACACAAGATAAGATGGGTGCTGTTCATAATGAAATGTTTTTTATTGTTACAAAGTATCTTTAATATGTATTTGATTTTCAGGGAATTTTTTTTTTTTTTTTATTGGAAGCTGCTGCATTATGAATTTAAACAACCAGCACCAAATGGGGGCTTGTGCAATTTTAAAAGAAAAATGTTCAAAATAAATTTAAAAGAAAACTATGATTATTAATAAGAAATTTCAGTTTTGACCGGGGGGGGGGGGGAACCAAGGTGGTGGTTGTGCTTGGATTTTTTTGGTGCAAAGGCCATATTGCACCTATTCGTTTCAGAAAGAAGAAAAATTCTACTAGGTTTAAATTTTTGCCTATGATATGGCAAAGTGACAATTCCTGTAAGTTTGAGAGGGAATTTAATGAAATTAGATGGGAATTGTTATACAAGGTGCATTTCAGGAGTATGTGTTTTAATGTGAGTGGCCTGTGGCAATGTGTACACTGTAGAGGGTCATTACATGATAACAGGAATAGATGGGTCAAATGAGTGTGGCCTATTCGAGCTCTGGCCAGGACTACCTCTTCTTGTCTGTTTGTGCCAAAATTGGGGGACCATATTGCGGTACAGGTATTTCACAGTTTGTTACATATGTGTTTGCCACTGAAGTGTCCATCGTTCCTTATATATATATATCCTTAAATATTTATATATATTTCATATATGCATTTTGTAATCACTGAATGGTACCAGAAAATTCATTGGAGCTGTGCTGGATGGATGCTTGGCAGCAGCATCTGCAATTTCGTTTCCTGGGATCCAGCAGAAGACAACCTTTTGCTGATCATCTCTGGAACAAATCAACTCTGATCTCATGAGCTGTAGTAATGGATGAGTATGTGGGGAAATCTTTTGCATTGCTAATAGGGCACACTGTGAAATAATTGTCACAAGACGGCATGATGACAGACCATGGAGGAATGTGATCTATAGGTTCTTGGTGGACTTGATTAAGTTGTATATTCCAGTTTTCTGCTAGTTCCATTAACCTAATACCTGCAGAACTAGTTGCTTGTGGCTTGTTTCTATAAAAGGTTGTGAGTTGTGGATCTTTAAATATTGACCAATTAGGATGAGAGTTGACTGGCTTTGGATCTTGGTTATGTAGTTCAGTAATAACATCTTTCTTCTGATCTTTAGAGGAGCTTCATAGACATACAGACTTTGCACTAGAGATGTTCTGAACGCACCTAGAGCTAATTTAAGAGCTGAATGTTGAATAGGGTTGAGGTGAGTAAAGTAGCAGAATTGAAGACAGGCATGCCACAGTCTAGGCGTGATCTGATTATGGATCTATATAAGTGAAGCAAGGTGTAACAATCTGCTCCCCAGGATGTGGCTGATAAGGCTCTGAGTATGTTCAATGTGTTTTTGATAGTTTAACTTGCTGTCAAAAATTAAGCCAAACAGATGAATACTATTTGCTATTGAAACAAGATAGTTATCTAATTGGAGCTCGGGATCAGGATGCATTTTGCGTATGGTACAGACGTGAATGGCAGATTTCTGGCTGGATAGTCTGTAACCATTCTGTGTCATAACAAATCTGGATCCAATTTATAGATATCTGCAATTGTCTCGCAATATAATTCATGTTTTGAGAATAACAGGAGATTGTGAGATCATCAGCATAAAGGTATGAGTCCACTGTTTTTGGAATGAGTTCAGTTAAGTGATTCATTCTAATTGCAAATAGAGTGGAGCTGAGAATGGAGCCTTGTGGGATTCCTTCTTCTTGGACAAAGTTTTTAGAGATAGTTCCCTAATAACAAACTTGACAGGATTTTTGTTGCAGGAAATTTTGAATGCAGAATGCGCTGGTCCCAAAGGAACTAGTAGTTGTTGGTGGCTCTATTGTCAGGGAAATGGGAAACATGCTTTGTAAAAAGAATAGGTGGAACTGGACCAGGGTATGTCTGCCAGGGGCAAAGGTTGATGATGTTGTAGAGGGGATATCATCTTTTAAGGGCACAAAAGGTGATATAGTTGTAAACGTTGGCACTAATGATATTAAGAGTAGGAGACCAGCAGAATTACTTAACAAGTACAGGTCACTGTTGAAAAAAAGCTGTGAATTAGGGTTGAATTTGAAAGTGTCTGCAATTCTGCCCAGACACGATAGGAGGGAGTATATGATGAGAGCCCTGTCGATCAATTTGGCCCTGGAAAGACTGTGCAAGGCTCGAGGGGTAGAATTTTTTTCAGCCTGGTCTGTACTTGTTTACAGGAGAGACTGCTTCTACACGGATGGGATACACTTAAATAGAAAGGGTGCAAGAATGTTTGCTGATGCTATCAAGGCAGTGTTAGGTGTGTCGGAAAACTGCTAGATTGGGGGGCTACAAGGCCTAATAGATTAACAGTAGCCACTGGCAGAGGTGAAAGTGATTCTTGCACTGCTTCTATTGGAATGAGCCACAGCCTGGAAAATAAGATGCAGGATATTTCAGAGACTGCTGGGAATCATTGGGGAACAAGTAAACACATGGGTTCTGTTACGGTAGCTAAGAAAAAGAACAGGTGCATGTATACTTGTGTGTAAACCAATGCTAGGAGTTTAGTAAATGAATTTGAGGTATTGCTCAAAACATCAAAGGAAGATATTGTGGGGATTTCAGAGATGTGGTGTCACACAGATATAAAGAATGCAGAACTGGAATTTGGGGAGTACAATGTCTACAGAAGGGATAGACATGATAGGAAGGGAGGAGGAGTTATGCTATTAGTTAAGAAATACCTAAAATCCAAGGAAGTGAAGCCAGTCGATATTGCTGGACAGAGCAGTGTCAAGTCAGTTTGGTGTGACATAAGCATTGGGAGATCAAAATTGAGAGTAGGAGTGTGCTATAGGCCTAATGACTCTGATGAGTATAATAAGAAATTGTGCAGGGAAATAGAGTGGGCCAGTAAATCAGAGAGTCTTATAATGGGAGATTTTAATTTCACAGATATTGACTGAAATTTGGGGGCTGGTCACTCACACACTAGCAAGGCTTTTGTGGATTTATTGGATGATTGTTTTCTACATCAGCATGTTCGGGAGGCAACTAGAGGGAGTAATACTCTTGATTTGATTATCAGTAGTGATTCTTCATGCATTAAGAATCTGAAGGTAAATGAACCACTAGGTGGCAGTGATCACAGTGTGCTGAAGTGGGATTTACTCAAAGAGGTAACTACCATTAGGGGTAAAGGGAAGGGTTATTGCTTTCGTAAAGGCGACTACGATGGACTGAGACAGTATTTAAATTCTATACAGTGGGACCAACTGATGATGTTGCCAACAGCAAATTCAAAATGGGAAGCATTCAAAGAACTTATCTTGGAAGCTACTAGGCTTTACATACCAACTAAGAAATATTGTTCAAGGTTTAAGCCTAAGTGGATGTCAGATGAACTAATGAGACATATGGCAGAGAAGAAAAATGCATGGAATACATACAAATTAACATGTGACACAGAAGCCTATGATAGATACAAGTTGATCTGTAACCAAGTTACAAAGGAGGTTAGGCAGGCGAAGGCAGACTATGAGAAATCTTTGGCAAGGGATGCAAAGAAAAACAGCAAAGAGTTCTTTACTTATGTAAACTCTAGAAGGAGGGGGATGAATCAGATTGGTCCACTTGATTTCGGTGGGTCAACTGTTGATGATCCTGCTCAGGTAGCTAACAAACTAAATGAATATTTTGCATCGACATTCACACATGAGGAGTTATTCAGGAAGGGGAATGCCAGAGGTGAAGTAAACTCTGGCAGTAAGCTAGAGAATCTTGTAATAACTGAGAGTAAAGTGGAGGAGAAATTGTTGAAGATAAATACAAGAAAGTCACCTGGGGTGGGGTGGATGGGATCTATCCAGTTATATTAAAGGAGGCAGCAAATGAAGTACGCAAACCTTTAGCCATAATTATGAGAGCTTCCTTGGACTCAGGGGAAGTACCCATGCACTGGAGATGTGACCCCAATTCACAAAGGAGGATCAAAGGGCGACACAAGTAATTATAGACCTGTTAGTTTAACTTCTGTTCCCGGAAAATTAATGGAGGCACTGGTTAAAGAAGCATTGCAGGATCATCTAGACAAGACTTCAGTTATAGCTCAGACACAGCATGGTTTTGTTAAGGAAGTCTTCCTGACCAATTTGATTGGATACTATGATGCAGTCACAAAAGAACTGGATGCAGGGAATAACTTTGATATTATATACTTGGATCTTAGAAAGGCTTTTGATACTGTTGCACATGGAAGACTGCTGCACAAATTGGAGCAGTGTGACATTGGAGGCAAATTGCTGCTATGGATAAAGGGGTGGTTGAGGGGGAGAAGACAGAGAGTGGTGATCAATGGACACTGCTCATCGTAGACTAATGTTATTAGTGGAGTCCCTCAGGGCTCAGTGTTGGGTCCATTGTTTTCTGTATTTATAAATGATATTGATGATGGTATATCAAGCTTAATGTCCAAGTTTGCAGACGATACGAAGGTTGGCAGGGTTGTCAAGGACACTACTGACACTATGCTACTGCAACAGGATCTGGAAAGGTTGAACAGATGGGCTGAGAGGTGGCAAATGAAGTTTAACATTGACAAATGTAAAGTACTACATATGGGAAACAGCAACCCCAGAGCAACGTATCAACTCTGTGGTACTACACTGACAGTGATAGAGAATGAAAGGGACCTGGAGGTGGTTGTGCAGGCACATATGAAGTTTTCTGAGCAGTGCTGACGGGCTGCAAGAGTAGCTCATGGTGTATTGTCGATGATATATAAGAATTTTTCTAGCAGGGATAAGGAGGTGATTATTCCCTTGTATAAGGCAATGGTCAGGCCACACCTCGAGTACTGTATACAGGTCTGGAGGCCTCATTTCAAGAAGGATGTAGAGATGCTGGAACGAGTACAGAGAAGGGCAACAAGATTGGTGAATGGAACAAAGGGGTGGTCTTACGAAGAAAGTATTAAGTTTTGCAAATTACAGTGTCTGGAGACTAGGCACCATCGAGGTGATCTAATAGAGGTGTATAAAGCCTTGAATGGTTTGAGCATGCTCGATGCTGATGGGATTCTTCCTCTTGCTCAGATGCTGAGAGGGCATAAATTCAAATTGAGGAAAGACAGATGTAGGATAGACGTGAGGAAATTTGCCTTTCACCAGCGGGTGGTTGGTTGGTGGAACAGACTTCCATCCCTTGTCGTGGAGGTTGATAGCCTGAATAAGTTTAAGGCTCAGTTGGACAGGTATTTCAAACGAACAGAGGGGTGAAGTGGAAGTAGTTATTTTTTATTTATTTATTTGTTTATTTTTTTTTTTTGGCTCATGCTGCATAAGCTTGCTTTCTTGCATCAAATGCCTCTACTAATGCTAAATATGGCAAATTTCCTCTCAGGCCAAGAGAATGTAATCCTTTAAGATTCTGAAACACCCTGTGGTGTCAAAGGCTTTCTCAATATCCAGACAGACCACAACGAGATGCTCCTTTTTGATGAATGCATTTCTGATGTTTGCTTTGGCTTTTATCATAAAGTCCAATGATGATCGATTTTTTCTGAATCCAAATTGATTGTTGTTGATCAAGTTTTGTGACTCAAGATACCAAGTCAGATGCCGATGGATAATTTTTTTGAGGGTTTTGCTCACACAGCTGGTAAGTGAAATTGAGGAACAGAATAGTCTTTACCAGGTTTTGGGATGTTATGTACCTCTATCAGGTACATAAGAATGATTCCACGGGTTTGGGAATGCATATTCAGAGAAGACTCAATTGAAGATCAGCAGCGATGAGTGTGATTTTTGATCTAAATTTTTGAGCATTACATAAAATACCTAATCAGGGCCAGCAGCACTATTCTTTGCGTGCTGCAGTTTAATCATAGTGAATGGTTGATTAAATGTTAATGCACATCTGTCAGTTAAATTCAGTTTGGATTTCTTAGTTACATCTTTAATTTTTTTGAAATTATTGGTCATAAGCAGTTGAGGAGGCCAACTGAGAAAATACAGATTCTAGTGCATTTGCAGTTTCTGCAGGAATAGAGTTCTTGTTCATTCCAGTTAATTAGTGGAGTAGATGTTGGATGAAGTTTGCCATTTAACAGTTTTATCTTACTCCAGATCAGTCTGATATCTGTATTTTTATTAACTGAGGAAGCAATTTTAATCCAAGATTCTTTTTTTGCTTTCCATCTGAGATAACGGGCTCTTGCTCTAAGTTGCTTATAATTAATAAGATTGGAAGTGGTTGGATGTTTGCGGAATTGATTCCATGCTTTGTTTTTATCTTTTTTTGCATTGCTGCACTTTTCGTTCCACTACTAATTTAATTTTGCCTTTTCCTGACTTGGTATTGTGGAATGGCAGTGGTTGCAGCTGTTAGAATTTGATTTGTTGTGTTCAGCAATGTGGTTGAAGGAAGAGCGCTGTATATGGTTTTCGAATGAGACAAGCCTGCTGTATTTTATCCAGTCAGCCATTGGATATTTCCATTTTACTAGATTATCTTTTGGTAACGAACAGGAAGTTTGAATTTTGCATATTATTGGGAAATGATCACTGTTGTGAGGATCATTAAGAGTTACTCAATCGATACTTGGATAGAGCAAATGGAAAGGTCTATTGCGGAGAATGATGGGGGTAGGAGAGTCAGTATTCAACAATGTTATATCCTGTTTGTCTATCAACATTTAAATAAGCTTTCCATGCCTGTATAAGCTGGAGGAACCCAATAATGGGTGGTGAGCATTAAAGTCACCTAGTAGACAGAAAGGAGGTGGTAGTTGCAAGACAAGACCTTCGATTTCCTGAATAGAATATGGTTAGTTATTTGGTTTTTAGGAGCATTAGCAACTAAGGCCATATTGCTCTGGGAATATGCAGTGGTCATTCCCTGACCTTTCCGCATCCTCCGTATTTGGTGGTGACGGGCTCGAACCCCGGTCTAATCAAGAAGCGTGTGCTACGCACTGCTGCTCCTTCCCACCTGGCTATGGAGGCGCCTAGAATATGGACGATTAGGTGGAAGATAAATTGAGACCAAAGTAACACTGATTCCAATTACTATGCATGTGGCAACAGCTTCTAAGGAGGTTAGCAACAGAATGCATCTGGAGGGAACCCTTCGGTCCAACAGGATGGCTAATCCTCCATGAGCACTATTTGGTGTCCTATCTTGTCTGAAGATAGTATAATTTTTGACTACAGGGGAAGCTTGTGGCATCAAGTTGGTTTCTTGTAGGCACATGACAACAGGTTTGAAACAGTGAATTAGTTCACTGATATTGATTTTGCTGCAAAAACCTCTACAATTCAATTGAATGTGTTCCATTATTTGGTTTTGTTTGTGGAAGTTGAATCTGACTGCTTTTTACAAGATGATTGTTTATGATGGTCCGATTTGGATTTTTCTTTTCTGGGAAATGTGGGATGTCCTGATTCACTGCTATCATCCGCATGTATTTTGAGCAGTTCGTCTTGACCGTTAGTATCAACTGTATCCATGTTTGTTAGGCATGATTGTTTTGCCTCAACAGGATAAGATTGCAAATTTTCTGCTATCTGACAATGTGGAGGTCTCTGGGATGGAATTGTGAGTGGCGTATTTTTATTGGTCTACTAAATTCAATTTAGATGGATGCTGGACCGAGAGTACCGATTGAGCCCAGTCTGAAATTAATATTTTTGAAGAGACAGACTTCTATCTGACATGCCACTGATTTGTCTGTGAATGGTAGAAGCATAAGTACTTTTTGGTATAGTTAAATTGAACTGTTTTTTCGCTTCTTGGTATGAGACTATTTTCAATTTTATTTTTTCGTATTTTTTTCCCTAACTTCCATTGTTCACAATCTTTGGAGTAAGGTGTATACTTGCCACTACAATTATGATGCTGTGATGTTGATGCCTTGCATTCTGCTCGTGTGAGTTTTGCACCCATAGTTTGGACTTGTAACAATCTCCACGGCATGTTGTCTGAGAATGGCCAAACTTTTGACATTTATAACATATAAGCAGATTTGGGATACATGGCCAAATGCAGCAGTTCAAGTAACCTGCTTTGACAGAAGTCGGTAGATTTGGTGTACTGAAAGTTAAGATTCTTATGTTTTGCGTAGGAGTTAAGTTGACATCTTTTCTGATCATGATTTCTTTTGCACGAGACATGTTTTGATCTTTTAGCTCCTCGACTATTTCTTCCTCAGAAACGTTTAATAGATTCCATTCGGTGATCACTCCCTTGGAAGAATTCAGTGTGTTATGTGAGGTGACCTGAATTGGAATTTCACTTAAAAAAGTTAGCTGTAATGATAACTCAGAATGTCTTGAATGAGATGTCTATTAGTAGATCTCCTGATTGGAGATGTTTAACCATTTTTGGTGAACCTGCAGCATCTCTGGATAATGAAAGGGGAGAGCTTGCTCACAGGTTGGGATGACAAAGAATGTACTATGAGGAAAGCTGGAGATTCCTGCTTGCTTGTGTACTTTTTAAGTCTCTTTGAGAGAGAGTCATGGTCAGGGTCATTGTTGTGTTGAGAGCTCTTTGGCTCTAAATGTGGAAATACATCAGTTTCCATTTCTGCTCCTTTTAGCCCAGAGGAATGGATTTTCCCCCAGGTTACCAGCCCCGCTAAGTGGATGCAGGAGTTGTGCCACCAGTGACTAAGCAGTTATTGAAGTTAGTGGAGTGGTTAGTATTTCATATGTAGACTAGAAAAAGAAAGGTGGATTTCCTTTCTGGTACAAACCCACTTGAAATAAACAAACAAAAAAAAAAAAAAAAAAAAAAAAAAGAGAAAAATCACACAAGAAAAGGATTAAAACTACCATATTTTCCCACGTATAAGACGCACCTTAATTTTGGGTATGAATTTTGAAAAAAAAAATGTATTACATAAAGTTATTGAACTTAAGTTTTATTCATCATAAAATTCATAAAACGCCCATCCATTAGCTTGTCCTCATCTGTGTCTGATGACAAATCACTGTCTTCATATATTGCCTCATCCTCAGTTCCATCTATGGCATTTGAAATTCCACACTTCTTAAATGATTTGACAACGATCTCAATCTTGATATTATCCCAGGATCTTTTCACCCAGGTACAAACTTCTCCTATAGTTGGTTTCTTCATTCTTCCTGCTGGTGTCAAATTGTCCCCAGAAGACTTCATCCATTGGTTCCACTTGTCTCTCATGGCAGCTTTGAAGGGTTTGTTAATGCTGACATCAAATGGATGGAGCTGGGATGTCAAGCCTCTAGGTATGATGGCAAGTTTTGTTTTTTGCTCTGCAGCAATCTTCTTTGTGTTTTTTGTTATGTGCCCTGAACTGATCAAGCACTAATAGGGCAGGTTTGCGTAAGAGCCCACCTGGTCTCCTGCTCCAAACTTTCTCAGACCAGATCTTCATCCCATCCTGATCCATCCAACCCTTGTCATGAACGTGGACAATCACTCCTCGAGGAATGTCTTCTTTTGGCATTGTTTTGCTTTTGAAAATCAGCATAGGAGGCAGCTTGGTTCTGTCGGCACAACAAGCCAGAACAACTGTATAATGGCTCTTTTCATGTCCACTTGTCTTCACAGTTACAGTTTTCACCCCCTTCTTATCAACAGTTCTGTTACTTGGGACATCAAATTGAAGGGGGACTTTGTCCATATTTGCAATCTATCCCAACTCAAACTGATGTGTCTTCCGACATCGAATGACAAAACGATGAAATTCAAGGACCTTCTGCTCATAGCTTTCAGGCATCTTTTGGGCAAGTCTGGTGCGTGTACGCATGCTTAGTCCATTCCGTTTCATGAACCTGAAGCACCAATTGTGTCCTCCTTTGAAATCAGTAACTTCTTTTTATCAGCAGTTCTTCTTGCCTCATGTCGAACCATCTTTGTGGACACAGGAATTCCAATTGCCCTTTGCTCTTCAATCCATATCTTCAATTCCCTCTCTAAATCAGGCCATTTTGCTGACTTGCCTCTCATGGACTTCTGCCGTGGCGTTTTCAGTAGGGTTTCTTCTTCCCGTAGCCAGTCTTGGATTGTTTTCTCAGTTGGAGGAGGACCAAACTTATGTTCAGCAGCACGATTTCCATTCACTTTTGCAAACTGCATCACTTTTAACTTGAATTTTTTCCGAGCCATTTCTGGGCAGAATGTGGCAAAACGTAACCTAGTATACCGGTAACAAGTGCGAAACAATGAGCGCAAAGACAACAGGAGTGAAAAAGCAGGAAATGCAAGTAAAAAAAATCTATAACCACTGTATAAGATGCACCCACTTTTTAGACCCCAAATTTTTCGAAAAAGGGTGCATCTTATACATGGGGAAATACGGTATATTGTTTTCAAAGAGCACTATAAATTGCACAGAGAAAAATGCTTGCCACTTCGGGCCGAGAAACCATGGAACAGACCAGCACAGGGTTAATATAATTTTTCCAGTTCCATAAAACTGCTGCCAATCATGACAAGTAAGTAAATTTCACTGTATTTCAACTCCTGCATCAAAATAAAAACTCAGTTCCTTTACTAATTAACTACTTTAAGACAATGCAGCTCCCAGTACTAGGGATTATTATGAAATGCATTGTTGTGTCCTTTTTAACATTCCCAATAATATTCCCATCTTTAATCATTCCACACACTGCTTGGCTGCACCTCTTCAGCTGATGTTGATTAAGAACTAAATTAGCAATATCTTGAAATAAAAGAAAAAACACATAGTATATTTACTCAAATAAACAGTTTAATTAAATAAGCAATCACTGAAAGTATGTGAAAGTAATAGTGCATATTGTGCATTTGGTAACTATTGCTGTTACCATAACAAAAAAATAATAATAATTAATAAATAAAACCAAATTAATTAAACAAGGAAAACCTACCTATGCCATGGGAACTGCCTGCTCAGTCCTCTGTGAGGTTGGCACGATGCTGCAACCTATGTTATTGGTTGTTATGGAGGGTTTAATGGTGCTATGGCTACAATACGTCTATTCATTTATTATATTAAAAAAAATGAGAAATTTTTAATGTGACAGAAAAAAATCTGAAATCAGAAACAAAGTCCAGTTTGGCCCAGGAAGTTAAAAAAATTTAGATATATTTTCCTTGTCACCAATGAGATTTTCTAAAGTTATTGATTTACAAAGATTAACCAGTGATAGCAAAGTTGAAGTTCTTTCTTTTTTTTTTTTTATAGTAAGGGCAGTCAATCAGAATATGTTTCACAGTCAGATTTATAGAACAATGTGGGCACATCTCCTGTGAGTAAACGAAGGTGGGTTAGATGGGTATGACCTATTCTTGCTCTTGAAAGGACTACTGCTTCTCGTCTTGATGTACAGACACTGCAGCACCAACTTTTCAGATCCTGTTTAAACTGAAAAAGTTTATTATTAGTCTGCGAGTGTCAGAACGCTGTCCATTCTGACAGGCATGCAGCCTGAATGGTTAGTGCATAGTCTGATGCCAGAACAGGGATATTGGTTAAATCTAAGGTAGTTGGATTTTTTGCAGCTTTATCAGCCAGTTCATTGCCCAAAATGCCAGAAGGTGATCACAATTGATGGTGTTTTTCAATTTATAACAATAAACTTCTAATTTCATCCAGAACAGGGTGAACTTTATCTGAAGAATAAGATAATGCCATGTTGAGCTCAGGGAATCACAATGTAAATAACAGATTTTAAATTAGTCAGAACACAGATTTTCTACAGCTAGTTTGATTGCGTATAATTCAGCTGAGAAGATACTGAATTCAGATGGAAGGGTTGCTGAAATAATGATATTTGAAAACACTGCTGCAACGTTTGCATTAAATTTAGAGACATCTGTATAAATTGGGGCAAAATCAATACATCTTTGAGTGTGAGCTGCATGAAGTTGTCTCATTTGATGCTTTTAAAATATTCTTTCCCCATTGACAGAGATAAGTGGCACAGGTCAGTACAGGAGGAAGAGCCCATGGTGGTTGAGAGTAAGTTGCTATCTGTTGTACAGAAGGGATGGAAACATTCCAAACCTGCAACAGCTCAAGAAGGCGAAGACCAGCTGGTTTTACTATGCTAGGTTTATTTCTGTAGAGGCTTTCTAAAGGTGGATGGAAAAGGTATTACTGAATGGGATAAGGCACAAATTTGTATCTTAACAGCATACTTTAGTAATAGTGTTCTCCTACGTAAAGTTAGTGGGGGCTCGTGAGCATCAATGTAGAGACTGTGTGTGGGTGATGTTCTGAAAGCACCAAGTGCAATCCTCAAAGCATTGAATGGGATCAAGCCAGTGTAATGCGCTCATTCTGGAAGAATCATAGATGGGAGCTCCATAATCAGGGCGGGATCTGATTAATGCCCTGTATAGCTGAAGCAGAGATGTACGATCTGTGCCCCGCATTTGGGCAGATAAAGCTCTTGAGTATGTTTAACTTTTGAAGACAGGAAGTGAAGTATGTACATTTTTAATATGGTCTATAAAATTTAACTTGTTGTCAAGGATTAATACTAGAAATTTAATATTATTAGTGACTGGGACAGAGACATTAGAAATTTTAAGTTGAGGATCTGGATGAAGTTTGTGTTGCCTACAAAAATGGATAGCACCTTGTTTTCTGCTGCTAGAGTCGATAGCCATCGAGCCCACTGTTGTATTTTATTAAGTGATATCTGAAGTTGCCGTTCAATAGATCTCATATTTTGGGGATGGCAGGAGATAGAAAGGTCATCTGCATAAAAAAGGTAATCCTCAACTGTATTTGGAAGCTGTCTGGTGAGGGAATCCATTCTAAGAGCAAAAAGCGTGGCACCCAGTACTGATCCCTGTGGAACACCTCCTTCCTGCATGAACGTTGCGGAGCAGGCATGTTTGTATTGAACTTGAAATGATCTATTATGTAGAAAGTTCTGAAATATAGGAAGGTTGCCCCACAGATCTTGGAGTAAAGGTCACTAATTATGCCATGCTCCCAGCTGGTGTCAAAAGCCTTCTCTATATCTATTGAAACCATTACAAAATGTTCACGTTTAACGAAGGCATTTTGAATGGCAAATTCAGCCTTGCCCATAAGATCTAAGCATGACCTATTTTTATGAAAGCCATATTGACTATGATTCATTAGATGTTGTGACTCAGTGATCCAGACGAGTCTTCTGTGGACAATTTTTTCTAGGATTTTGCTCAGGCAGCTTGAGAGAGATATTGGTCTATAGCTATGGGGGTTGGTTGGATCTTTCCAAGGCTTTAGGAATGCCAAAACAGGAGAGTGATGCCAAGAAGCTGGAAAAACATTTTCTAAAAGTATATGATTGTGTATTTTTAGAAAATGTCAGGAGCAGGTGCAAAGCTTTGTTGTCACAACCTTGTAGCATGACATAATAAATCCGATCTGGTCCAGCAGCACCATTGTGGGCTGTTCTAATGGCATGCAAAAGTTCAGAGTATTGCAGAAGGTTGTTATATGGAAGAAGGCAGGCAGTTTGAAAGATAATAGCAAGCTTTTCTCTAGTGTTTTTAATTTGTTGGAATGATATAGTATAGGCTGATGCTGCTGAGATTTCAGCAAAAAGTATTGCCCAAAGCATTAGCAAGATCTAAGGGACTGTATAGGTCTTGCCCATTCCAGGAGACTGTATGGCAAGAAACTTACCAGTCTAATTTCTTTCCATATTATTTCGGGATCAGTGTTTCTGTTAAAGCTCGATGAAAAACAGGTCCAGAATTCATTCTTTCTTTCTTTCTTGGCTTGCCTTTGTATGAAATGTGCTTTTACCCTTAACTTCCTATAATTGAGGTTGTCTATGGTTGGACATTGCCGAAATAAATTCTAGGCTTTAATTTTTCTTTTGTGCCTTCCTCATTCCACCAGTAATTATAATGTTTTTGGCCCAGGGGATTTAATAACGGTGTTGTGTCCCTGGCCGCTTTTAGATGTGACTTGATGTAATCTGCTACATTATCAATATTCTGGAGGTGGATTTTTTCCCTCATCAAGAGAGATTGATGAAGGAGTCTGATATTAAAGAATTGCATATGATTGGAAAGTGGTCACTGCCCATAGGATCATTTATAACATACCACTTTATGGTTGGGACCAGTACTGGAGAACAAATTGAGAGATCTATTGCTAAGGTATATCCAGTTGGGAGCTGTATGTGAGAGTGTGTCACTATTGAGTATGGTGAGGTTTTGTGACTCTAGAAAGCTTTCAGTGAGTCGACCACATCTGTCTAGCTTAAGATCGCCCCCATAAGGAGTGGTGTACGCTAAAATCCCCTAATATACAGAGAAGTGGAGATATCTGTATGAAGAGATCTTCAAGATCTTCTGGTTGCAGGTAGATTGAGATAAGTGTTATTGAAATACGGAGAGTTATATGAACAGAAACAGCTTCTATTTCAGTTTGAAGTTGAATATGTTTAGTTGGGATCTTTGAATTTATCAGGATTGCTACACCACCACCACCATGGGTGGCATTTGCTGTATTATGATCTCTTCAATAAAGGCAATAGTTCTTTATTGAAGGAGAAATTGCAAGGTTGGGTAAGTTTCCTGAAGACAAAGGACAACTGGAGTATATCAGTTAATTAGATCATCTGTGTTGCAATGAAAGCCTCTGCAGTTCCATCATAAAATACAAGGCATTATTTGTGTTTAACTGATGGAGCTGTATCTGACTGCTTTTTGAAGGTCTGGCTTATGACGTTCCAATTTCGGTTTGTCTTTTTTGGAGAAAACTGGCTGACAAAAAAATTTTACAGTTAGTTTTTTTTATAAATGTAATCGTTACACTTATCGTGCTCAGGTCAATATGACCCGATGATCAGTCTTGTTAAAATTTAAGGAACGAGAAGCGAATTATCATAAATGATCATATTTTATTGGTTTTGTTTTATATTTTCATAGAAATAACTTACATTACTACGTTTCTCGAAAAGGTTTCAACATGTGCATGCAGTGAACGACACGTTGATGGCCTGTTGATGCTGGTGGGGGCTTGTTGGTGCCTTCTCGCATATATCTGCCAGTGTGCACTTGTGTGTCAGTTTCTTGGTAAACATCAAGCTTGGTGCTACTCTGAGAGACAACAGTAGGAAGAAATTGTTGAAGATGTGTACTAAGAGATTGTTGACGGACAGTGAAATTGAGAATCTTTTGTTGATGGTAATGATAGTACGTCTGAAGTAGAGGACCATTTGTCTGAAGCAGAGGTGCATAGTGAATCGGATGATGAAGAAGTGGAACCTATGATTTCAGACGAAGCTGTTGTGGCTAATTACGTAACCTCAAAAAATGCTAATATAGTGTGGAACGGCAACACACCTAATCAACAAGGAAGATTTTTGTCAGAAAATATTACATTGAATCCTGGACCAACAAGGTACGCTACGTCTAGAATATATGATATAAAATCCTGCTACTGTTTATTTTTTATGCCAAAAATTGTTAACTTAATTTTGATGTCAAATTTAGAAGGAAAAAGAATTTATGTGCAAGAACTAACAGTAGTTGAATTAGAAACATATTTCGGCCTACTGCTTTTAGCTGGAGTGTATAAATCTCAGGGGGAGGCAACCTCCAGCCTATGGGATGTAGTAGGCTGCCCTATATTCAGGGCAATGATGTCCCTACAAAGATTCCATGTAATTTCGAGAATAATTTGCTTTGACGATAAACTCGATCACAACGGCGCCAGACTGATAAATTAACTGCCATGTGGGACGAATGGGTTGCAATTCTACCTATGGTCTATAATCTAATGAAAATGTAACAGTAGACGAGAAACTGGTACATTTAGAGGCCATTGCCCATTTAGGCAGTATATAGCCAACAAACCAGCCAAATACGGAATCAAGATTTGGACTTTATATGATTCTGTAAATGCTTATGCATATAACATGCAGGTGAGCTTCCAGAAAAAGGCCAAGGTAAAAGAGTTGTACTTATGGTCTAAAAGGGCAAAACATAACGTGTGATAATTTTTTTACATCTTACGAACTGGGGCAGATGCTATTGAAAAGAAATATCACCATGCTTGGCACTATTCGAAAAAACAAGCCTGAACTGCCAACCGAATTGGTCTGCAACAGGAATGAAGTCCTTTCTTCAAAGTTCTACTTCAGCAATAACACAATGGTAGTTTCTTATATTCCGAAATGGAATAAAAATGTGACACTCATCAGCACCTTGCACCACGATTCCAGTGTGTGTGATAAAGATCATAAGAAGCCGTTTATGATTTTAGATTACAATAAAACCAAAGGTGCTGTAGATACTTTAGACAAGTTGGTTATAACATACCAATGGCCATCTTTTGTAATATCATGGACATTTCTGCTTACAATGCCTATGTTCTGTAGTGCAAAGTAAATACAACCTGGAATTCTGGCAAACTTACAAAATGGCGACTATTTCTTGAAGAACTGGGTAATTCCTTGATTGCTCCCATACTGCAAGAAAGAAAACACCTTCCTCAAAATATTCCTACTGCTGCTGAAATAGAAGGGCACGACCGACCATCAAACAGCACTGCCAAAGCCAGGGAACAGCCAACCACAAATAAGCATAAAAGATGTAATTTTTTGTCCTTCTTCAAAGGACAACAAAATCAATATACTATGTTGTAATTGCTCAAAATACATATGTAAATCTTATTTATATTACTTCTGCCAAGACTGTAAAAAAACTAAATGTATGATATAACTACTGTGTTTTTCAGATGTACGTAACAATTGTTTATCCATTACTGCCGTTCATAAACAAATTTTTGGTCAATAAATGCTAAATATATTCTTATTTCTTTTATTATTTAGTAAACACATTACTGCCATATTAATTTAACACCAATAAAACGACACCCATAGATGCTTGGGTCATACTGACCTGAACACAATAAGCGTAACCAAAATGTGAACACAATAGGAGGGTTAAAGGGTTTGGAATGTAGGGGTGGATGCCACAAAGTAAATAGCCTGCTTTTACAGGAGGACAAGTTGGGTTAGAATAATATTTTTGGTAGGTGTAAGTTGATAATCTTTTTTAATCATTATTTGTCTTGCTTCAATTATGTGTTGTCCCTGCAGCTCTTGGGTTATTTCTTCCTCGGTGACATTTAATAGGTCCCAAATGAATATCACACCCTTAGATGAATTTAGGGTTGCATGAGGAGATATTTTAATTGGAATTCCAGCAAAGCTTGTGCAGTTTCTCGGAATGTCTGTGGTTTCTACTAGTAAGTCTCCTGATTGCAGTCTCTTAACCATCTTGGGAGATCCTGCAATACCTCCAGATGTTTCTGGATGACAAAGGGAGGCAATTTACTCGTAGGCTGACTAGTGAGTGGATAATTAAGAATGATGGGCAAGGTTGCTCCATCTGATCAGTCTTTTGTCTCTTTGGATTATCGTTCTCAATATCATGATGGTCTTTGTTTGCCATGTTTCCTCCCTTTAGCCCTTGGCAAGAGGTCTAATCTGCAAGGTTTCTGGCCCCACCACAGGGCGGTAAGAGTAGTGCCGCTAGGAGGCCAAGCGGTTAAAGTGTTAATTGATTAGTGAGCTAGAAATATGGATAAAGAAAGGTGGGTTTCCTTTCTGTGTTCTAACTTGTGGCTTTTCAAGTATAGAATGGTTTTAAAAATAATACTTTAGAGAAATGTAAGAACTTAAAAAACAGCTTTAATCATCTTTGAAGAGCACTCTATAAATCGCAGAAATATTGCTTGGCCTCGACATATGAAAAAAAAAGAGAAGAAATCCAACCCAAAACAAAAGCAGACTCCTAATAAACTGAAATAATTATGCCTATGATACCTCTATTCCTTTTTATTTTATTTTATGATTTCAGTTTATTTCTTATTTGGGAGCCTGCTTTTGTCTTGGTTCAGATGGATTTCTTCAATCTTTTTGTGTAACGTAGTAAAGGACTAGGGTGGGCTCTTCCTGTGGCATAGGCAGGTTTTTCTTGATTAATTAATTTGGTTTTTCATTAGTTAGATTTTTTATTTTTTGTTACGTAATGGCAATAGTTACCTAATATGAAGTTCCATCACTTACCTTCATGTGGTTTAAAGAATGATTATTTAATTAAACTGTTCATTTGTGAAAATTAGTAATATTAAGTGATTTGTGGATGATGGATGAAGTTGTTTCTAAAAACAACTACGCCCAAGCCTTTTGCTGTCTCAAGAAAGATCATATCATCCCCAGCCATCAACAGAATTATAACAACAGAGAGGTAGTTAATTATCGATTTATTTCAATTCTTATATAAAAAAAAAACAATAAAATAAAAAAACTGCTCCTACTTATGAATGTTATTTTTTTTGGAAAAATAGCTACAGTGGAACTTCTCTATTACGAACTTCTATTTAACGAATTTCTCTATATTACGAATTTTTTCGCAAAACATTGCACCTTGAAACGAAATTACATGTAAAATTAACCCCATATAGCGAAGTGTTAGTCTCTCTATAACGAATTTTTAAAAATATACGACCTCCTTCCCTCCGAAATTACGCATTAGCATCTGGAATTAATCATTCTTTTAGTGAATACTTGTGGTCATTGACGCCCGTAGGAAGGTCTTTGTTTCATTTTTGTTACAGTTATAAAACCAAATGGGTTTTCTTAAAAGTGGTCATGAACTTTACAATAAATAGGATAGATATGTAAATTGATGTTGGCTCAGGGGAAAACGAAATTCGCTGCGGTAAGCCTTTAGCATGCTGCGGCGGCAATACATAGAATGATGCCATAGTCGATTTTTAGTAACGAACGCTTACTGAGTGACATTCGCTTCTCACCTCAACCGTACCACGTGACCTTCCTGTCAATCATTATATGATATGTCCGTTCTCATCTAACTGGACTCCTAGTAGATGGTTTTCATGAAAAAAAATTATTTTTTATTTAGTTCTTTTAGAACAATTTGTCATCAATCACATAGGCTATATGCTCTTGTATTTTTTATTTTTTTGACAAGTAACATACAGCATACATTAACCGTAAATTTTATATGTGAATGAAAGTCGTATATTTCTTCAAAGTGATTGATAGGAAAAGTCACGTGATACTGTTGAATTGGCAAGCAAACGTCATTGAGTAGGCGGTACCTGTACTAACAATTCACTATATGGCCAGCGCAGCGAAGTTTGCGGTGTATGTATCGGCAAGAGCTACAGTCCAGTGATTTTTACATTTGGGGAAAAAATGTCGAAGAGAAAATGTTTAAGTATTAATGATAAAGTAAAGATTCTTCAGGATATTGACCAGAGTTTTAAGAAAAAAGATATTGCGGAGAAATATGGCATACCTGCAAGCAGCTTATCTACGATTTTAAAAAATCGAGAATCAATTTTAAATGCAATTGAAGGAGCAGCAGACAAGAAGCGAATTAAGTTGTGTATATACGAAGATGTTGATAAAGCTGTTCTAAAATGGGTGCAAATGATACGTGAAAAGAATATACCAATATCGGGTCCAATAATTAAGCAACAAGCTCTGAAATTTGCACAGTCCCTGGGACATACAGAATTTAATGCGAGCACTGGGTGGCTAGATAAATTTAAGAAGCGCCACAGAATTGTGGAAAAGGTTATTTGTGGAGAAAGTGTTAATGTAAGTGAAGAAGATTGCAACAGTTGGAGGAACAATACCTTAAAGAAGATTTTGGAAGAATATGAACCTAAGGATGTTTTTAATGCTAACGAAATGGGTTTATTCTTTAAATGTTTACCGAATAGAACTCTTGCTTTTAAAGATGATAAATGTTTTGGCGGAAAACAAAGCAAAGAAAGAATCACTGTGCTAGTTGGAGCAAATATGACAGGAAGTGAAAAATTAAGACTTTTAGTAATCGGAAAATCAAAAAACCCAAGATGTTTTAGAGGCACAATCTTTGGAAGTTGACTACACCTTTAATAAAAAAGCACCGTAGCCGAGTGGGCAGGAGCGGGAGTGCAGTAGCACACGCTCTTTGAGTAGACCGGGGTTCAAGCCCCTGACTGCTGAATGCGGTCGATCTGCCAACCCGCACTGGACCAGCGTGGCAGATTATGGTCCATTTCCCTCAACATGAATTGTTGAGGAGGCTTCCATCCTGCAGTGGGTTGATAATGGCTGCACTTTACTTTTTTTAATAAAAAAGCATGGATGACCAGTGATATCTTTGAAGACTGGATATTAAAACTAGACAAGCGTATAACAAAAGAAAAAAGGAAAATCGTGTTGGTAACTGACAACTGTCCAGCACATCCTGCCAGTATTTCTGCCAAACTTAAGTGTGAAGTTATTGTTTTTACCACCAAACGTGACGTCAAAACTCCAGCCAATGGACCAAGGCATAATTAAAAATTTTAAATTTCATTATCGAAAGAGAATAATAATGAAGATTGTCAATGCGTTATCAGAATATAGAAACTTGGAAGTTATAATTAACCTTAGAGATTGCATCTCTGAACTGGCAAAAGTTTGGACAAACGATGTCACTGAATACACTATTCAAAATTGTTTTTCGAAAGCGGGATTGGCATTGAATGCAGAAGTCGAACATCAACTGGATGAACAAGATGAACTGCCCCTTTCACAACTGAAAAACTTTTGGAAAATATTAGAATCGTCCGGAAACATCGAAAATGAAATAACACTGGATAGTTATGTTTATGTAGATCAAGACCTGACTACAACAGAACATCCAAATGAAGATGAAATACTGCTGAACAGTGTTAGACACGACCATGATCACGAAGAAATTAACGATGACGCTGAAGACACATCAGAACAACCCGTAGAAAAGCCAACTCGTGAAGAAATGATTAACGCTTTTAAAACGGTTCGTATGGGTCTACAGTGTTAATGATAATGTTTTTAATGCTCCGAACAAATGTGAGGTTTTCTTTGAGAATCAGACATTTTTTAATTGTACTGTGCAAACGAAAATTACGGATTTTTTTTAATTTGTGATACTTACTGGCGAAAATTGTGTAAGCGTAATTTAAATAAGTGTTTTTGAAATAAAATACATTAAAAATAAATGTAGATTCATTTTCATTTTCTAATTAAATAACAATTTCTAATAAAAAAGATATTCTCTGTATAACGAAATTTCTCTATAACGAATTTTTTCGCTGGATTTATAGAATTCGTTATAGGGAAGTTCGACTGTATATGTTATCCCATTTGGTGTGCAGTAAACTTTCATTACAATGAAAGTTTACTGTTATAAGCAGAAGCTCTTCTGCTTAGAGCACTTTTTTCCCTCTGACCCATTGGTCAATCCTGAAATGCCATGCACTTTTTAACATCCACAGTTCTCCCATTTAAAATTTTTGCCTGCTTATTTTTCTATTTTCAAGGTCCCACCCAAGAAGGAATAAACCAGGATATAACATGTTCCTCTTGATTTTTGGTTTTGGTAAAGGGATGTCGGGGACTAAATTTTAGGAATCACTTATTTAAAATTTGGTGTCTAGCCAGATATCATTACAGTTGCATATTCTCCTTGGATTTTTTTTTTTTTTTTAAATTTAACATTTACTCATCCACTTTCCTTGCTGGTACAGCAATCATTATTTTTTGTGCGTTTAACATTGCTATATATAAACTTCATTGATGACAGCATTATTATTATGTTAATTTAATAAAAATCTTTATAAAAATAAAATGTTGAGGGTTCCAAAAAAGACAAGTGTAGTACATTAAATGGGACAGTAACTTATTCTTCATAAACAGCAACAAAAAAAACTGAAAAATCATGTTATCAACCAGAATATTGATTAAAAAATTGTCCCCCCCCCCAACCACTACCAAAAAAGAGAGACCCACTTATAGTGCTTTTTGGGACTTTCACCTTGAAAGCATTATAATGAAAATGCTATTCTGGAAAATAAATGTATTAATGTTGGAAGGAGGAGGAGAAAAAAAAACAGTCATGCTACTATAAGTTGAGATTTAAAGATCAGTGTAAATCTTTAATAATAATAATAAAAAAATAAAAAAAAGGAGGGGGGGGTTCAACTGATCTTTACTGATTCCCCCACCACCAGTGCCCACTTCTATAGACATAGCGCATTGTTATGCAATGTGCTCTCTACAGAAATGGGAACTGGAAAAAAAAAAAAAAAAAAAAAAATCAGCATAAAATACTCAAAACTGCCACACCATAACCAATTAAATGTTGAGATATAAATTATCATATATGAGTCTTACCTAACTAAAAACTGCACAAACTTTTCTGACACCCTCTAAACACATGCACACATATGTTAGGTAAGCTGCATTGTTATTCCTCATGCAATTTAACTAAAGAGTTGACATGTGCAGTTACTTGGTTTACTGAGTTAATTACAGCTCATCTGAGTGTGCATGTGTGTCTTGCTCAGTTATCCTTGATGAGGATGAGGGAAATTCCATAAAAAAAAAAAAAAGGGGGGGGGGTATTCATTCATTTTCCCAACCTACTATCTAATCTACTGCCTCTCAGGCAGTATATTCTTACTACAATCTCTTGTGTGTTTAACTTTTTGGCATTCTCATACATGTTTATAATTTCCAGCAGGAAATTTTCTTTTAATTTTTAACTTATATGTGGCAATGCTAAATTTGGTACATTTATGTTTTTGAAATATATGGAAAATATATTTAATTTGGAATAAAACATGAAGAAACCAACACAAACACAAGACTCTGTACTTAATGAATAAAATAGAGATGCAATTGCATTAACAATTTTCACAAAATAAAACACTGCAATCCAGTCTGGATGAAATTATTTTTATATATATATATATTTCTAGAAGTTCTCAAAAGTTCTGGTGCAGCCACTGCATCATAGACTGGAAGGTATGTGCCTAAACACATACACACAAATTTATATATACACATGTACAGTTGCATGTTATATTAACAGCAGAACACTAACAAACATAAAAGCAATGAGATGAATTTTTTTTTTTTTTATTCTGATTCAATGAATGATGAATTCCACAGAATTTTAAAAAAAGGAATGTTAAAATACTTTGAGTGTTGCCATCACATGGACTTAATTTTTACAAGACAGCACTCAAAGATATGTTTGAAAGGAGCAAACAATGCTGCTCTCCCTAACCATTGTCACATCTCTGAACTACATAAATACTGCACAATGCTAAAATTCCATAAAAAAAAAAAAAACAAACTTATTAATCTCTGTAAGAACTCTAATTTATATAATTATACACATATTTGGTGCCAAAAGAACTAATTTTTGGCAAATACACCATTTTGATGTTTCTTTGGTTTACTTTACTGCTGATCATGATACAGGATTTGATAATTTTCTTCACTTATATATGCATGTAAGGATAGCAGGTAAATTAAATTACTATTTTTAGTGTATGTGTAGCATAATCGAATCATTTAACATTATAAATTTTGCTCTTATTTAAGAGAAAGAAGCCTAGTCTCTATCAATAATATTCATATATCTTTCTCAAACTATAGTAGGCAAGAGTTGACTTGGGATGTGTTAGATAGTAGTAAGAAAGTAGACTAGTTTTGTAAAAACTATAGTCAGCTTTCCTAAATACCTTTTTGATGTTCACATTTTGACTATGGCAATCAGTATCACCAATGGTATCTAAAAAAGGTGCGTGAACATTGAGAATGTAAAAATGTATGAATAAACAGGAGTGACATATGATAACTCAAACATAAAATTAGAATTCAGAGGAGACCCAAAAAACCCCTAAAGGAGTGGGAAGAAAATTAGCACACTGTTGGATTCACATTTCAAGGAAATTTAGGAAGCCGAGAAAGTAAACCAAGTAGTGGAAACAGTACATGCACAGAAGCTCTTTTCAGTAATTTTTTTAGAATAGGAATGTAAAACTCCCGAGCCTAGCCAAGATTTTATTTAACTACAACACTGGATGAGTTATTTATGATAATCAACTAGCAAACAGCCTTGGTGGATACACAAAATTTTAACAGGGTATAAGGGTTTGTAAAGCAATTAAAGAGGACTATTAATGCTGAAATTTAAAATAATAAAAAGTAGGCTGGAATTTAGGTTTTCTTGGAGAAATTTAACAAAAAACTAGGCACAGAGAATATTAATAACCCTTAAAACCTAGATAGCAGAGTAAATGAAGAAGCAGAGTCCTATATTTTCATATAAATAACATTGGTATTAATGGCTTTCGTATATTTTCATTTCCAACCCAGTTTGATAACTAAAATCTGGCTTTGTTTTGTCCTGGCACATCATATATTGCACTTTTAACTTAAGTATTTGCTTTAGTTAAACTGCACTGTGACTGCTTTTCTTGTTGTAATAATGATATAATTCCAATTTCTTCTGTTATTGTTGTTACTGATGGTATTAAAACTTAAAGACAAGTTACCACACATCTTTTCAAGAAAGCCCAACATGCACATTTTGATGTCCTGCTCAGTGCCTAAGACAATTGGCAAGTCAACAGAGAAAGAATCCTCTGTATGTGGTGCACCAATAATTTGTAAACTGCCATGAACCCACAGCATCTGAGTGTTATTTCTGCATTTGCAACATTAAACACTACGAAAAAATGTGCAATACAATACAAAAATCTGTAATCAGCTATATGCTCTGTTCTATATAGTGCAGATGTATCAATTCCTTCTACCATATATAAATTTGATGTGAACACGACAGCAAGATGTGTAGTACTTCTCATTGTTTGAGTGCTGATACTTGGATCCAGAGAATGCTGAATGATTTCTAAACTCCAGGAATTACATTTTTGTGATCAAGGCACATATATAAAAAATATTCATGCTTCTGTATGATTCTATAATCTTACATAATATCCTTGATTGTTATGTAAGCTTCATAAACATGAAGATTCTTTGTTTAAAGCCTGTAGAGAATTTTTTTACACAATGAGAATGTACTACCTATTTTGTACACTACAAGAAATATTACAACCAGTGTTCCCTTTAAGCTGCACGCATCTGTGGCCATGCAGCAGTTGTGGAAGTGCTGTGCACTAAATTTTGAGTGCATACTACATTCTAGAATGCAGGTGAGTATGGCCACTTTAATGTTTGTTTACAACAAACATTAAAGTGTTTTTTTTTTTTTTTTGCAACACTTTTTTTAAAAATTAAGATGATCCAATCACGAGTAGATCATTTGTGGCGATCTGAAGGTACTGATTAGATTTCTTGGACAGTGGTGGTTACAAAAGATTTCATTACTTTTTTCTGTGAGTATTACCAGCAGAGCTAAAGCTGATCAATGGAAAAAATGCAATGAAAAAAAAAAAAAAAAGGGGGGGGGGGGATGGACTACATAAAAGGTAAAGGTAGCAGTCTTTACTTTAAAATTTCTATAACTGGTGTTGGCTAAATCTCATTTTATAATAGCATTATGCTGTAAATGTTATTGATAACTTTTGTCTTTACCAATATAAATGTTACAGAACAAATTAGTACTACAGCTATAAACAGATTCATTGTTGGGTTTCAGTATACAGTGATAACGTGGTAAATACTAATGCACCTAACTAGGTAATAAAACACTAAATGATACTAATACAAAGGATTATTCCATTGTGAAACACTAATAACCATGAACAGAATTATGCTCTGTAGTATGGGATAGTGAACCAACAAATGCTATGTACCTTTGGCAATGATTCTGAAAAGAAACTGAAGGGTTTAGTAGAAAGAACTATCATTAAAAAATAAATAAAACAGTACTCAGGTACCACCTAATAATAATCCCAATGAATTGCTACACATTTGCTTACTCTTGTTGCACTGCATTTGTTATTTATTTTTCTTTGACTCCCAGCCTTTAAATTCTATTAGGTAGGCCTATGCTACATTTTTTTAACCCAGTGTACCATCACTAGTCAGACACTGGTGATCTATGCCATAATGACCGAGACAATGTAAGCATAAAAAATGGTTGATACTGGACAAATTCTTCATTTATCTCTAATTGCAAAACCCCAAACCAAGAATAATCAAATGTATGTAAAAGAAACTGTTACCAATAGGGAAGAAGCAAGCCTGTTCTAAAAAAATAAATGTAACATCTACAACTAAGTGCAAGAAATGAAACAATAAACATAAGGTACAAATTTCACAAACAGAATTATGAACAGAGCCAATACCTTACTCATAATCCATTTTGCTTGCAATTTACACACATTTCACTTCTTTTAGAATTATGTGGTGCACCTGATAGTACTTAAAAGTTCCAATATAGGGCTAAAGCCTCAGGAAGTTAACTGACATTGGCTATGGAAAGAAATGATGCAATTGCACTAACTTATATGCAAGTTCCATTATCTTGGGAAATTTTCTTCAATTCAAAGTATAACCATTCCCACATTATTTAACTGCTCAACAACAACAGGAAAAAAAAAAAATAAATAAATAAATAAAATGTATTCAATAATTTCAAAAATTAGTATTTGTAAATGAGATGAAACTAGTATGGCAAAAATAGATCTAAAGATCTGGAATCAACTAATACCAGATTTTTTTCTTATATAAAACCTACTGAGAAAATACAGTCAAATTTTAGCAGTAAACCAACCATATCTTCAAGCCTGATGTACCCGAGTGGTCAACTGTGAGAATATAGTAATGCACATACGAGTTTGAATGAAGAATATTTCAAACCTGCATGATTAATACATAAAGTTAACAATTGTATTAATTATCAAAATAATTATTGTAAATCCCTCTGACAAAGTGGCAGTGTCAGAGTATAAACAAGAACTTTTTTAAAATTTAATTTTTAATAAACAGTTGATAAAACAATTCAGAGTGCTACTAAATTTACGTATAACTTTAAACAAAATTAAAAGGGGATCTGAGACTGATGAAAGGATCCAACAGCTCATTTTAAATTTTGTTTTGATACACGATTCATAAATAAATACATTTGATACACAATTAAAAATCTAGATGTTTATATGACAGTCTTGCAATAACATTTCCATCAATATTTTAACTAGTAGATTTTTAGGCATCACTATTTTCTTCAATCTGGTGCTCCTGATTTGCATTCTGTTCTTCAGAATTTCTTGTTAGGGCTATGTATCGAAAGTGGCACGATTGGCTGGCTTACAAATCAAACCTCGTTTCTTTAACTCATCATTATTTGCTATTTCATAAATGAAATAGCAAATTTCATAAATTTCTTAGTAATTAAGCATTACTAAGAAAAACCTGAAAAATATGTTTTTCATTTAACAAATCTTTTAGATCATAAATGGCAACATTACTACCATTACTAAATGTATTTATACAGGTAAAGTTTATGGCTAATCTGTTTTGTCATTTTCTGATTTATTCTAATTCAGAAAAACACATGCTCCAGCATGTCATCTTGCTATAAGAAACACAAAGACAAAATTATATTACAATAATTTTAAATTCCAGTATCATGATCACAGCAGTCGTATTTTTTTTTTTTTTTACCTTTGTTGATTTTTCCATTCTCTACAATATGAACTTAAGTGACTGTGCTGTAATGATAAATAATTTTCAAAGTATACTGAATCAGGCATTTTGTATTAATATGAACATAAACAGCTTTCTCAATGACCCAAATTAGATTATGTTGTTAAGAGAGCACTAAATTCTTATCACTGATGGCTTTAGAAATAATTATATATTTCCATCCACAGAGGGGCATCAACTCCACTTGAAAAATGTGTGACACAGAATGTGAACAATTCAATTTAAAGTGAGTAAATGAGCATGGTTTTAGAGGCATTCAAAAACTGACTGGTCAAAAGGAGATGTGAAAAATACGAACTGTAGCACGAGGCACTAGATGAATCCAGAACAAAACAAGTTAGTTAATATAAGCAGTATGTTACATTTCAAGTGCATTTGATTTTTTTTTTTTTTTTTTTTTTTTTGTGTGATTAATAGAGATGAAAAGTGAATATCTCCTTATCAATTAATTAAGATTTTAACTTATAGTTTTACATTCTCAATTTAATTACAACTGCATAATATTTATATCTCTGTATCATATACCATTTTTCTCCCCTAAGTCTGTCTCTCTCTCTCTCTCTCTCTCTCTCTCTCTCTCTCTCTCTCTCTCTCTCTCTCTCTCTCTTTGCAAGTGACACCATGTTCACAAGTTTTGCAAAACAATACATGTGAAGCATGCAAGGACTGCCTAAAGCTAACAATACTGCATTAAAACTACATTTAATCTATGAACTTCTTTTTCCATACAATTTGTATGGAAAAAAGAAATAATTGCCAGATTTCAGGTTTTAACAAAATTTGGAATGGCTCAACGAATGTTTCTAAAAGACCCAAATATAGAATTTCATGAAAATCTGCCTGCTGGGAGTCCCTCTGTCATATGCGATTGGACATAAGACATGGTGAAGAAAAGATATATATATATATATATATATATATACAAACATGCCTAAAATCTGGGCATCTCAAAGTCTATATAATGGGTCAGCAACACCTTTCTTTATCGCAGATCAATCATTGGTTTCTGCAATATCTGATGTATCAATTCAGAATTAAAAATACAAATTTCTGATTGCAGCTGCACCTAGAGAGCAGTTCATACACTTGGTGTCCTACGTCTTCTTTTCTACTTATGACATCCAATAACAGTACCAGTTGTAATTTTTTGTGGTTTCTACCACAAAAAATTACACATGTTGCAGAGTCAAAGTTTCTATCTGGCATACTGGCGATCACAGCAGAACCATGGATTGATTTCTTTTTTTTTTTTTTTTTTTTTGATTTGGTAGTTGTTGGCGCATCGGCTTCTGTGGCCATATTGCACCTCCCAAGGTTTTTGCAGTACTTTGATCCAAGCCCGAGGCGGGAATCGAACCCGCGACCTTTGGGTTGCCGGGCAGGTACTTTACCCACTCGGCCAGAACCATGGAAAGCCAAAACAAGTGCACATGGCTGTACTCTCATGGGGTGCAGATGCATCTATTTATTCACATTTGTAAACACTGGCCATAACCATAACACTCTCATCAAGCTTAAGGAGCTAAGTAATTGCAACTTTTCATTACTCAAAGTCATTGTGAGAGCTTTAAGAATAGCCTCCAGTGTATTATTTTCTGGTAACTTAATATTTTTTAAATCTAATTACTGGGTCAGAAAACTCACGGTGGCAAGTCACCCGGTGATCTGCAGGTCATGGGTTGAGTAAAGTTTTATCTCTGTGTAAAACTTTACTTCAAATACAGTTGGCATTGATTAAAAAATTAGAATCAGTTAGCTCCTAATGCCATTTTTTATCGTTTTATTTAGTTGCTTACTCTTTTATTATTTTTTTTTTCACTCTTTTAATCATAGTTCCCTCTAATTTATTTCTTCGTGTGTGCAGAATGAGTATCACTTTGCACACTTAACTTATGCTGTTATGTGGCTGGCTGCCATACAAAATAATAATGATTATAATCATTAATAATAATTATATGCAAAGAGGATTCATTATGGTCTTGATATAGGACATCTCAATAGGAATGACAATTCCTATTGAGATGTCCAGTGTATCAAGTGGAATCCCTCATGGTTCAATTCTAGGATCCTCCTAATAACAATGACCTGAAGGTAGGAAGAGTCATGAACCTCAGGCCATACTGCTTCAAAATTACTTGGACTGGATGTGGATATGGTCTGAAAAGTGGTAATAAGTTTAATGATTCTAAATGTAGAATTTTCCATCTGTAGAACAGAAATCCAGGAGTTACTTAGGCTACAAATTAAGACAGGTGGTTTATGACAAAAAGTACTTGGGGTTATGATGCAATCAGATAAGAAATTTACTATGCTGCATAAATAGCTGACAAGGAAGGCATATGGTGCCCAGTCTAAGTTCATGTGCTCTGCTAAATTAGGGAATACTTTTTGTTGCACTATGATCTACTAAAAGTTGAGAAACTCAAGGACTTATAGGACTTTTGTGAGTAGGATGTCATTGCCTCAGAATAAGAGCTACCAAAGAGGGTTCAAAGGAGGGCAACTAGACTGGTGAGAGGTACTAATCAATGTCTATATGAGGAATAGATTAGAAGGTGCAGATTGCAAAACTTGTCAAAATGGACATCTTGGGATGGGGGCACAAATTGAAGATGCAAGGCAGGCCTGAAGTGGATCCTTAAAATTAACAAGAGAAACAACTTCACAAGTAGGAGAAACAAGAACTAGAGGCCATAAATATGAAACCTAGGGAGTAAATGAAGGCTGGACCCAGTAAAGTTTACATTCAGGCAATGTGTAATAGATCACTGATTAAATTACCTTCAAAAATGAAGCAGAGAGTTTCACAAAATTCAAAGCAGAATTGGATAGTCGCTTTTTATTTATTTTTTTATGATAGGAAAAGTATCAGTGATTGGGGATCTCCCTCCCCCCCTGCAGATTCAGAAAAAAAAAAGTGTTTCCTTGACCATCACATAATACTCATACATTCTACGTCATACATTTCTTGAATAGAGCTATGATGTCACTCTGGTTATAGTAATAATACGTAGGCAGGTTACAACCATAAATATCCTCTGGTCACCCTGAGAATGAAAATATATAATTATTTTCAAAACTGCCAGTGATAACAAATTATTACTATCTTAAGAGCATAGTGTAATTTGTATTCCATCCTATTAATGCAAATTCTAGTGCCTATGTAACGTTTTGGAATAGTTATGTAATCAGGCACCCCTGATCATTTCTAAATTGTCCATAATTTTCAGTTAGTATATTTGTAAGGAATAAAAGATTAAATGGTCCTTTAGTCTGGAACAACAATTATCACATACACAAACTGCAACAGAAAATGTCATTAACCTCTTGGAAAAGCAAAGTCAACAGATATGCAGGAAAGAGCAGCAGCACTGTTTAAATAATACTTCTACATAACTACTGCATCACTAATGAAGTCTCATGGAGACACTGGAATATGTTTACCAACAATTTTTACAGCTTCCTATGATATTTGTGATTCAAGCATCACTCTTAAAAGTTTTTGAAACATGACTTAGCAGCTCTTAATATTTATTCCAAAATATTATAATTTTCACTGACAGTCAATATACAAGATTAAAGTTAATTATTTATCAAAAACACATCATTATACCTTTTCCAGTATGAATTTTTGTATGTTTGTTTTCATTTAACATATTAACATAAATTCAATTCAAATTAACTTGGTGTTAAAAATTATATCATTATCATCAAAATTTTATACAGTTTACTAATCTAAGACTATGTTGTAAAAGATATCACAGTATATTATACAAGGCCTGTCAAAAGAGCAATATCCCATTTTTTTTATTTAAAAAATAAATTCCCAAAATAAAGAGATGAAGTTTTCCACATTGTAAGGATAAACTCCCCCATTTCTAGTTATTGCTCTGAAACATTCATCATCAACACGTCAGGTACATGTTACAAATTGTCCTATTTTTTGACAGCAGAAGAAGAGTCAAATTACAAAAAAAGTGACCCCAAATCTAGACTGTCTTTTTGGAACCAAAAACTCCCACCCATCTGAAAATTTATAAATGATGGAAAGATGGCTTCAAAAAGCAAGATAGAAAAAATTTATTGGTACAAAGTGTATGTTCTGGTGTCTAAAGCTGCTGAGGTGGAAAAGTTATGTCAAAAAGAATGTGATAAAACCAAGACGTATGCTGATTTTGAGGCAAGTTTCAGTTTTGTCAATAAATTTTGACAAAAAAAAAAAAAATTAAAAAAAAAAAAAAAAAAATGGGGCATTACTTTTTAGATAATCCTTGTAGCTGTTTTATCAACTAGCTCTTTTGTATGATTAATCAAGTTTTCTCATTATACAGCTTTAAAGAAACATACATCAAACTGTTCTTATTTAATTAGATGTCCCACATATTTACATAACCTAGGCATTCTTTAGAGTGACATTTACTACCTTCAATTTTAACAGGCATTATCAAAGGACGACTAGGAGGGGTGGGGTAAATCTGAATTCTTCTTGAAAACTGGAAGCTTGAGTAAGAGCCAGCTAAGTCATATTTTGCCCTGATGGAAATGATGGTAGATTATGCACATATGATGAGCTAAAACAGAAGATTGTGGTATGTGATTTTGTGAAGATTAAAAAAGTTTTATCTCCCCATTTTATGTCTGTGCCTGATTTACAAACCCTCCATCCAAATAAAACCTGGTATAATAAAAGCCACAGGGGAATAAATACACCCAAAAACAGGACCGCAGTCCCACGTTCACAGGGGAGGAAAAAAAAAAAAAAAAAAAAAAACCAGAGAGAGGAAGTATTTACTACACCATTTTCTATTCTACTGTTTAACTGCAGCTTCTTCTGTCCAGGCCCGGAGCTGCAATCTCCATTTATGTAAGCATCCACTGCTGATTCTGACACCATCACAATTCAAAATATGTTCACTGAATGCTATCGGAGATTTCTGATAAAATTTGTATATTTGTCCTGGCACATGAACTATTTCTTACTGGCTGATGGCTGGAGATGGTTTCTTGTCATCTTGAGATGGAGGCTGTGAAACTGATCCCGGTCCTCCAGAAGGATTACGTTCTGTAGGCTGTGATACTGTACCTGACCATGCAGGAGGTGGTGGTCCACTTGAATTTGGTGCTGAAGTCATAGCACTATTTGCAAAATCATCACCATCTTCAAGCCCATTGGCAGCCGCAGCAGAAGCATCATACTGAGTGTTTTCAAGACGAGTAATAAGTCGCTCATCTTCATCTCCAAACTCTCCCCCCATCAAGGAAGGCTCACCCACAACCATTACATCCTAAGAAAACAATAATAAAAAACCTGAGTTCATTTTCATAAAAAGCACTTTTAAACTAAAATATTAAAAGAATCATTACTGAAAGAAGGGGGAAAAGAAAAAGAGGATAATCACTCTGTGCTTAATCTGTTAGCAGAAATATACTTGGATGAGTAAAAATATATTTTGCTAAATTCCATTTATCTGAAAATACTTATACAGCTTTCTTTCAAAAAAAAAAAAAAAACCCGAACATTACTGGCTGTTTCTCAGAAGACTAGCAATTTTTATTTTATTTATTTTTTTTTGGAAGGGGGAAGGCAAATGGCATTTTCTATACAGGGCATTACAAAAATTCTAGAAAACTATGCATAATTTGTAGGAATGATAAATATTTATTCCTTTTTAACGCATGGATCTATAAGTAACTGCTGCTTTTTGAATAACTTTTCAAATACAGGGGGCACTGCAGGATGAAGGTCCCCAGCAACTTTCCAGTTCCTTCTGTTTTGTGCAATGGCCATCCATTTACTACCCACAAACTCGTGAATTTCATCCGTCCATCTCTGTCGTTGTCTTCCAGGTTTTCTTTTGGCTTCTCTTGGGTACCATTCTGTTATTCTCTTAGTCCATCTGTCATCATGTCTTCGAGTTGTATGTCCTGCCCAAGACCATTTTAGTTCTTCAGTTTTGATAAGAATGTCCTTTACTTGAGTTTGCTGCCTAATCCACATGTCCCTCTTCTTATCTAACTGTGTAGTTCTCAACTTCTCTTTTGGTGAGTGGCCAAGTTTCACTTCCATCTGTCATGGTGGGTAGTATACATTGGTTCATTATGTTACGTTTCAGACATTTACATGCTTATGTTTTACTAAAGCACATTTCTGGAGGCCACTACCATAAAACAATAAAAACAATTTGCAATTTCCGGATTATTGGGGGTTCCTGCTAGTGAAGTTTGTTATAAACAGGTAGTAGAAGTCGATCTAATTACATTTGCGACAATACCGATAGCTGGAATTCTGTGGCTTTTTATGTTATTATGCGAAATGTGTTTCCCCTTCCATGAAATCTTCAATCATAAAAAATAAATACATTTTCAGAATCTTTTCTTCATTCCTACTGTGTTGTGTTCAGTTGGGGTGATTCCCCCACGTTTGACTGCCATATGTTGTAAACACAAAGGCGAATCATGCATAAGCAAATTCGGTTCATGTTATATGTGACATCGTTTCCCTATGTATGATCAAATTTGTGTAGTGTAAACATGTGTTATACGAGGACTGACTATATTGGGTGATCTGTTCTCAGTGAGATTCCTACTTTTTGAGCAGTATTTGTGTTGTGTAAGATTAATATGCCCCATAATTGTGTGTATAGTCCAGAAGTCACATCAGCTTCAATAAAGTGTCCCTTAACTTGATTCATAAAAAAGGCTTACTCCTTGCTCTTTAGGTGAAAATAAGCGACCAGGACAAGAACTGGGCTCCACACATATGCTGCACTACCTGTTCATCAAAACTCAATGGGCGAGTGGGTAAATCAAAAGGAATGTTTTATACCTTTCACAGTGCCCATGATATGAAGGGAGCTAACAAATCATGTCACAGACTGTTACTTCTGTATAGTGTCTCCTATTAGAAAAGGGATGACAATGAAATAAAAATGGACAGTGACATACCTAAATATACCATCTGCAATTTGTCCCATGCCTCACGGTGAAGTACTACCTATTCCTGAACCACCAGACTGTTTTTCTGTACACTCTGATGAAGATGTTGATGTTCATCAATAAACATGATAAACTTGATAAACATGAAGTACAGCAACTGTCTATGTCAAGGGATCCACAATTTTGTCCAAACCTTTATCCTTCTGAACCACATAAGATCACAGAAAGTGAGCTTAATGACCTCATTAGGGATTTTGAAATGCTGAAGAATAAGGCAGAGCTTTTGGCCTTGAGGCTACAACAGTGGATTCTTTTAGATCATTCTATGAAAGTGACAACGTTTCATACTCGAAATAAAGACTATGATAAATTCTATCAAACAGCAAGTGAACTCACTGTTTGTAAGGATGTTGATGGTCTAATGGCAGCAATGAATATGAGGCATGTTCCAAGAATGGCAACTATTTATAGACACTTCTAAGGTTGGCCTTAAGGCTGTTATTACACAATGGAAATATGCTGCCTTCAATACCTTTTGCATATACCACCCACAAAAAAGAGAAATATATGCAAACATGAAGAGCATCCTCTTGGGTGTACACTATTAAATATGTGGTGATTTAAAACTATGAGAAGAGGAGTTGGCCTCAACAAAAATTAACACCTGGAATGAAGGACATAGCATTTGAACCTCTGGTAGATTCAAATAAAGTTTTGTTTCCATCGCTCCACACCAAATAGGGGCCCATGAAAAATTTCATGAAGGCTTTGGAAGTGAATGGTCATTCACATACTTGCAAGAGAAATTCCCAAGGCTTAGTACAGAAAAGATTAAGGCAAGTGTTTTCAATGGTCCACAAAATAAGGCAACTTTTCAAAGACAAACAGTTGGAATGCTGAAGAATAAGGCAGAGCTTTTGGCCTTAACAGTGACTACAACAGTGGATTCTTTTAGATCATTCTATGAAAGTGACAACATTTCATACTCGAAATAAAGGCAACTTTTCAAAGACAAACAGTTGGAATGTGTCCTTAGTGATAGCTAAAAATTAGCATGGAAAGCCTTTTGAAATGCTTCCACTGGTTTTCTAGGAAATGTTAAAGCCAGCAACTACAGGCAGCCTGAGGAAGCTCTCATTACATCTTATAAAAAACTGGGGTGCAACATGTCATTGAAAATGCATTTCTTGCACTCACACCTGGATTTCTTCCGGCCAAACTGTGGTGCCGTCGACGATGAACATAGTGAGTTCCCTCACTAAAAAAGACATCGCAGCGATGGAACAAAGATACAAAAGCAAATGGAGTGCCACCACGTTAACCGATTATTGTTGGATGGTGAAAAGGGATGCTCCTGAAGCTGAATACAAGCAAAAGGCGAAAGGGTCCTGTGTTTAGTACAGGTATGTTCATAGTTACATCTTACTACCATGTAAATAAAAAATGCCTTGTATAAATATAAAAAACCACTTTTTTTCGAAAACAAGAGCCAATCTGCCATTTGAAGCAGTATTTCCATGTTTAGCACCCCAAAATCTATAAAGTAAACTTACTTCCATGCCTGTAACAAGATATGACCCAAAATTTGTTGTTCAATGTTATTGGTGGTGTAGTTCCCTTTCCTCAACTCTGAAGGGAAAAGTCAAACCGGAGAATGAATATTTCATGGAGAGAGATGGCAACGGTCTGTTGTCAAACTAAAATTATAAAGCACCTTTTGAACCCAAATGCCAAAAGGTTGGTTAACCCTAAGATGAGCAATCAAGGTTTTTGAAGAGTGGTTCAAAGTCCTTCTGACCACGAAGGGCAGTCTGGCCAAGATTTCGGTATAATTGCACACTGTAATTCCAGTTTTATATGGTGAAGAGAGAGGAATGGTTCATTTGTGCCAATGTATAAACTTTGAACTGGAGATGTCTGAAAGGCACCAGCAGCACGATGGATTCCATTATGACGATTGGGATCAAGCCATTGAAGGATACTTTCTTTTGCTTAAGCACATACCTGAGCGGCATAGTCCAGTTTACCATGAATAAGTGCACAGTACAAATTGAGTAGAATGCAGTGGCCTACCCCCCAATTAAGAGTGGGGAGAGAGAGAGAGAGAGAGAGAGAGAGAGAGACTAAAAATGGATACTTGGGGAAGACAAAGACGAATAGATTAACAGTAGCCACTGGCAGAGGTGAAAGAGATTCTTGCACTGCTTCTATTGGAATGAGCAGAAGCCTGAAAAACAAGATGCAGGATATTTCAGAGACTGCTGGGTCATTGTGGTACAAGTAAACACATGGGTTGTGTTAGGGTAGCTAAGAATAGAAATAGGTGCATGTATACTTGCGTGTACACCAATGCTAGGAGTTTAGTAAATAAATTTGATGAATCTGAGGTATTGCTCAAAACATCAAAGGCAGATATTGTTGGGATATCAGCGACGTGGTGTCACACAGATATAAGGAATGTAGAGCTGGAATTTGGGGAGTACGACGTCTACAGAAAGGATAGACTGGATAGGAAGGGAGGAGGGGTTATGCTATTAGTTAAGAAATACATAAAATCCAAGGAAGTGAAGCCAGTGGACATCGCTGGACAGTGCAGTGTTGAGTCAGTTTGGTGTGACATAAGCATTGGGAGATCAAAATTGAGAGTAGGAGTGTGCTATAGGCCTAATGACTCTGATGAGTATAATAAGAAACTGTACAGGGAAACAGAGTGCGCCAGTAAATCAGAGAGTCTTATAATGGGAGATTTTAATTTCCCAGATATTGACTGGAATTTGGGGGCTGGTCACTCACACACTAGCAAGGCTTTTGTGGAATTATTGGATGATTGTTTTCTACATCAGCATGTTCGGGAGACAACTAGAGGGAGGAATACTCTTGATTTGATTATCAGCAGTGATTCTTCATGCATTAAGAATCTGCAGATAAATGAACCACTAGGTGACAGTGATCACAGTGTGCTGAAGTGGAATTTACTCAAAGAGGTAACTACCATTAGGGGTAAAGGGAAGGGTTATTGCTTTCGTAAAGGCGACTACGATGAACTGAGACAGTATTTAAATTCTATACAGTGGGACCAACTGATGATGTTACCAACAGCAAATGCAAAATGGGAAGCATTCAAAGAACTTATCTTGGAAGCTACTAGGCTTTACATACCAACTAAGAAATATTGTTCAAAGTTTAGGCCTAAATGGATGTCAGATGAACTGATGAGGCATATGGCAGAGAAGAAACATGCATGGGATACATACAAATTAACACGACACAGAAGCCTATGATAGATACAAGTTGATCTGTAACAAAGTTACAAAGGAGGTTAGGCAAGCGAAGGCAGATTACGAGAAATCTTTGGCAAGGAATGCAAAGAAAAACAGCAAAGAGTTCTTTACTTATGTAAACTCTAGAAGGAAGGGGATGAATCAGATTGGTTCACTTGATATTGATGGGTCAACTGTTGATGATTCTGCTCAGGTAGCTAACAAACTAAATGAATATTTTGCATCGACATTCACACATGAGGAGTTATTTAGCGAAGGGAAAGCCAGAGGTGTATTCAACTCTAGCAGTAAGCTAGAGAATCTTGTAATAACTGAGAGTAAAGTGGAGGAGAAATTGTTGAAGATAAACACAAGAAAGGCACCAGGGGTGGATGGGATCTATCCAGTTATATTAAAGGAGGCAGCAGAGGAAGTAAGCAAACCCTTAGCCATAATTATGAGAGCTTCCTTGGACTCAGGGGAGGTACCCACAGACTGGAGATGTGCAAATGTGACCCCAATTCACAAAGGAAGATCAAAGGCTGACAAGTAATTATAGACCTGTGAGTTTAACTTCTGTTCCAGGAAAATTAATGGAGGCACTAGTTAAAGAAGCACTGCAGGATCATTTAGACAAGACTTCAGTTATAGCTCAGACACAGCATGGTTTTGTTAAGGGGAAGTCTTGCCTGACCAATTTGATTGGATACTATGATGCAGTCACAAAGGAACTGGATGCAGGGAATAACTTTGATATTATATACTTGGATCTTAGAAAGGCTTTTGATACTGTTGCACATGGAAGACTGCTGCACAAATTGGAGCAGTGTGACATTGGAGGCAAATTGCTGCTGTGGATAAAGGGGTGGCTGAGGGGAAGAAGACAGAGAGTGGTAATCAATGGACACTGCTCGTCGTGGACTAATGTTATTAGTGGAGTCCCTCAGGGCTCAGTGTTGGGTCCATTATTGTTTTCTGTATTCATAAATGATATTGATGATGGTATATCAAGCTTAATGTCGAAGTTTGCAGACGATACAAAGGTAGGCAGGGTTGTCAAGGACACTACTGACACTGTGCTGCTGCAACAGGATCTGGAAAGGTTGAGCAGATGGGCTGAGAGGTGGCAAATGAAGTTTAACATTGACAAATGTAAAGTACTACACATGGGAAACAGCAACCCCAGAGCAACGTATCAACTCTGTGGTACTACACTGACAGTGGTAGAGAATGAAAGGGACTTGGGGGTGGTTGTGCAGGCAGATATGAAGTTCTCCGAGCAGTGCAGACGGGCTGCAAGAGTAGCTCATGGTGTATTGTCAATGATATATAGGAATTTTTCTAGCAGGGATAAGGAGGTGATTATTCCATTGTATAAGGCGATGGTCAGGCCACACCTAGAGTACTGTATACAGGTCTGGAGGCCTCATTTCAAGAAGGATGTAGAGCTGCTGGAACGAGTACAGAGAAGGGCAACAAGATTAGTGAATGGAACAAAGGGGTGCTCTTACGAAGAAAGGCTTAAATTTTGCAAATTACAGTGTCTGGAGACTAGGCACCAGCGAGGTGATCTGATAGAGGTGTATAAAGCATTGAATGGTTTGAGTATGCTCAATGCTTATGGGATTCTTCCTCTCGCTCAGAATAATCACCTGAGAGGGCATAAATTCAAATTGAGGAAAGACAGATGTAGGATAGACGTGTGGAAATTTGCCTTTAGCCAGCGGGTGGTTGGTTGGTGGAACAGACTTCCATCCCTTGTCATGGAAGTTGATAGCCTAAATAAGTTTAAGGCTCAGCTGGACAGGTATTTTGAATGAACAGAGGCGTGAAGTGGAAGTGGGGTTTTTTTTTTTGGCTGATGCTGCATAAGCTTGCTTTCTTGCATCAAATGCCTCTACTAATGCTAATCTCCTTCTTGAGAGAAAGGGCAAGAAGGGGATGACTTGACCTGAACTGGAAACGTCTGATAAAAAGTTCTTAAAACAAGGGCATTTGAAAAGTGACCCAAGCATGAAGGGCCACTTTTCAAATCAGTGCATTGATACTGCAATGCATTGATTCCAGTTGTGAAGTAAGTCTTCTGTTGGGAATCTAGGAATGCATCCATTGCAGCAGTGACATCGTTGGTGGGAAAATAGATGCCAGCCAGGTATTTTTCCAAATTAGGAAACAGCTAAAAGTCCAATGGTGCTAGATCTGGTGAATATGGGAATGTTCCAAGGTTTCAAAGCCACACTCATGCAGTGCAGCCATGGCAATGACAGAGACTTGTGAGAAGGTGCATTGTCTTGGTGGAACCCCCACCCCATCGTCATTTGTCTTTGATGTTTTCATGCAAATGCCTCACAAGGTCTGCACAATATGCCCCTGTGATTGTCTGGCCTTTTGAAGATAATCCACTATCGACAATCCATCAGCATCCCAAAAAAATCAATGTCATCACCTTGACAGCAGAAGGAACTGACTTGGCTTTCTTTGAAGGAGGAGGAGAAGAGCTGTGTTTCCACTGTTTGGATTGTCCTTTGTATTTGGCTGAAAGTGATAGAATGACATCTCATCCACGTTCACCAAACTTCAAGGAAATTTCCTGGACGATGCAAATGTTCATGTGACTTGACAACCCTTGTGCGTTTTTGACCCACTGTCAAAAACTTTGGGACCTTCGTGCTAACAGCTTTTTCACAGTGAGAACCTATTATTATGTGGTCCTCATGTTCAGGTGAGATGCCCAAGACATTGGCAATGTACCGAATTGTCACTCATCTCCAGATAATGAACACTGTCAACTTCTAGAGCGATGGACATTGTAGGTCTTCAACAGCGTAGGTCATTTTCCAGGTTCTCTGTCCCTTGTTTAAACTGCTGCCTACTTCTTAGGCTTGGAGCAGAAAGGAGCATCCTCCCCCCCATGTTGCAACTATTCTCTCACGAACTGCTTTTGGTATTACTCCCTTTTTTTCCCCAAATGTTGAATGGTAACCAATTTTTCCATCTTCCCTCACTGTTGACTACAGGATCTGTAATTAAAAAAAAAAATGCTATCTGCATGAAACTTGGTGGGCTGCTATTTGAAGTGTTATACATTAAATACAGAACTTTTTTTAGCAATGTACCACTAACCCTTTCATACACAGGCCACAAACCTTTCATCCCCACCCATATAAAATGGGAAGAATTCCCCTCAGATCATACGTATAGAGATCTAAAATGTAGACCTGTTCCTTTGAAATCCATATTGTGTGTGGGTGTGCGTGTGTTTTGTAAAATATCTTATTTTGGTTCCACATGCAATTCAGCATTAACTATATATACGATCTAGTACCTTTACACAGTCATTATGTCAAGGCAATGGGGTTGATAACTGCTTGGGATCCTTCTCTGGCTTTGGATAGGCTAAAATAATTGCTACATGCCATGAGTCCAGAAATTCTCTTTCAAGAAAAATATGATTGAACAAGCGAAGTAAACGAGCCACAACAAAGAGTTAGGAAAAAGTGTTTTGAAAACTGCTATAGGATGTTCTTCCTGAAATACATGCAAACATTTTCATTAGGGCATCCATTATAAGGGGGGGGGACTAGAATGAGTACAAAGGATATTTGCTCCTCATTTTTCTTATTTAATCCAGATCATTTTAGATCTGGTTCACTTATTGCTTCCTCTGCATCTAAAAAACTTGGTTTCTCTTTCACTCTCGGCATTACTTTTCTTCCAAACAACTGTTCACTTTGTACAAATCGCAAATCCGCCCTACCATGGAATACTGTTCCCACATCTAGGGCGATGCTCCCAAAACATCTCCCAGGCTTCTAGATTCCATTCAGAAGAGGGCAGTTAGGTTAATTAATGATTCCTCTCTAACAGAGTCTATGCACTCGCTGTCTCACAGATTTGCTGTTTCTGCTGCATGCCTTTTCTACAGATACTTCCATGGGCGCTGTTCTTCTGAATTGGCTTCTATAATTCCCACTCTCTCTTTCAAAACAGTCTGAACATGTGCCACCAACATCCATTTACTGTCCAACTTCAAACTCACAGACCCAGTAGAATTTAGAATTTTTTTCTGCCTGGTCTGTACTTGTTAACAGGAGAGACTGGTTTCTACAGGGGTGGGATACATTTAAATAGAAAGGGTGCAAGAATATTTGCTGATGCTATCGAGGCAGTGTTAGGTGGGTCGGAAAACTGCTAGCTTGGGGGATACAAGGACTAATAGATTAACAGTAGCCACTGGCAGAGGTGAAAGTGATTCTTGCACTGCTTCTATTGGAATGAGCAGAAGCCTGGAAAACAAGATGCAGGATGTTTCAGAGACTGCTGGGAGTCACTGCAGTACAAGTAAACACATGGGTTGTGTTAGGGTAGCTAAGAATAGGAACAGGTGCATGCATACTTGCATGTACACCAATGCTAGGAGTTTGGTAAATAAATTTGATGAATTTGAGGTATTGCTCAAAGCATCAAAGGCGGATATTGCTGGAATATCAGAGACTTGGTGTCACACAGATATAAGGAATGCAGAACTGGAATTTGGGGAGTACGTCTACAGAAAGGATAGGAAGGGAGGAGGGATTATGCTATTAGTTAAGAAACACATAAAATCCAAGGAAGTGAAGCCAGTAAGTGTCGAGTCAGTTTGGTGTGAAATAAGCATTGGAAGATCAAAATTGAGAGTAGGAGTGTGCTATAGGCCTAATGACTCTGATGAGTATAATAAGAAAATGAACAGGGAAATAGAGTGGGCCAGTAAATCAGACAGTCTTATAATGGGGGATTTTAATTTCCCAGAATTTCCCAGACTGGAATTTGTGGGTTGGTCACTCACACATTAGCAAGGCTTTTGTGGATTTACTGAATGATTGTTTTCTACATCAGCATGTTCGGGAGGGAAATAGAGGGAGTAATATACTTGATTTGATTATCAGTACTGATTCTTCATGCATTAAGAATCTGCAGATAAAGGAACCACTAGGTGGCAGTGATCACAGTGTGCTGAAGTGGGATTTACTCAAAGAGGTAACTACCATCGGGGGTAAAGGGAAGGGTTATTGCTTTCGTAAAGGCAACTACGATGGTCTGAGACAGTATTTAAATTCTATACAGTGTGACCAACTGATGATGTTACCAACAGCAAATTCAAAATGGGAAGCATTCAAAGAACTTATCTTGGAAGCTACTAGGCTTTACATACCAACTAAGAAATATTGTTCAAGGTTTAGGCCTAAATGGATGTCAGATGAACAAATAAGACACATGGCAGAGAAGAAAAATGCAGGGGATACATATAAATTAACACGTGACACAGAAGCCTATGGTAGATATAAGCTGGTCTGTAACCAAGTCACAAAGGAGATTAGGCAGGCAAAGGCAGATTATGAGAAATCTTTGGCAAAGGATGCAAAGAAAAACAGAAGAGTTCTTTACTTATATAACCTCTAGAAGGAAGGGGATGAATCAGATTGGTCCACTTGATATCGATGGTTCAACTGTTGATGATCCTGCTCAGGTAGCTAACAAACTAAATTAATATTTTGCATCGGCATTTGCACATGAGGAGTTATTCAGCGAGGGGAATGCCAGAGGTGTATTCAACTCTGGAAGTAAGCTAGATAATCTTGTAATAACTGAGAGCAAAGTGGAGGAGAAATTGTTGAAGATAAACACAAGAAAGGCACCTGGGGTGGATGGGATTTATCCAGTTATATTAAAGGAGGCAGCAAAGGAAGTAAGCAAACCCTTAGCCATAATTATGAGAGTTTCCTTGGACTCAGGAGAGGTACCCATAGACTGGATGTGCAAATGTGACCCCAATTCACAAAGGAGGATCAAAGGCTGACACAAGTAATTATAGACCTGTGAGTTTAACTTCTGTTCCAGGAAAATTAATGGAGGCACTGCAGGATCATCTAGACAAGACTTCAGTTATAGCTCGGACACAGCATGGTTTTGTTAAGGGGAAGTCTTGCCTGACCAATTTGATTGGATACTATGATGCAGTTACAAAAGAGTTGGATGCAGGGAATAACTTTGATATTATATACTTGGATCTTAGAAAGGCTTTTGATACTGTTGCCCATGGAAGACTGCTGCACAAATTGGACCAGTGTGGCATTGGAGGCAAATTGCTGCTATGGATAAAGGGGTGGTTGAGGGGGAGAAGACAGTGAGCAGTGTCAATGGACACTGCTCATCGTGGACTAATGTTATTAATGGAGTCCCTCGGGGTTCAGTGTTGGGTCCATTATTGTTTTCTGTATTTATAAATAATATTGATGATGGTATATCAAGCTTAATGTCCAAGTTTGCAGACGATACAAAGGTTGGCAGGGTTGTTAAGGACACTACTGACGCTATGCTGCTGCAACAGGATCTGGAAAGGTTGAGCAGATGGGCTGAGAGGTGGCAAATGAAGATATGTAGTTCTCTGAGCAGTGCAGATGGGCTGCAAGAGCAGCTCATGGTGTCTTGTCAATGAGGAATTTTTATAGCAGGGATAAGGAGAAGGTGATTATTCCCTTGTATAAGGCAATGGTCAGGCCACATCTTGAATACTGTATACAGGTCTGGAGGCCTCATTTCAAGAAGGATGTAGAACTGCTGGAACGAGTACAGATAAGGGCAATAAGATTAGTGAATGGAACAAAAAGGCTTAAGTTTTGCAAATTACAGTGTCTGGAGACTAGGCACTGGCGAGGTGATCTGATAGAGGTGTATAAAGCCTTGAATGGTGTGAGCATGCTCAATGCTGATGGGATTTTTCCTCTCGCTCAGAAAATCACCTGAGAGGGCATAAATTCAAATTCAGGAAAGACAGATGTAGGATAGATGTGCGGAAATTTGCCTTTAGCCAGCGGGTGGTTGGTTGGTGGAACAAACTTCCATCCCTTGTTGTGGAAGTTGATAGCCTAAATAAATTTAAGGCTCAGCTGGACAGGTATTTCGAACGAACGGAGGTGTGAAGTGGTAGTTTTTTTTTTTTTGGCTGATGCTGCATAAGCTTGCTTTCTTGCATCATATGCCTCTACTAATGCTAATCAACTTTTCATCTTCCTCGTTTATTCATTCATCTGCCGTTTTCTGGAACGATCTTCCTTAGTATGTATTTCCTGAAAATTACAGTCTACAGAAGTTGAAGTCTAATGTCAACAAATATCTTCGTTCGTCTTCTCAACCTCCAACCCAAGCACAGTACTAAGTACTATAGGTTCTAATACCTCTCCTGTTTGGAGTTTTCATTAAAAAAAAAAAAAACTGCATTACAGATGCAAATCAAATCCAGAAGTTTTTTTGACTCTGACATCTAACATGGTGAGCTTGAGCAATAGCATGCTTAAAAGTGGAAAGACTTTCAATAGTGGAATAACATCAGAAACTGTCTCGTGCTTTATTTTGTGCCCTCCTAGCAGTTATAGAGAGGCCCAGCATGGTTTCAGGAAAGATGGAAACCATGCAAGCATTTGGGAATTTAAGTGGCATTGTCTGGACTATGTTTTGTGACGTGCTACTGAATCACTGATTGAGTTCTGACTGACTGACAAACATTACCAGTTATCTGTAGGCATTCCAGTCAGTTTCTTCAAGCAGGGTGTCTGAATAAGGTAACCTGGTTATATATCGACCAAAGCGGATATCGTTGAAAAATGATCACTCCCAAGGTTTTCAGTTACTTCCCAAGTAAATAATGGGAAGAGAAAAGGGGAGCAAATGGACAAATCAATGGCAATAAAAAGATGTGTTGATTGACAAAAGTATGTGTTTGTCCCCAAGTTTAAAATGGAGGTCATTATGGTCCAGCATGCACTCTATTAATTGGCTGTGTGCATTAATATTAGCACTACCCCATAAAGTATCGTGACCATTAAAATCACCCAAGGAGAGAATGGGGTAGCAGCTACAAGATCAAGTTCATCAAGGCATTTCTGGAAGATGTCAGGCAGCAGGTAAATGGAGAGAACAGTTAGGAGAAATCCTTGAGAAACTGCAATTTCTTCCAATGTAGTGGTGAGCAAAACTGGCCGAATAGGGATATGACTTCCTACAACAATGGTAACTCCTCAATATTCACTATCATATCCCCATCCGCTATCATATCTTTACAAATGATTATACAATTCTTGAGGGTTGGGTTTTCTGAAGGCAGAGACAAAGTGGTTCATGCTTATACAGGAGAGTCTTGATCATAAAAATTCTGCGAGTCTGTGAAAATTCCACTAATTGAACTTTGCCATTATTTGAGCTTGTTAGATCTGTTGTTTGACTTTTGAGGGGGCTGGTGTATTTCTCTGGCTTTGCCCTATCCTTCTTGGGAAAGTATAGACATTGGCCTGCTTCTGTATCTTCCTCAACAAAAATTTCCAAAATCAACCCACAGGGCACTTCTCTGAACTCTACAACCATTTGTTCTTAGCTTACTAGTATTCAAGGATTTTCTTTACCAATGGATTTTTTTTTGTGTAAGAGGCACTGAAATGGGAGTAACTGCTGACTGATATTTTTGCACAGGCTTCTCAGAACTCAAAAGGTAGCATGCAATGGCGCAGAGAGATTCTTTAGGTGGGATGTTCATTTCAGTCTGTGTTCCGATAGAATGTTTTTCTGCAACTGAGCATATGTAGGTTCTTGGTAGCTGTTAGCATCGCCACTTTTCTCGCTTCTTCATATGAGATGTTAAACTGCTTTATACCTCTGGATTTCCGTTTCCTCTTTCCACCGGCATGCTCGGGGGGGGGGGGGGTATATCGTGCTTACCTTGGCAGCTGATGTAGTTTGGTTTAGTAGCTGAACATGTCTTGCTCTCACCACATCGGGCATAGATGAGAGACCCACAAGAAGCCATATGTAAATGTCCATATTTCTAACATTCGAAACACCAGATTTCGTATGTATGGCCTTATCATGCAATGAATATAGCTGGCTGCAATGGAGTTAGGTGAAGTTGGAGCATTAAAGGTAAGGATAATGTTTCTTGTTGGAACTTGATTACCATCCCAGTGGATGATATTCCATTGGCTGCAGTTACGCCTTTGGATTTCAGTTCAATTCAGATTTACTCCACTGAGATATCGAGGTGGTCCCAATCTGAAATGATGCCTTGTGATGAACTGAGTATTTGGTGTGGCAATCACTATTGCCACACCAAACACTCAGTTCTAGGTGTCTTTTTTTTTTTTTTTGTTTCAATTAAGAGATCTCCAAAACAAGGTCTCTTACTGACTTGGGAGAACCTACCAGTCTTTCCAAAGCCTTCTGTATGAAAACTGAGGACATCTTTCTAACAAGTTTCTGAGTTGTGGAATGCTTAATCAGAAACCTAAATATATGCCATGATGCTGCTTCTGTTCTGGGTATCTTTGCAGCAGTGATGTCTGACTCAATGTGATGATTTTCAGATAGAGAACATGTTGGGGCCACAGAAGAATTTACACTATCGGGATTCATGAGAATTTTAATTTGGTTCAGTGATTGGGTTCCCAACCCACAACAGAATCCAAATGGAATTCCTACTAGCCAGTAAGCAATAAATGCACTCTGGAATGCTATCCAGACACCACCTGCATTGATACCAGCCTGAATCCTGTCCCTCAGCCCACGAGGATAGGGCATGGCATTAGCATGGTTGATCTTTGCAGGTGAACCAACCCACTAGCCAATGGAACTTGAGCAAGCCATCCCAGAACTAGTCATGTCGTCAAAGCAGGGGCCAAAGTGGTGTGTTGAAGCTGGGCTCCTCAACCACCAGAATCCTCCCCCTTTGAGTCTTCATGGGTTGTGGTGCATGGCAAACACACTGGGTTTCTATGGCGGTAGCCTGGAACCTAGGCTGTTGGTGATGGATCCCAGTGTAAGATCTCACAATAAAATAACTGCTGTTAACATCAAGGTCGGTCACTGCACCCTCCTACAAGCAATTCTAAATAAGTTTATTATTAAATTTTTTATTCTAGGAGCAGGGTCATGTTTTGATCAAGTACTGCACTAATGTATTTGTACAGAATTGTGTTATTTTCTTATTTTGGTAGTTCATCAGTTAGAGGTTATAAAAAGACATATGAAGTCTTTATGTATTGAGGACATTAGAAAACCAAAACCTAAAAGATCACCACATGTTTTCACCATAAAGTTCACAGGACTACATACAAAATTCTCAGTAAAAGGATTCTGAAGTTCATTTAAATGAGATTGTGATCTAATACATTTGCCAAAATGGAGGCTGAAGCAGGGCTAGCTTCTAGCTTCTTTTCAGATAGCAATCGCATGGTGTTTGGGAAAAAAACCATCTCATTATCTTTTGGGAGCTTGAAATGTACCCCCCCCCCATTTTTTTTATGGTTTTCATGTTGTCAACAAAGACAGTTGTGTTGCATCTATACGATACCCCAATTTGCTTTAAATAATAAAAAAAATTGATTTTTAGCTTTTTTAAGTGAATTAAAAACAGTGATGACCTTTCAATTATGGCTTGCTAAACCCAATTAAAAAATAAAACGAAAATAAATGAGAGAAACCAATAATAATAATAATAAATAATTTTTTTTTGTTTTTTTTTTAGAACTTAAGGTCACTGATCATTCAGATTGAAACCCAGATGCTTGCATGGCGTCTGTATTTTTGTAAACTTTTTTATTTTATTTATTTATTTATTTTTTTTTTATGAACACCCCAAACACAAGAGGTATTAGAACCTATAGCACTTAGTACCATGCATGGGCTGGAGGTTGATAAGAAGAAAGAAGATATTTGTTGACATAAGACCTGAACTTCTGTAGACGGTAATTTTCAGGAAATATGTATGAAGGAAGGTTGTACCAGAAAACGGCAGTTGAATGAATAAATGAAGAAGATGAAAAGTTGGTTCTGTGAGTATGAAGATGGACAGTAAAGGAATGTTGGCTGGTGGCAGCACATGTTCTGATTGTTTTGAAAGAGAGAGCGGGAATTATAGAAGCAAATTCAGAAGAACAGTGGTCATGGAAGTATCTGTAGAAAAGGCATGCAGCAGAAACAGTACATCTATGAGACAGAGAGTGGAGAGACTCTGTTAGAGATGAGTCATTAATTAACCTAACTGCCCTCTTCTGAACGGAATCTAGACGACCGAAAGACGTTTTGGGAGCACCGCCGCAGATGTGGCAAATCTACCCTACCATATTCTATGGTAGGGTAGATTTGCGATTTGTACAGAGTGAACAGCTGTTGGGAAGAAAAGTAACGCTGAGAGCGAAAGAGAAAACCAAGTTTTTTAGATGCAGAGAAAGCAATACTTGTAATGTGCTTGTAAAAAGAGAGATTAGAAGTCAGGGTAATCCCCAAAAGAGATATATCATCTTGCCTAGAAATTGGAGTGACACCAAAGATAAGCATAAGAGCAGAAGAATCCTTTTTGCAAGATATAAGACAAGACTGAGTTTTAGAAGGATTGAAATCAACTAAGTTGTCTTTGCCCTTATGACAACCTTTCTGACAGATGGTGGGAGATGTTTTACCAAGATCATTAATACAAGAGTTGGAAGAAAAATGGGATGCTAGCAAGTCAGCTTTATCCTTGGCTGAAGTGACAATAGAACCATCTGGCTTTGACAGAGGTAGGAGCAGAGATGGGCAAAAGTTGTGGCCAATAGTATTTCTCCAGCAAAAGTTCTGGAGAATTACCTGAAGATCGGCATTTAAGGAATTGGTAGCAGATTTAAGAAGTTGAAGCTGATTGAGCAGGACAAGCTTTCTCAAACTGGAAATTGGAATGTAATGTGCTATCATCGGCAGAACTATGGATAGGATTTCCAGTCAATGGAAGAAGGTCATTAATATACAAGAAGAAAAGAGTGGAGGAAAGAACTGAACCTTGGGGGGGGGCACCAGAATTAGTGGAGCAGTTAGAAGACAGAGAGCCATCTACCATCACCCTCAGTGTGCAGGCAGAGAGAAAACTTGATAACCAATTATAAAAAACAGTTGGCAAACCATAAGGTGGAAGCTTGTTTAGAAGACCTTTATGCCAAACACGATCGAAAGTCTTTGAGATGTCAAGAACAATGCTTGTTTCACCGAACTTTTTCACTGAATTTGTCCATAAGCCAGAATATCACCAGTAGATCGACACTGACGGAATCCACGCTGGCGATCACTGATCACACGGAAAGTTTCTAGATAGTTTAAGAGTTGGCGGTTAGTTGATTTCTCCATTACTTTAGAAAGAGTAGAAGTAATTGCAATGGGAAGATGGGAGGGTGGGATTTGTCACCCTTTTTAGGAACTGCCTGATTTTGAGCAAATTTCCAAGTAGAAGGAAAAACACCTTTGGAATAAGAAAGTGAAAAAAGGCGGCAAAGAACAGAAGTTCAGGAGCACAGGTTTTGAGAACAAGTGAAGAAATACCATCAGCACCTGGAGCTTTCTTACCTTCAAGATTCATCAAAATCCTTATGACAACCTTTTTGACAGATGGTGGGAGATGTTTTACCAAGATCATTAATACAAGAGTTGGAAGAAAAATGGGATGCTAGCAAGTCAGCTTTATCCTTGGCTGAAGTGACAATAGAACCATCTGGCTTTGACAGAGGTGGGAGCAGAGATGGGCAAAAGTTGTGGCCAATAGCTTTGGCAAGAGACCAGAATGCTCGGCTAGCATTAGCAACAGGCTAAGAGTAGAAAACTTGCAAGAAGCAAGTTTTCTACTCTTAGCCTGTTCAAAATCTAGTTTGGACTGATTAACAACTGCTTTACAATTGTTGTGAGTTCTGGTATAGGCAGAAAATGAAACTGAAGAATTGGAAACAAGCCAATTAAGATATTCAACATTCTTCTCTTGAACAGACTTAGCAATATTTATTGGAAAACCAAGGTTTAGATAAAGGAAGAGATTTTAAGGTGGAATAAAGGAATGTAGAATTCCATTCCTACAAGAAAAATTTAACTGACACAATCTTAGCAAATGTTCAATCAGAAGTTTTGAAACAGTAATCCGACCAAGGAAAAGAAATCTTGCAGGTCATTCCATTTTGCATTCTTGTAGTGCCAAACAACACGAGGTTGGGAATAGCCATGAAATAGAAGCTCCATTGGAGAAGAGATAATCACCAAGTTGTGATCAGAGCTGCCTAAGAGACCACTCACTTCGACTGTGTACTTAGAAGGGCTGTTTATGAGAAAAAGATCAAGCATGTTGGCTGTATGGTTAGGATTGTCTGGTCTTCTTGTAGGTAAATGAACAATCTGTGCGAGGTCAGTAGTAATTGCAAAAGCCTCAGCATCTTGACCAGCTGTGTCTGTGTCTGTGTGACTAGAAAACAGAAGCCAGCTGGAGTTGTGAACATTAAAATCCAAGGAAAATTACTTCACTGTTAGGAAAATTGGACTGGAGAAAGCAAAGTTGCAAAGAGAGGAAGTCAGAGAGTTCCAAGTGATTAATGAAGTTGGGAGAATGTAGAGACAACAGATGAATTTGAAAGAATGAGGTAGAGAGATTTTAAGCCGAAGAAGATTGAAAAGAGGAGATTCCAAATTACGAAGTCTCTGACAGGGAATATCAGAATGGACGTATGCACAAGTACCACCTTTGAGGCGAAAGGAATCATACAGCAAATAATTTAGGCAACTGAGATGAGCAGTGGCTGAATCAACCGATAACTGAGATTCTGTCAGAAAAGGTAAACGGGGTTTGGCAGACCATAAGTGGAAACGGATATCGAGATTAGAACTGAGACCATGTATATTTGTGAAATTAACTAGGAAGTGTTTGAGAGGTTTTGATCTTTTCGCAGAAAATTTTGCTCTATTAGTTTTACAATTCACAGTATTTAATTTTTTTTGGTAGTTGTTGGCGCATCGGCTTCTGTGGCCATAATGCACCTCCCAAGGTTTTTTCAGCACTTTGATCCAAGCCCGAGACCTTTGGGTTGCCAGGCAGGTACTTTACCCACCCGGCAGGGGGTAGGGATGCTAAATGAAGTAATGATATGGTGTACACATGGTAAGAAGATAACCCAGATCCTTGACATAACGTGGCTTTGACAATGCCCCCACACTACTCTGACTCCCTCCAGTCACTACTGGCAGAGTAGAGGCACCAAGATTATACACTATCCTGTTTGTTTGTTTGATTTTTAGGAGCATTAGCAACTAAGGCCATATTGCATCCTGTTTGTACTTAGCCAGCAAAATAAAAACTTTATGGTAAGATTAGATACCTGCTAGCAAAGTTTCTGTATATTATAGACAAAACCCCATGAGTTATCCTGGCAGCATATCTGCACTGATTCTGCTCACTTGGCATCTCTTAAATGCCACACAAAAAATTAACATCTCATAATTCATATATCAAAAATTAAAACAAAATACTGTATAACCAGTTTGAAAATATTGGTGGGCAAAAGTATATGAAGGATTTGATTTCATTTACAAATAAAAAAACAAAAGTTTTAAAGTGGCACTGTCAGTTGCCATACTAGCAGAAGAAAGTTAAAACCCATCTTGACACTTATTTCAATGTCAGATAAACTTCATCATCCTACTTTCTCTTTTCCACAGGCTGTGATAAATATGGAAAAAAAAAAAAAAAAGAATACTTTCCTGCAAGTGTTTACATAAAAATTTAACCAGGCAGCAGTACCTTTTCTGATTAACCATTAATCAATTATCAAAAATCTGAAATATTTTTTATGCCGTCCTAAATATAGTCAAACTTTTTGAGTCCAATAGTTTCTAGGGGTGATTTTTTTTTTTTAAATGGTTTTCCTACAGAAATTCTAAATGAGAATCTACCAGGTGACCCACCACTATCTTTGCAACTATTTAGTTTTTTCTTGAAGAAATGAGTGATACCAGACAAGTGTAAATTCTGTATTTGTTTAAAGTCTCAGGTTACTTGTGTTTTTTTTCCTACTAGTTCAAGAAGAATTTATGGCCTTACCCTAGTTTTTGAAAGATTTATTGTTTTCACAGAGTAAAGACAGCATAATACAGAGCATGGCTTTCTCTCCGTATGGCCACTACACTGTGGGAAGGAAGATAATAAATTTTGAAATAAACCTGAAAATGGAAGTAGCTAATAGTATCAGACATATAATTTTTTTTTAATAATATTTATATACATAAGCAGAAATAAATGTATATGTTTGAAATTTTGTACAGCTTTTTAAACTGGAAAATAGAAGATAATAAGTGACTGATGTTTCTATCTACTTTATATCTAATAATAAAAAAAAAATTTTGAACTTTTCAGCATAATTTTTTTTTCGAAAATAAAATGTGTAAACACACACATAGTATGTTAAAATTTAAGTTTTTATTAAAACTTAAAATTACATAGAAGTATTGTAATGCATTAAGAAAAGATGAAATATTGGCACTGTTTAATCAGAAGTAAAAAAAAAAACTCAAAACATTTTTCAAAATATACGAAAAAAAAAAAAAAAAAAAAAATGTTTGGTACCTGTCATGACCAGCTACCATTTTTGTTGCATTTTGGGTACCACTGCCAAGAGGTTAATCAAAGGTGAGAAAATATAAATAAAAGATTGAATCATATGTTCCAGTTCTGATCTTAGAGCCTTATGATAATTCTGAAAATTGATACTACTCTGCATGTGATCATTAAAAAATGAAATTTAATTCGGAAATAAAATTAAAATTACACATATGGTACGAAACCACACATTTCAGCTCTGAAATTATAACCAATTCATTGGTATTAAACCCAAAAATAGAATTTTCTTTTATGGTTGTGACCTCCAGAAATGTGCTTTTGAAAAATATCACAAAGGTGTTCAAAACTGATTCTTATAACCAAACATAGCAATAAATGGTGGTGTGCTTGTCTGGTTATTTTTGAAACAACTTCCTCATTTGGGAAAACCCTTCATCAGTTATTCTATATTAGCTGTTCAGACAGAATCTTTTTCTAGTTCGTGCAACGTAAAGTGTTTTAATCAGTAAGCATTGCTTTTGTTGATTTAATATTTCTTGTCTATATAAAGTGTGTGTTTAATTAGTGCCTAAAATGAAGAAAACTACAACAAAAAATTTTAAATTTAGAGGAAAAATTAAAAAATCATTAAGGAGTTAGAAAATGGCAAAAGGGCTAAGGTTGTGTGTGACATTGGCCAAGAAATACAGTGTAAATGAATCCAGCATTCGGAAAATTAGAGAAAATTCTGAAAAAAATTAGAAGTTCGGTTAACTGTTCCACATCATTGGCTGCAAAAAGCACTACAAAAGTGAGAAAACCTATAATAGAGAAACTGAAAAATTACTTCCTTTCTGGATAGATCTTAATCAAAAAAGAATACCTTTTAGTTCAGATATTATTCATGGCAAAGCTTTCTTTCAGGCCAGTAAAGGTTGGTTTGAAAATTTTAAAAAACGTCAAAGCCTTCACAATCCAAAATTAAAGGGCGAAGCAGCCAATGCAGATACAGAAGATGCTTCTTTGTATCCGAAAACTTTAAAGGATGTTATTGCGACTAAGGGCTATCTAGCAAGTCAAGTGTTTAATGCTGATGAGACTGGCTTATTTTGGAAGTGTATGCCAAGCCGACCATTCATTTTAAAAGAAGAGAAAACTGCCATGGGTTTCAAAGCTGCAAAAGATAGGTTAACATTTGTTATGTGGCAATGCAGAGGGCTAAGTGTAAACCGCTTTTAATTTATATGTCAGAAAATCCTTGTGCTTTTAAAGGAATATCAAAAAGCTCCTTACCAGTTCATTGGAAATTGAGCAAAAAAGACTGTATGAAAACTAAAATTTTCGAGGATTGGTTTTTAAACTGCTTTTGCGTAAAACAAAAATATATTGCCTGAAGAAGAACACAGCATTCAAAATCTTGCTCGTAACTGATGTGCCCAGTTATCCCGATTTGTCTGATCTGCACCGAAATGTGAAAATTACCTTTCTTCCAGTGAATACAAGTTCGATGGACCAAGGTGTCATAGCTTCCTTTAAACTTTATTACCTAAGAATCATTTTTACAACTGGTAGAAGCTACTGATGGAGTAGGCAATCATTCAGTTCGAGAATACTGGCTGAATTATAACATTCTTGATGCTGTAAAAAATATTAAGTTCGTGTGGGGTGAAGTTAAGAACTCAACAATGAATGCAGTGTAGAAAAAGCGGTGACCACAAAGCTGCACTAAAGAAGCCATGGTCGAAATGCCGGAGGTAATTGAGATTGTGAGAATTGGCAAAATGATTAGTGGAGAGGGATTTGAATAAGTGGAACCAGCAGATATCACATTAGTCCTTGAATCTCATAGAGAACAATTATCAGTGGATGATATTTTTTCGCAATGTGAAGAAGAAGAAGAATGTAACAAAAATGATAAAAACGAAGAAGGTGCCTACAAAAATTTGACGGCGAAGAGACTAGCTTGCAAATCAGCTTAGCCAAGAAGCTCTGGATATGGAGAGGAGTTTTTAGCTTTAATTCCTCATGAAGAAATTTTTAGAGAAAAACAGCATGCTTGTAAGAAAACAATTTTAACTAATTTTTTTCAAGAAGTGCCAGATACTGTTGCAAGTTTATCACAGGAAAATAGCGATGAAGAAGCAATGAATTTAGATTAAAAATTTAGAGGTAAGTATTAGCAAGATTAATTTTATGGACACGCTTGTAATTTTTTTCTTATTTCTTACTGAATGAAGACAAGTTAAAAAAAAAAAAAAAAAAAAAATTTTTTTTGCACAGGTATGGAACCCTCATGTCATATAAACTACATTTCACACTGCATGGATTTGGACAGCATGGTGTTTTCCCAGAATGTAACCCCCCGTGCAAATCGAGGGATGACTGTATATATCAATTCATTTTATTAATTCAGTACTGTAATTAGCCTGTCTCAGAAAGAGGGAATGGAATTTTTTTTCTTATGAGTTACTCTAGGATTTTCAGCCCACATGACATGCAGATATTCCTTATGAATATACACCTGTACAGTCATACATACAATACAAAAACAAATTTCACACTAAATTCTTGATAGGAATGACATATTTAATTGATCGCAACACAGGTCTATGAAGAATATAACCTTACCTGACAAATCTGGTTAATTATTATGACAAAATCAAAAACAACTCTGGATGCAAGAAACAATTTTGACATTATTTACCCGACTTCAGTAAAGTTTTTGATATAATTCTGATCAAAAGACTACTGCGACTATGAAGCTTCAAATGGAACAAACAGCAAACTCGGATTTACTGGTAAGATCCTTCATTGGACTGGCTAAAAGAGGACAAATACCAGTCATAAATGGACATTCTATGGAGTGGACCACCGTAGCAAGAGGAGTTCCTTAGAGATCAGTATTGGGGGGGGGGGGTCCCTCCAATACTGATCTCTAAAATTCCTTAATGACATCAACAAGAATATAGAGAAGTTAAGGTTTGCTGATGATTCAAAGTTGAAAAGAACTAGAAGGACAGGTGATTAATGACTAGAACCTGGCCATTTTGCTTCAAAAGTGGAAGCATGAAATACAGATATGAAATTTACCAGTGTAAACAAGCAGTTATAAAGGGTTATTTTTGGTTTTTAGGAGCATTAGCAACTAAGGCCATATTGCTCCGGGATATACGGTGGTCATTCCATGACCTTTCCGCATTCTCCATATTTGGTGGTGACGGGCTCGAACCCCGGTCTAATCAAGAAGCGTGTGCTACGCACTGCTGCTCCTTCCCACCTGGCTACGGAGGCGCCATTTTATAAAGGGCACATGGTGTCCTAAGCAGAGAGAAGGATGTCATTTTTCTTCCATACAACATTAAAAATAATGTGTTCAGACCCTAAGGCCAAACCTGAAGAAAACAGAGCTTCTAGCAAGAGTTCAAAGAATGACCAGACCAGTGAGGTGGCACTACTTGACATCCAAATGAATGCCTTATAAGTAGCAAAGCTTGGTAAACAGAAATACAGTAGAATGTTGATAATCCGAATTAATTGGGGCAGGGGTAGTTCGGACTTATGAACTTATCAAAAATATTGTTCTGGAGAATAAAAAAAATTTTTTTTAATAAGTTTAGAAATAAAAACACTGGCTTTAAAATCTGGGAGACCACCTCATTTTTTGTTAAAATCCAGTGCCTTTTTACACAACATGGTTTCTCCTAAACTTCATCTCTGTGTGAACCATAAATAAACAGCATCTTCAAGGGATGGGACATAGCTTTTCTCATGGTTTTACTTTTTTTTTTTGCACCATCTGAATCAAGATTTGATATGAAATTTAAAATTTTTCCCTTGTTTTTAATGTCTCTTATAATTGACTTTCCAACCACTCAAAATTTTGCTAAGAAGACCCATGTTCTCCTTTTGAAAGTCTGTTTAAAATCTGAACCTTTGATTCAATTGTTAAAAATTTCTGCTTCTTTTTAAAAGACGAAGAACACTACAGTACAGTAAAATAAAATTTTGTTCAGAATCTTTTTACTCCATACCTCAATTGTGCATATCGTGTTAGTTGCAATTTCTGCGTGTCGTGTTCTTCGTTATATATATTTGATGTTTATCTTTTTTTTTTTTTTTTTTTTTACTTTTTTAGATTTTACAATCCGCCCCCCCCCCAAAATAAATAAATAAAATAAAATAATGTCAGTAAACAAAGTGTGTTGAATTACAGGTTACAAAGTGTTATGTTTTGTTAGTACTGTATGTATATTAATTAAGCCATGTATGTAAGCATAAAGTTATTTTTATTTTGCTAACCTGTAGATAATATTTTTCCGATTTTCGTGTATCATTTAATTTTGTTAATTGGTAAGGGAGAAAATGGTGTAAATCTGTGCTTTATACAGTGTCTTCATTTTTGCCTCTGGGAAGAACTTTATAGACCAATGGAATAAATTCCATGGTGGCTAAGCAGAGAGTTTAAAGTTAAAAGTGAAATAGTAATTTTTTTCCCCCTCAATGAGGAAATCTAATACCCAAAATTTTATTACATTCAGTGCAAAATTTGTTTTTGTATTGTATATATGCCTGTACAAGTGTATATTCATAAGGAATATCTGTGGGCTGAAAAACCTAGAGTAACTCATAAGAAAACAATTCCATTCCCTCTTTCCGAGACAGGCTAATTACAATCCTGAATTAATAAAAGACCTTTATGAATTCCTACAGTCTATGGGATTTTAACCTAGATCTTCCAAATGAGTGACAAGTGGTCAAACCACTATACTCTGACAAAGAATGTTTTGTTCAATTATTCAATACTGGCAGCTCTTACATTCTTGGGTTGAGGGGGGGAGCAATTTACAGCAAAAATATATAGCATTAACACATAAAAAGGCTAAAATGATTAACTTAAAGAAGACCCATACCCATGATGGCTGCAGTTGAAAAAGAAGCATGGACTGGCCTCAGAAATGTTTCTTTCTTTCTTGTCCAAGAAATATGCCAATTGCACTGAAAATATGCAAAATAATTTTAAAAAATTATATTGTTGTAAGGATGAGTTTGAAGGTTCATTTCTTACTGTTGCAGACTTTTTATCAGAAAATCTTAATTCAGTCAGAGAGGAACAGGGCGATCTCCACCAAGATATAAAGAGGTGGAAAGAAGTACCAGGAAGGTGGAACACCGACATGCTTGCAGATTACTGTCTTATAAAAAGGTAGACATCTGTCAATAATGTACAAAAGAGAAACAAAACAAAAAAAACCCCTTTGATTTGGGACCAAGAAATTTATACAAAGGAATCTGGTATATCTGCATAAATGTTCACTTTTGTATTAATATTCTTCCATTTTCTTCACTTTGAATTTTTTCCATTTTATCATAAGAAGTATCCAAATTACAAACTTATTTGGATAAATAAAATTTACAAAATAAGAAAAGCACACTTATTTTCCCCAATTTGTGGAAATAACAATGTCAATGACACTGTTCAATTATATATTCAAACTAAATATAACTCTTGATAGCACATATGTTGTGCTGCATGTGTGTGTCTATGAGCTGTGCCTATATAAAAGGAGTAGTCCTATGCAGTGGTCAGCAACTATTATTTTTTTAAATTAATTCTGAATTAATGAAAAATTGAAATTATGATTAGATCTCCACAGCAAAAGATATATACATGGCCTGTGACACAGCTGTTTATCTTCATAATATGAACCAAAAACTTTCAATTTCTTTTCGTGAAGTTCATTGTGGGTGCACTAAGAATAGTGTACTATTTTCATATTTTCCATTCTTCCCAATTTTTAAAAACTTTTTAATATTTTTAAATGCACATAATTTTGTAAACCATGAATATTCAAACTACGAATGCATGACCACAAATTGTTCTGACAAGTTAGTATGTTTCTTACATATTACTAACCTGAGATGCTAAGGAAAAACTAGGTGGGCCAGGGGACATGTTCTTTTTTTTACCACTTCCAGTACCCCCTGTACTATTGCTAGCACTGTTTGTAGTAGATGATTTCCTTTTACGACGCTTACTGGGTGGACGTTGGGTTTCTGTAACACAAGGAAATAAAACAATAAATACATGCCATTCATACAGTGTAAATATTAGAATGCTTACAAAATTGATGTTTTTAATAAAAGTTTACAGGGCAACAACACACAAACACTATCAGATTTTTAGTCATATTTTTTAAATAAAAATTTTGTATTGCTTATTTACTCTAGCAATATGTTTAATAAGTATCTAAGTGATGATCGTGTAACAAAAAAAAAATATCAACACTACCAAAATTCTAGAAATTAATTTGCTTCTAATTAATCGTGGTTACATGGAAAATGGTAAATTAATCTGGCTTTTTTGTACGGAAGTAGAAGTATCATAATAATAAGCTAGTTATATTGACTATAAAATGCCAGTGCTATTAACTCAGCTATTGCAATAATGATATGATGCATTTGTAAAAGAATTCAAACATAGTTACTAGTTCTTAAGACTGCTAAAGATAGTACTGCAAAAGAATAATAACGATAATAATAATAAAAAAAAGTTCAGTAAGTCTACTCGAGTATCTGACCAAAGCAGAATAACTATGATAACTATGTAAAGTACTATGCAATATAACTAGTATATTATCAAGCCAACTAGAAATTCATTTTATAATTTCAGTCCATTCTGGAGGCAAAAATGACCCCAGTGAAATTCTCTTAATATTTAGACTTATTTTTATTAACGCAAAAGTGAAACAAGGAAGGTGTACACATTTAAGTGTGCGTGCGTGTGTGTGTGTGTGTGTGTGTGAGAATGGCAGAGATAATTACAAAAATAATTTACCAGAATATGTAATTAAGTTCAAGATTAAATATAAAAGACACAGAAAACCAATACTCTACAACTTATAGACTGGACAATTTGAATTTGATTATATGCTTTTGAATTGTGGAAAATTCAAATAGTTTTGATCCATTCATTTACTCGGCCTCCTCGTATTTCATCTAAAAACTTCCTGAATAGTTGAAGTCAGAGATATTTTACACCACACCAGCGCTTTTCATGCCTGATTGTTCCCAAATTGGATGAGAAGGGGGATATTATTGTTCCATGATGACATAAGCTATACATAAGGATTAAGACTCAATCTAACCACAGTAATTCCATTAAAAAATATCATATATATATATATATATATATATATATATATATATATATATATATATATATATATAAATTAGTTTCTAATTAATAAGCTTTTTTGGAATCTTTTTAAACTTTCTGATGTATAATAATTTCAGTAGCATCAATAATGATTACTTTATTACTGTAATTCATGCAAATGGGATTAACTATTGTTGTAATAGGGTTTTAGGAGCATCAGCAACTAAGGCCATATGCTCCATATATACTGTCTGTAACTAGCTAAAATGATTTGATGGCACAGCCTATTGAACCATGAAAATGAGATCATCTCAACTATAAAACTGACACAAAAACAGCTGTTACGGTATACTAATTTCACCACCCCACCCACTTTTCCTCTGTTTTGTTGCACCCCGTATTTGCATATTAACAGCAGGTAGTTTCCTTGTACATCTCCAATCCCTGATTTTAAAAATTTAACACTGACATCTGGGACCAAAACGAACCCAGCATGCTCAGATCCAAGGGCTTTTCAAATCTGAAACAACTTCTTTATTACTGATTTAATCATACACAATAAAAATAGTATATTTTTAAGGATTATTGCAGTTGTTTAGAAAAAGAACTAGCTATGATCAATACCAGGCTTTATATAATTTTTATTATTTGCAACAAAATGTAGAAGCCTTATGTAGACACAATAAAATGACTGCAAGATGGAAGTTTGAGATGTAGTGATATTATTGCTTTAAATCTAGACAAAAAAAAACGAAAGGATTATAGAAAATTAATTATAATAATATATATATATAATTCAAATTGTGCATTTAGCACAATAGAAACAAAGCCACTAAAAATTTAAATAAAAAAAGTATTAAAATAGGTTCTGTAAAAGATTTTTTTTTTAGCATTATTTTATGTTGACCAGCCAAATGCTCAAAAAATCCTAATATCCATTTTCATTTTTTAGAGGTTGAAAGGATATAAGCCCAAAACATCACTTTCAGCAAAACTGAAAGTAAGGTACTTACAGAATACCTGTTTCTACAGGGGGGAAAACACAAAAGGAAATTCATGCTGATATGTTGGCAATGTTAGGAGAACAGCGTCCAACTATTCAACCATCAAAAGCCAAGTTACAAATTTTAAGAAGGTTTATTTATAGAGAGGAAAAGAAGACCAGTTTCTGAAAATTTTGATGCCATTTACACTACGATATTCTTTGATAGACAAATTTCTGCTAAATGGATAGACAAGAATCTAGGCATGTCTGTGGAATGTGCTGGATGTGCTATTCATCACACTTTGGACATGCAGAAACTTTTTACCAAATGAGTCTGAATACTGATCAAAAGAGACAGCATGTCCTGTCTTTACCTGCCATTCACTATTCTGAGCAAGGTGCCGATGAATTTTTGGCATAAGCAAAGAAAAGTCAAAGGAGTGGAACCACAGTTGCTTCTTCACCATCACTCATATTCAATGGATCTTGCAACCCCAGACTTACTCTTTCCAAATCTAAAAAGATTTAAAGGGTATCAAATGCCATACTAGCAACAGAAGTCTGGTTTAGGGAGTCATTCGATTCCAATTTGAGAGGTTTACAAATGCTGGAACATCACTGTAGGTGTGTGGAGTTGAAAAGGAAAAAAAATGTTGAACAAAACTTTGTATATAACTGGATTATCTTGTTTCTTTCTATTATGGGCAAGGAATGTATCAGCATCCCCTTGTATATATATCTGATTAGTTCATGATACAGTTTTTTTTTTTTTTTTTTTTTTGCCAGAGAGAGAAGAGAAAAATTGTGTTCTGCAACAGTGAATATTGACAAGGCATATATTAGTATAACACTTTAAAAAAAAAAAAATATATAGATATATATATATATGTATGTACACACACATACAAGATTTCAACTGAGCATAATAAAAAAATATACTATAAATCATCATATGAACCTATCTTAAGTATTGATTTTTATATTATTATTATAGTTAACTAATACTTTTATCATAAAAAAAAAAATTAAGTATTAGTTTTCAGTTCATTGGTTAGTTCTTATCCCTAGAATAAGCTCATGCAGTACAATCAGTTTTTCAAGAGTTACCCCACACATGCTGGGCAACAGGAGGCATGGCTGTAAAGAGAAAAAGGCCCAGATCAGTGTTATTGGTTAGAGTTTACCACCACCTTTGATTATAAGTGTATAGGAAGGGAGGGAATTGCCACTTTCACATACCTACTTCTTGAGGTGTTTTAAGGTCATTTGGAGCACCCCGCTGAGTAGCACCTAATGGGATTAATCAGTCAAAATAAGCCTTTTTTTGCTCCCACCAATACATAAAACAACTACTACCCTTCTAAACTGCTCTAAAGCTCTGCAAACCAAGGTTAAATGGCTAGAGTATATAACTTAAAATTTAGAAAAACTGAATTTCATCCTGAAAAGCAAATGACACACACACACACACACACACACACACACACACACACACACACACACACACACACACACACACACACACACACACACACACACACACACACACACACACACACAGGCTGTTCCAAAAATAGACTGGCAACACTGCTTCGTTGCTATGGAAACAGGTGAGAGTTTGCAGTCTAGGAATGTCCACCCACCTTTTCTTACTTAGTTTGTGCAAGCATATCACGTAGTATTCATTTTTGTCTTTGTTATAACAGTTTATGTGAAGTGTGTTTTATGATGAGGGATGAGAAAGATATTTTGTTAACTATTAGACAAAGATTCGTGATTGAATTTTGTGTAAAGTTAGGTCAAAGTGGTCAGAATACGTTTGAGATAATTCAAGAAGCTTTGGGCAGAATGGCCATATTTAAATGGTGGAAGCATTTTAAGGACAGAAAAAAAAAAAAGCATGTGAGATGAACAAAGAACCTGGCGTCCATCAATCTCAATAAATGATGAAAACATTGAGGAAGCCAAAACATTATTGAAAGAAAATAGACATTTATCGATTCATGACCTGGCAGTTCAGTTAAATGTTGGTGTAGCAAGGTGTCACAAAATTGTAAAGACGCACCTTAACATGTCACGTGTTTGTGTAAGATGGGTACCATTCAATCTGACTGCAAAACAAAACAAAACAAAACAAAACAAAAAAAAAAAAAAAAAAAAGGCGCATTGAACTTTGTCAAGCCTTTATTGGCAAGGTGGAAGAAGAGCCCAACTTTTTGAATAAAATAATTGTGTGACAAGGCCTGGATTAAACATTTTGATCCCAAGTCCAAACTGCAGGCAAGCATATGGAAACACCATGGTTCACCGCCTCCAAAAAAATTGAGTTTTTGTTTCATCAAAAAATTGATGTTCATTTTGTTTTTTGATGCCCGCGGAATAATACTGCAGCACTAGGTTCCTAAGAAACAAACTGTAAATGGAGAATATTATGCTAACACACTGCGAGTTCGCCTCAAAGGAGCAATTCGCAAAAAAACAGACCAGAACTGCTTAATCAAGAATGGTTTCTTCAAGGTAACATTAGGGCACATGTCACACAACCAGCAATGCAAGCTTTAGTAAAAATTGGTAGTCAACCATTAAACCACCCTCCACACAGCCCAGACCTCACACCATGCGATTTCTGGGTTTTCCCCGAGCCTCAAAAAAAAGAGTTGAGAGGGAAAAAAATTTAACCCAAATGAAGAAGTTAAATTTGCCACATCCGTTATCCTGCAATGTCTTTCAGAAAATGGGCTGCAGCACATTTTTCAGAAGCTAGTGAACTGCTGTAAAAGGGGTATATAGAATGTGAAGGACACTATTTCAAAAATGAGACCAATACCAACCCCCCAAGTGACTTGGACTCAGAGCAATGATCTCAGTCCACTTATTTTCAGAACAGCCCTCGTGTGTATATATATATATATGGATAATAAAAATTAGCTACAAAATCATCATACATTTTGTTAAAATTCAGAATGAGTAAAGATCATTTCTAAAATCAACTTATTTTTATTTTATTTGAAAATTTATGAAATTAGATGGTGATTTAGGTCATGTTTTAAATAAAATAATTATAAACAAACATTTTTAATGGTGGCAATGATAAATCTAACAAAGTCTTTGAAATTAAAGAGTATTAAAAAGTTATTTAACAAAATAATTTTAAGAAATGAACCTTGAAATATGAGCTTAAGAAAGTAGTAAGGGAACTGAATTAACTTCATGAGTGTATATTATACATGTATGAATTCCTTTATTGGTAAAAGAAATAAAAATAATAAAAGTTGCCATACTACAAAACATAAATCTTCTATTGGGGAAATAAACAAATACATTTTGATTTCCCAGATATCGACTGGAAATTGGGGGTTGGTCACTCGCACACTAGCAAGACTTATGGATTAATTGGATGACTGTTTTCTGCAGCAGCATATTTAAGAGGCAACCAGAAGGAGTAATACTCGATCTGATTATTCACACATTAAGAATCTAGAGATACAGGAACCACTAGGTGGAAGTGATCACAGTGTACTGATGTGGGATTTACTTAAAGATGTAACTACCATCAGGGGTAAAGGGAAGGGTTTATGCTTTCGTAAAGGTGACTATGGCGGTCTGAGACAGTTTTTAAATTAAAGTGGGACCAACTGATGATGCAATAGCAATAGCAAGAACAACATTTCCAACTAGGAAACATTGTTAAAGGCTTAGGCTTAAATGGATGTCAGATGCTAATGAGACCAGTGGGCAGAGAAGAAAAATGCGAGGGATGCATATAAATTATCCAGAAGCCTACGGCAGATATAAGCTAGTTGGCAGATTACGAGAAATCCTTGGCAAAGGATGCAAAGATTCTTTACTTGTGTAAACTCTAGAAGGAATTGGATGAATCAAAATGGTCCCCTTGATATCAATGGTTTGCCTGTTGACGATCCTGCTGAGATAGCTGACAAACTGAATGAGTATTTTGCATCTACATTCACGCATGAAGAATTCTAAAGGGAAGTGGAAGCTAGAAGTTTATCAAACCCTAACAAATGATTTTGTAATAACTGAGAGCAAAGTGGAGGAGAAGTTGTTGAACATAAACATAATGTGATCACAAAGCAACAAGATGCAATAAAATAATTTTGATATCATACACTTGGATTTCAGGAAAGTTTCTGATACTGTTGCACATAAAAGACTGCTATACAAATTTGAGCAGTATGGCACTAAGGGCAAGTTGCTGTTATGGATAAAGGGATCATTAAGTGGGAGAAGACAGAGCAGTAATCAATGGGCACTGCCCACTGTATACTAATGTTATTAGTGGAGTCCCCCAGGTTTCGTTGTTGGATCTATCATTGTTTTCTGTATTTATCAATGATATTGATGATGGTGTATCAGGCTTAATGTCCAAGTCTGCAGATGATATGAAGGTTATTAATGACAATATGCTGCAACAGGATCAAGAAAATTTTCGGCAGATGGGCTGAAAGATGAAAACTGAAGTTTAACATTGACAAGTGTTAAATACTGTATATGGGTAGCCCCATATACATCCAACAGGAAAATCCATCGATAATAATTTTGGCTTCCATCTGATTTAAGTTGGCAGTATTTAAAAATTTGAAGTGTATAAAAAATGTGGCAAAAGATAAAGAAGACAATACTCGGCCTATCAAATACCACTGTGAAGTCAACTTTTAAGCAGCCAAATTATGCAAAATTATAATTTTTATTTAGAATAATACAGCCTAAAGCAGCATTTCCCAAATTTTTTAGTCACAGAACACTTTTCATCTCATAACATATTCACAGAACACTTACGAAACACAAGTTTAGCAGGAGCCAAAGAACACTTTGTTAATATTTTTTACATATGATGCACTGTGCATCAGGAGCATCTTTATTTTCAACACATGTAAAGCCGAAATTCAAATAACTATCATTATACTTTCGTTTTGGTCTTTTATTAGTTGGTTCCTGTTTTTTCACTTCGGATTTTTGGAGAACAAAAGGCTGCAATTGTTCATTCTCACTTTGAAGCATCACAATATTGTGTTCGTTTTCATTGACCACAGTTGCACTACTATGGTCGATGAAAACAGAAGTTCCTTTTTTCAAGCATACTTCTCTATGCAAAGCCCGCAAAAATAGTGTTCTGAAGTCTATTTGATTATTAGTCTATGGCAGTATATTAATAACGGGAAAAAAACATTATGTTAAATATTATAATGATACAAAAGTGTACACTACAAATATGCAAAATTTATTTATTTTATTTTATTATTACAATTTTTCATGGAACACTTGTTCACATCTCACAGAACAAAGTTTGAGAAACGTTGGCCTAAAGGATAATTTTCGATCAAATAGCATTCTAAGAAATTTGACACCTACAGAATTAAAAGGAAACTCCAATATCTTCTCATCTCAAAAGGTAAAGACACCAAACAAAATGAGATACACTTAGATTTAGCAAACTTCACACACAAACTAATGAATTTAATCTATAAACACACTCAAATTGACAGCTGAGGAGGTATAACCTTCATTGGTGAGATTACAGAGCAACAGACATTACCCACAAATGAAAAGAAATCAAATATTAAATACAAATATCTTGTACACCATTATCTGTTACAAGGTTTATCCAACTTACAGAAAGAATAACGTATCCTGTTATCGTATCTCGCATGAACTCCGCGAAATATCGGATCTTTCTTGAACAAGTTCTACCAGGGTTACTTGACGATGTTCCAGCAAATGTGAGATGCAACATTTGGTTTCAACATGACGGGGCGCCTGCCCATTATGGAAGGTGTGTTCGTGACCATTTGAACAGGCATTTTGGGTGTCGATGGATTGGCCGTGGTGGACCCGTTGCCTGGCCCCCACGCTCACCTGATTTATTGAGCCTTGATTTCTTTCTGTGGGGCCCTCAAATCTATCGTGTATGAATCGCCTGTGGAGACGGAAATGGATCTCATGGCGAGACTCATCTGCACTGCTGCTACTGTCAAAGAAACTCCAGGTGTGTTCGATTGTGTCCGCCAATCCATGCTGCGTCGGTGTCACGCATGCATCGCGTCTCATGGTGGGACCTTCAAGCATCTGTTGTAACATCAAGAAATGCATCCATCTCTTACTCCATTGTTAATATTTTGTGAAATAAATGTTTGCCACTAATTACTGTCTTGTGTCATTTCTGCTTCTTGTGCCACTGCTACTACTTTCCCGTGATGTTTCTGGTTATGGGTTCCTATGCGATTCACATTCCTTTAGATGTTACCTACCTCCTCTAAACATTTGTACCAATATTTTTGAGACACCCTGTAGAAGGAATACAAGATATTTGTTGGTGCTATTGAGGCAGTGTTAGGGGGTTAGAAAACTGCTATCTTGGGAGAATGGCGATTATACCAATTCTGCTACTCATCAGGGCAACCTGAATGCAATGAACATAATTTTTAATCTATGCAAAAAGAAATCAAATAAAAAAATCCACTGAATAATTACTACATAGATAAGAATAAATTAAGTCATAAGATACTGGGCAAAAATCACTTATAATTAAAGGAATACCACAGGAACTAAAATTCACATTGGGTCAACCCAACCTGAAAATAATGGCAATCTTTCTTGTACTTAAAATCTTTTCCATTTTGTAGTACAGCTACAATCAAAAGTAATCTATCTTAGGCACCTAAGATAGATTAGATTCACAAGTTTCATAACTAAGAAAAATAGCATGCAAAAGTCAATCACAAAACTACAAGTTTTAAACAGTAATGAAAGCAGGAACTGCATCATTACAAACAACAGCAAATAATTCTCAAGAACAATCTTTTTGAGATTATTCTATACTCACATCACTAAATGCAACAGATCTGGCATGCTCTAACAAAAATAGAAAACTAATATATATATATATATATATATATTTTTTTTTTACATTCTCATTTATTGGTGAAGGACTCCTAAAATGCAATACAAGTTGTGCTGCAATCCCAATAAAAAAATAAAAAATAACTGTAAATGTTATAATCCTATCACTATCTACTCTGTACAAATTCATCTTTTCACAAACTGAAATTATTTAAAAGAAGAAATGCATTACCAATAAATAGCATATTAGATTGACAAAACTGTGCCAAACATTGCTTTGGTTAATTAAAGATTAATCTCAAAAGCTACACTTCAGCAGAAATCTAAAATTATAAATATATAATTTCAATTTAATATATTACTGCTGAAAGACATGGTTATTGGGAATACAAGTATTAATCTGAAAAAAGGACACCATTCTATTTGAGAAAAGTAGTGGGCGGGGTGAGGGATACAGTAAACTAAAGATATGGCTCACCGAAAAATACATTGCTCAATTTTTACTATATGCAAATAACTAATTTTTAATGTTTTCATTACCCCCTTCCCCTAATACTCCTGTTTGTGAGTTTTCCTCAGAGTAAATGGAATAAAAGGGGGAGGATTATGAAAACATCAAAAATTACTCACATTTACATATAGTAAATTTGTCACTTTAATCAATGTAATTCTCAATACCCCCCCACCACCTGCCTCTGAAGAAGATTTGCAAAAAGGGACTGTAATAAACCTCTCTTGTATGGCAGAATTAGATTTAATTATTCTCAAACTTCAATTTCAGTTTAACAAATTAAGATAAAAATGTACTAAATGACTCTTTTGGCATAGTTTTTGACTACAAAGGAAAAATGTCATACAGAATGATCGTCATAGAATTTAGGATAACTATCTAAATAAATGGCCACTAGTCATCAATTTTCTGTTGTTATTATATACATGGCAAAACAGAAGAAGTCACACATTGACATTCCCCCTTTAAATCTTGAATGGTATATTTAAAACTGCAGAGTTTTTTTAAAGTGTAGCTTTCGAGATTAAATTGTGTTTAAACTAGCAATGTTAACCTAAAGCTCATTGCCTGTGTGATAAGTAAAAATGCATAATGTAGAAGCCAAACATTATATTTCTAAAAAATATCAATAAGAAGAATATAATAACATTTTATTTTAATTACTGTTGCTTTCAGAGAAATTTTAACATTTACAAAAATATAAATAACACATCATGAATTGCTATTCATCAGGAATTAAATTAAAAGAACAAATTTTCAGGCTAACCATAATTTCTTCCTATTGCTCACCTGGAGGGGCTACCATTCGCTGCCATTTCTGAAAAAGTGTTGTTTTCAGGCAATCACGTGGACTAAGTGCATAAGCTTTATGCCGAGACATGAGCTCCTGCATTGGTTCCAGAATTACACACAGCTGAAAAATTAATAAATTTTACATCATTTTAAAATATGATTTGCCAACTTCTATTAAACAAAGCAAGAGTAACTTAAAAAATACAAAAGAAAATTGATATGAATATACAGCATTTATTTCAAAACAAAAGAACTCAAATTCTGATAGTAACTAGATAAAAATTTCCTGGTTTTATACATGTTTACATCTGCTTAAATTTGCATAAAGAATAACTTCCTCCATAAGCTTTACATAATTTGCAAAGCAGAGGGAGGGAGGGTTCTCAGCTTGGCCAGTCCTAGTACAGTGTTCAGGGAGAGGGAGGAGCAAAAGGGTAGAGTTCTGTTGTTTTGAAAGCGATAGTTTCCAGAGCCTGGTCAGGTCTAGGCAGATGTTGGCTCTAAGTGGTAAGGGAAATATGATTGGGGTGGGTAATTCTGGAAAGTAGGATAAAAATCATATTAGGTATCTTGAGTGAGAAAGCAAGAGTGAGTGGGTGACTTTAATTTCTTGGAAATCTTGAAAAAAAAAGTACACGAGCTAGAGTAGTTTCTTGAATCAACTAGTTGACTGCTATTTATTTAAACATTTTATAGAAAGCACAAGGGTATTGAATAATTCTCAACCTGATTCTCACAAAAGATCCAACGGAATCAAGAAAATCAAGAATATGACAATTCAGGAACTGATTGGGGGAGGGGTTTAAAGTCATAAAATGTACAAAATTTCTTTGGATACTGTGTAGTATCCAAAGAAATAATCAAAGGAAAGGGTCAGAGCTTTAATTACAGGAAAGGGGACTGAAATGGATTCAGGTTTTTTTTTTTTTGAGTTCTATTCACTGGAGATTCCGTCTTTGGATACCTTTATGTGGTTTGCAAATTTTAAAGAGGGCCACTTGAAACTTCAAAAACCAGTAATTACCCACAAACCAGATAGTGAAACTGATATTTCTTATGGGAAAAAGTCAACCAAATTTAACACAAGATTTGGGATTACAATGCATTTCAGATAAGATTGTGCTCTGCATCCTCACTGATGATCATGGAAAGTTCCTACATATCGGGATCTCTGTCAATGTGTTACTACTGACATGGAGGCACAGCCCACTCCTTTCAATAGAAGACTGCCTTATCTAAGGTACAAAAAGCAAGTCAGTCTTGATCAATGTGAAAATCATGCTGATTGTATTTTCTGACATTCAGAGAATTATTCATTATGAATTCGTCCCAAGCAATCAAAAAAAAAAAAAACCACAAAAGCAGGCTTGGGAGAATTGGTGCTTCCATCATGCAATGTTGCTACATACTTAGTGCTTTCCATTCTGTAGCAAAGCATCCCATCTGCTGTGCCTTATTTGCCATCCTCCCCCAAAGCTTAAACCTCAGTAAAAGGACAGAGATTTGCAATGAGGGATAAAAGTTGGACATTGCCCAATGTCTGAAACCAACTAACAAGTTCATAAAATGTGAACACCAAATAATACTGGTCAGATGCAGAACATACTGCTACTCTATATACAATTGCTACAATCCTTATTGGGACCACTTCAGTGTGTGTGTGTGTGGGGGGGGGGGGGGGGGCTAAGAAGAACAGAATGAGCCAACAAAGCAAAAATCTTATCTGTCTTTCTTTTATATGAAATGGGCACAACCATTTTTAACTGGGTAAACTGTATTGCAGTATGACCTGAAAAATGGCAGCTAACGTTTAATGCTATCAAACGTAACATACCAAACTTGGGAACAGAAAACCCAGAATAGTTTAGAAAACAGACAGATAAAAACTGAAGGATGATTTTATCAATGTGGCCTACCTTAGTAGGTAGAAGAAATCTATTTTGTAGAGATGTAACACATTTGATGTGTTACATCTCTACAAAACACATTATGATAGAGATATAACACATTATGATCAATGATATTAGTACAAGGATCTGTACTAATATCATTGATCATACACTTGCTGTTTCTGCTGCATGGCTCTTATACAGATATTTCCATCAGCACTGTTCTTCTGAATTGGCTTCTATAATTCCCGCTCTCTCTTTCAAAACAGTCTGAACACATGCCGCCACCAGCCAACATCCATTTACTGTCCAACTTCAAACTTACAGAACCAACTTTTCATCTTCCTCGTTTATTCATTCAACTGCCGTTTTCTGGAACAACCTTCCTTCATACATATTTCCTGAAAATTATAGTCTACAGAAGTTCAAGTTCAATGTCAACAAATACCTTCTTTCGTCTTCTCAACCTCCAACCGAAGCATGGTACTAAGTACTATAGGTTCTAATACCTCTCGTGTTTGGGGCTTACATATAAAAAAAAAAAAAAGCTTGCTTTCTTGCATCGTATGCCTCTACTAATGCTAAAAGGTTATAAAATGCATTATTCAGCAGCGAAAAAGCTTGGGTCTTGTTGACTGTATAGAAACAAAGCAATGGACAAGGGTAGAATGTTATTGTGAAAATGGCAAATTTACCTCAAAAAACCATTAATTTAATGAAACTTCATGCTTTATAGTGAAAAAAGTAGATGCTTTACTCTGCCTGGTCACTGTTTAATCCACTCTCTGAACACTAGGGGATAAACACTAATTACAGGAATGGTTCCATCCAATGCACCATTCACTTTCAGTTCAGAAAGTCAAACGCAGGGATCATAGGTTCTGCAATTTAGATGTCTCTCTGATTACGTTAGTAATAACTGATTCCTAGTCCTTGTGGTTTAAGGTAATCAGGTAACGCCGTGGTTTTCAAATTTTACGGTATTTGCTGCCTTTTCCATTTGCCGCCTACACGTTGATCACACAATTTCCCATGCTTCTGAGAGGCCCTGACACAGCTATGTTGTCAGGGCAGGAAGTGCATAAGGTATGTTCGCGTCAGACGGCACCTGGGATTTCTCCCATCTCCGCGGGCAGGGAGTGCAGTAGTACATGGACTGTGGTTAGTGCCCATGACTGCTAAATAAGATTAATGTTTAAAAATAGCATATGGGAACTCTCTACAACGAGCCACACAAATGTTGTTTATAGTCTGGCAGTCATGGCAGACTATAAACAAAAAAAAAAAAAAAAAAAATTTTTTTTTTGAGCAACTCAATTTGAAATTATTCAATTCACTTTTGACAAGTTCTAAACAGGAATTTCTTAACATACAGGTCATGATCCACTAGTGAGATGCAAATCTGAGTGGGTCATGAAATTTTATAAAGAACAAGGAGTCAACATCAACTTTACATCCTTCCTAAAATGAGGCCTCCACACCTGTATGCAAAACTCAAGGCATGGCCTGACCATTGCCTTATACAAAGGGATAATCATGTCTTTGTCTCTGCTAGCAAAATACCTATATATCACTGACCAAATTCCATGCCCTGCTCTGGCAGCCTGTCTGCACTGATCAGAGAACTTCATATCTGACTGCAGAATTACCCCCAGGTCTTTTTCATTCGACATCTCCCTGAGTGTAGTACCACACAGTTGGTATGTTTCTCTTGGGCTACTGCTACCCATATACAGTACATTGCATTTTTCAATGTTAAACATCAGATGCCACTTCTCAGCCCATCTGCCTAACTTTTCTAGATTTGCTGCAGTAGCTGTATGTTTGTTGTTTGGTTTTTTAGGAGCATTAGCAACTAAGGCCATATTGATCCGGGGATATGTGGTGGTCATTCACTGATCTTTCCGCATCCTCCATACTTGTTCGTCACGGGCTCGAACCCAGGTCTAATCAAGAAGCGTGTGTTATGCACTGCTGCTCCTGCCCGCCTGGCTATGGAGGCACAACTGCTGCAGTAGCATACTGTCATTAAAAACCCTACCAACCTTTGTATCATCTGCAAACTTGGATATTAAGTTTGACATACCTTCTCAATATCGCTGATGAAGGTATGTCAGTAGGTACTAGTAACATTAGTTCAAGTAGAGCAGAGTCCATACATTACCACTCTCTGCCATCTCACACTCAACCATCCCTTTATCCATTGCAGAAACTTGCCCTTAATGCCGCTACAATTTGTGCAGTAGTCTGCCATGTCCAACAGTATCAAAAGCTTTCCTGAAATCCAAGTATATGATATCAAAATTATTTTTTGCATCCAGGTACTTTGTGATCACATTGTGGTATCCAATGAAATGGGTCAGACAAGACATCCCCTTAACAAACCCATGCATATGTCTGAAACTATTACTGCAATCTTGTCTAGATGATCCTGTATTACCTCTTTAACCAGTGCCTCCATTATTTTTGCCCGGAACAGAACCTAAACTAACAGGTCTATAATTATTTGCATCACTCTTTGAATCTCCATTGTGAATTGGGGATACATTTATACATCCCAGTCCATGGGGACCTCCCCCTGACTCTAAGGATGCTCCCATTATGACTAGGGTTGTTGTTGTTGTTATTTGGTTTTTAGGAGCATTAGCAACTAAGGCCATATTGCTCCAGGGATATGCGGTGGTCATTCCCTGACCTTTCTGCATCCTCCATATTTGGTGGCTCACGGGCTCAAACCCTGGTCTAATCAAGAAGTGTGTGCTACGCACTGCTACACCTGCCCACTTGGCTACAGAGGTGCCTTATGGCTAGGGGGGTTTGATTACTTCCCTATAACTGGATAGATTATCTGCCCCAGGTGCCTTTTTCATGTTTAACTTAATTTCTCCTCCACTTGGCTGCTTACAAAATCAGTTCTAACTCCCTGTTAGAGTTTGATTAACTTGTGGCATTCCCCTCCTTGAATAACTCCTCATGTGTGAATGTAGATGCAAAATACTCATTCAGTTTATCAGCTACTTGAGCAGGATCATCAATAGTCAACCCATCTATGTTAAGTAGTCCAATCTGATTCATCCCTTTCCTTCTAGAGTTTACATAAATAAAGAACTCTTTGCATCCTTTGCCTGACTAACCTCCTTTTTGACTTGATTACAGACTAGCCTATATCTGCAGTAGCCTTCTGTGTTGCCCTATAATTTATATGCATCCCATTCATTATTCTTCTCTCCCATGAGCCTCATTAATTCATATGACATCCATTTAGGCCTGAACCTTCCGAGATTAAGTCCCTGAATTTAGAATTCACCATTCGTAATGTCATCAATTGATCTCACTGTATAGAATTTAAACTGTCTGAGACCACTATAGCCATCTTTATTAAAATAGAAACCCTCCCTTTTCCCTTGATGGTAAAGGGAAGGATTTCTTTAAGTAAATCCCACATCAGTACACTGTGATCACTGTCACCTAGTGCTTCCTTTATCTGCAAATTCTTAATGCATGAATCATGACTACACTGACAGTGGTAGAGAATGAAAAGGGCATAGGGCAATTGTGCAGACAGATATGAAGTTTACTAAGCAACGCAGGCTATTTGCAAGAGTAGCTCACAGTGTCTTGTCAATGATATACAGGAATTTTTCTAGCAGGAATAAGAAAGTGATTATCCACTTGTATAAGGCAATGGTTAGGCCACACCTTGAGTATTGTATACAGGTCTGGAGGCCTAATTTTAAGAAGGATGTAGAGCTGATGGAATGAGTTCAGAGAAGGGCAACAAGATTACTGAATGGAACAAAGGGCTGCTCTAACGAAGAAAGGCTTAAGTTTTGCAAATTACAGTGTCTGGAGACTACGCACCTCTCAGGCATCAGCATCAAGGTGTATAAAGCGTTGAATGGTTTGAGCATGCTCAGTGCTGATGGGATTCTTCCTCTCGCTCAGAATAATCGCCTCAGAGGACATAAATTCAAATTGAAGAAAGACAGTTGTAAGATAGATGTGCGGAAGTCTGCCTTTAGTCAGCAGGTGGTTGATTTCTGGGACAAACTTCCATCTGCCATTGTAGAAGTTGATATCTTAAACAGATTCAAGGTAGAACTAGATAAACATTTTGAGCATGTGGGTGGCCGAAATGAGAAGGTTTTTTGGTTGATGCCATACAGGGTGTCTCAAAAATATTGGTACAAACGTATAGGGGAGATAGGTAACATCTAAAGGAATGTGAATCGCATAGGAACCCATAATCGGAAACGTCATGGGGAAGTATTAGCAGAGGCACAAGAAGCAGAAATGACACAAGACAATAATTAGTGGTAAACATTTATTTGACATAATATTAACAATGGAGTACGAGATGGATGCATTTCATGATGTTACAACAGATGCTCGAAGGTTCCACCATGAGACGCGATGCATGCGTGACACCTACGCAGCATGGATTGGCGGACACGGTCGAACACACCTGGAGTTTCTTTGACAGTAGCAGCAGTGCAGACGAGTCTCACCACGAGATCCATTTCCGTCTCCACAGGCAATTCATACACGATAAATTTGAGGGCCCCCCACAGAAAGAAATCAAGGCTCGATAAATCAGGTGAGTGTGGGGGCCAGGCAACAGATCCACCGCGGCCAATCCATCGACACACAAAACGCCTGTTCAAATGGTCACGAACACACCTTCCATAATGGGCAGGCGCCCTGTCATGTTGCGTCTCACATTTGTTGGAACATTGTGAAGTAACCCTGACAGAACTTGTTCAAGAAAGATCCGATATTTAGTGGAGTTCATGCTGGATGGTAACAGCATGAACCGGGCTGACTAAGCAGTCACCGATCATACCTCCCCACACATTTATTGCAAAGCGATGTTGTCGCATGGGGGCGCACACCGTATGGGTTGTTGTGAGCCCACACATGAGCATTGTGCTGATTGAATAAGCCTTCCCGAGTGAAATAAGCCTCATCCCTGACCAAGACATATTCTGGAAAATTCAAGTCTTGAACACTTTCTTGGAGAAACCACTGCGCAAAAGCCACACGTGCAGGATTATCTTGGGGGAGTAGCAACTGAACCCTTTGGAGATGAAAGGGGTGTAAGGAATCGTCGTGCCAGACACGCTGTACACTGCAACGAGACACTCCTAAGGCAGAGGTAATGGCATGTGTGCTGGTAGTAGGATTATTCTGGATGGCATTCAACACACTTTCTTTCACAGCGGGAGTTCGCGTCGAACGTGGTCTGCCCGCACTACTCCTGTTACCTCTAAATGACCCAGAATCGTACAAATTTTGATGCACATGCACAAACAAACGGTGGTCTGGTACATGTCTGTCTGGGAAGCGTTCTCCATAAATTCGTTGAGCAGCTTGTCCATTGCCCTCTGCTAATCCATACGCTAGGTGCATGTCTGCCAGCTCACGGTTCGTATATCGATGCATGCTCTTCGTGCAGCGACTACTGGTTGAATGAGTAAACCAGAAATTTTCCCTCTCGCAAACTGATGAACAGCGCTGTCTACCAACTGATGGTGATGTTTACGGTTATGGGTTCCTATGCGATTCACATTCCTTTAGACGTTACCTACCCCCCCCCCAAACGTTTGTACCAATATTTTTGAGACACCCTGTATAAGCTTGCTTTCTTGCATCATGTGCCTTTACTAATGCTAATCACTGCTGATAATCAGATCAAGAGTATTACCCCCCCCCTCTGGTTGCCCCTTGAGCATGTTGCTGTAGAGAACAATCCTCCCATTAATCCACATAAGTCTTGCTAGCGTGCAAGTGACCAACTCACAAGTTCCAGTCAATATCTGGAAAGTTAAAATCCCCCCATTCAAGTCATTCGGATTTACTGGCCCACTATTTCTCTGCTCAACTGTTTGTTTTATTCATAGTCATTAGGCCTATAAGACACTCGCACTCTCCTTTTCCCTTTCTCAGTGTTTATGTCACACCAAACTGACTCAACATTGCACTGTCCACCCATGTCAACTCGATGCACTTCCTTAGATTTATAGGTTTCTTAACTAACACATTAACCCCTCCTACCTTCTTACCATGTCATTCCTTTCTGTACACATTGTACTGCTCAAATTCCAATTACGCATTCCTTATATCTGTTTGACACCATGTCTCTGATATCCCAACAATATCTGCCTTTGATGCCTTGATCAGCACTTTAAATTCATGAAATTTATTAACTATACTTCTAGCATTGGTGTACATGCAAATATACCTGCACCAGTTCGTACTCCTGGTTACCCTAAGCTTTGCACAATCTCTCCAGGGCCAAACTGATTGTCAAGGCTCACATCATATACTCCCTCCTATCGTGCCTATGCAGAATTGCAGACACTTTCAAATTTAACCCTAGCTCACGGCTTTTTTTCAGCATTGACTTGTACTCTTTAAGTGAATCTGCAGATCTTTTACTCTTAAGGTCATTAGTGCTAATGTGTACAACAATATCACCTTTTGTGCTCTTAAAAGATGATATCTGCCCTGCAAGGTCATCAACTTTCGCCCCCTGGCAGACATACCCTGGTCCCGTTCCCCCTATCCTTTTTTCATAATATATTCCTAGTCTCTCTCTCTCTCTCTCTGACAATAGCGTCACCAACAATAACTACTTTCTGTGGGACCAGCATATTCTGCTTTGGAGATTGCTGCTGTGTTGCCTCATGCACAGGAGTGAGTCCTGGTGCTCAGTGCCTGATGGGACTCTCATTAATTTCTTCGAGGGCATCTACCGTGCACCACAAACTCTCATAGATGCCCATCAGAACACTGAGTTGGCACATAATTTCTTCACAGTCTCTGCACTTAGCACACACAAAGACATCCTCCTTGGCTAGATCACATCTTGTTCTAGAGAAGGTCTGCAAACATTTTATACTGGTTCTTAGTCCCATATAACCTGGTTTCACATTACATGAGATTTTTTAGGAACGAAACTACCATGTTATGTGAGGATTACCTGTATATATAAAAAGAAATGAAAAAAAAAAAAAAAAAAAAAGTACAAAATATTTAAAAGCAAAAAAGGTATTAGAACCTATAGTAATACTTAGTACCGTGCTTGGGCTGGAGGTTGAGAAGACAAAAGAAGATATTTGTTAATATTAGACAACTTCTGAAGACTAATTTCCCGGAAATACATATGAAGGAAGGTTGTACCAGAAAATGGCAGTTGAATGAATAAAAGAGGAAGACGAAAAGTTGGTTCTGTGAGTTTGAAGTTGGACAGTAAATGGATGTTGGCTGGTGGCGGCATGTGTTCGGACTGTTTTGAAAGAGAGAGAAATTAGAGAAGCCAGTTCAGAAGAACAGTGCCCATGGAAGTATCAGTAGAAAAGGCATGCAGCAGAAACAATGTCTATGAGATAGTGAGTGGAGAGAGACTGTTAGAGATGAGTCATTAATTAACCTAACTGTCCTCTTCTGAATGGAACCTAGAAGCCTGAGAGAGATTTTGGGAGAACTGCCCCAGATGTGGGAACAATATTCCATGGTAGGGCAGATTTGTGATTTGTACAGAGTGAAACAGCTGTTTGGAAGAAAAGTAACCCCGAGAGCAAAAGAGAAAACCAAGTTTTTTTAGATGCAGAGGAAGCAATATTTGTAATGTGCCCGTGCCAAGAGAGATTAGTAGTCAGGGTAATCCCTAAAAAGAGATATATCATCTTGCCTAGAAATCGGAGTGTCACCAAAGATTAGCACAGGAGCAGAAGAATCCTTTTTGCGAGACATAAGACAAGACTGAGTTTTAGAAGGATTGAAATAAACTAAGTTGTCTTTGCCCCACTGGAAAATTACCTGCAGATTGGCATTTAAGGAATTAGTAGTGGATATTCGAGAATTTGAAGCTGATTGAGCAGGGCAAGGTTTCTCAAAATGGAAAGTAATGTGCTATCATTGGCAGAACTATGGATAGGATTTCCAGTCAATGGAAGAAGGTCATTAATATACAAGAAGAAAAGAGTGGGGGGAAGAACTGAACATTGGGGGACCCCAGCATTAGTGGAGAAGTCAGAAGACAGAGAGCCATCTACCATCACCCTCAGTGAGCATTCAGAGAGAAAACTGGATAACCAATTACTAAAAACAGTTGGCAAATTATAAGATGAAAGCTTTTAGAAGACCTTTATGCCAAACACGATCAAAAGCCTTTGAGATGTCAAGAGCAACTGCTTGTGTTTCACCGAACTTTTCAATTGAATTTTTCCATAAATGTATAACACAAGCCAGAATATCACAAGTGGATAGACACTGATGGAATCCACGCTGTTGATCACAAGGAAGATTTCTAGATAATTTAAGAGTTGGCGGTTAGTTGATTTCTCCATTACTTTAGAAAGAGTAGAAGTAATTGCAATGGGATGATAATTGAATGGGATGGATTTGTCATCCTTTTTAGGAACCGGCTGGATATAGGCAAATTTCCAAGCAAAAGGATAAACACCTTTGGAATAAGAAAGTGAAAAAAATGTTGAAAAGAACAGGAATAAGTTCAGGAGCACCGGGTTTTAAGAACAAGTGGAGAAACACCATCACGACCTGGAGCTTTCTGAGTATCAAGTTTTCATCATTCTGACATCCTTTTTATGGAAGACCACATGAGGCATTGAATGGAGCATGTTGGGAATGGTGAGAGGTGTTGGAAGAAAAATGGGATGCTAGCAAGTCAGCGTTATCCTTGGCTGAAGTGACAATAGAACCATCTGGTTCTATTGTCACTTCATGTTGGCTGTATGGTTAGGATTGTCCAGTATTCTTGTAGGTAAATGAACAATCTGTGTGAAGTCATTATTAATTGCAAAAACCTCAGCATCTCGACCAGCTGGGTCAGTGTGAGTAGAAAACGGAAGTCAGCTGGAGTTGTGAACATTAAAATCACCAAGGAAAAGTACCTCCCTGTTATGAAAGTTGGACTGGAGAAAGTAAAGTTGCAAAGAGAGGAAGTCAAAGAGCTCTAAGTGATTAGTGGAGTTGGGAGAACGGTAGAGACAACAGATGAATCTGACAGAATGAGGCAGAGAAAGATTTTAAGCCAGAGAAGATCAAAAAGAGGAGAATCCAAATTACCAAGTCTCTGACAGGGAATATCAGAATGGACATAAGAACAAGTACCACCTTTGAGGCAAAAAAAATCATACAGGGAAAAATTTGGCCAACTGAGATGAGCAATAGTTGAATCAACCGATAATCGAGATTCTGTCAGAAAAAGTACATGGGGTTTGGAAGGCTGCAAGTGGAAATGGACATCACTGAAATTAGAACTGAGACCACGTATATTTTTGAATTGAATTTGGAAGTGCTTTGGAGGTTTAGATCTTTTCGCAGATAAACTTGCTCCATAGTTTGACAATTCATGGTGTATTCAATAGTAAGAAAAAGTGGGTGGGACATGCTGTATGAAGTAATGAACCTTTTGGCTATACCGTACACATGGTAAGAATATACCCAGATCCTTGACAATGCCCCCTGCATACACACTACTCGGACTTCCTCCAGTCACTATCTGGCAGCGTAGAGGTAGCAATATTATACACTAGCTGATCCCGAAGCCTCCTAGAGAGTTACCAATAGGTGGTCTGGTGTACTAACTAGCGGCCAGCCTGCGAACACCGTTTTAGAGCTGTACCCTTGAAATGTAAGAAAGATTGGATCTCGCCATGATGTCGATCATAACCTCAAAAGTAATCAGTCTTACTTCATGACAGAAGAGATGGGGAACGGTTGAACTTAGCTCTGGAGACTAAACATGGGTTCCACCACTTCAAGCCTTCAATAAGCAAAGTGGTGGTATTGCACCAGTTGATGAGAATCATCTACCACCTAGTATTGCCTGGTAACACAGAGGGGCAGCATTCCTCCATGTGGCGTGGGCGCCAACACCTCGACCCTTGCTTACATTGGTTCACACCTGGGTAGTCACCCACAGTATGCTTGCAAGTGGGGTTTTACCCAGGTTTACTAACAGTCTCACCATCGTGAAGGAGTAAGCAGAGGATTTGGCTGTCACAGCCTGTCCGGACTTTGCCGAAATTGGGTCCACTTGACTTGAGTGTCACCCGAATATTAGTTCTGTCAGCATTTTAGACTCCCAGGTAGCAAGTACAACTTGTCTGGCATATCTGAGAGAATGTCTATGATGACCTCAAGAACCACTTGGCCTTTACAGTCATGTATTTATCACACAGTTACTATGTAGAGTCAAGGAAAACCCCCAGTGCTGTTTGTCATGAAACACTATACTATGTGCATTATCGCTGATCTTTGTGCATTATGTTCTATTAATAATTTTCAAATAGCAATTTCTTTTTGATGTGAAAACATTTTTGGTGGCAACATGAATTTTTCACAATTTTGCAATTCAGAAATGACGTCATTTCTGTTTCATAACATAGAAAAACAGTCGGGTAGAGGAGATCGTGCAAAGGATCATGGGAGGAGACCTTGAATATGCTCAAAGCTGGCATAAACCAGCTGGTTGCAGAAAACATTTGATTCAGAGCATACCACTTAGATGGTTTTGGGCTAACAATGCTACCCGTGGCAGAAACCTTTTGGTATCCAGAGAATTGGATATCTTGAGGGCAGTGTGCACAGTAGTTCTATCTACTGTGCACCAGATGAATGTAGGTGTTACAGTACCTGTCTATATTACTGAAGCCGTTGTATATTTCCATCAAGAGGCGAATCAAACATTTTCAGTTTATGATTCGCCAGCAAGATCATGCAAAGGATCATGGGAGGTGATCCTTGATGTGTTCAGAGCTGGCATAGACCAGCTTGTTGTGGTAAAATGGGTAACCATTTCCACCCAGGGCAGAAACCTTCTTGTAACCAGAGATATGGATATCTTGAGGGCAGTGATCTTGGATGTGCTCAGAACTGGCATAAACCAGCTCTGAACACATCCAAGGTGATTACATTGCAGGTGCTTCAGCCTGCAATGTATTACTGAAGCAGTTGTATATTTCCATCAAGAGGCAAATCATAAACGTTTTCCCCCAACCAGCTGGGCCAGTCAAGAATATTTGAATCAGTTTGTGATTGGGAAATAACAGACTCTAAATTACATGCTTGTCATTGGCCATTCTCATTAAGTTGCAGAAGTCCTTGTTGGTCATCAAGTTTTCATGTTTCTTTGCAACTGTGCTAGGTGGGTTGTGTGTGTGGAGAGCTTTAGATCCTCTGTCATTTCATTTTTTAGATGATTGTAAAAGTTTCAAAAGGGATCTTCTCGCAGTTGTGTTACAAGGCTATGCAGGTCATTACTGCATGCTTCATCAGGGTCACCATCGTCATTGTCTTGTACTACATGTTCTGATCATTTTACAAATGTCCAAGTCCAATTCATACAATTTACGATCTAGAATTATCTCTTCGCTGTCATCATAGATCTTTACATACGTCACCTCTGAGAGTATCTCTGTTTCCTCACTGAAAAATGGAATGTGCAGCATTACCATCTCACACTTACACTTGTCGAGATTCTGAGCCAAGCCATAGTTTCGATAGCGTATTATGTGCAGATCTCATTAGCACTGCATGTGTAATTTGCGACAAAGCATGACAGAATAACATGATAGTATTATTGTAACAATACAAATACTTGTATTGTTTCAATCATACTAGCCAACCAATGGCTACAATCAAATGGGTAATTAGGCTATTGGCCTAACCTCTTCTGAACGTTGATTCGGTAGAATAAGCAGTGGGCATGTGTATCCTATTTATTACTAACATGATTCGGTAGAGTAAGTACCGGGCATGATAATAATTACATTGTTCGTGATTTTGGTTCTAGCTGTTCGAAATTTAGTAGGTGTCATCAAAGATAAAACATCTTTCGTGCGTACAGGGTACACACGCAATTTTTTATTTTACATACTGCCAACACTACCATAAATGTTGTGTGACAGTATCGTTTAAAATATGACTCAGCTGAAACAATAAACACAATATTAATAAGAACAATTTTTTAAACTTACTAAAGGATCTAAACTATCACCTGTACCCCCTCTCTTACTATTCTGAAAAATAATAGAAGTATTTATTTTAGTTAACATATGAAACAAAACCGTTCTAGGTTTAGAAGAACAGCATGTCCCTTGGGTTCCCAAAATTTTAACACGAATCAGAGTATGCTTAGTCTCTTTTGATATCCTAGTCTTATATGTAGTATCAAAAGACAGAGCTTTTTTCAAAATAAAACAATCTTAATTTACATGTTTTAAATTTACATTTAACTTCAGAGACAATTGTTTCAATTATTATCATATTTAAATTTTTACTATTATAGGAGGTGACCACCAGGTATTTAATCTAGACTATAACTAATACTGTAATAAGAAACATTTTTACATTCAACAAAACATCCTGTTTAAAAAGGTAAGTTCTAAAGAAAAAACATTTCCAAAACGTTCAGTTGAAAATATCCGTGTTTTTTAAAACTTTTCTGTGAATCTCCACTATATCTTTCTTCAATGCTCAGAGAAAGTTTTCCAACCATTGTTCAAAAATACAAAAATCAAGTTGCTTATTTTCTCTCTTTTAATGAACAGTTATACGATGAAACAAATTTTTTCACTTGTAGAATACCTGTTGGATTCCTGAATAACATTAAAGTATCTTGAAACAGCAATATTCTTTATAACTTTTATTTTTAACAAAAAGTTTTACTTTTAAAATATCTTCAGACAATCATGTTCCAAAATGAAATTATTAACGAAAGTCGCTTTCAAATTAATATTCTGCCAATGTTCATTTGAATAATTCATCAAATTGTTTACTTTCCATATCAGGCAGAAATAACAAATTTTTCTTAAGGAGAACTTTCACAGCAACAGAAATAACTGTATTTCACTTTTGCACAAATTTTCAACTTTTAATTCACACACAGTTGTAGAATAAACACACAATCTCCATAAACTCTTCCCAATACCTCTTTTATCAATAAAAACTCTTCAAATATTTCCAGCATTGGTAATTTTCAAAACAATTAGCATTAGCATTAGTAGAGGCATTTGATGCAAGAAAGCAAGCTTATGCAGCATCAGCCAAAAAAAAAAAAAAAAAAAAACCCACTTCACCCCTCAGTTCGTTCAAAATACCTGTCCAGCTGAGCCTTAAACTTATTTAGGCTATCAACCTCCACCACAAGGGATGGCAGTCTGTTCCACCAACCAACCACCTGCTGGCTAAAGCCAAATTTCCGCACGTCTATCCTACATCTGTCTTTCCTCAATTTGAATTTATGCCCTCTCAGGTGATTTTTCTGAGCTAGAGGAAGAATCCCATCAGCATTGAGCATGCTTAAACCATTCAAGGCTTTATACACCTCTATCAGATCACCTCGCTGGTGCCTAGTCTCCAGACACGGTAATTTGCAAAACTTAAGCCTTTCCTCGTAAGAGCACCCCTTTGTTCCATTCACTAATCTTGTTGCCCTTCTCTGTACTCGTTCCAGCAGCTCTACATCCTTCTTGAAATGAGGCCTCCAGACCTGTATACAGTACTCTAGGTGTGGCCTGACCATTGCCTTATACAATGGAATAATCACCTCCTTATCCCTGCTGGAAAAATTCCTGTATATCATTGACAATACTCCATGAGCTACTCTTGCCACCCGTCTGCACTGCTCAGAGAACTTCATATCTGCCTGCACAATCACCCCCAAGTCCCTTTCATTCTCTACCACTGTCAGTGTAGTACCACAGAGTTGATACGTTGCCCTGGGGTTGCTGTTTCCCATGTGTAGTACTTTACATTTGTCAATGTTAAACTTCATTTGCCACCTCTCAGCCCATCTGCTCAACCTTTCCAGATCCTGTTGCAGCAGTGTAGTGTCAGTAGTGTCCTTGACAACCCTGCCAACCTTTGTATCATCTGCAAACTTGGACATTAAGCTTGATATACCATCATCAATATCATTTATAAATACAGAAAACAATAATGGACCCAACACTGAGCCCTGAGGGACTCCACTAATAACATTAGTCCACGATGAGCAGTGTCCATTGATTACCACTCTCTGTCTTCTCCCACTCAACCACCCCTTTATCCATAGCAGCAATTTGCCTCCAATGTCACACTGCTCCAATTTGTGTATCAGTCTTCCATGTGCAACAGTATCAAAAGCCTTTCTAAGATCCAAGTATATAATATCAAAGTTATTCCCTGCATTCTTCAAACAGGCCTCTGAGGTTGGGTATATTCATACTGTAGTTTTTAGTGTTTTGCACCAACCTTGCGTAGAAATAAAAATAAAAACACCAAGGAAACTGAACTTTTGATAACTGTGTTTATAATAAATTACAATAACCTGTATTTACAATAAATTTAACTTTACAATAAACTATACATATGAATTATTAAAATCTGCTACGTTACAATCAATAAAATGCATTAAAATATACTAGATTAAAAGCGATAAAAATCGTAGCTTTCAAAGGCTCCAGCCTTCTTCTTCAGCGGTGTTTTCTTGTTCTGCAGTACATCTTTAAATATCAGTAGGTTAATGGTACTCCTCACGTGTTTTCATTCACACGTGTTCCGTTCTCTTGCGTTGTGGAACCGGAAGTGGCTCGAGCGGAAGTCATACGGAACCGTTCATCCCTTCTGAGGATAGTGGTCTCAAAGATGGGATGAATCCGCGTACCTCTATCTCTATTAATGTTGTAGAACAAATCTGCAAACTCTCGAGCCACTTACGGTCCCAGAACTTATGCGCCCGATCGGTGATGATAGCATCGTCCGGGGAGATCTGGTGTTGCTTCTCCCAAAAATGCTCGGCCACGGCGGACTTGCCATATTCCGCATTTCTTATTGCCTTAGTGTGTTCCCCCAGACGATCTTTAAGACGGCGTTTTGTTTCCCCTACATAACATTCCCCACAATCCGGGCATCTAATGCTATATACGACCCCACTTGTGTTCTCTTTTTGAATGGGGTCTTTAACCTGAGACACGATTGTGTGCAGCCTCCGCCCTGGAAGCTGCACACAACGTGTCTGGTACTTTCTTAGTATTCTAGCTATATGATCAGTCAAACCCGGATAGTAGGGAATGTATGCAGTGGCTATTGGTGTAAAAGGCTCGCCTCTCCTCTGATTTCCTTTAACATATTTCTCTATAATCCTCTGGGGGTAACCACATTTTGCAAGATCCGTCGTGACCCGTTCATACTCTAACTTTCTATCATCGGAGGTACTGCAATGTGATTTTGCTCTATCAACTAAAGTTCTTATCACACTGTTCCTATGATCATCTTCAAATTTGTTCATCTTCAAAGGGTAGCTTTGCTTGAAAGCCTCGTGGAATGAGATTATGCGTCTTGCATCGATGGGCAAACCTCCTTCCACGCATAATCTCATTCCACGAGGCTTTCAAGCAAAGCTACCCTTTGAAGATGAACGAGTATTTAACATTACCAAGTGGTATCAAAAGAAGATCCTTAATATATGGATCGAAAAATTACATAACAATTTATACCACATTAGGAGAGGTAAAAGGCAGTGCTTGGATAAGATAAATGACAAGTTGACTCCGATACACTTAGCAGGAGTGGTTAGTGTGGTAGCAGCTAAAGCAAAACAAATTTCGGACAGTTATAGACGGAGACAAATGGGGAAGTTTGACAAGCTTAGAGAACAAACCAAGCTTAGGGGCAATAGTGATAGCACCACCAAGGATTTTGTGGTGAATATGAGCAATAAACAATTAACTAAAGAGCAATTGGAGGTTCTAAATTTAGGACCGAAATTTGCCATGGTACCGCCCAGATTACCCGTTGCAGAAGTAGCAATGGGCGTGGAAAGGGCTATAAACAAACTTCCCGAAGCTACAGCTAATGAAGTTCGAGTAAAAGTAGCAGCGATCCTAAGTCAAGCTAAAGATGCCTCCTCCAATCTTAATGTGAAGCAAAAATTAGCGCTAAGAAGCCTTAAACAAGATGATAGCATCGTAGTCCTACCCGCGGACAAGGGCAGAGCAACTGTGGTTCTTGATAAGGAAGCATATAGAATTAAAGCGTTGGGTTTATTGGAAGATCAGATGACTTATAAAGTTATTCAGAAAAGTCCACTTCTTAGTTTGGAACGGCAAGTAAACAGAATGGTGCAGGGTTGGCTTAAGTCTAACAAAATTTCTAAGGAACAATATTGGATGTTGCACGCTACAGGTAGCCAAATGCCAAGATTTTATGGCTTGCCTAAAATTCACAAAGTAGATGTGCCACTTAGACCCATAGTCTCATTTATAGGCAGTCCAACCTATGCACTTTCTGGTTTCTTAGCCAAATTATTATCCCCACTAGTGGGACTTTCAGAATACAGTATTAAAGATAGTAAAGAATTTGTGCAGTTTATTAGAAGCCAACCCATAGAAGAGAATGAAATCATGATCTCTTTCGACGTGAAATCGCTATTTACATGTATTCCGATTGAGCATGGGGTGCGGTGTGCACACATGACGTTACAGAGGGACACCACCCTAAATACTAGAACGCAGCTAAAGCTGGAGGATATTGAGAAAGGAATAGAGTTATGCCTCTCAAGCACCACTATGGTATTTGACAATACTATGTATAAGCAGGTTAATGGTACAGCCATGGGCTCCCCCATTAGCGCAATTATAGCTAATTTAGCTATGGAGGAGCTCGAGGCCAGAATATTTAATGCTAGTATTCTCCCTATGCGCCCCTGGAAAAGGTATGTGGATGATACGTTTTCAATTATTCGGAAGGGGAGTGAAGATCAGGTGTTGATTCTTAAATGACTTCTCCCCATTCATACAATTTACATCGGAGGTGGAAGAAGGAGGGGTTTTGCCGTTCCTAGATGTGTTGGTCTGTAGGGAAGATCGACAGCTAAAGACTAGGGTATATAGGAAGTCCATGTGTAAAGGGCAGTATTTGCATTACAGCTCAGCTCAGACCAACCATCATAGGAACAGTGTGATAAGAACTTTAGTTGATAGAGCAAAATCACATTGCAGTACCTCCGATGATAGAAAGTTAGAGTATGAACGGGTCACGACGGATCTTGCAAAATGTGGTTACCCCCAGAGGATTATAGAGAAATATGTTAAAGGAAATCAGAGGAGAGGCGAGCCTTTTACACCAATAGCCACTGCATACATTCCCTACTATCCGGGTTTGACTGATCATATAGCTAGAATACTAAGAAAGTACCAGACACGTTGTGTGCAGCTTCCAGGGCGGAGGCTGCACACAATCGTGTCTCAGGTTAAAGACCCCATTCAAAAAGAGAACACAAGTGGGGTCGTATATAGCATTAGATGCCCGGATTGTGGGGAATGTTATGTAGGGGAAACAAAACGCCGTCTTAAAGATCGTCTGGGGGAACACACTAAGGCAATAAGAAATGCGGAATATGGCAAGTCCGCCGTGGCCGAGCATTTTTGGGAGAAGCAACACCAGATCTCCCCGGACGATGCTATCATCACCGATCGGGCGCATAAGTTCTGGGACCGTAAGTGGCTCGAGAGTTTGCGGATTTGTTCTACAATTAACATTAATAGAGATAGAGGTACGCGGATTCATCCCATCTTTGAGACCACTATCCTCAGAAGGGATGAACGGTTCCGTATGACTTCCGCTCGAGCCACGTCCGGTTCCACAACGCAAGAGAACGGAACACGTGTGAATGAAAACACGTGAGGAGTACCATTAACCTACTGATATTTAAAGATGTACTGCAGAACAAGAAAACACCGCTGAAGAAGAAGGCTGGAGCCTTTGAAAGCTACGATTTTTATTGCTTTTAATCTAGTATATTTTAATGCATTTTATTGATTGTAATGTAGCAGATTTTAATAATTCATATGTATAGTTTATTGTAAAGTTAAATTTATTGTAAATACAGGTTATTGTAATTTATTATAAACACAGTTATCAAAAGTTCAGTTTCCTTGATGTTTTTATTTTTATTTCTACGCAAGGTTGGTGCTAAACACTAAAAACTACAGTATTATTCCCTGCATCCAGTTCTTTTGTGACTGCATCATAGTATCCAATCAAGTTGGTCAGGCAAGACTTCCCCTTAACAAAACCATGCTGTGTCTGAGCTATAACTGAAGTCTTGTCTAAATGATCCTGCAGTGCTTCTTTAACCAGTGCCTCCATTAATTTTCCTGGAACAGAAGTTAAGCTCACAGGTCTATAGTTACTTGTGTCAGCCTTTGATCCTCCTTTGTGAATTGGGGTCACATTTGCACATTTCCAGTCTATGGGTACCTCCCCTGAGTCCAAGGAAGCTCTCATAATTATGGCTAAGGGTTTGCTTACTTCCTTTGCTGCTTCCTTTAATATAACTGGATAGATCCCATCCACCCCGGGTGCCTTTCTTGTGTTTATCTTCAACAGTTTCTCCTCCACTTTACTCCCAGTTATTTCAAGATTCTGTAGCTTACTGCTAGAGTTGAATACACCTCTAGCATTCCCCTTGCTGAATAACTCCTCATGTGTGAATGTCGATGCAAAATATTCATTTAGTTTGTTAGCTACCTGAGCAGGATCATCAACAGTTGACCCATCAATATCAAGTGGACCAATCTGGTTCATCCCCTTCCTTCTAGAGTTTACATAAGTAAAGAACTGTTTGCTGTTTTTCTTTGCATCCCTTGCCAAGGATTTCTCGTAATCTGCCTTCGCCTGCCTAACCTCCTTTGTAACTTGGTTGCATATCAACTTGTATCTATCATAGGCTTCTGTGTCATGTGTTAATTTGTAAGTATCCCATGCATTTTTCTTCTCTGCCATATGCCTCATTAGTTCATCTGACATCCATTTTGGCCTAAACCTTGAACAATATTTCTTAGTTGGTATGTAAAGCCTAGTAGCTTCCAAGATATGTTCTTTGAATGCTTCCCATTTTGAATTTGCTGTTGGTAACATCATCAGTTGGTCCCACTGTATAGAATTTAAATACTGTCTCAGTCCATCGTAGTCGCCTTTACGGAAGCAATAACCCTTCCCTTTACCCCTAATGGTAGTTACCTCTTTCAGTAAATCCCACTTCAGCACACTGTGATCACTGCCACCTAGTGGTTCATTTATCTGCAGATTCTTAATGCATGAAGAATCACTGCTGATAATCAAATCAAGAGTATTACTCCCTCTAGTTGCCTCCTGAACATGCTGATGTAGAAAACAATCATCCAATAAATCCACAAAAGCCCTGCTAGTGTGTGAGTAACCAGCCCCCAAATTCCAGTCAATATCTGGGAAATTAAAATCTCCCATTATAAGACTCTCTGATTTACTGGCCCACTCTATTTCCCTGTACAGTTCCTTATTATACTCATCAGAGTCATTAGGCCTATAGCACACTCCTACTCTCAATTTTGATCTCCCAATGCTTATGTCACACCAAACTGACTCAACACTGCACTGTCCAGCGATGTCGACTGGCTTCACTTCCTTGGTTTTTATGTGTTTCTTAACTAATAGCATAACCCCTCCCCCCTTCCTATCCTGTCTATCCTTTCTGTAGACGTTGTACTCCCCAAATTGCAGTTCTGCATCCCTTATATCTGTGTGACACCACGTCTCTGATATCCCAACAATATCTGCCTTTGATGTTTTGAGCAATACTTCAAATTCATCAAATTTATTTACTAAACTCCTAGCATTGGTGTACACGCAAGTATACCTGCACCTGTTTCTGTTCTTAGCTACCCTAACACAACCCATGTGTTTATTTGTACCGCAATGGCTCCCAGCAGTCTCTGAAATACCATGCATCTTGTTTTTCAGGCTTCTGCTCATTCTAATAGAAGCAGTGCAAGAATCTCTTTCACCTCTGCCAGTGGCTACTGTCAATCTATTGGTCTTTGTCTCCCCCCAAGCTAGCAGTTTTCCGACCCACCTAACACTGCCTCGATAGCATCAGCAAATATTCTTGCACCCTTTCTATTTAAGTGTATCCCATCCCTGTAGAAGCAATCTCTCCTGTTAACAAGTACAGTCCAGGCTGAAAAAAATTCTACCCCTTGAGCCTTGCACAATCTTTCCAGGGCCGAATTGATCGACAAGGCTCTCATCATATACTCCCTCCTATCGTGTCTGGGCAGAATTGCAGACACTTTCAAATTCAACCCTAATTCTCGGCTTTTGTTCAACAGTGACCTGTACTTGTTAAGTAATTCTGCCGGTCTCCTACTCTTAATATTATTAGTGCCAACGTGTACAACTATATCACCTTTTGTGCCCTTAAAAGATGATATTCGCTCTACAACGTCATCAACCTTTGCCCCTGGCAGACATACCCTGGTCCTGTTCCACCTATCTTTTTTACAAAGCATGTTCCCCATTTCCCTGACAATAGAGTCACCAACAACTACTAGTTCCTTCGGGACCAGCGCATTCTGCCTTGGGGGTTGTCTCTGTGTCACGCGATGCCCAAGTGCAAGCTCTGGCGTTGATGTGGGCAGCTGAGAGCTTGATGGGCCCCTCAATTTAGTTTCTTCGAGGGCATCCACCCTGTCCTTCAAGCTCTCATATAGGCCCACAAGAACGCCGAGTTGTTGCCTGATATCGATACACTCCTTGCATCGCGCACACACAAAGACATCCCCCTTGGCAGCATCATGTCCCGTACCCGATTGCTCTGCAAACATCAAGCAAACAGTGCATTTTATAAGGCTGTGAGTCAGAGGACAACTGCCCCCCCTCAGTTCTGCTCTGAGCCACAGCGCTTCCATTAGCTTGAGCCTTTTGCTTTGCTGCTCTGGTCTGAGTCATGATTCTATTAATTAATTATGTTATGTTATTAATTATGTTAAATATAATTAATTATATTACGTTTGTAATCTAAGTCGTTATACGTATTTATTTAAACGTACAATTTAATTGCTAACGAAGTTCAACTAACGCTATCTAGTACGGCATACAACTATCGTATCACAATGGCGGGAAAATTACGAACGCTAGTGGAGTTGAAACACGTGGAAACCTTTACCGATACTTTTATGCAATTACAAGGCCGAGTAAAGAATAAATACACCAAGTTAATCAGAAAATCACAAAATAATGTTATACTACTAAATTTAAATCAAAAGTTTTAGAAAAACAATAATTTCAAATCAATAAATAAGAAAAATCCACTTAGCGGCTTGGAACACGACCGTCTCTAGTAGCCTCGTCAGCAGACTCTGACGTCTGCTGTTCCTATCTGAAACCTCCAGTTAAGCACACAATAGTGTGCTTAACTGGAGGTTTCAGATAGGAACAGGTCATCTAAATGAAATGCACATGTGTGAGCACGGAAGTTACAATAACAAATTCAGCAGGATAAACTTATATTATTACAGGTCAATACTCTGCAAATTCTCTGATATAATTCAGAATTATTACATCCATTATTAAAAATTAATCTTTTCTTCACAATTATAGATTAAAGAAGGTTTCAGTCCACAGTCTCTTTATACACTCATTAGGCACACACATGAAAATAATGATACGATCACTGATTTATAGAATCTTATCAAGAAACAAATAGTTTATTACAGCAATCCAAATTATTAGTCCAGAAAAGTTTAAATATAAATAAAAGTAGCTACAATTTCTACAGTGTACATTGTTATTATGTATTTGCAATGCATAAAATCATTCATTTTGCAAGACATTCACTACTAGTTCACAGTATAGTACTTGATAGTACAATGGTATGAATTTAGTTTTTAAGGAAATTGAATTGCTGAAATTATATCGCACTATTTATATCTCACAATAAAAAATATTGGAAAATCACAATGCCCATGCTGGAGGAAGCATTTGAACCTGTGACCTTTATTTTTTTGGGAAAGTATGTTACCCACTTGACTAATCAAACAGTGTTGGTTAACATTTTGGTTTAATGCTGGTAACTACTATATTGTGAAGATTACAGGGCACAGGGCTATTAAGTCATAAAAATAATGAATTATACCTGAATACTCAGTAGGTATATGCATAACTGGAATTTTCAAAAATATGTAACATGCTATGTCTCTGCAGATGCCAGATTTATGAGGTATTATTGCATTACCATAATCCAAAATCTTCCAATGATTTGGGAAGCAGCAATGATTCAAAAGTAATGAGAGGTGGAAGGTCACACTGTATTGATATGATGTACAGGCATAGCAGTATTTCCATTGGAGTCAGATGTAGTGCAGGGTAACATGACCTTTTAATGATCTGTTTCCTTCTAAATCACTAAAATCATTTCCACTCTACTCGTGAGTTGCACCGACTAACAAAGTTTAGTTATAAATAACAATTATTTTTTCCTGAATGCTTACTCTGAGGTAGTTTAAAGTTGAATTGGTTAAACCCTGTCTTGTTATATTTTTTGACAGCTGCTCCAGCATAGCAGGATCCTGCTGCTGTGCCTGGAAAAAAAAAAAAAAAGAAAAAAACAAAAGCAACTATAAATTAATTAATTTTCATTTAGGAAAACTAGCAGTATAGCTGACTAAATTCAACAAAAAAAATCAAATTTCATAACTGCAAATGTTTTATCAGAAGGAAAAAAATTATACACACCACTATGGCAATTCAATCTGAACCAAGGGGATAAAATATAGGTATACATCCCACTGTACTACTAAATTACACATTCTGTGAAATTATTCACCATGATGCTGTTATTTCCATGTATGATTTCTGTTATTTCCTGTTTTTACTCATAAAATTTATCTTATAATTTTGTACGAGTATGAAATTTTTACCAAGGCTATTTAATACACAGAATCTTTCTTTTTGCAATCTAAAAAATTTTTAATTAAACCCATGCAACTGTAACAATGGGGAGATTTTGAGGGGCATAGTGAAATTTAAGTAAAAAAAAAAAAAAAAAAAAAAAATTATATATATATATATATATATTCGTTTAATTGTAGATTCCGATTATTGGTGTTTTTCATATAAGTATTAGTGTTCATACAAATTTGTAATCAAGTTTGGTTATCTTCATTCCATATGGCCTATACATTTTGAGTTAAGATAAAAAGTATAATGCTAAATGATAATGATTTTTCATAACATTTTACTAATGAAAACATTTTATCTGTAGCAAGATAATTATTAAATCTTAATTTCTGTATAAATTTATATAATAATACTAAATCTTAAAGACTGTACAAATTTATATAATATTTATTGTGCATTTTGTATTTAATTTAAGGCCCATTATGTATGTACCGTAACACCTAGATGTATGAATTTTTTATGATGGTTCATCTCGTTTTTTATTATTAATATCCTAATATATTGGTTTTATTTATTTAATTTCTTTCTAGCTTTTCAATAAATAAATAAATTATTTATTTTAATATAATTACCAATATATTAGGATATTAATAATAAAAAACAAGATGAACCATCATAAAAAATTCATACATCTAGGTATTACGGTACATACATAATGGGCCCTAAATTAAATACAAAATGCACAATAAATATTATATAAATTTGTACAGTCTTTAAGATTTAGTATTATTATATAAATTTATACAGAAATTAAGATTTAATAATTATCTTGCTACAGATAAAATGTTTTCATTAGTAAAATGTTATGAAAAATCATTATCATTTAGCATTATACTTTTTATCTTAACTCAAAATGTATAGGCCATATGGAATGAAGATAACCAAACTTGATTACAAATTTGTACGAACACTAATACTTATATGAAAAACGCCAATAATTGGTAACAATCTACAATTAAACGAATATATACTGGAGCATATAATGTACAATTGGCCTATGGCAAAAATACAATGGCATTAACGCAGCACAGAAGAACACGCAAATCTAAAAGAATACATACATCTAAACGTAATAACCACATTATACACACACACACACACACACACACACACACACACACACACACACACACACACACACACACACACACACACACACACACACACACACACACACACACACACACTTCAAAGAAATAAAACGATATTTGACTGCCATTAGTTTTGTGGTTACACCCTTGTTTTATTGCATGCTGTGTTTTACTCTGCTGCTTAACTTGTTCTGAACCCCCTCCAATTTTCTCAGATGTACTTTTTATGACACTTGGCTGTTGTTATAGCAGTTAAGGCTACTTAAGCATTTTATATCTATACCTATCCACATGGCACGGTTAAAACTGGATATGGTGTGAAAAATCTGGGAAAATAAGTGGGTTAGAATCAAAAGCAGTCATATAGTTGTAAAAATTCTGCAAGGTGCACACATCATTTCTTATGATATGATGTAACCATCTTATATCTTTGTTTAAAAAGACACACACACACACACACACACACACACACACACACACACACACACACACACACACACACACACACACACACACACACACACACACACACAGCAAGGTACAATTGCTAAATTGTATGCTTGCTTTATTGTAAGAGGAGTTTTACAACCTGTACACTTGGTAGGGTCTACTGTGAGAAAAACTTGAATCATGTTGACCTCACTGAGGCCTACCCAATGATAACTTGCCCAAGTTTGAATAGAAGCTGGAGGCACAAAATTGTGGTTTACACTGCAAGAGATTATTATTCATTTCAGTTTGCCATATTTATCTTCACTGATTTTAACACATTCCATATATAGTGGAGCTATAATTAGGAAATGAGATTTGTAAAATTACACTGAGGGATGTTCAGCAGCATGATCTGCATACTAATCCTCTGGTATGCCAATAAGGTCCATGATCCAGTCAGTAGAAGACAATTATTTACTATTACTTGGAGAAATGCTTCAGATGAGCTTTTTATTATGGTTTATCAAATAATGGCTACATGGGAAGGTATTTTTGCAAAGCCAATAAAGCAGTGTGGTGAATCAGTGCATTTTTGAATGAACAAACTGAGAACATTTTCTAGTGCATGTTTAATTTTCAGCCAAGCTAAAATGATTCAAAAGTAATGAGAGGCAAGAAATGATACTGAGATAGTGGTATTAGAGAAGATAACTGCTGCAACCACATTATTCTGTCTTGCACAGTTACATTAAAATTTGCAAATTAATATTTCTGTGCTTCTTGCATTTTTTTTCTTGTTAAAATGCAAGAAGCACAGCCCAGTTTAATATATTTATTGTAATGTTTCGTCCATGGTCTTTGACTGACAGAATCAAAAAACTAAGCTGGAAGCTTTGGAGAGAGAAGGAGAGAGAGAGAAAAAAAAAAAAAAACAAGCCGCTGATCTAAATTTATATTCTTGAGTAACGTGCAGACATGCACAAAACTTTCCTTTTATTTAAATTACACTGACAAAATTATAGGGGTAGTTCTATGTGCCAAAACAAATAAAACAGTTCACAATAAACATATGCCTGATTCTAAATCTCTGTACACTTTTATTCAGCCCTATGGCAGTTTGTCTTTTTAAAAAAATAGACATGGTTTTGAATGGTAAAAAAAAAAAAAAAAAAAAAAATGATAAAATAATAAGAATAAGCAGAAACAACTAGCAAAATGCTTATTCATACAAGTTGCATATCTGCTTCCTAATTTTAGTTTATTTTTTTTTATCCTTTTTGACTATTCAAAACAAAGTCCATTTTTTTTTTAAATTCAAACAGCCATAGCTCCATAACCATTCAGAATAGGACACAAGTTAACAGGGACTCTTACTTGTTTTGGCACACTGGACTACTCCTATAATTTTGCTACTATAACTTAAAAACATCTTGTATATTAGATCTTCATTTAATTGGGTGGAGGGCATAGGGAAATCTCTGTTCAGAAGTTCCCCCTGAACAGAGCTGTAGCATTGATTGACAGTTGGTCACAAAATCTTTCTAGCACAGAGGCAAGATGCACACTGGATAAAATACAAAATTACTTTCAAAAGTTCATGAAATAAAGCACAAGTTTACAAGAAACACATCTTTACTTTACATAAAAACTTCAAGACACAAAACACACTTGGCTTAAAACCCATTAATATGCAATATAAAATATTAACCATTACTACAGTAAATGGTGCCATTAAACATTCCCCTCTACCTGGGAGGAGGCGCATTCTCAAAAAACACTAGAATAAAATCATCACTACTGAGATAAAAGAATTTCCTCTGTTGGCAATTCTATTCCCCATTCCTCTATCAAGCTAATTAAAATGCCTGATACTAACTCCCTCTTTCTTGGTAGTGATATTAAATATAGGCAGAATATTACTATTACCTTAAACTCATACCATTGTTAATATTTGTATTATTTAGTTATTGGTATGAATGTGTACGAGTGACTTGTCTGCCCTTTATAAATTATTATTCAATTACTGTCTAATATAATTTATGCTGTAGTGTAGACTCCTGCCCACTTTTTAGAATTACAAGGAAAACTGACTCTTGCCACGATGTCTATCATAAACTCAAAAGACATCAATCAAACAGTTTTGTCCTCGGCCAGTGGATAAATTTAGTAGCTAGCTATGACATTGTAAATATTTCTACTGTCTAATAAATGGATATTAATTTATTTAAACAAGTCTTAAAATTCTGAAATAGGACAGAGTGACCATTCCAAATATATTTAACTATCTCTGGAAGAATGAGTATAATGAAATCAGAATTTGGTCCAAAACATTCTTGAGACCTGGAGAATACATCTAGAAAATTAAATGAAAATTTGACTTTTTCTTATTAAATGAGCCCAAGAATTTGAATTTTGCTTTCTACAAATACTTGTACAGGTAATGATTCCATGACAATGAAATTATTTTTCACATAATATGGCCAGTGTGTTTGTAAACATGTTATTAACTAACATGCTAGTGAATAAATAAAATTTTTTCCCACTTAATTTTACCAGTAATACATTATTTAGTCTAAATGATTATAGTTATTCTTCACCAAACTCCAAGTTTACCTGTAGCGCAATCAACGTACGAGGAACTAATTCTCTATGCTGTCGTGTTGCAAAGTGCCATGACTTTATCCGCATCAGATCATCAAATGTGAACTCCAAAATGAGCCTACCCTCTGTGCAAACCTGTTCAACAAAAAAAAAAAGTTTTGAATTGTTTCAGCATGCACAGATTAAATCTGTAAAAATTATTTTTCACATATTTTTAATATGTTGATATCATTAATATCAATAAATAAATGCTACAAAAAAAAAAAAAAAAACACACCACACACACACACACACACCAATCCTAAGTAGATAATAAATTCAATGGTGCTACACCCACTGTTGTAAAAACATTTTTAATTCTTAAAAATGTTTATTATCACTTAAAAACAACTTGTATATTAAATCATCATTTAATTGGGTGGAGGGCATAGGGAAATCTCTGTTCAGAAGTTCCCCCTGAACAGAGCTGTAGCATCAATTGACACAGTTGGTCACAAAATCTTTCTAGCACAGAGGCAAAATGCACACTGGATAAAATACAAAAGCAGAATAATTCTGCTTGAAGTATACCAATATTTCAACTTTTCTTAATGGATTGCAATCCTTAACTATAAGCATTTTTTTTTCACATTTTAGTAAAAATCAAATTTAAAAAATGTAATTTTTAAACAGATATTTATTTTTAAAAAAAGTATTAATTCTACTAAAAATTCAGAAAAGTGGTCTTAAATACAAAATTTAAGACCACTTTAAATACAGTAAATATAGTAAAATATATGCAAAAATAGCAGCTCTCCCATTTTCCAGTTTAAAAGCTGTTATATGTGCAAAAATAAACATATTTATATAATCAAAAATCAATTGGTAAAAGTCCCAATTGATTTTTGTTTTGTGAGTTGTAGCAAAAATTTTATTATTTTGGGCAGGAGGCATTACCGGTAATTAAGGCCTAACTAACTGGCTAGCCATTGTTCTAGCAGTTGTTGATTTGCCTATAGTTCTATGTTAATGATTAACATGAAATCAAGTTGACAAATATATAAATGTAAAGTTTGAAAAGATTAGAGGTTTAAAGTTAAGAGGAGAAGGGAAATAAAGGGAATTATTAAAGATTAAGTCAAGAAAAATTACTTACCCCCCCCCCCCTCTCTCTCTCTCTCTCTCTCTCTCTCTCTCTCTCTCTCTCTCTCTCTCTCTCTCTCTCTCTCTCTCTCTCTCTCTCTCTCTCTCTCTCTCTCTCTCTCTCTCTCTCTCTCTCTCTCTCTCTCTCTCTCTCTCTCTCTCTCTCTCACGTGCGGACTTTGAGCAGACAGATAGCCATACTAAAAGAATGTCTCATGCATACCCAGTTCTGTAGTCTCAATAACAGTATTGCTTAGGTACATACTCATGTTTAGTTGTGAATGTCCTAATGTAATAAGGCAAATAAAAATTAATTGTTAATTTAGTTTTAAATTTTTGGATTATAATTAGCTCCAAACTGGGATTGGGACCCAAAGTCCAACAGGTATGCATCAGAGTAAATATAAAAAGTATATAGGTATTTACCTGCAAACACTATAGCTGGTGGTTGGTACAAGAAAACACGTGCAATCTGCCCGGGAGCCACTTTATAGGAGGCCAGGGCACCATCTGGTCTGTTTTGTTGGTTAGTCTATCGTTAATAATTATATATGCTTAAGCGATGGGTTAATTTGAAACTTCACCTACCCTAGGGCAAAACAGTGCACAGTGCAGTATTCCAATTAGCTAAAAATATACAAGGTAATGCTCTAAGAAACAATAAAGTTCAGGCAAGAATACAGCAGAACCAGCAAACAAAAACTTAACTTTGAATTTCTGCTCACCGAATGGGATAATGATCCCATTAACTTTAAAACCATCCACAACACCCTGCTTGCATAAAGTACAGCAAACTAAAAGCCTAAATAAGATTTGCCTATGATACTCCTTCAAAAACATACACCTGAAAGATACCATAGAAGACATTACTAGATTTAAAATCGGATTCACCCACCCAGAAAACAAAGCAAAAGAATATTGCATAGTAAAATAGCAAAATCACATTTTCGACCATGTTAACTTCAAAGAAGTTGTTGATAAAACCACCAGAAACCTACCTATAGATAAAATCAATATAAAAATCAGACACAGATAAAATAGGCCCATCAGAATGGCTTTATGCAACTACAAAAACATAACAAACCTGAACCACCTTGTCACTGCAAAGAAAACAAATATTGGCAAAGTTTAGAGACTACATACAACACCAATATAATTACAAGCAATACAACCTAAAAAATAATAAATAACAAAATCAAAGACTTGCAAAACAAATTTGTTATAACTAGCACAGACAAAGCCAATAACAACTTCAGTATTATTTGCAAAAAATACTACATAGACACACTCAAAAAGGAATTGAACAACAGCGAAACATATAAAATCACTAACTCAACCCATAGTACTATTACAAAAAAACTAATAGCCATGCAAAAGTTAAATTAAAAACTGATAGCACTAGATTTCCATTTGTTTATTGGATCCCCAAGTTCCATAAAGTCCCGGTAGATAGCAGATTCATTACCACATGCAGGAACAGCTACATTAAAAACCCCAGTAAAAAACTGGAGGCCAAACTAAACACAATATCTACCAATCTCACCAACAGCAAGTTCATTTCAGACAAAAGAAAATACATAAAATACATCAAAAATAATAATATCAGCAAAGTGTACACCTACGATTTCAAAAATCTATTTACCAGTATTTCCCACGATAATTTAAAATAAGTGCTAATAGACTACTACGAAGAAAATCAGGAAATTCTAGGCTGTAATAAACAGTACTGGCTAGACCTAATAAATTTATGCATAATCAATAACTACATACTTATGGGAGACAGCATCTATGTGCATGCAAAGTAGGGGGGGTTGCAATGGGAGCAAGCAGCTCGAGTTCCACTACCAACCTTTACTTACCCTACTATGAAAACAAAATTAAAGACGACAATTTTCTTCAGTTACACTGACGATGTCTTAGTTGTCAATTGTGATAAATTTGACAGATTATCACTGGAAACATATCCCAAAGACCTGACCATTAAACACACCAACCCTAAAAGCCACCTACAAGCCACATAACTTGACAGCAATATAGCAATCAAAGAAAATGAAGTCTACACATGACACTGACAAAAGAGACCAATTTAACAAAACAAATACATGGTAATGCAATCAGAAACCAAACTAACAGAATAATACACATCTGTAGTAACCAGGAAAACATTCTGGATGCATCACAAAAACTAAAAGCTAATTTAATCCAGAACAAAATGCCTGTTAAGTTCATCAGATACCATACTTAAGCAGCCATTCAAGCCAATTTCACTCTACATATCACCCCAACATTAACCCTAATAGCGTCACAGAGCAACTTGTTTGGACCCCTATTAGACCCCACAGATTTCATTGCACTCAGACAAGGCTCGTTGTCTGACTGCACTGCAACCTGGATGTCCAAATTCAACTCCTAATATAACAATAACTATAATAGGAGTTCTCATGCTGATGGATACATCAGCATGAGATACATTAAACTGGATACATTAAACCCCATACCAATCCCAACACTTTATAGCACTAACTTCACTGGATATTATAAATTTGACAGCAAAGTGATATAAACGGCAACAAAAGCAACCACACTACACCTCGCCTTCAGCTTATAATAAAATCCAAAGCACCACAAGATTGAAATCACTGATGGGGGGGGGGTTATGTAAATATGTATAATTATCCCACTGGGTATGCAAGGGCTGGTATGCTGTCGAAAGGTGATGCCAGTCCTTGCCCAGTGGATAACATTACCATTTTGATTTATCAATCAAAAAAAAAAAAAGAAAAAAGGTTAATCTTAAAATATATTAACCTAAACATCCATACAGGTATTCACCGTAATTTCTAACCATCGATTACAAATTTAATACAGGCTGCATACTCACAAACAAATTAACCATCCCTTAAGCACATATAATTATTAAGACTAACCAACAAAACAGACCAGATGGCACCCCAGCCTCCTATAAAGTGGCTCCCAGGCAGGTTGCACGTGCTTTCTTGTACGAACCACCAGTTCGTAGGTAATATCTACATACTTTTTATATTTACTCTGATGCATACTCATTGGGCTTTGGGTCCCAATTCCAGTTTGCAGCTAATTATAATCCAAAAATCTAAAACTAAATTAACAATTCATTTTTATTTGCCCTATTACATTAGGACATCCATAACTACTTATTAAGCAAAACTGTTATTAAGACTACAGAAACAGGTATGCATGAGACATTCTTTTAGTTGTTGTTATTTGGTTTTTAGGAGCATTAGCAACTAAGGCCATATTGCTCTGGGGATATGCAGTGGTCATTCCCTGACCTTTCTGCATTCTCCGTATTTGGTGGTCACGGGCTTGAACTCCGGTCTAATCAAGAAGCATGTGCTACACACTGCTGCCCTGCCCACCTGGCTACGGGGAGGCACTCATTCTTTTAGTATGGGTATCTGTCTGCTGAAAGCCAGAGGAAGTAGCGGAGAGTTTGTTTGTTTATGGGCTTTACGGCGCAAGGCCATAATGCGCCTAACATGGGGATGTTAAATACACAGTTTATGTATATAAATGTTGAAGAAGTTCACACTGCGTTGTACAGTTGTATCCGCTTGAGGAATAAAAAAATTTTGGCCATGTGTGGGGTATCTGCTAGGAGGTCAGCAATACTGAAAGGAATGTCTGTCTTGGAAAAAGAGGTAAACATAGCTTGCTTGTTTGACACTATTGTATTTGGGGCAATCAATGGGTATATGTTTTGACAGTGAGCTGAGTGTTGCAATTTGTACACAGTGGTGGATCAGTGCGTGCAAGAAGATAAAGATGTATTATATCTGTATGGCCTATTCGTAGTTGGGCTAATACTTCTTCACAGATGTTTGGTAAGTGAGTATTAAAAGTGAGAATTACGCTCCTTGCTGAAACAAAATTACCATCTTTTCGAGTCATAATTCTCTTTGCATGGATGACCATTTGTCTGTGAAGCTCTTTGACAATTTCCTCCACTGATACAGTTAATAAATCCCATTCTGTTAATACCACATTAGAAGAGATTAGGATGGCATGGGGAGTAACTTTTATTGAATGTCCTGCAAATGTTGTGAGCTTTAATAGCTTCGTAGAATTTTGAGGTTGGGTAGTCTCAACCAAATGATGACCAGACTGGAGTCACTTGCAGCAGTTTCAATGAACTTTTGCACAATGAATGGTGATAATTTACTCAGAGGCTCTGATATTGAATGTAATATGAGGAAAGCTGGTATCTTCTCTTGAAGGGTTGTTTTAAACCTCTTCGGTTGAGAAAAGTCATTATACGTGCAATTTGTCTCTATTCTTCAGCACGATGGCTCTAAAGACGGATATATTTTGTTATCCGTCTTTGCTCCTTTCAGCCCTGGGAGAGTGACTCTACATCCTTCCTAAAATGAGACCTACAGACCTGTATGCAGTACTCAAGGCATGGCCTGACCATTGCATTATACAGAGGGATAATCACCTCCTTTTCCCTGCTAGCAAAATTCCTATATATCATTGACAAAACCCTATGACCTGCCCTGGCAGCCTGTCTGCATTGCTCAGAAAACTTCATATCTGACTGCATAATTACTCCCAGGTCTTTTTCATTTTCTACCACCTTAAGTATAGTGCCACATAGTTGGTACATTTCTCTGGGGTTACTTGTACCCATATGCAGTACTCTGCATATGGGTACTTCAGTTGCCACTTCTCAGCCCACCTGCCCAAATTTTCTAGATCCTGTTGCAGTAGCACACTGCCATTACTGTCATTAACAACCCTGCCAACCTTTGTATCATCTGCAAACTTCGACACTAAGCCTGATATACCTTCATCAATATCATTGATAAATATACAAAACAACAGAGGACCCAACACCGAAACCCGTGGGACTTCACTAATAACATTAGTCCACGAAGAGCAGCACCCATTTATTACCACCCTCTGTCTTCTCCCACTTAACCATCCTTTCATCCATTGTAGCAATTTACCCTTAATACCATTCTGCTCCAATTTGTACAGTAGTCTTCCATGAGCAAGAGTGTCAAAAGATTTCCTGAAATCCAAGTATATGATATCAAAATTATTTTTTGCATCCAGTTCCTTTGTAACCACATCATAATAACCAATCAAATTTGTCAGACAAGACTTTCCCTTAACAAATCCATGCTGTTTCTGAATTATTGTTGCAGTCTTGTCTAGATGATCCTGCAATGCATCTTTAAACAGTGACTCCATTATTTTACCAGGAACAGAAGTTAAACTAACTGGTTTGTAATTACTTCTGTCACCGTTCGACCCCCCTTTGTGAATTGGGGATACATTTGCACATCTCCAGTCCGTGGAGACCTCCCCTGAGTCCAAGGATGCTCTCATAATTATGGCTAAGAGTTTGCTTACTTCCTTTGCTGCCTCCTTTAATATAACTGGATATATCTCATCCATCCCGCCTTTCTTATGTTTAACTTCAACAATTTCTCCTCCATTTTGCTCTCAGTTATTACAAAATCATTAAGCACCCTGTTAGAATTTGATAACCTTCTGGCATTTTGAAACCTTAATAACTTCTCATGTGTGAATGAAGATGCAAAATACTCATTCAGTTTATTTGCTATCTGAGCAGGATCATCAACAGTCGAACCATCGATATCAAGTGGACCAATCAGATTTATCCCGGGGGCTCACATCTAGTGAGTATGGGCTTGGCAAACCCAGGGTCCTGAGCTGGATATCATCATTCTTCTCTTTCTTGGTGATTCCTTTCTACTTGTCTCTCTCTCTCTCTCTCTCTCTCTCTCTCTCTCTCTCTCTCTCTCTCTCTCTCTCTCTCTCTCTCTCAGGGGGTAACTTGGGAATTTTTTTTTTTTTTTTTTTTTGGCTGGTGCAGCATAAGCCTCAGGCTTCCTTGTACCATATGGCCATTAATTAATAATAATAATAATAATATTAATAATAATCCCCTTCCTTTTAGAGTTTATATAAGTAAAGAAATCTTTGATGTCTTTCTTAGCATCCTTTGCCAAAGATTTCTCGTAATCTGCCTTCGCCTGCCTAACCTCCTTTGTGACTTGATTACAGGCTAGCTTATATCTGCCATAGGTTTCTGTGTCACCTGATAATTTATAAGTCTCATTAGTTCATTTGATAACCATTTAGGCCTAAACCTTGAACATTTCTTAATACGTATAAAACTTTTAGTAACTTCTACGATTAATTCCTTGAATGCTTCCCACTTAGAATTTGCTGTTGGTAACATCATCAGTTGATCTCACTGCACAGAATTTAAAAACTGTCTGAGACCACTGTAATCACCTTTATTTAAGCAAAAACCCTTTGCTTTACCATCATCAGGGGATGGTCATTATATCTTTAAGTAAATCCCACTGTACACTGTGATCACTGCAGCCTAGTGGTTCCTTTATCTGCAAATTCTTAATACACAAATGATCACTGCTGATAACCAGATCAAGAGTATTATCCTCTCTTGTTGTCTCTCGAACATACTGCTGCAGAAAACAATTATCCAATAAATCCACAACAGTCTTACTAGTGTGTGAGTGACGAACCCACAAGTTCCAGTTGTGAGATCTATTTAATGATTCTTTCAGTTCTAATGTAAAGGGTTGGTTGTACGGAAAGGAGCGGAGCACTGAGAAGTGAATTTTACACCGTTCTGCGCGATCTTTAATGCTCTGGAAGGAGGATGCATAGGAAGCAGAAGCAGAGATGGTGGCAAAAGATTCTGCTAATGTATTGGCAAATTCTTCAGGTGTAGACATGTCTTTTCATTTCCAGTGAAGTATAGGAGAGGGCAGCTGTACAATTTTGCCATTTAAGTGCCTGTATCCTTCTCCAGATGATCCATGTGTCAGTGTCTTTTTTGATGGTTGATGCAAAATCAATCCACAAATCACATTTGCTTTCCTTCTAATTTGACTTGCTTTAAGCTTTTTATAATCAATTAAGTTAGTGGTAGTAGGACACTTCCGAAAATCATTCCATGTATGGTTTTTACTTTGTTTGGCAATAGTGCACTCTGCATTCCACCAGTGATTTCTGTGAGCACGAAATGTCTTGGATTTTGGAACGAAAGCATTCGCCGCAGTCAGAATCTGATTGGTGATGTAAGTAGTTATATCATCAATATGTTTCTGTTGGACAAATTCTGTCTAAGAGCCTTTAGGCAGAATAGCCATCCCAGTTTGCCTTACTAAACTTCCAATTCAATCGCTGGTTAGGATTTTCGGTTACCACTTTGTATTGAGCAAATAATTGGAACATGGTCACTGTTAAAGGGATTGGATAATACCGACCATGTCAGGATTGGAAAGATGGATGGAGAGCAAATTGACAAGTCAACTGCAGAAGTAGATCCTGTTAGGTGGGTGGATGTAAGTAGGAGATCCAGTGTTTAGTAAATTAAGATCACTATTATTCAAAAATTCTTCTATTCATTTGCCTCTTCTGATACAATGATGCAGTAACAAGGGAATTGTTACTGCATTGTTACTAAATTGGATGCAAAAAATAATTTTGATATCATATACTTGGATTTCAGCAAAGCTCTCGATACTGCTGCACATAAAACTGCTGTACAAATCGGAGCAAAGTGGCATTAAGGATGGGTGCAAGTTACTGCTCTGAATAAAGGAATGGCTGAGTGGGGAAGACAGACAATACAGGTGACCCCTGCTTAATGCTGATAATTCGTTCCGGAAAAACAGAGCACTAAGTGAATCTGTGCGAAGTGAGTGCTGCATTCCCATAAGGTAACATATGTATTTATGAGTTGTGGTCGGTGCCATAGGATATTTCCTAATCAATAATAAATGGTAGTGAAAAGATGCACAAATGTCGGTCAAAATATTTAATATTCAAATATTTATACATATAAATTATTCTGCATTACATATGTATATAATTATGTGGTAACTACTTATGTATCAAAATTAAACTTTAAATTCCAATTAAAATCATAAATTTACTTGATCTAAATTGATTTAATTTAATTGATGAATTTAATCATGAAAAATGTGTGTTTTGGGCTGTACTTTGGCCCTCTTCTTGGTAAACTAAAAGTGGTTTTAATTTAAAATCCACCGCAGTGATACCACCCAACAATAAAGTCAACCAATCCTTCATCACTTTGAAACCTGGCATGTTTTTTTCGTCTTTCAATATGAAACTTCTTTTAGGCATTCGTTTTCCAAAAAAGTTCTGCTTCATCTATGTTAAAAACTTGTTGAGAAGTATAACACATAATACCCCTCTTCAATAATTTTAACAAGTTCTTTTTTGAAAGTTTCGGCTTCTTGATCTGCACTTGCGGCTTCTCCCTGGATTTTAAGTCTATGCAACCAGCCCTTACTTGTTTTAAATGGTTCCACATTTTTTTTTTTTGTGAGCTTTCTTCAGATCATCACATAGACTAATCTCTCTCTCTCTCTCTCTCTCTTTTTTTATAATATTTAACTTAACTGAATTCTGCAATGGATATTATCTTCAATAAAATTAGTTAAAGTCTCTCCATTTCAATACTAATAGCTGGCCTAGCCCTAGTTGCTTGCAGCGGAACAACTGTCTTTCCCGCTGCTAAAATTAATTCTTTATTTTCTATAATTGTTCTTACAGTTAAACTTGCCAGTCGTAAATTATGGCACACATCCGCTTGTCGTTGATCGGAATCGATTCACTTCAAAACTTTAAATTTAATTTTCAAATTCCAGTCTTTTTCTTACATTTATAGTCTCCGTACTGTGTCCAGCCATTGTTGCTTTTTCATTCTTATCTGCCATTATTAACTCTTCGAAAATGTAACTGCATTGGTTACATTAATTCTGATACAATGTTCGAGTAAACTGTCCACTATGCACGATGTCTAATACTGTACTGAGTGATGACTAGGGAAAATGCATATAACTCAAATATTACAAGCAATATACTTGATCATTTTTTTAAAAATGTTGATCTCAGTACTACGTAAGAAGTCACTGTACTGCAATTAAATTAGCGTGCGAAAAAATTTCGCCGAGCGTGGGAAACGTTTTAATGCTGTTTTGCTATTCATTTTCAAGCTAGACTCCATCAAATGAAACGATTTCGTTAAATATGCCAAAAATGCAATCTGTAAAAGAGCGTTATAGTCAGATACAGGTTATAATATTAGAACAGCATTATAGCGAATCAGCATAAAGCAAACTGTGCTATAACAAGGGCCTGCTGTAGTTATTAATGGACATCAGTCTTCGTGGACTAATGCTATTAGTGGAGTTCCCTGGGTTCAGTGCTGGGTCCATTGTTGTTTTCTATATTTATTAATGATACTGATGAAGGTATATCAGGCTTAATGTTTAAGTTTGCAGATGATACAAAGGTTGGCAGGGTGGTGGTCAATGACAGTAATTAGATCGGGGTTATATTAAAAGCTCCAAGGTAAGAGTAGGTATGATTTGATGGGAAAGGCTGAAACTGCTAATAAAATCTTAGTAATCAGACACACACACAGCAACATCTTTAATTTGGGTTTGAACAGTAATTTGCTGGCCAAAATCAGAGTTGACCAAGATGACCACACTACCACATGCAGCAATTGAAAGAGAGGGAATAGTTTTTTTATGGAAATGGAAATTTGAGAACTTAAATAGGTTTCCTACAGATAGAGGCCAACTGGAGAATACTGATTAATAAAGTATTGAATATTGTCAATGTTACAACGGAAGTCTCTGCAATTCTGCTGTACAAAATAAAAGTAATTACTTTACTTGTAAGACACTGTATCTAAATGTTTCTTGTTGTGTGACTGCCTTATGGCATTCAGACTTTTGGGGGGGGGGGAAGATAGGTCAAACAGTATGCATATCTTCTTGCACAAATCAGATCTTCCTGTTTTGACGTCACTATATCCATGGATGTGTTTAGCTTCTTTGTTGAATTTGAACTATGAGATGTAGTAGCAATCACTATCATCAGAGGAGTATTATTCACCTGGTCCGAGTGTTTAGGAACATTGGACTGCTGCTGAGAGAGAGAGAGAGAGTGAGAGAGAGAGAGAGAGAGAGAGAGAGAGAGAGAGAGAGAGAAGCTCAATCCCAAGTGGAGACATACACTCAAAGGGATTGAAACATCAGTTTCAGTGGCCAATATCTAATGTTTTTGTACAATAATAGCATAGGCAGGTTTGGGCATACTAGGCACAATTAGTTTCCTTGATTCATGATAACTGACTGTTTTCAACCTTACATCGTACAATTTTTTGCTTACTTTTTCATCTCTCACATGTTTTATAGTATGCAGGATGGTCACCTTTGTAGTTGGGGCAGGTTATTTCTGTTGCCAAACAATCACTTTGAATGTGACCAAAATGCCCACAGTTGAGGCAAACCAGGTTTCCTATGCAAGTTGCTTGAGAGTGGTCATACTTCTGAGTTTATAACACGGGATTGGGAATGAAGGGGCAAATGCGGCAAAGCAGATAATCTGCTTTTATTGATGAGGGTTTAGGGTACTGAAGGTAAGATTAATATTCCTGGTAAGTGAAGTTTATTAGCTTTTTAATCATAATTCATCTTCAATTACACTTTGTTTTCCTGAGAAACTCTCTTGAAACTCTCGAGTTCTTTCTTCTTAACTAGCTTAAGGAGAAGAAAGAAGTTAATTTCTTCTTAACAAGCTCCTGCAATACATTCCAAATATTCTGCCCAGACAAGATAGGAGGGAGTATTTGATGACTGTCAATCAATTCAGACCTGGAGAGATTGTGCAAGGCACATGAGGTAGAATTTTTTTCACCATGATCTGTGCTTGCTAACAGGAGAGACTTCTTCTACAGGAATGGGATACACTTAAATAGAAAGGGTGCAAGAATATTTGTTGATGGTATTGAGGCAGTGAGTCGGAAAACTGATAGCTTGGGGGGGGGGGGGTTTCCACAGACTAAACGTTTAACAGAAGCCTCAGGAAGAGGTGAAAGTGATTCTTGCACTGTTTCTATTGTAATGAGCAGCAGCCTAAGAGCAAGTTTCTGGGGTTTTCAAGGGCTGCTAAGAGTCATCATGGAACAAGTAAATACAGTGAAACTTCTAACGGACACCTCTCATTAACGGACATCTCTCTACAACGGACATTTTCAAATTCCCCAACTCACCTCCATTGGTTTTAATGTGTTTGCAGCTTCTGTCTAGCGGACATTCTCTGTAACGGATGCAGACAGGCAATCTGCACTGTTTCATTTAGATTAGCACTTAATTTGATCTCCCCATAACGGACAGCGGGCGAGCTCACAGCCCTTTTTCTAGGAACGTTTCTTCCATGTATTGCCTCAATCGTGTGTTTATTTTCTATTTCCAATTCTCTGAATTTTATTAAGGTTTACGGTGCGGTTCTAAACCCATTTTCAAGAATTTTAACGCACGTGTAAAACTTCTGATGAATTCGGTGTGTGCAGGAGGGATATGGTCGGCCTTTTGTCTTTTCAGTTTCAGTTTTGTTCAGTGTCGTGTGAAGTGCACAATGTCTTCTCGTAAACATTTAACTTTAAAAGATAAAGTCGAACTCATTAATGTATATGATCGGCAAAAAAATAGTGTTCGCAATCTCGCTGCAAAATTCAAAATCGGGAAGACGCAGGTAAGCACATCCTAAAGAAAAAAAGAAGAAGACATCCTAAAGAAAAAAAATGAACTGCTCAAACAATTTTGGCAACACGGAAATGATCAGGTTCAAAAATCATTCCCGAAAACTATTGGACTTCAAATTTGTCGCGCACGTGCTAAAAAAAATTCCCATTAATGGGCCTATTATTAGGGAAAAGGCTTTGGAGGTTGCGAAATCTATGGGAGTAAATGAGTTCAAAGCTTCTGTGGGATGGCTAGACAAGTTCAAAACTCGGCATAAAATTTCTTGGAAAACCATAAGTGGTGAAGGTGGATCTGTTGATACTGAGGTTGTAACAGAGTGGACCGTCAAATTGGAAGATTTATGTCGTGATTTTGAAGCTAAGGATATTTACAACTGTGACGAAACAGTGTTGTTTTTTTAAAGCTCTTCCTGAAAAAACAATGAGTCTTAAAAATGAAAAGTGCCAGGGCGGAAAAATTTCTAAGTAACGCTTGACTGTACTATTGTGTACAAATATGCTGGGAGACTTTGAACAACCTCTTGTTATAGGAAACCCACAAAATCCTCGTTGTTTCAAGGGCATAAAGTTGAATCTTTTGGATGTTGACTGGAAGTCTAATAAAAAAGTGTGGATGATACGAGATATCATGAGCGAATGGATAACTCACTTTAACCAAAACATGATTCGTCAAAACAGAAAAATGATTCTTTTTATGGATAATGCTGCATCTCACCCGCACATTGAATTGTCCAACATTCAAATCATTTTTCTGCCACCAAACACATCTGCAGAGTGTCAGCCCTTGGATCAAGGGATAATAAAAAATTTTAAACTTCATTACAGAAAACGTGTTTTAAGACATCTCATTGCAAACATGAACGATGTAACATGTGCGAGTGACCTTGCAAAGAAAATCAGCATCCTAGATGCGATTCAATGGATTTCCTCTTCAGTAAACGCAATTAGAAAACAAACTGTCGTGAACTGTTTTGTAAAGTCTGGCTTCTCAAACGCAAAAATTGAAGTTGTGAACAGCAATGTGGAGCACCAAGAACTTCAACATCTATTGATAGTGTACGATACTTCCACTACAAGTGACCCTGGCTACAAAGATATAGACTCAAACCTCACTACAGAAGATGGTGCTCTAGATATCAACGACATTATCATCGATATTTTTCAAGAAGTTCCTCATGAGGATGAAGAAATGGAAGGAGGTCATTCTGTCGAAGAACATATTAACGACGAACCACCGATGAAAATAGAAGAAGCGCTCATACAAATCAATCGTTTAAAAATGTTTTTCGCCGCTGAAGAAGATACTGAAGGACTTTCGAGGTTTCTTCACTTTAAACAAATGTTGAAAACAAAATTATCAGCCGGAAGAAGGTGCAGAAGAAAATAAGTGATTACTGTATGTATTTTTCTTAAGATAAAGTCATAATATGCATAGCACAATTGTATGTACTTTGTATATTATTTACAAAATCTGTATATAATTTAATTTAATTTTACATTAAACGTTTAACGATTTTTCTTTCTTTCTTTTTTTTTTTTTTCCTCCCTCAGACTTTTTGTTAGCGGACACTTCTCTCTAACGGACACATTTTCGTTCCCCATGGCTGTCCGTTAAAGGGAAGTTCCACTGTACATGGGCTGTATTAGGGTAACTAGGAGTAAGAACAGCTGCATGTATACTTGCATGTACACCAATGCTAGATTTATAGTAAATAAATTTGATGAATTTGAAGAGCTGATCAAGACATAAAAGGCAGATATTGTTGGGATATCAGAGACATTTGTTATTTTGGTTTTTAGGAGCATTAGCAACTAAGGCCATATTGCTCTGTGGGGATATGCGGTGGTCATTCCCTGACCTTTCCGCATCCTCAGTATTTGGTGGTCACGGGCTCAAACCCCAGTCTAGTCAAGAAGCGTGTGTTACGCACTGTTGATCCTGCCCACCTGGGCAGGATCAACAGTGCAACAATTGATCCACCTGGCTACGGAGGTGCCATCAGAGACATGGTGTTGCAGATATAAGCAGTGCAGAATTGGAATTTAGGGAGTACAATGTATACAGAAAGGATAGACAGGGTGGGAAGGGAGGAGGGGTTATGATGTTAGTTAAGAACACACAAATCTAAGGAAGTGCACCCAGTTGATATGGTTGGACAGTGCAACGTTGAGTCAGTTTGGTGTGACATAAACATTGGGAGTGTGTCACAGGCCTAATGATTCTGATGAGTACAGCAATCAATTTAGCAGAGAAATAGAGTGGGCCAGTAAATCAATGTCTTGTAATGGGGGATTTTAACTTTCCATATACTGACTCGAACTTGTAGATTGGTCACTTGCACCCTAGCAAGACTTTTGTGGATTTCTTGGAGGACTGTTTTCTACAGCAACATGTTTGAGGGACAACCAGGAGTAATATTCTTGATCTGATTATCAGCAGTGATGATCCATGCATTAGGAATTTGCAGATAAAGGAACCACTAGATGACAGCAATCACAGTCTACTGATGTGGAATTTACTTAAAGATGTAACTAACATCAAGGGTGAAGGGAACGGTTTTTGTTTTCATAAAAGTGACTACAGTGGTTTCAGACAGTTTTTAAATTCTATACAGATGGATCAACTGATCATGTAAAAACAGCAAATTCTAAATGGGAACCCTTCAAGGAATTAATCTTGGGAGCTTCCATGCTTTTCATACCAGCTATGAAATACTGTTAAAGACTGCCCTAAATGTATGTCTGATGAACTAATGAGGCTCATGGCAGAGAAGAAAAATGTGTGGGATGCATATAAATTATCAGGTGACACAGAAGCCTATGGCAGATATAAGCTAGTCTGTAATCAAGTCACAAAGAAGGTTAGGCAAGCAAAGGCTGATTACAAGAAATCCTTGGCAAGGATGAAAAGAAAAACAACAAAGACTTCTTTACTTATGTACACACTAGAAGGAAGTGCAACAGACTGGTCCACTTGATGTTAGTGGTTCAACTGTTGGTGATCCTGCTCAGATAGCTGACAAACAATGAGTATTTTGCATCTACATTCACACATGAGAAATTCTGTAAGGAAGGGAAGGACAGAAGTTTACTAAACTCAAACAGGGAGTTAAATGATTTTGTAATAACAGAGAGCAAAGAAGAGAAGAAACTGTTGAAGTTAAACATAAAAAAAGGCATCTGGGGCAGATGGAATCTATCCAGTTATACTGAAGTAGGCAACGAGAGAAGTAAGCAAACCCTTAGCCATAGTTAGAGAGCATCCTTATATTCAGGGGACGTCCCCATGGACTGGAGATGTGCAAATGTATCCCCCAATTCACAAAGGGGTTTCAAAGGGTGATGCAAATAATTATAGACCTGTTAGTTTAACTTCTGTTCTGGGGGAAAATAATGGAGTCACTGGTTAATGAAGTGATGCAGGATCATTTAGACAAGACTGCAGTAATAGTTCAGACACAGCATGGGTATGTTAAGGGGAAGTCTTGTCTGATCAATCTGACTGGATATTACGATGTGGTCACAAAGGAACTGGATACAAAAAATAATTTTGATATCATACACTTGGATTTCAGGAAAGCTTTTGATGCTGTTGCACGTGGAAGACTGCAGTGCAAATTGGAGTGGTATGGCATTAAGGGTAAGTTGCTGCAATAGAAAATGGATGGTTGAGTGGGGGGGGGGTCAACAGAGAATGGTAATCAATGGATGCTGCTCTTTGTGGACTAATGCACTGTTCCAGAGGGTTTGGTATTGGGCTTACTGTTTTGTATATTTATCAATGATATTGATGAATGTATATCAGGCTTAGTGTCAAAGTTTGCAGATGATACAAAGGTTGGCAGGGTTGTTAATGCAGTAATGACAGTGTGCTACTGCAACAGGATCTAGAAAATTTGGGCAGATGGGCTGAGAAGTGGCAACTGAAGTTTAACATTGACAAATGCAAAGTACTGCATATGGGTAGAAGTAGCCTCAGAGGAACATACCAACTGTGGTACTACACTTAGGGTGGTAGAAAATGAAAGATCTGGGCGTAATTGTGCAGTCAGATATGAAGTTTTCTGATCAATGCAGACAGGCTGCAAGAGCAGGTCATGGGGTTTTGTCAATGATATACATGAATTTTGCTAGCAGGGAAAAGGAGGTTATTATCCCTTTGTATAAGGCAATAGTGAGGCCACGCCTTGAGTACTGTGTACAAGTCTGGAGGCCTCATTTTAGGAAGGATGTAGATTTGCTTGAGCATGTACAAAAAAGGACAACAAGGTTGGTTAGGGGAATGAAGGGATCTTCTTACCAAGTGAGGATTAAATTCTGCAAATTGCAGCAGCTGGAGATTAGGCACCCGCAAGGTGATCTGATTGGGGTGTTTTATACAGCTGTGTGTAAAAATTAAAAAAAAACAAAAAAAATTAATTTGGAGATCATAAATGTATTAAGTGTGACAGGCAGTGGTATAGAAATAAAGTAGTGCAAGGGAAGGATAAAGGAGGAGAAAATAGCAAAGATTAAGAAAAATAAGAATGTCCAAATTGCATTCGTATTACACTAATAGTTCAATGGATGGAAGCAAGAATAGAAAGTAGAAAGATAAAGGTTTGATTTTTTTTGGCGCAAAAGCAACTTTACCCATATTGTGCCCATCTATTAGTATTATATGACAATGACGTTTCATAATTATGGTTTATATCTGGCTAAAATATCCGATTAGTTTTAAATAAGCAAATATATTTTCAGTGTTGGAGTTATCACCTAGGATTTGTGATAAAGTCAGGGAATCCTGAATATTTATAGGGAGATGGAAGGCTGATTGTCGTGTCATGTGGTATTGTAGACATTCTATAAGGAAATGTTTTGGTGAGTTGACAAGAACATAAGGCCATGTTGCTCAGGGGATATGTGGTGGTGATTCCTTGACCTTTACGCATCCGCCATATTTGGTGGCCACGGGCTCGAACCCCCAGTCTAATCAAGAAGCGTGTGCTACGCACTGCGGCTCTTGCCCACCTGGCTACGGAGGCGCCTGTGAGTAAGTACAAGTGTGTGAGATGTATATGTCCAATGTGCAGTCTGGTTAAAACGACTTCTTCGTGACGATGCTTAAGGAGACTTGAATTCCATAGCTGAAGTTCGTGTTTTATTTGAAACAGTTTATTGTTTGTTTCATTTTGCCACATTTGTGACCACTGAGTGTGGAGAATCTGTTTTATGATAAATCTGTAATCAGAAAGTGGAACTTTGTAATGTCTTAGGTTTGTATTTGTAGGATTCTTCGCTGCTCAATCAGCACTTTCATTACCTTCAATGCCTGCATGTCCTGGGATACAATAGAAATTTACTTGCCTTCTTTTGCTTTTGAGCTTCACAAGATGATCTTTTATCTGGTGAAGGATGGGATGTGATGGAGTCTGCTTTTGATGGAGTGCATTGCACTCCATCAAAAGCATTGAGTATTGCACTCGATGAATCTGTGTATATGAGATGTTTCAGAAGAGGAGAGGATGCAATGTATTTTAAGGCCACTTCCCCTATGGTGAATAGCTCAGCAGAATAGCTACTGCATTGGTTTGGGAGTTGCTGTGAGATAATAGCGTGTGGAAGGACCACTGCAGCACCAACTTGGGTATCTGTTTTAGAGCTGTCTGTACATATTTGAAGATATTCAGAGAACTGTGATGATCTCATGCATCTGTTTTATGTTGACAACTGCCAGAGTGTTTTTTCCCACTGCTGAAAATAAGTGTCACAGTTAGGCATGAAAGTGTGCCATGGTGGAATACTTATGCTATTATCCTCATGTACGTTGTCAAAGCTTAGGCCCCATTTTTAAACTAGTTCTTTTAGTTGTATTCCAGCTGGTTTATTTACTGTGGGTTTATTGCTGTAGAGGTTCTCCCATAGTGGACTGAAGAGATACTGCCAATTAGGATGATGAGGAAGACTTTGGATTTTAATAGCATAGTTTAATAGCAGCATTTGCTTCCGGAGATACAGTGAAGGATCATGGGTCTCCGCATATAAGCTTTGTACAGGCAATGTTCTGTATGCCCCTAAGAAAATTCGTAAGGCACTATGCTGTATGGAATCAAGCCATTTCATGACACTTGGTCTACATGAGCTATACACAGGGGCTCCATAGTCTAGTCTTGATCTGATTATCGCACGGTATAGGTGAAGTAGCGTGAACTGATCAGCTCCCCACTTCATTGCAGAAAGAACTCTGAGAATACTTAGTTTTTTTTAGACAGGTTGTTCAGAGAAATCTGATATGTTCCAAAAAGTTAAGTTTTTTTTTGAGAATCAAGCCAAGGAAATGTATACTATTTGCTAGATGTATCAGCTGGTTTTCTAGTCTTATTTCTGGATCTGGGTGCATTTTTCGCTTTCTACAGAAATGTATGGCCATTGTTTTTTTGTTGTGATATTCTGTAGCCATTGTTTTTAGTCCACAATTCTACTTTTTTAACTGCACTTTGTAATTGCCTTTCAATCATGTTCATGTTTTGTGAATGGCATGAAATGGTAACATCATCTGCATAAAGGAATGTTTCAACTGTTTTCGGTATGTCTTTTGTCACAGAATTCATTTTTATTGTAAACAAAGTTGCACTCAGCACTGAACCCTGAGGAACTCCTTCCTAAGTATATATTTGTGACAGCTTGTTTTGATATTTCACTTGGAAGGTTCTGAGCTTCAGAAAATTTTGTATTAAAATTGGTAGGTGTCCACGCAAACCAATTTTGTGGAGGTCATTCAGAATGCCATATTGCCGGGTAGTGTCGAAGGCCTTTTCTATGTCGAGACTGATCATGATCAGATGCTCATTCCTTAGAAAAGTATTGTGAATATTTGCCTCTGCTTTTATCATGGGGTACAGAGATGATCTTATTTTGCAGAAGCCATACTGATTTGTGTTTAGTAAGTTATATTTTTCCAAGAACCAGGTTAGTTGGTTATTCACCATTTTCTCCAGGGTTTTCCCAAGGCAACTTATAAATTATACAGTATAATAAATTATACTGTATAATTTAAGTAATGTATTTAGAGATTTTTGACTAAGTTGCTGTATCATTTGACAGTGAACACCATTGGGTCCTGCAGCACTCCTCCTTGACTTAGCCAGAGCTTTCTGCATTTCTTCTATATTGAAAGGCTGGTTGTATGGGAGATGTTCGCTGGTATTGAAGTTTAGTTTGTATTTTTCTGCTACAGCTTTCGTTTTCTGAAAGGATGGGATACATGCTGATACTGCTGATATACTTACAAAAGTAGCTGCAAGTATGTTTGCGATTTCCTTGAAGTTAGTGATCTCCTGTCCATTCAAAGTTTATAAGTGGAGTTGGTACTGAAAGAAATTTCCCATTAAGTTTTCTGATTTTGTTTCATATAACAATGGTATCTGTATTTCTGTTAATTTTGAAGGTAAAACGTATCCACAAATCCTTTCTACTCCTACGGCAGATATATCTAGCTCTAGCTTTTTTAAATTTATGAGAGTGGCGGAGGTGGGATACTTTCGGAAAAGATTCCAAGCCTTGTTCTTCTCTCTTTTGACCAAACTGCATTCATCATTCCACCACATTGTGGCATGTTTATGATACTTGCCAGAAGACCGAAGGATTGTAGCTTCAGCTGCCATTAATACCTGGTTTATGACATAAGTTATAGCATTGTCTATTGGCTGAGTAGTGATTATTTGTTCATCTATTGTTGTAAGAGTTGTATATTTTGTCCAGTCAGCTTTGTGAAATCTCCATCTTTTTTGGCCAACATAATGTGTAATATCATTCGTTAATATTTTGCAGACAACAGGGAGATGGTCGCTGTTAAGTGGATTGCTCAAGATCGGCCACTCAAAAAGTGGGTATAGGGCTGGTGAACATATGGAAATGTCAATGGCTGAGGTTGTTCCTGTGGTAAATGGATGTATGTCGCAACTCAAGTGTTAAAGAGTGAGAGATTCTGCTCTTCCAATAATTTCTTGATCAATCTTCCACGTTTGTCTTGGTGTTGAGACCCAATGATAATGACTGGGGGTGGTAGCTGAGTTACTAATGCTTCAAGATCTGCATATGCATACTCTTGATTTGGTGGAAGGTAATGTGAGACCAGTGAGAATGTAAACTGTACTGAGACTTGTACTGTACCTGCTTCCAAAGATGTTTGCAGTTGGAGGTGTTTACATGGAATTCTGGAGTCAATTAAAATAGCCACTCCACCACGTGGTCCATTAGAAGGGAACCAGTCTTGTCTGTAGATATCGTAACGGTTCACTGCTATGTTTACTTTGGAGTTAGGTTTGTTTCTTGAAGGCAGATACCTAGCAGAGGATATTTGTCAATGAAATCATTAATATCATTGATGTTACTCCGGAAATCTCGACAATTCAATTACATTATTGTACGCATTATGTTGGTTTCATATTTGTATCTGTCTTTATTTTCCAAATGGTGGTCTGCTTATTTCTTTCAGACCTTTTCTCTTTTTTGGGGAAAAATGGACAAATATCCATCTCTTCCTCAGCATCTCTAAGATTGGTTCCTCTAAGACTTCTTTTTCATGTGTCCATGTGATCATGGACAGAGGATGTCTCCTGTATCTATATCTTTAGCATTTGTGTTTTATTGTGAAGAGGAAGGCATGTATGGAGAAATTGTAACTGGTGTGTTGATGGCTTGACTGGAAGTTGACTTTGAGAATGAGTTTAGTGAGGGAGTTAAGACTGAGCAAGCCCAATCAAATATAGAGATGTTGGGAGGAACTGTAACATTGGCTTGAACTGCAGTGGTAGTGGTGGTAATAGCAGATATCAGTTTGTGTTGTTGGACAGTTGCTGCACATGAGCATGTTCCTGTGATTGGTGATATTTGTTTCTTTGCTGTTGTTGTTGTGGGGGTTTGATGGCGCATAAGCTGCTTTGGCTATAATGCACCTATTCAGTTATTATATGAATATATGGAAATTCTTGCAATGTTAGAAAAGGCTGAAATCAGAAATGATTAAAGACTCCAATTTGCTCCAGAAATTTAAAAATTCAGGAATATTTGCATTGTAACCAATGACATTATGTAGGGTTATTGGTTTCCAAAGGTTAACCAATGATAGCAGGGTTGTATTTCTGTCTTGTTTATAGTATTGGCATTCAATGAGAAATGTGTTTAATAGTCAGATTTGCAGAACAATGTGGACACTGGGGTGAATCATCTCCTGTGAGTAAATGAAGGTGAGTTAAATGAGTATGACCTATTCTTGCTCTTGAAAGGACTATTTCTTCTCTTCTTGATGTACGAACACTGGAGCCGACCGGGCTAGCCGGGTGGGTAAAGTGCCTGCCTGGCAACCCAAAGGTCGCGGGTTTGAATCCCACCTCGGGCTTGGATCAAAGTACTGCAAAAACTTTGGGAGGTGCACTATGGCCACAGAAGCCGATGTGCCAACAACTACAAAAAAAAAAAAAAAAAAAAACCGAACACTGGAACACCAAATTTTAAGATCCTGTTTAAATTGAAAAAGTTTATTATTTGTTTGGGAATGCCAGAGTGCTGTCCATTCTGTTAGACATGCACCATGAATGATTTGTGGATAGTCGGATGCTGGAACAGGGACATTTGTTAAATCTAAGGTAGTTGGATTTTTTGCAGCTTTATCGGCCAGTAAATTACCAGAAATTTCAGAATGTGCTGGAATCCAGTAGAAGGTGACCAGTTGGCGGTGCTCTTTAATCTGCAATAATAATCTTCTAATTTCATTTATAACAGGGTGAACTTTATCTGAGGTGTTACATAATCAATATATCTATGAGTGCGAGCTGCATGAAGTTGTCTGGTATTTGATGCTTGTAGAATATTCTTTCCCCATTGGCAGAGGTAAGTGTCACAAATCGGTAGAACGGTATGTCTCCATGGTGGTTGAGCGAAATTTACTACCTGTTGTACAGAATGAATGGAAACATTCCAAACCTGCATCAATTCAAGGAGGCGAAGACCAGCTGGTTTTACTATGCTAGGTTTATTTCTGTAGAGGTTTTCTAGTGGCATATCGAATAGATATGGGATGTGAAGCACAACTTTGTATTTTGACAGCATGCTTCAGTAACAATGTTTTCCTATGTAACGTTAGTGGTGGCTCATGAGCGTCAATGTAGCGGCTATGAGTTGATGTGCTGACCGGGCTAGCCGGGTGGGTAAAGTGCCTGCCTGGCAACCCAAAGGTCGCGGGTTCGAATCCTGCCTCGGGCTTGGATCAAAGTACTGCAAAAACCTTGGGAGGTGCATTATGCCCACAGAAGCCGATGCGCCAACAACTACAAAAAAAAAAAAAAAAAGAGTTGATGTTCTGAATGCACCAAGTGCAATCCTCAAGGTGCTGTGTTGAACTGTATCAAGCCAGTGCAGTGTACTTGCTCTGGCTGAACCATAGACAGGAGCACCATAATTGAGATGGGATCTGATTAATGCCCTGAATAAATGAAGCAGGGAGGTGCGATCTGCACCCCATGTTAGGGAGGATAAAGTTCTAAGTATATTTTTTATACAGAAAGTATGTACATTTTTAATAAGATCTAAGAAATTTAATTTGTTGTCAAAGGATTAATCCTAGAAATCTGATGTTAGTAGCAACTGTGATGGAGACATTGGAAATTTGAAGTTCAGGATCCGGATGAAGTTTTCGTTATCTACAAAAATGGATTGCAACTATTTTCTGCTGAGAAAGTCGGTAGCCATTGAGGCTGGCCCATTGTTGTATTTTATTTAGTGATTTCTGAAGCTGCCTTTCAATAGATCTCATGTTTTGGGAATGGCAGGAGATGGAAATGTCATCTGCATAAAGGTAAGTCTCAATTGTGTTTGGAAGCTGTTTAGTGATGGAATCAATTCTAAGAGCAAAAAGAGTGGCACTCAATACTGATCCCTGTGGAACACCTTCCTGAATGAAAGTTGCAGAGAGGGCATGTTGGTTTCTCACTTGGAACAATCTAAAATGTAGAAAATTCTGAACAAATTTGGGAAGGTTGCCCCATAGACCATAGATGCTCTGCCACCATGTGGTGTCAAATGCCTTCTCTATATCTATTGAAACCAATACTAGATGTTCATGCTTAACGAAGGCATTTCAGCCTTAACTTATGGTTAAGGCTGAAAAATTCAGCCTTAACCATAAGGTCCAGGCAAGACCTGCTTTTTCGAAAGCCGTGCTGACTATGGCTCATTAGATGTTCTGACTCAATGATCCAGACGAGTCTACTGTGGACAACTTTTTCAATGATTTTTCTGAGGCAGCTTAAGAGAGAGATATTGGTCAATAGCTATGGGGGGTTGGATGGATTTTTTCCAGGCTTTAGGAATGCCAAAACAATAGAATGATGCCAAGAAGCTGGATAAACATTTTCTAAAATGTGGTTGTAAAAGAACAGGAGGCGCAAAGCTTTACCATCAAGATGTTGCAGCAGCATGAAATAATAGATCCCATCTGGTCTGGCAGCACCATTGTGGGCTGTTTTAATGGCATATAAAAGTTCAGAATATTGTAGCGGTTTGTTATACGGTAGACTGAGAGTCGTTTGGAAGTTATAGTATGCTGTTCTTTACTGTTTTTAATTCGCTGGAAAGATGTAGTATAAGTAGATGCTGCTGACATTTCAGCAAAGGTATTTCCCAAAGCATTTGCTATATCCAAGGGACTTGATAGATCTCACCCATTCCAGGAGAGGATTGGAGATGGTATGGTTGGAAACTTACCAGATAGCTGTCTAATTTTTTTTCCAAATTATTTTGCTGTCAGTGTTTCTGTTAATGCTGGACGAAAAGTGGGTCCAGGATTCTTTCTTGGCTTGCCTTTGTATGAAACGTGCTTTTGCCCTTAATTTTTTATAATTTATTAGACTGGTTGTGGTTGGATACTCCAAAACAAATTTTAGGCTTTATTTTTTGCTTTTGTGCATTCCTCATTCCACCAATAATTATAATGTTTTCGACCAGGGGGATTTGATAGTGGTATTGTCTTTGGCCACATTTAGGAGATGCGATGTGATGTAATTTGTCACATCATCAATAGGCTGGAGACAGATTTTTTCCTCATCAAAGGATATTGATGACTGGAATTTTGTCCAGTTTGCTCAGACAAATTTCCATTTCCTGCAGGGTTGAGTTAGAAGAGTCTGTGCTATTAATACGTTGCATACAACTGGGAAGTGATCACTGCCCATAGGATCATTAACAACATACCACTCTATGGTCGGGGCCAGTACTGGAGAACAAATGGAGAGATCTATTGCTGAGGTTTGTCCAGTTGGGAGCTGAATGTGAGTGTGCACCAGTATTGAGTAAGACGAGATTTAGTGCCTCTAAAAAGCTTTCAATGAGTCGACCCCGTCTATCTAATTTAGAAGAGCCCCATAAGGGGCTGTGCCCATTAAAATTCCCTAATATACAGAGAGGTGGAGGTATCTGTATAAAGAGGTCTTCGAGATCTTTTAAACAGTAAGTATGGTTTGGTTGTAAATAGATTGAAACTAGTGTTATAGCAATATGGAGAGTTATACGAGTAGCAACAACTTCTATTTCAGTTTGAAGTGGAATATGTTTAGTCGGGATTTTTGAATTTATTAGGATTGCCACACCACACCACCATGGGCAGCATTAGCTGAATTACGATCTCTTTGATAAAAAGGCAACAGTTCTTTATCGAATGAGAAATTTGCAAAATTAGGTAAATTTCCTGAAGACAAAGAGCAACTGGAGAATATTGGTTAATTAGATCATGGATGTCATCTGTGTTGCAATGAAAACCTCTGCAGTTCCATTGAAAAATACAAGGCATTATTTGTGTTTAATTAATGGAGCTGTATCTGACTGCTTTTTGAAGGTGACTGGCTTATAGAAAACTGACTGGCCAATGTCCATTTCTTCTTCAGCATAGATTTCTAAAAAAAAGGATCTTCCTGTATTGATGTTCCATCTGTGTCCTGGATATTTTTAATTCCATTTGAGTTTGTAATATGGGATGTGGTAGCACTGTTTGAAGGAGGAGATGCCACTGGTATTGTCAGATGAGTATTATTTGCCTGATATAAGAGTTTGGATTGTTGCTTACATATACTTGGTTGTTGTTCAGAGAGGATATTTCTAGCCAAATCAGAAATTGATTTATTAGTGGGAACTGTTTGATACTTTTTTTCGGCATTGACAGAGGTTACATTTTTGTTTATAGGAGGTAAACTAAAATTAAATGGATTTTTATGATTTTAAATCGGATTTTCTAAATTATTCTGCTACAATTTTTAGTCATTACCTTTTCTTCTCCCTCCCTGTTGATTTAATTATTATGTTTAATTTATTTTTGCTCAACAGTTTTGCCATGCTACTGGCAAAACTGTTGAGCAAAAAACTGTTGAGCTGATACTAGAAAGGTTGTTCTGCTGCATTTATATCCACAACTGTGGTTATGTGACTTGCAACGATGTGGGACAAACCATTTGTGTGCACAGCAGGGGTGTACCTAATAAAGTGGCAGCACAGTGTATATCTGCATCTTGCCTAGAAATCACTGCCAACAACATTCGTTCTGTTTGGGAGCATGTTCTGCCCCATTTGGCAAATGATTTCATTGGTTTTGAATCACAAGTTCAGACAATTGCCTAAGACATTGTGAAGATTGGAAAAGACTTGGGATTCAAACTTTGTACACTGCCAATGTACGTGGCTGCACTGACTCACATGCAAATGACTTAGATGATGCAACTCTACTTAAAATTAATGAGCAAACTGCATATGAAGAAGAGGAAAACAACTCTGAAGTGGGACCTAAATAATTTAACAGAAGAATTGGAGAAAGTTTTCAGGGGGTTGACATGGCCTGCGAGGTGATTATGAATGGAGATACAAATGAACATAGCATCAAAATAAGTACAATTTTACAAGATGGGATTCGATGCTACAAAGACTTGTATACCGAGAAAAAGAGACGACTTCATTATTGAAATACCTAAATAAAGAATAAAGCTTTTTTCTCATCTCTCATGAGATGAGAAAAAACCTTTTCATGAATAAAATTACCTTTTCATTAATAAAATGTTTGCAATATTTTTTATTTCAAATCCTTTTAATTAGTTATCAAGTGCAAAATTTTATAGATTTATTAAAATTTTTTTATAGACTGTTTCTCTGGTATGCTTTCAATTAAAACCTATTATAATTATACCTCAATGAGCATGGTTTCACATAACACAGTTTCAGTACCAATTATCAGTGCATATCTGCAGGGAGATTGTTCCTTTAATGAAGATAGTAGTGATTTAACCCAACCAGATATACAGATATTTGGAGAGACTGAGCAGTCAGTTTGAGTTGATACCGAGCGTAGTCATTGAGTAACTGACGTGTACGTAAAGGATTTAGTAGGAATTGCAATATGTTTCTTTGCCTCTTGATATACCATCTTATGCTCTATTTTATATTTCTGAATGGTTCTCTCGTTTCCATTGCTCGCAGTCCTTAGGGAAGGCAGAATGACTACCATGACAGTTAGGACAGTTTTGGGTTTCTTTGTTACAGTCGGTATGTGTGTGTGTTCTTTAGAACCACAAGTGACTACACCTCTGCACACTGTTTGCAAATGACCAAATTTTTGGCACTTAATGCGCCGTACCGGATTGGGAATGTATGGTCGTACATGACATCTGAGGTATCCAGCTTGTATAGCTGTGGGGAGAATCGGTGTTTTAATGGTCAGTATGACTATCTGAGTAGGGACAGGCTCTCCATTTCTTTTGATAAAAATTCTTTTTGCATGGACTACACATTTTGGTTGTTTAATTCGTGGACAAGTTCATCATCTGATAACATTTAGGAGATCTAATTCTGATATTACCCCTTTAGAGGAGTTCAAGGTGGCAGTGGGGTTAACCTTTGTGGAAATTCCACCAAAGGTAGAAATTTTTAAGAGTCTAAACATGTCTGTGTTCATTCATCCCCACTAATAAATCTTCAGATCTTAATCGGCGAACCATTTTTGATCTTAATCGGCGAACTAGCCACATTTTCGAGACATTTATAAATCAAAAATGGAGATAGCTTACTCAGTGACTGGTCTGTGGAGGAATGCAATATTAAAAAGAGAGGAGCAGAATAATCTGCCCCTTCTTTTTTTTTTTTGTCTCTTGGCATGGGGCGTGTTTAAGTCACCATGATCTGGGTCATGCCTATCTAGATCTGGATTAGTAGATCCTGGATACGAAGATGAAAAAAGGGGAAGGTGCAGAAATGAAGTTTGGACTAGCAGGAAACCACTTCAGTGGCTAAATTTTTAAATAATTTTCATAAAAACACAGAGGCGCCTCCGTAGCCAGGTGGGAAGGAGCAGCAGTGCGTAGCACACGCTTCTTGATTAGACCGGGGTTCGAGCCCGTCACCACCAAATACGGAGGATGTGGAAAGGTCAGGGAATGACCACCGCATATTCCCAGAGCAATATGGCCTTAGGTGCTAATGCTCCTAAAAACCAAATAACAAACAACATAAAAACACAGCAGCCAATCATAATATTGTTTCACTAATAGCAAAAAAAAATTAAATATGATTTGGAAATTCACCTCTTGTTGGGAAACAAAAAACAGATTATTTCTGTTACATGAAGTATTATTCAGTGTAATGTATTGTGCAGATGGTGGTAGATGACTTTCATCAACCGGTGAAATACCACCACTTTGCTTATTGGAGGCTTGAAGTGGTGAAACCCATGTTTAGTCTCTAGAGCAAAGTTTCCGGCATCCCCCTCCCTCCATACTTCTTCAACCCATGCACGGTACTATAGGTTTGATACCTTTCGTGTTTGGTGTTTTCATAAAAAAAAAAAAAAAAGATAATATACATGTATAAATTTGATTTAAGTACGTACGCACATCATCAAGAGTCCCTTGATGATATAACAAAATTTGACTGTATATGCATTCAATTCTAAAACAAATATAACACAGTATGACTACTATTAACTGGACCTACCACCACAGCATTATCTTTGGCGAGCTGTTCTTTCACTGGGTCATTAGGATATTGGCCTCCAACCATAATCTAAAGAAAACAAAATCAAGGTATATAATTAAGTTTTTGAAGAAAAATCTTTCTTCTCTGCAAGATAATTGTACAAATCTATTCACCATCATTACAGAGGGTTTTTTTTTTTTTTCCCCCAAATTCAGTAACACTATGTTGCACAATGAGGAAAACTATACCCCCTTTCACCCAGCATATGATTTATTGCTATGTGTGTGTGTGTGTACGCATATAAATATGAGGAGTGGCAATAAAGTTCCGGGACAAGTGCAATAAAAAGAACACAAAGTGAAGGAGCTCAAAAATGGTTTTAATTTTTACTTAAAGTAAAAATGAATGAATGAATGAATGCATTAATTCACTGTTCTAAAAGTTTCTGAAAGAGTCAGCAAAGGCATCCAAAAAAAAGACATGATGTTCAGTTCGGCATTTACGTTCTAAACATCCAAAATCGCTCTCCTTTGAAGACAGTTTTCACCTTGGAAAAGAGGAAGGAATCTGCTGATGCGAGATTTGAAGGGCAAGGTTGATCTGTGATGGCTGCCTGTACAACGCCACATTTCACTAGAAATGTCCACATAACAAATACGTAATGGGTGAGGACAACTGTCGTGCAACAAGAACTAGCTGCCTTCTCTCAAAACTCAGCCTCACCCATGAAATGCACTTCAATAGTCTTTCAATTACTTATACATAGAAAGGAAGTTGGTCACTCACACACTAGCAAGACTTTTGTAGATTTATTGGACGACTGTTTTCTACAGCAACATGTTCGAGAGGCAACCAGAGGGAGTAATACTCTTGATATGATTATCAGCAGTGATTATTCATGCATTAAGAATTCGAAGATAAAAAACCACTGGGTGACTGTGATCACAATGTACTGATATGGGAATTACTTAAAGAAGTAACTACCATCAAGGCTAAAGGGAAGGGCTTTTGCTTTCGTAAAGGTGACTACAGAGGTCTCAGACAGTTTTTAAATTCTGTACAGTGGGATCAACTGATAATGTTACCAACATTGAATTCTAAATGAGAAGCCTTCAGGGACTTAATTTTGGAGGCTACTAGGCTTTTCATTCCAACTAAGAAATACTGTTCAAGGTTTAGGCCTAAATGGATGTCAGAAGAATTAATGAGGCTTGTGGCAAAGAAGAAAAATGTATGGGATGCATATAAAGTATCAGGTGACACAGAAGCCTATGGCAGGTATAAACTAGTCTGTAACCAAGTCACAAAGGAGGTTAGGCAGGCAAAGGCAGATTATGAGAAATCTTTGAAAAGGATGCAAAGAAAAACAGCAAAGAGTTCTTTACTTATGTAAACTCTAGAAGGAAAGGGATGAATCAGATTGGACCACTTAACATAGATGGTTTGACTATTGATGATCATCATGCTCAGGTAGCTGAAAAACTCAATGAGTATTTTGCATCAACGTTCACACACGAGGAGTTATTCAATGAGGAGTGCAAGAAGTTTATCAAATGCTAACAGGGAGCTAAGTGATTTTGTATTAACTGAGAGCAATGTGGAGGAGAAATGTTGAAGTTAAACATAAGGAAGGCACCTGGGGTGGACAGGATCTATCCAGTTATATTAAAGGAGGCAGCAACGGAAGTAAGAAAACCCTTAGCGATATTATGAGAGCTTCCCTGGACTCAGGGGAGGTCCGCATGGACTGGAGGTGTGCAAATGTCTCACCAATTCACAAAGGGGGTTCATCAAAAGGTGACACAAGTAACTACAGACCTGTTAGTTTAACTTGTGTTCCGGAGAAAATAATGGAATCACTGGTTAAAGAAGCATTGCAGGATCACCTAGACAAGACTGCAGTAATAGTTAAGACACAGCATGGGTTTGTTAAAGGGAGGTCTTGTCTGACCAATTTGATTGGATACTATGATGTGGTCACAAAGGAACTGAATGTCAAAAATAATTTTGATATCATATACTTGGATTTCAGGAAAGCTTTTAATACTGTTGCACATGAAAGACTGCTGTAGAAATTGGAGCGATTTGGCATTAAGGGCAAGTTTCTGCAATGGATAAAGGGAAAGTGGGAGATGACAGAGAGTGGTATTCAATGGACACTGCTCTTCGTGGACAAATGTTATTAGTGGAATTCCCCAGGTTTTGGTGTTGGGTCCATTGTTGTTTTGTATATTTATCAATGATATTGATGAAGGTATATCAGGTTTAATGTCCAAGTTTGCAGATGATACAAAGGTTGGCAGGGTTGTTAACAACAGTATGCTACTCCAACTGGATCTAGATAAGTTGGGAAAATGGGCTGAGAAGTGGCAACTGAAGTTTAACATTGACAAATGCCAAGTACTGCATATGTTGCATATGGGTAGCAAAAAGAAAACCGAAGAGAAACTTTTGCCAACTGTTGGTAAGTTTCCACTTCCACTTTCCTACACTCAGGGAAGTGGAAAGTGAAAAGACCTGGGGGTAACTGTGCAGTCAAATATGAAGTTCGCTAAGCAGTGTAGATGGGCTGCCAGGGGAAGTCATGGAGTGTTGTCGATGATATACAGGAATTTTGCTAGCAGGGACAGGGAGGTGATTATCCCATTATATAACGGGATAATGGTCAAGCTACACCTAGAGTACTGTGTACAACAGCGGTCGCCAACCTTTCGGACCTCACGGACCACTATCATGATTTTTTCCATAAAAGTAACATTCTAAATATGAAATGGTACTTACACTTGTTTTTCACTCCAAGTTATTTGCAAAAAATTGGATATCATTAATGTTAATATAATTAATAATATAATGGCCTTATAATGATAAAAAAAAGTATAATAAATAAATGCAGATATATTCATTATGAAAAATGCAAAAAAACATTTTAAATTTCATTTTATTAAAAAAGAATTAACAGAAACAATTAATATTAACAATTATCAAATATAGAGTGCACCTCGACATAGAGGTGTATAATGGATTAATTATAGCAAAATAATCAGTGTGACATTTGTTGCTGCTTGTTTGAAATAAGCTGTTGGATTCTTGGCTCCAATGACGTTACTGCAACACAGAGAGCCGTTTGTATTTCTAGCCGACAGTGGTACTTGTTTTTAATTGCAGTAACTGATGAAAATGTCTTTTCACACATATATGTAGTTGCGAATGGAATTAAAATTTTGATTTTGACGGCCTTTTCACTCAGCACTCGGTACTCACTTTTTACGGAAAGCCAAAAATGAGATCTTGTTAGGGACGAATGGAATTTACCTCTGAGACTGTAGTCAGACGATAGATCGATTAGGCTTTCTTTTTCTTTCATGTTCAAATTACTATCCTCGATTTTCGCTGAAAATGGATCTATCATCCACGTAGTTCTGTGTCTGGGGTCCTCTTCCTTTGGGTAATAATGACCAAAAGAGTCAGTGAGCGACTGTAAGTGCAATCGAACAAGAGTTATTACCTGTCAGTTGACATCCTCCTGTTTCATATAATCATCAAAATTTGGGAACATTTGCAGATCTTCCTCAGCCAACCATGTTTGCCACAGCAATGTGAACACGTCCGTAAGCTGTCCTTGCAAGGACGTGTTCAGCACGTTTAACAGAGAAAAAATATCTGCCAGGTATAAAAGCTTGGCTAGCCAATCATTGTCGGACAAGAGATCATGGAACCTCAAATTATTTTGCTGCTGGAAGAATAACTTGACTTCTTGGCGCAGGTCAAACAATCGGGTTAGTACTTTGCCGGACAGCCATCTCACCTCAGCATGAAGAACATGAGTATACCGAGAGCCCATTTCTTCACAAAGTGCCTCAAATATTCGAGAATTAAGCGCTTTGTGGCAAATTTCGTTTACAATTTTAATTACATCAGAGAGTACTTCGTGCAGTTCTGGAGATAATCTTTTCGCCACAAGTTGCTCACAATGTATAACACAATGAGTAAACAAGATGTCTGGGCGTCCAACGTCTTTTACTTTTGCAACAATTCCTGAACACAGTGCAGTCATGCTTGCAGCACCATCTGTACATATCCTAACACATTTCTTCCATTCAATATTGTGTTTCTGGAAATAACCATTAAGTGCATTGAAAATTTGAGAGCCGGTTGTTCTACCCGACAAGATTAGTGAACAGAGGAGTTTTTCCTTTAATTCTCCTTGGCAATCAAACCTCACAAAACAAAGAAGAACTGCCTTTTTAGTTATGTCTGTTGATTCGTCAAGTTGAATTGAATAAAATAGAATTTTTCACAAGTGCAATCACTTGATTTTCAATATCTTCGGCCATGTCTTCAATTCTGCGCTTCACAGTGTTAGTGGACATAGGAATTCCTTTCAGTTTCTGGACAGTCTGTTTCCCCAAAACCTCTTCACAGGCTTGTAACAAGCAAGGCTTAATTCTTCTCCAATCGTATACGGCTTTTAACATCTTGCGACTTGAAGTGCTATCAAATAAGATTTTACTAGGGATTTATCTTCAACAATCATTGTTGCTAGCAAACTTTTTTGCTTTTGCAAATTTTCATGCATCCTTTGGAAGTATTCAACTGGCTTTTTAGCTAAATCTGGGTGTTTTGACTGCAAGTGCCTGCCAAGTTTTGAAGGTTTCATAGCATCATTTGATAAACTCTCAGAACATATATACAAAGCGGCCGTGGATCCAGTTCACTTCCAGGTTCTTGAATAAATCCAAACCAAGTAGTTCGCATCATATTTTCTTGAAACAAACTTTTTCTTCTCTCCGCCTCCAGTTCTAATGTCCTTCCTGATGATGGCTGTGGTGGCTCTGATTCATTAACCAACTCATGACAACGCGATGCATTACCTAAGAAGCGCGAAATGCTTGTTTGCTTTTTCTCACTCATTGGAGTTATTTTATTCAAATCCAAAACCCAACAAGAAATAAGATAGTTATCTGTGCACAGTTAAAATAAAAATAACACTGGTCACTTACCTAAGAAGAATATCGTATTGAATAACCACCAGTATAGTGTTTACAAAAATTCGCTTCTTGAAAAAGCCCAACAAAATGAAACAATCTTGACTAGAGTCGTTATTTGCTGAGCAAATTGACTGTTGATGGCAGAAGCACTACTGATAGTGCTGAGCAGCGTTTGTTTATTGCGGCGCAAATCTTGCCCCGAGCGTAGACAAGGACAGATGTCAAAGTAGTTTTTTTTTCTCTTTTTCGCCAATTGAGCTGTAACTTGCCATCCTGCTCGCCGCAAGTCTTGCGACCTGCGCCGTGCCCAGGCTAGGCCATCGACAAGAAATAGCTTTCTATATATTTTTTTACAATAAAAGCATCGCTAATACCGGATATTGCACTGGGCCTTTTATAAACATGCAACATAATGAGGCAAAAATCGCAAATATATTCAAATTACTCTGCAGACCATCAAAATTCTCTCGCGTCCCACCAGTGGTCCGCAGACCACTGGTTGCCAACCACTAGGGTACAAGTCTGAAGGCTTCATTTTAGGAAGGATGTAGAGTTGCTAGAATGAGTACAAAGAAGGGCAACAAGATTGGTGAGGGGAACAAAGGGGTGCTCTTACCAAGAAAGGTGACGCCTCCGTAGCCAGGCGGACAGGAGCAGCAGTGCTTAGCACACGCTTCTTGATTAGACCAGGGGTTCGAGCTCGTGACCACCAAATACGGAGGATGCGGAAAGGTCAGAGAAGGACCACCACATATCCCCGGAGCAATATGGCCTTAGTTGCTAATGCTCCTAAAAAAACACAAACCAAACCAAGAAAGGCTTAAGTTCTGCAAATTGCAGTGACTGGAGAGTTGGCACCTACGAGGTATCTGATTGAGGTGTGTAGGGCCTTGAATGGGTTGAGCAAGCTGAATGCTGATGGGATTCTTCCTCTTGCTCAGACTAAGAAACTGAGAGGGCACAGTTTCAAATTGAGGAAAGATAGTTGTAGAATAGATGTGTGGAAATTTTCCTTTAGTCAGAGGGTAGTTGATTGGTGGAACAGGCTTCCATCTTTTGTTGTGGAAGTTGATAGCATAAATAAATTTAAGGCTGAGCTGGACAGGAATTTGGAATGACCGGGAGGGGGGGGGTGAAATGGAAAAGTTTTTTTTTTTTTTTTTTGGCTGATGCTACATAAGCTTGCTTTCTTGCATCATATGCCTCTACTAATGCTAATACTAAATGAACTTTGATTTTGAGTGTCCAATGCAGCTCTGATGCTTTGTCAACTGGTTGCACTGAATCACTCAACACTCATATTCAGTGATAATGCAGTAGAGGAAATTAGGATTGTCTTTACAAGTCTGGATGAAGTCTGCACATGATGACACTTTTTTCTGCTTATCCATGAGGGCATGCAACATAAATTTTGCACATAATTTCCTTTTCACTAAATCTTCATGCGGAATTTAATGAATTGTCGTCTCCCAATTCATATCCAACTGATCAGCCATTATTTTGGGAGTTAAACTTTCTCTTACCAGTATCCTGAATGTTTGCAACTCTGTATTCATTTCGAGAGGATGATGGTTACCCAATTCTTGGGTCATCGCAAACATCCTCAATGCCTGTCTTTGAACTACTTATATCTCTCAAGCACACTGGTACAACATGACATTTTGTCACCATGAACAGTTTTTAACATTTCATACGTTTCTGTTGCAGATTTTCTAAGTTTAAAGCAAAATTTGATATTTTGTACATTGCAAAATCGTGAAACAGAATGTTACTTGCAACCTGTAGCCTACTGGACAATCTCTGTACCACCATCTGCTGGGGGAAGTTTGAACTACGACATACTGCTTCTATTTTCGAACTCAACGAACATAACTGAAACAGCATCAGTCCAGGAACTTTATTGCCACACCCCATGTATAAACAATTCATAGTAATAAGGAATAGAAGAATAAGCTATATATTGTGAAGGAAGTGATGACTGTTGGATGAGTATAGGACTATTGCAAAGCAAAACATCCCCATGAATATATAAATACAGTAAACCCTCGATTTAATGGACTAATAGGGGAGAAGGGGTGTCTATTAATGCCGAAAGTCCGTTAAATCAAATGTTAAATCAAATGTTTATAAAAGGCCCAGTGGGGGGGGGGAGGCATTTTTATTGTTCTTAATGTAAAAAAAAAAAAAAAAAAAAAAAATTAATAAAATAAACAGTACTGTACAATACAAAATTATGTTACAATTTGGCCTTTGATTTACGGATATCAGAAACAGTTTTTTTACGCAGTAAATTTCACAAACACGTGCTACTGAGATGCCTTGTTCTAATTTCTCAATTAGCTCTAATTTCTGTGCCACATTTAAGTTCCACATGCTTTCTTTTAACTTCTCTATCACTTGATGACATTTTAAAAATTGTAAGGATTGCAAAATTATTTAATAAATAAAGTTACAATTCAGAAATCACAGAAACACTATGTATACAACCCGACTGCATGATAGCATGAGGCAGACTGAGAGCGAAACAAAGCGAGTCGGTAGACCTGAGTGTCTGAGTCACGTTCAGCTCGCAAGTCACCACCTGCTCTTATCTGTTATCTGTAATCTGGGAAAACAGCTATTTGAAGATGTTTTCAGAAAGAATAAAAAAACAATTTCCTGAATTTGATTAAAAAAAAATAAAAGTAGGTAATTATCAAAACAATAATGGAAATAGGTAATTATTATTAATTTTTAATTAATAATAACACTGAAGTTTTGTATAACCCAAAATAAATAATATGGTCGAGATTAATATGTACATTACTGTATTATTTGTCCAGTCTGTTAAATCCATTATATCAGGGTCCGTTAAATCGAGGGTTTACTGTATATGAACCAAAGAAGTAAAAGAAGGTTGTATAAAAGCAGTAAGGAACAAGTGAATCTATGGTACTGTACCCACAAAAAAAGCATAATACACAAACCTTGGTGTCATCAAGAGGCAACAACTGAAATTGTGAGAAAGGATGGCAACACTTAGATCTGTTTCTGATGTAACCATACAGATAAATAGTAATCAGATTTTGAATTTATAATTTAGCAAATAAGGAAAGTTAAGACCAAACACACTTATAAAAGAAAAATACTACTAAAAACAAGTATATGATTGTAATTATAGTTGATACAGAGGATCAAACAGAATAAATAAATAACAATAATAACAAAATAAAATAAATAAATAAATAATAAGAACTTATTTATTCCAAAGTCAAAGATAGACTTAAAAATGGCCATAACAATATATATGGAAGCAAATTGGATTATTTTTACTTTTGGGAACCTAGTTTTGTTTCAACTGAGAAAATTGTTTTTAATATGATTTGTTACTGGGAGGAGATGACACTGAATTAATTTTTGTACTACGTTAGCTAGTTCTTCATTCCTATCCTTTGGTAATGTATTAACTTTAATGCATTTACATATTGTTTGTATAGTATAAATTTCTTAAAATGTGATAGGAAGGAAGCTTTAAAAATGTAGATAATATATAGCTGTATTTGTGTTTCTATGAAATATTATAGTACTAGGATACCCATGGCAAATATTTCGTCAAAAATGTTTCATAGAAGTAAAAGATTAATATCGAAGTAATTATAAAAACCTTTTCCTTAACTCCTTCCACTCCAATTAAGGTGTGGAGGGAATGGACTCAGGTAAAACTGCAACTTGATAATTTTTTACATGTATGACTACTATGTTCTTTAAAATAGATACAATTATTATACAAAAATTATCTGGACCTAGAAACTGCTTTGTAAAGTTGTCCATGAGCAAAAAGGGAAACTTTATTTTGAAAGTCTAAACTTTCAATAAAGTTGGGATTTGAAATAAACCTGAAATTTGTTAACCACGATGAAAAATGATAAGAAACTGTCTTCTCTTCAAAGTAAATGGCAAGTTAGTTTCACTCAGAACTAAATGAATTCTCAGGATTTGAAATCGGTTAGGATATTTTTTTGGAATTATTTATATTTTTCTCAATTGTATTGCTAAATAAAACCAATCACAAAAGGAACCAGGTAAAAAGCTTGTTTAGTCTTTGAAATATTCAAGTTCAAAGAGCATTGCAGACAGAGGAACATAAGTAAAGTGACCAGATGTCCTGCATTTAAATCATTTGCCCTGCACTGCAAACTGTCCCAGTTTGGACACATGGCCTCCATACATAAGCAATGAACCCCAATTTTGCATTTTTTTTTTTTTTTAAATATTTATATCAGGAATCACGATTTTGATTTTTCATTTTATTGTGCATCCTCCTTGTGACATGAAATAAAAGAATGCCAACAGATATGAGGTGGGGCAAATTATTTAAACATTAATTCCAGGGGCTCACAACTGGCGAGTATGGGCTTGACACACCCAGGGTCCTGAGCTGGATATCACATCATCCTTCTCTTTCTTGATGAATCCCCTCTACTTCTGAGAGGATTCATCAAAAGGTAATTCAGAATTTTTTTTTTTTTTTTTGGCTGGTGCAGCATAAGCCTCAATTCTTTTATTTCATGTCACAAGGATGCAGAATAAAATGAAAAATCAAAATCGTGATTCCTGATATAAATATTTAAAAAATATATATATTTATTTAAATATTTATATCAGGAATCACGATTTTGATTTTTCATTTTATTCTGCATCCTTGTGACATGAAATAAAAGAATGGAATGATGAAAGAATGCCAACAGATATGAGGTGGGGCAAATTATTTAAACATTAACCCCAGGGGCTCACAACTGGCGAGTATGGGCTTGACACACCCAGGGTCCTGAGCTGGATATCACATTATCCTTCTCTTTCTTGATGAATCCCCTCTACTTCTGAGAGGATTCGTCAAAAGGTAATTCAGAAATTTTTTTTTTTGGCTGGTGCAGCATAAGCCTCAGGCTTCCTTGCACCATATGGCCAATGATAATAATATTTACGACAGAGAGGGCATACCATGCGGGCATTTGAAAAGAGTAATTGAATTTGCATTATGTTTGCCCGAAACCAATGGTGCAATGGAAAGAGTTTTCTTGGTAGTAAATAAGTTGTGGCCATCAGAAAAAAAACACAACATTTGTAGAAACATTGAAAGCAATACTACACGGCTTAGTTAAGTGCAATTTTGACAATTCTTGTGAAGACTTTTACGAAGAAATAGTAAATAATGAAGGATTATTAAGAAAAATTCATTCGACAGAAAACTATATTTAATTATAAAAGAAGTATGTATTTTTATTGTTATTTCACAGAAATACCTATACAGGGTGTCTCAAAAATATTGGTACAAAAGTTTAGGGGAGGTAGGTACCATCTAAAGGAATGTGAATCGCATAGGAACCCATAACCGGAAACATCATCATAAGTCGGTACACGATGCTTTTCATCAGTTCGTGAGAGGAAAAATTTCTGGTTTACTCATTCAAGCAGTAGTCGCCGCACGAAGAGCATGTATCGATCAATATACGAACTGAGCTGGCAGACATGCACCTAGTGTATGGATTAGCAGAGGGCCCACATGGTGTGTGCGCGCCCCCACGCAGCACAACATCGCTTCGCAATAAATGTGTGGGCAGGTATGGTCGGTGACTGCTTAGTTGGCCCATACCTGTTACCATCCAGCATGAACTCCGCTAAATATCGGATATTTCTTGAACAAGTTCTACCAGGGTTACTTAACGATGTTCCAGCAAATGTCAGATGCAACATTTGGTTTCAATATGACGGGGCCCTGCCCATTATGGAAAGTGTGTTCGTGACCATTTCAACAGATGTTTTGGCCGTCGATGGATTGGCTGTGGTGGACCCATTGCCTGGCCCCAACGCTCACCTGATTTTTCGAGCCTTGATTTCTTTCTGTGGGGCCTTCAAATCAATCGTGTATGAATTGCCTGTGGAGATGGAAATGGATCTCGTGGCGAGACTTGTCTGTGCTGCTGCTACTGTCAAAGTAACTCCAGGTGTGTTCGACTGTGTCCGCCAATCCATGCTGCGTTGGTGTCACGCATGCATCGTCTCATGGTGGAACCTTCAAGCATCTGTGTAACATCATGAAATGCATCCGTTTCGTACTCCCTTGTTAATATTATGTCAAATAAATGTTTGCCACTAATTACTGTCTTGTCATTTCTGCTTCTTGTGCCTCTGCTACTACTTTCCCCGTGACGTTTCCGGTTATGGGTTCGTATGCGATTCACATTCCTTTAGATGTTACCTACCTCCCCTAAATGTTTGTACCAATATTTTTGAGACACCCTGCATAATATAGGTATTTGTGTGAAATAAAACAAAAATATACGGGAAAAAAAAAAAATTAATAAATAAATATAGGCTATAATGGGTTTTTTGTGATATTTTATAAGTTTAGTTCAAAGAAGTAGATGTATTTGATTTACATTTTGTATGTGAATATTTTTTCATAAATAAAAAAATTTATAAATATATACTGTACTGTATGAGGGGCTTAGAAGGGAACAGGTATTCTGAGTGTTATCACACACTCAGTCTAAAACACTGATGGATCCAATATCTTTCTATTATAGAAGCTTTAGGAGAAGTCCAGTTGGCCTGCTTCTCTAAAATTCACTCATGCACACCTTCTCGCTGGTAAGCCCTGTTACGTCACTTAGGTGGCAACGAACATGTAGTTCGGTTCTCTTCAAGATGCCTGGTCAGCGTTAAGAGGAAAAGACCAAACCCTCCGGCACATGACAGCACGCCGAAACAAATGGCCTTCAGCCCACAGTAGCTTTCACTCCCCCTCTTAACGGCAGCAAGAGGATCAGAGTGGAAGCAGAGGGTACTAAGAATCTTTGGGTATGACCAGGCTGCCATGCACAGAAACTGAACTTGGCCTGTTACAACATCAGATCACTCATTGGTGAAGACAGGATATTAGAGCTGGAAAATGAACTAGAAAATGTGAATTGGAATATCATCAGTTTGGCTGAAACAAGAAGAAGAAATGAATCACTTGATTGAAATGAAGAAAGAAATGATTTCCACTTGATAATGAAGTTTATCAAGTGGAAATCTGCTGTACACCAATGGAAACAGTGAGAGGAGCAAAGGTGGAGTTGGCTTTCTGATCCATAAGGATATAAAAAACAACATTTTGGAATTCAAAAGCACATCACCAAGGGTGTCAAGACATACTCAGGATTTCTAAGACGTACAGGCTAAAGGTTATAATGATTTATGCACCAACACCGAGTTATAATGATTTCTGTAACATCATCATGATGAAGAGGTTGAAGAAATGTACACCGAAATTGAATTCTTCTAGATGAGCAGAAAACCCAGTACACTATCATTATAGGGGACTTCAAGACTAAGGTTGGAAAAAGACAAAAAAGCACAGAAAGGGGAACTATAGAAAATTTTGGAATTGGTGAAAGAAATGAAAGAGGTGAAAGACTTGTGGAATTTGCAGAATCTCAAGGATTGTCAGTAATGAACACTTTTTTTTTTCAAGAAAAGGGTGAACAGAAAGTGGACATGGAAGAGTCCAAATGGATCAACAACTAATGAATAGCGACTTCATCCTCCTAACAGAAGATATATCGCAAATGATGTTACCATCCTGAATAAGGTAAATATTGGAAGTGATCACAGAATGGTAAGATGTACACTTAATATAGATGTAGGAAAAGAGAGGAAAAAAACCGACTCCAGTAAATAATACGAAGGTCTTTGAGATAACAGAAGAGGAGAAAAAGAAGTATATACTGGAACTTAAGAACAAGTTTGAGCTTCTGCAGATTGCTCCAGACTAAGATATCGACAAGGAATATTACAACTTTCTGAAAGTGATAAAGCCCAAGAAACCTATAGGGAAAAATAAATCCCAAGAAGAAAAAATTAGTCAAGAAACACTTGTTATGATGAACCAAAGGCGACAAATGAAGAGCAAGATAAACACTGACAAGGAGATAATTGAGTATACTAAGTTATGCAAAGCCATTAGAATGAGACTCAGAGAAGACATAAGATTTAACACAAGAAAAGTAGAACAAGCATTAAGAGAAAACAAAGGACTTAAATCAGCAGCCATGAGCAGTAATACAGATAGACAAATGATACTGAAACTGAAGAACATACAATGGTGTACTTATAATTAGCAGAGACGGCATAATTCAAATAGCAGAAGACTACTATAGAGAATTATACAAGGAGCGAGGGAATGATGCCAGCAGTGGGGAAGATGGATTGCAAATTAGTAACACATACGACATACCCGATATTCTTCCTGATGAGGTAGAACATGCATTGAAGAAAATGAAGAATCAGAAAGCCCCAGGGGAAAGATGAAATTACTGTCGAGTTGTTAAAATTGGGAGGAAGAGACATAACACAAAAACTGGCAAGACTCTTCACAAAATACATTAGAAAAGGTGTGACACCTAAAGAGTGAAATAATGCAATCTTAGTTTTGCTGCATAAGAAAGGAGATAAATCAGAAATTGGAAATTATAGACCAAATAGCTTGTTATCACACATCTACAAGTTGTTCACAAGGGTCATTACTAACAGATTAGAAAGAATACTTGAAGAGAATCAACCGAAAGAGCAAGTTGGCTTTTGGGCAGGATTCTCAACTATGGATCACCTTCACGTAATATCACAGCTAATGTAGAAAGCAAAAGAATACAAAACACCATTATGCCTGGCATTTGTGGATTATGAAAAGGCATTTGACTTCATACAGCATAAGGCAATGTTTCGGGCACTGGAAAGACAAGGCATAGATACCCCACATATGATTTCGAAGAAAATATATGAGAACGCTACCTCGTTTATTAGATTAGACAAAGACAGTAGCAAATTTAAAATTGAGAAAGGAGTTCGACAAGGAAACACTATCTCGAAGTTGTTTACTGCTGCCCTTGAGAAAGCTTTCAGAAGATTAGACTGGTCACAGAAAGAAGTCAATGCGAATGGAGAGTACCTAAACCGTTTACGATTTGCAGATGACATTGTGGTCATAAGCCACGATTATTATTATTTTAGCCATAAGGTGCAAAGAAGTCTGAGGCTTATGCTGCACCAGCCAAAAAAATTCTGAATTATCCCGAGAGAGAGAGAGAGAGAGAGAGAGAGAGAGAGAGAGAGAGAGAGAGAGAGAGAGAGAGAGAGAGAATCACCAAGAAAGAGAAGAAGGATGATATCCAGCTTTCCCAAAGAATTAGAGGAAAATGTTAATCAGTTATGCAGAATTAGTAAGGATTTTGTAGTAAAGATGAATATGACTAAAACAAAAGTAATGAGGAACAAGTAATCCACAGAAAGTGACATAAAGATTGAAGGAGCAGTAATCGAAAAGGTGGAGTCACATACTTATCTGGGTCATAAAGCCAAAATCTTCATCAGAGAGCTGTGCAGCTCCTAATAAATGCACGGACTTGTGTGACCCCTCAAAAATCTTCATTTCGTATCTCCTACAAGGATCCACCGACATAATCCCGTTAATTCAGAAACTCAGTTTTTCCGACCTGACCACTATGCCATCAGAAGATCTCGCCCAAACGGAAGAGAATGGTGGGGAAGTGCCCAAAACTATACCAATTTACGACCCAAGAGACGGCGCTGATGAACAGAAGCAAGCTCCTCTCTCCAAAAAGCGAAACAAGAGGCTAACTGGCCCTAAACCAGAAAGGGAAACTAGGTCAGCCTCCAGAACATCAGCATGTTCGGGAGGCAACTAGAGGGAGTAATACTCTTGATTTGATTATCAGTAGTGATTCTTCATGCATTAAGAATCTGCAGATAAATGAACCACTAGGTAGCAGTGATCACAGTGTGCTGAAGTGGGATTCACTCAAAGAGGTAAGTACCATCAGGGGTAAAGGAAAGGGTTATTGCTTTCGTAAAGGCGACTACAGTGACTGAGACAGTATTTAAATTCTATACAGTGGGACCAACTGATAATGTTACCAATAGCAAATTCAAAATGGGAAGCATTCAAAGAACTTATCTTGGAAGCTACTAGGCTTTACATATCAACTAAGATGGTAATGTTCAAGGTTTAGGCCTAAATGAATGTCAGATGAACTAATGAGACATATGGCAGAGAAGAATAATGCATGGGATACATACAAATTAACACGTAACACAGAAGCCTATGATAGATACAAGTTGATCTGTAACCAAGTTACAAAGGAAGTTAGGCAGGCGAAGGCAGATTACGAGAAATCTCTGGCAAGGGATGCAAAGAAAAACAGCAAAGAGTTCTTTACTTATGTAAACTCTAGAAGGAAGGGGATGAATCAGATTGGTCCACTTGATATCGATGGGTCAACTGTTGATGATCCTGCTCAGGTAGCTAACAAACTAAATGAATATTTTGCATCGACATTCACACATGAGTTATTCAGCAAGGGGAATGCCAGAGACACGTGTATTCAACTCTGGCAGTAAGCTAGAGAATCTTGTAATAACTGAGAGTAAAGTGGAGGAGAAATTGTTGAAGATAAACACAAGAAAGGCACCTGAGGTGGATGGGATCTATCCAGTTATATTAAAGGAGGCAGTAAAGGAAGTAAGCAAACCCTTACCAATAATTATGAGAGCTTCCTTGGACTCAGGGGAGGTACCCACAGACTGGAGATGCGCAAATGTGACCCCAATTCACAAAGGAGGATCAAAGGCTGACACAAGTAATTATAGATCTGCGAGTTTAACTTCTGTTCCAGGAATATTAATGGAGGCACTGGTCAAAGAAGCACTGCAGGATCATCTAGACAAGACTTCAGTTATAGCTCGGACACAGCATGGTTTTGTTAAGGGGAAGTCTTGCCTGACCAATTTGATTGGATACTATGATGCAGTCACAAAAGAACTGGATGCAGGGAATAATTTTGATATTATATATTTGGATCTTAAAAAGGCTTTTGATACTGTTGCACACGGAAGACTCCTGCACAAATTGGAGCAGTGTGCCATTGGAGGCAAATTGCTGCTATGGATAAAGGGGTGGTTGAAGGGGAGAAGACAGAGAGTAGTAATCAATGGACACATGTTATTAGTGGAGTCCCTCAGGGCTCAGTGTTGGGTCCATTATTGTTTTCTGTATTTATAAATGTTATTCATGATGGTATATCAAGCTTAATGTCCAAGTTCGCAGACGATACGAAGATTGGAAGGGTTGTCAAGGACACTACTGACACTATGCTGCTGCAACAGGATCTGGAAAGGTTGAGCAGATGGGCTGAGAGGTGGCAAATGAAGTTTAACATTGACAAATGTAAAGTACTACATATGGGAAACAGCAACCCCAGAGCAACGTATCAACTCTGTGGTACTACACTGACAATGGTAGAGAATGAAAGGGAACTGGGGGTGGTTGTGCAGGCAGATATGAAGTTCTCTGAGCAGTGCAGACTGGCTGCAAGAGTAGCTCATGGTGTATTATCAATGATATACAGGAATTTTTCTAGCAGGGATAAGGAAGTGATTATTCCCTTGTATAAGGCAATGGTCAGGCCACACCTAGAGTACTGTATACAGGTCTGGAGGCCTCATTTCAAGAAGGATGTATAGCTGCTGGAACGAGTACAGAGGCGCCTCCGTAGCCAGGTGGGAAGGAGCAGCAGTGCGTAGCACACCCTTCTTGATTAGACCGGGGTTCGAGCCCGTCACCACCAAATACGGAACATGCGGAAAGGTCAGGGAATGACCACCGCACCGGAGCAATATGGCCTTAGTTGCTAATGCTCCTAAAAAACCAAATAACAACAACAACGAGTACAGAGAAGGGCAACAAGATTAGTGAATGGAACAAAGGGGTGCTCTTACGAAGAAACGCTCAAGTTTTGCAAATTACAGTGTCTGGAGACTAGGCACCAGCGAGGTGATCTCATAGAGGTGTGTAAAGCCTTGGATGGTTTGAGCATGTTCAAAGCTGATGGGATTCTTCCTCTTGCTCAGAATAATAACCTGAGAGGGGATAAATTCAAATTGAGGAAAGACAGATGTAAGATAGACGTGTGGAAATTTGCCTTTAGCCAGCGGGTGGAACAGACTTCCATCCCTTGTCATGGAAGTTGATAGCCTAAATAAGTTTAAGGCTCAGCTGGACAGGTATTTCGAACGAACAGAGGGGTGAAGTGGAAGTGGTTTCTTTTTTGGCTGATGCTGCATAAGCTTGATTTCTTGCATCAAATGCCTCTACTAATGCTAAAGGTCCCAATCTGACCCTGAAAGGCAGCAACAACAAGAACGACATAGTCAACAACTGGAAATTGTTGAAGAATGCTGCACCTTAGACCCAGCCTTGCCAGAAGGCCTTGTGCCTGATCAGATGCTCGCACTCACGCACTTGAGGATCTCCTAAAGGAACAGAGCAATCGAGTGACCGCATGGCTCCGCGCCAACATAGTCTCCTTGTGGACAAAACTCGAGATTATTTTATACAAAATGCACGTGGAATATGTGAAAGTGAATGCTACACTGGAGGCATACCTACAAGGAGGGGCAAAGGAAATGCCACAGCATGCCCCTATCTATTCATTGGCACTGAGGAACAAAATCACAACCACAGCTACAACTATAACCACCACTTCCACGCCTACTCCTAGGAAGACATTACTTCCAAAGCCACATCTTGTAGTTCTTAAACCCACTACAAATGACTCCCACAAAACCAGTAAAGAAAATAGTGGTCGACTCCCTGACTCAAGACTTTAGATCTGCCAAAATCAAATCCATTTGACAGATGCGGAACACAGGGGTCATCATCGAAACTGCAACCAAGGATGATGCAAACCTCATTATGAACAACTCCAGGATCCCCACGCTCGGGCTCACAACCGAACTGCCCAGAGAGAAAGGCCCCTCTATTGTCATATTTGACATTGACAACGATCTCAGCCCTTCCTGGGCAACAAGAATTTTTTCTTCCGATTTTTTGATTGACTCGTTGATTTTATAATGTTTTGCCACTGAGGAGACACTTTCACCATTGGAAATTTTGTCTAATAGCTCAATTTTATTCGCTAATGTCATCACCTTATTTGATATTTTCACATTTCCCTTGTTATTCATAGCCATATTTTTGTACGGGTTAGAAAGAACTTGTCCACAATAAAGTCACTTTCTTCCATTAACACTCGAAAAAGTCTGTTTTACACTGCAAAATGGTAGATTTATCACTTTTGTAAACATATCAATTTAAACCACAAATTTAAACATAAACACCAACCATTTATAACTGATTTAGTAATAAAATAAAATAAAATGATATAAAAGACCGTAAAATAATATTTACAAAAAACTAATTTACAACAAAAATAAAATAAAATAAGTTAAAATGCATTAAAATATAAATTTAAAATCGATAAAAACACTATTAAAGCTTTCGGAGGTGTCTACCTCCTTCCTCAGCAATAATGAATATTTAAGCGACACGTACCAGGTTCACAACACATGTGGATGACCAGGCGCATACTCGGTATTCCTTTCACTTGTACCAGAACCGGAAGTGGTCTGGGGACGTGGAAAACTAAAACGTTTATCTCTGGCAAAAACCACCGCCTCAAAAAGGGGGTGAAGCCTAACTCCCCTGTCTCTGTTCATGCTATTGTTGCCAGAGGATCCAATCCACAGACTTTCCAGCCACTTGCGGTCCCAGAATCTATGCGCCCGGTCAAGGATGACAGTGTTGTCGGGGGAGATCTGGTGTTGTTTTTCCCAATAGTGCTCGGCAATGGCGGATTTATTGAGCTCTGAGGTACATATCGCTCTTGCATGTTCCCCCAGACGGTCCTTGAGACGCCGTCCTGTCTCCCCCACGTAACATTCCCCACAATCCGGGCATGGGATCTCATATACGACCCCACTACTAGAATCCCTAGTAATGGGGTCTTTGACCTGTGACACTACTGTGTGCAACCTCAGGCCCGGGAGCTGCACACAGCGTGTCTGAAAGTCGCAAAGCATCCTCGCAATGCGATCGACAGGCCCGGATAGTAGGGAACATACACTGTGGTAAGCGGTACAGGCGGAACTACCCGATTGGGCTCTTCCTCTCTATTGTATTTATCAATGACCCTCTGGGGGTAACCGCACCTCATAAGATTCGTCATTATTTGCCTAATTTCCTTCTCCCCCTCCTCAGAGGTGCTGCAATGTGTCCTCACCCTACCGAAAAGTGCTCTGGCCACACTATTTTTATGTTGGGCAGTCTGTGCCGTCCTATAATGTGTGTACTGGCCCCTACACATTGGTTTCCTATAAACCTTAGTTCTAAGTCTGGGGCCTTCCCTATATACCATAATGTCCAGAAATGGGAGGGTACCATTTATTTCTAGCTCCGAGGTGAATTTTATAAAGGGGGAAAAACCATTGAGAAACGAGACCACATCTTCCTCTCTCCCCTTCTTTACAATAGTAAACGTGTCATCAACATATCGTTTCTACTTACACACAGGGAACTCCAATCTCGCAAAAACCCTATTCTCTAGTTCCTCCATAGCCAGATTTGCAACAATGGCGCTGATTGGAGAACCCATGGCTGTGCCGTGAACCTGTTTATACATCACTCCTTGGAAAACCAAGGTTGTACTGGAAAGACATAATTCAACAGCACAACATATATCTTCTATGTTTAGGTGGGATCTAGCAACTTAAGGTATTATCCTTCAAATAGCATTCAGAAAATATAGTCACATACTGAGGAGCAATATCCCAATTTGTCTGAATACTCCCCACCATGACTTATGGAAGGGAAACTTGGGCACTCACCAAAAGAATGGAGAAGAAGCTGAGAACTACACAGCGAAGAATGGAACGAATTATATTAGGGAATCAGACTGTTAGATAAGAAGAGAAACACATGGATTACGCAGAAAACTGAAATAATGGACATTCTTATTAAAACTAAAGAACTAAAATGGTCTTGGGCAGGACACATAGCTGGAAGACATGACAGATGGACTAAGAAAATAACAGAATGGTACCCAAGAGGATCTAAGAGAAAACCTGGAAGACAACAATGGAGATGGGACAGATGAAATTCATGAGTTTGTGGGTAGTAAATGGATGACCATTGCACAAAACAGAAGGATCTAGAAAGTTGCTGGAGAGGCCTTCATCCTTCAGTGGATTGAAAATGGCTGATGATGATGATGATGACTGTACTTATATATTGTTTTTGGTGGGGAAAATTAAGGATTGGAAAATTAAAGATCTGGTCACTTTAGACATAAGCAAAGTATTATATAAGCGTAGAGCCTTTCATTTTCTCATAATAGTCAGATTAAGAAAGTTTAAGGATCCCTGTGTTTCTATTTCCATTGTATATTTAAGGCTTGGGCAGATATTATTAAACTAATTTAAAACATGATGAACAACTTTTTTGGTAGTGACTATTTAGAATATCTTCGATACGATAACCATAACACTACATAATTTTCCTAAATAGTGATAAATGAAGCTTTTCTATTTTGGATACAGAACTGTGTAATCAATCTACTAATATTTGAACCACTGGATAAACCATATCTATATAAAAACTTTACAATGAAAGGATATACAGTTAGCATCTGCTAAAACATTAACAAAATGCATAATTTTAGCTGATGGAATCCTAGTGAAGTGTGCAACTGCAGGTTGCATTGAAGCAATCTGTTTTTTTTTTTTTTTATAAAGGGATGTAACTTTTTAATACGGTTTCCGAGTTATTACAAGATGTTTGAGTTAGCCTGAAGTGATTCTCATACTAATATTCTTAACCAAGGTACCAAAACATTACTGTTATTTTATTCATTTTTTTTAATGTTTTTTTTATGAAAAGCTCAACCACGAGAGGGAAAAAAAAAAAAAAAAACAGATAGAAGAGAGATCGATAATTATAGAAACCAAATTTATAACAACAATGCCAACAGAAGAATCTATAGAGAAAGCATGCAGCAGAATCAATACCTATGACACAGAGAATAGAGACTTTGCTAGTGATGTCATTAATTAACCTAACTGCCCTCTTTTGAATGGAACCTAGAAGACAAGTTTTGGGGAACCCCCCCCACCAGATATCGGAACAATATTCCACGAAAACTCCATACAGGTGACCCCCGCTTAACACTGATAATTCGTTCCTGAAAAACAGAGTGTAAGAGAATCCGCGCAAAGCGAGCAACGCATTCCCATAAGGTAACATATGTATTTGTGAGTTGTGGTCGGTGCCATAGGATATTTCCTAATCAATAATAAACGGCAGTGAAAAGATGCACAATGTCGGTCAAAATATTTAATATTCAAATATTTGTACATATAAAATATTCTGCATTACATATGTATATAATTACTTAGATAGTATGAATCAGAGCTGTAATACTCAATATGTTCTACGTTGATAATAATATTAGTAAATTAATAAGAGGAGTATACCTCAATATAGTACGTGGAACACTTCCGTATGATACCCTCCAGAAATTAAAACGGAAAAAACGAAAAAATCGACAACTTACCGGTACATTAAAGTAAAATATAAATAATTAAATAATTTAAAGTAAAATATAAATAATTAAATAATTTAAAGTAAAATATAAATAATTAAATAATTTAAAGTAAAATATAAATAATTAAATAATTTAAAGTAAAATATAAATAATTAAATAATCAATTTAACACAATTCAAAATCAATTCAAAACAATTAAAATTCAAATTAACGCAATTAAAAGAATCTAACGAAAATATTCAAAACGATTTTCCTTCCTGAAGCTGACAATGCTTTTCGACCGACTGTCGTGATCACAGGAATGAAAATTACCGAATCAGGCTAAACCTGCAACTTAAATAGTGATTATATGTCTTCGCGCATGCGCGTAAAGGTCCACGCATCGGAGATCAAATATGGCCGCCGAACATTAACAGAATTCTCGTGTAATTTAATTTCAACGGTTTCTGCAATTAATAGTCGCGTATAATTACGTTGAACGTTAAGTATTTTGGCCTCGTTAAATAAAAAAAAGTATGTTTTTCGTTAATGGCATGAAAGGCTAATTCTGACGCTGCTGAACGAGAAGCACGAACTGAGGCGTCATGTTGATTTACACGAATATTAAGAGAAAACCGAGTCGAACCCTGGTAAGACGAGTCGCAATCACCGCAAGAAATGTTGTATACTAGATCATTAATTTGTGTTGCGAACGCGGAAAGAACCGAGCGATTGTTCAGTATAGTGTGTAACTTCTGTATAGGCCTAGCTATAATTTTAAATTCGGTATCTTTAAAGAATCTGTTAAGCTGTTTGGGCCACTGTTCAACATATGGGACAGAAATAAAGTATTTTTTGATATTACTATTGTTGATTGGTGTAGTATTTTTTATCCTATCCTTAGCTTGTACCCTAATTTGATTTATTGTGTTAATGGGATAACCCCTGTTCAAGAATCTGCTAGTTAATATTTGTATTTCTGAGTCCAAAGCAGAATCCGTCGTTGAATATTTATAGGCATTAAGAAATTGATTAAAGATAATCGATCTTTTGTAGGTGAACGGGTGGTAGCTATTATAATGTAGAAGCATACCGGTGTTTGTGGGTTTTCGATAGATGCTAAATTGTATTTTGTTCGAGTCCCGGGTAAGCGTGAAATTTAGAAAGTTTAATGACTTAGTATCCGTATCTTCCCTTTCCAATGTAAATTTGAGTCTAGAATGAATATTATTAAATGAATGTAAAATGTCTTGGATAGTACTACTATCAGTAATAACTAGAACATCATCTAAATACCTCTCATAGTATGTGATACGGGGACGAAAAGGTGTCAAATGTATCTGCTCAATCGTTGAGAGATAGATCTCTGACATTAAGCCACTCAGGCTCAAACCCATTGGTAATCCAAAAATTTGTTTGTACACCTTGTCTCGAAAAATAATTATTTAATTATTTATATTTTACTTTAATGTACCGGTAAGTTGTCGATTTTTTCGTTTTTTCCGTTTTAATTTCTGGAGGGTATCATACGGAAGTGTTCCACGTACTATATTGAGGTATACTCCTCTTATTAATTTACTACTAGTATATAATTACATATGTAATGATACATATTTGATACATACGTATCAAAAGTAAACTTAAAATTCCAATTAAAATAATGAATTTAATTGATTTAATTTAATTGATTTAATTTAATTGATGAATTTAATCATGAAAAATGTGTGGATATTTTGGTTGAACTTTGGCCCTCTTCCAAATAAACTAAAAGGGGTATTAATTTTAAATCCCCCGCAGCGTTACCACCCAACAATAAAGTCAACCGATCCTTCGCCACTTTGAAACCTGGCATGTTTTTTCTTCTTTCAATATGAAACTTCTTTTACGCATTCGTTTCCACAAAAGTCCTCCCTATGTTAAAAACTTGTTGAGAAGTATAACACATAATATTCCCCTCTTCAACAATTTTAACAAGTTCTTTTTTGAAATTTTCAGCTCCTTGATCTACACCAGCAGCTTCTCCCTGGATTTTAAATCTATTCAACCAGCCCTTAACAGTTTTAAATGGTTCCACATTTTTTTTTTTTAGGCGAGGTTTCTTCAGATCATCATATTGGCTAATCTCTTTCTTTATCTCTCTCTCTTTTTTTTTTTTTTTATATTTAACTTAACTGAATTCTGCATTGGAATATTATTATCAATAAAATTAGTCTTTCCATTTCAATCCTAATAGCCAGCCTAGTCCTAGTTGCTTGCAGTGGAACAGCTATCTTTCCTGCTGCTAAAATTAATTCTTTATTGTTTTATAATTGTTCTTACAGTTAGAGTTGTAAGTCCTAAATTATGGCACACATCTGCTTGTCGTTGACCAGAATCAATTTGCTTCAAACAGTCAAATTTAATTTTCAAATTCAGTCTTTTTCTTACATTTCTTTTAAGGAGCAAATGAACATTGAATAAGAGTGCACATTTAGTGATGAATGGCTTAGGAATTTCAATACTCATCATGGTATTACAGTTAGATATTGCTGGAGAAAGACAGACAGAAAGACAGTTAAACACATGCAGCAACAGAATACAGTGCAACATTTGAAAAAATTGTATCTGACTATGACCTTACAGCCAATCAAATTTATAATGCTGATAAAATAGAGGTTTACTGGAAGTGTTTGCCCACAAAAACTTTGACTGGAAACCAAGAATGAAATGCAATAGGGTTTAAGCTTAATAACGAAAGAGTAACTTCTTATGTGTGCTAATGCTTCAGGTCAGCATAAAATTAACTTTTGGTGATTGACAAATTTCAGCACCTACAAGCCTTTAAAGGAATTGTGCACTTACCTGTGACCCATAAAGTCCAAAAGAATGCTTAGATGGACAAAGATATATTTCACGATTGGTCTGTTCATGATTTTGTTGCAACAGTTTGTCAGCACTTGAGAAAATTGGGGAAGCCTGCAAATACAAAGTGCCTGCTACTTCTCAACAACTGTAGGGTCCATCCGCAAGAATCAAAATTGTCTGATTGTGGGAATATTTTTACATGTTACTTGCCACCAAATGTAACACCATTATTTCAACCCATGGATCAAGGAGCCATTAGGAACTTTAAATGTCACTACAAAAATGATTTTATGACGAAAATGATGCATAAGAATTTCAACCCAGTTTTACAATCAAATATGCAACATTTTCATTTGCGACTGCATGGAATGCAGTCAAGCCTGTAACTCTTTTAAGTGAGTGGCGAAAGTTATGGCCGAACGTGATGTTTGCAGATCTACAATCTGATCGAAACAAAGATTTTGAAGGATTTCACATAAAGCTGAATGCATCTGAAATGAAAGAAATGATGGAAACTTATTATGTACGGAAGACAACCCGCTATGCAAACTTAATTCTGATGACATAGAAAAGTGGATACGCATTGAAGATGATGTTGAAATTGCAGCAACTTTCACTGATCAAGAAATTATTCAAAGCATTATAACTCCTGATAAGATAGAAGAGAATTTTTTCACCAGATTCTTCTGAATCTGGTGAATAAAACGACAAGGTTGAAGAAGAAAAGATACCTTGGGCGACTGCAGAAAAGTCCACTGAAACGGTTATTAAATTTATGGAACAGAACCATAGCTTCAGTCTTCAAGATTTCAAATGCATGCACATCAAATGTACATGGTGCATAATAATTTTATCACACATAAATTACAAAGTTGTAAACAAGACGATATACGAAAGTATTTAAAGAAAGCAATAGAAGCATCAAGCAGTGCAGCAGATAGAGTAGAAGCTGCAAATGCTCCATCCACAAGCAGTGCAACAGATATCACGGAAAAGGAAGAATAAATATTTGTTTCTTTTTCAAACTTTGTATTTTATATGAAAATGTTTCGTTAATAAACTAAAAACAACAATTGATTTATATAAAATATGTATCTTCTGCTTTCATTTATATACTGTATTTTTCTTTTACATTGTTCATTTTTAAATACGATTTCAAGCATTACACACTTCTTTTTTGTGGCAAAAATTTGTTTACTTCTTTCTCAGGTGTTGACTTTATTTTTCTTTAAAACTGCTTTAAAACTAATGAATAAATTGCCAATATTTACATGGTCATTTCTTCTTTATTCCATCTTAAATTTGAATTTTAAAAACACTGCCTGAGAATCCGGATCGACCCAGTACCCGAGCTGTCTGCACTTTCGGACTTTTATTGCGTGCGCGCGCGCACACACACACAAGAGGGTGGTTCAATAAAGAATCTTCCTCACCTACTTCCACATATTGGAGGGTCATGATATTTTGTGTGTACATATCTCTGTACTAAAGATGTAAAATTTCATCCCTGTGTCTTAATTTGTTTTTCTCTTACAGAGCTGAACATGTGACAAAGTAGCATCATGGACAAAGTTTAGGTGCAGTCGAACATCAGTAGAATCTGAGACCATTCCATGTCATCCCTATTCAGCCATTGATGACAGCACGATCAGAAGAGTGGAGTCGTTAATCATGGAAGATCGCCAGATATCTGTGTGTGAATTGTCCCAGGAGGTAATGATTAGTGTGGGCTCTGTTGAAATAGTCCTTCGTGACCAACTCCATTTACGGAAATTGAGTGCAAGATGGATTTCCCGATTATTGATTGGTTTCCAGATGGCTGATCAACAACAGAAATCACAAGAGTTGTTAGCCCTGTGCCAAAAAAATGAGGAAGACTTTTTCTCTCGTCTAATCACTCAGGATGAAAGTTGGATACACCATTTCAACCCTGAAAGTAAAAAGCAGTTCACAGAATGGCGACATCATGGTTCCCCCCCCCCCCCAAGAAGGCAAGGGTCCAAGCATTAGCAGGAAAGGTCTTGCTGACAATGTTTTGAGAAAGGCATAATAATGGCAGATTACCTGCGGAAAGGTAGAACAATTACAGGTGCCTATTATGCCAACTTACTCACAAAATTATGGGAGAAAATCGCAACATGTAGGCATGGAATGCTGTCCAAAGGTGTGAGAATGCTTCAAGACAATGCCCCAGTTCACACTTCTGAAATTATAACAACACAAGCGACCACTTATGGATATAAAATACTGCCCCATCCAGCCTACTCACCCGATCCTGCACCATCAGACTTCTTGTTTCCTTCCCTCAAATCATTTCTTCGGGAGACCAACTTCCCTGACGACTAGACACTCATTTCTGCAACATAGTCAGGGTTCAAAGACCAACCTCGCCACTTCTACAAAAATGGTAACCATAGCCTCATCTATGGATGGGAAAAATGTGTAAATCTGCACGGTGGCTGTGTAGAGAAGGACTAAAATTGCCAAGAACAAGCTAGCAGCTCTGCAGCTAGGTCAGGGCGATTATGTATTGAACCACCCTCACACACGCTTCTATTTTTGGGACCAGTGCGCAATGGTATGACGTATGGGCACCTTTATTAACAGTGACGTGTTACATTTGGATGCAATACATTTTGCAATTTGAAATACATTATTCAGTAAATTTTTTTCGTGTGTTTATGTCCTATTCAAATAAGCTTAAAGTTGTTTAACTAAATTTGCATTTTTCACTGTCTATTTTTAAGATATTTTCTATATAAAACTTGACAACCATTTTTATAATTCTGAATTACTCAGTCAGACCTCTATTTAACAAACTCCTATATAGCGGTATTTTCGGATTTCCCTTGGAAATTACATTTTTGGTTGAGCAAAGAAAATTTTTATAAAAAGAACAGATTAGGAGAGACTTAACTCGTACGCACTGTTTGCACTTCTCCCCTTTATGCAATTAATGCTGCTGCTCGAATTAAGAGAGCTACAGAGATTACAATTCTACAACTTAGTAGAACTCACAAAATCTATAAGACCACCTGTCCCACATACCGAGAAGTCATGCTGGGAAAGGGATATTCCCAATGCGGACAACGGGCTCAGGTCAACCTTCTACTTTAAGAGCCCTGTTCGAGAATTAGGAGAGAGTGGTTTTCTTTTACTCTGACAAATAATCAACTGTTGTTTTGCAGAAGTGCGTTATCCACATTTTACCATAAATTTTTCCTACGGTAAAGCGAATGATTAGAGGCCTTGGGGCCGAAACGACCTCAACCTATTCTCAAACTTTAAATGGGTGAGAAATCCGGCTTGCTTGACTCGAAGCCCGGACGAAAGGATGTGAGTGCCCAGTGGGCCACTTTTGGTAAGCAGAACTGGCGCTGTGGGATGAACCATGATACTGTGACCATGTAAACCTCTGTTTACATGGTCACAGTATCAGAACGGCTGCGACATTTTGGACAGTTTAAAAAAAAATAAAGAAAGAAAGAAAACATTCAAATTTCATGACAAGATCGATTACGAATGAGGAAATATGAGGACAACAAAGGTATTAAACCTTGCAAACATGAAATGTTGGCAGCTTTTGAAACCGTATTGTGGCTGCAGTGTGAAGAAAATGTTCCTGAAAATACAAGATATGTTAAAACAATTGTGGACATTTCTTAAATATTCGATGTACATACAGTAAATCCAGAGTACAACAAAAGACAACCAAATATTTTGCAAAAGTATTCTTAAGTGTACTAATATTGTGCACATTGTACGTATGAAAAAAAAATCTTATCTTAATATGTTACGTATAATAACTAATTGTTTTGAAATGTTAGAAAATTTATTTATTCTTGCTTATTTCTGATTTATTTACCATCTTTTACTGTATTTCTGAATGTCGAATTACAGTATTTTTCATTGTTGAAAATGTCATATTTCTTTATAACGAAATTGTTGTTGAACAAATTTTTGCAAGCGAACAATCAAATTCATTATATAGAACTAACTGTAGATTTATTTTATTAGAGCTTATCCCACTTTTGCAGGTGTTCTATTCATCTCAGAAGTAACACCCACTTTGGTAAACTTGACTCCTCCCCCTTTGGAAATGCCATTTCCTAAGTACTCGTTGGTTCCGTGCTAGTTTTTCTGCAACTTTTGTTACAATATAAAAGTTTGTTCAACACTAATAACTTCGTATTTGTGCATTTTCAATTCAGAGGCAACAGTTTTATTTAACTTCCTGCACAGTAACGAGATTATGAGTGAATTAGTATTAAAAATAATTGTCTTGAACCGTAAAGTAAAACATGAAAAGAATTACTAGTTTGTTTATACCTTCCACAGTTAAGAAATTAAAAACAAGTGAAAATGTGAGTGAAGACTTAACTACAGAGACTGTGTCAAAGACTGTTTTTGTTCCTAAAATTATCAGCCTCCAACAGCAAGGGATGACTGACTTAAATGACTGGCCAAGTTGCTGGACTGTCTAACAAATAAATGACTTCTGTGCAAAGTAGAATTGGCTAAATTATCAAAATAAGAGACTTGGCTGTGCATTATGTAAAAAATTGGAACTCTTGGAGTAGAAAAAGAAGATGGGCATGAAGATTTATTTCTAAGGAATGGGCAAATAATGACACCTATTTTGGCCAAAGCAGAAAGAAGCAGCAATGTCTTTAAAAAAGAAAATTTGATCACAAGAAAACAGTGGAATATAAAGCTGCTATAAAACTGCTTGCAGAAGCTGAGAAAGAGCCCCTTGAAAACCTGTATAAAGAGTTTATCTCATGAAAAATTAATAACGACAAAACATTTTTGCAGGGCATATAAAGTGGCCAAAGAAAATCAGTTTTTTCATAATTTTGAATCCAAGATTGACCTACAAGAATTAAATGAGATTTAAAATGGTCGTATTCTTCATTCAACTAACGCTTGCCTTAACATTTTGAACCACATTGGTGATGAAATGAGAAAACATTTGGCTAATAAAATCATTATGTTGAACAGCAAAATTTCATTAATAATTGATTTGTTGATTCAACCATGATGAGTAAGAAATCAGCTTTAATTGTTTACGTTCGAACTTGTATATTTGACAGGGAATGAGACCTCCCATAAATTTGTTTCTGGACTTGATCGAACTCGAAAGTGTTACTGCAAAAGGGATATTTGATTCTCCGCTCAATTGTCTTCAGTCATACAGTAAGGCGGAAAACTATTTAAAAGCTCACTTAGTGTGTCACATATGATGGTGCAGCTGTTATGATGGGTAGTAAAAGTGGCGTTACAAAACTAATGAAAGAAAAATTCCTTCCTTTAATAGTGTGGCATTGCGCTAATCACCAATTAGAACTATCATTTCGCGATACTATGAACCATTGCAGGTATCGATAGATTTAAAGCATTTATTGATGAACTTTATGTCACGTACAATGCGTCGCCAAAAAATGCCAGAAAATTGAAGGTGTGTGCAAACTCGCTGGATACAGAACTATTAAAAACTGATAGACTTTTAAGCACACAATGGGTGGCATAGAGTTTTGGGTCTGTTTCGAATAACTATGAGGCATTAGTTAATCATTTTCAAGAAGAAAAGAATGACTCGATATGGGACGAAAAAAGAAAGATGCACATATGAAGGATTACAGAAGAAAATTACGATTATAAACTTTATATTAGACTTAGGTTTGATGTGTGATGCTCTTCAAGAATTATCAGATTTGAGCTTGGACTTGCAGGAGAGCGATATAGATTTGTACAGGGCAAATAAAAAAATACATATTGTTGTACAACTTTTTCATGAAAGGCAAATGGTTCTGGGAGCGTATTACAGAAATGCCGCCAAAGCTTCCGAAAATATACAATTTCAAGGAGTTTCACTTCATGGAAGAGATTACAGAAATTATTCTCCAATGGTTCCAAAAGCTTTCCATAGCACTTTGGAACAATCAGTAGAAAGCAGGCTGCTTGACGGTAAAAATACTGGAAAAGGATAGCTTTGATATATAAGATAGCTTGAAACAGAAGTTGAGTAAATCTTGATATAATTGCTTTTTGAAAATTGTAAGGCTCCTTTTTGTTGAAACTGCACTTAGGGTGGTAGAAAGGGTTACCTTTTACTCTGGGATTACTGCTACCCATATGCAGTACTTTGCATTTGTCAATTTTAAACTTCAGATGCCACTTCTCAGGGGGGCACACCTCCGTAGCCAGGTAGGCATGGGCAGCAGTGCATAGCACAGACTGGGGTTTGAGCCCATAACCACCAAATATGGAGGATGCAGAAAGGTCAGGAAATGACCACCGCATATCCCAGGAGCAATATGGCCTTAGTTGCTAAGGCTCCTAAAAACCAAATAACAACAACAGCCACTTCTCAGCACATCGGCCCAACTTTTCTAGATCCTGTTGCAGTAGGACGCTACCACTACTGTCATTAACAACCCTGCCAACCTTTGCATCATCTGCAAACATCGACATTAAGCCTGAGGTAACTACATCAATATCATTGATAAATGGTATTGATGGGCACAACAACAAAACCTGGGGAACTCCACTAATAACATTAGTCCACGAGATTGATTACCACACTATCTTTTCCCACTCATCCACCCTTCTATCCATTCTAGCACTTGCCCTTAATACCATACTGCTCCAATTTGTACAGTAGTCTTCCATGCACAACAGTGTCAAAGAGTTTTCCTGAAATCCAAGTCATCATCATAAGCCATTTTCAATCCACTGAAGGATGAAGGCCTCTCCAGCAACTTTCCAGTTCCTTCTGTTTTGTGCAATGGCCATCCATTTACTACCCACAATCTCATGAATTTCATCTGTCCATTTCCGTTGTTGTCTTCCAGGTTTTCTCTTAGCTCCTCTTGGGTACCATTCTGTTATTTTCTTAGTCCATCTGTCATGTCTTCGAGCTATGTGTCCTGCCCAAGACCATTTTAGTTCTTTAGTTTTGTTAAGAATGTCCTTTACTTGAGTTTTCTGCCTAACCCATGTGTTTCTCTTCTTATCTAACAGTCTGATTTCCAATATAACTCATTCCATTCTTCGCTGTGTAGTTCTCAGCTTCTCTTCCATTCTTTTGGTGAGTGCCAAAGTTTCACTTCCACAAGTCATAGTGAGGGAGTATACATTGGTTCATTATTTTACATTTCAGACAAATTGAGATATTGCTCCTCAGTATGTGACTATAATTCCTGAATGCTACCCATCCAAAATTTATTCTTCTCTTGACTTGCATCCATTTATCATTATTACAGCTCATGACTTGTCCCAGATAAGTACATGATTCCACTTTTTCAATTACTGCTCCTTCAATCATTATATCCCTTTAAGTGGCATACTTGTTCGTCATTACTTTTGTTTTAGCCATATTCGTCTTTAGTCCAAAATCCTTACTAACTCTGCATAACTGATTAAAATTTTCCTCTAATTCTTTGGGATCGTGGCTTATGACCACAATGTCATCTGCAAATTGTAAATGGTTTAGGTACTCTCCATTCACATTGACTTCTTTCTGTGACCAGTCTAATTTTCTGAAAGCTTCCTCAAGGGCAGCAGTAAACAACTTCGGAGATATTGTGTCTCCTTATCGAACTCCTTTCTCAATTTTAAATTTATTACTGTCTTTGTCTAGTTTGATAAAGGAGGTAGCATTCTCATATATCTTTCTAGTGCCCGAAACATTGTCTTATGCTGTATGGAGTCAAATGCCTTTTCATAATCCACAAATGCCAAGCATAATGGTGTTTTATATTCATTTGCTTTCTCCATTACCTGTGACATTAGTGCAGTTCCACAGGGTTCGGTGTTGGGTCCACTGTTGTTTTGTATATTTATCCGTGATATTGATGAAGGTATATCAGGCTTAGTGTCGAAGTTTGCAGATAATACAAAGGTTGGCAGGATTGTCAATGGCAGTAATGGCAGTGTGCTAATGCAACAGGATCTAGAAAATTTGGGCAGATGGGCTAAGAAGTGGCAACTGAAGTTTAACCTTGACAAATGCAAAGTACTGCATATGGGTAGAAGTAACTCCAGAGAAATGTACCAACTGTGTGGTACTTCACTTAAGGTGGTAGAAAATGAAAAATACCTGGGAGTAATTGTGTAGTCAGATATGAAGTTTTCTGAGCAATGCAGACAGGCTGCCAGGGCAGGTCATGGCGTTGTCAATGATATATAGGAATTTTGCTAGCAGGGAAAAGGAGGTGATTGTCCCTCTGTATAAAGGCAATGGTCAGGCCACGCCTTGAGTACTGTGTACAGGTCTGGAGGCCTCATTTTAGGAAGGATGTAGATTTGCTTGAGCGTGTACAGAGAAGGGCAACAAGATTGGTGAGGGGAATGAAGGGATCCTCTTACCAAGAGAGGCTTAAGTTCTGCAAATTGCAGTGGCTGGAGACTAGGCACCTGTGCAGTAATCTGATTGAGGTGTATAAGGCCTTGATTGGGTTAAGCACACTGAATTATGATGGGATCCTTCCACTTGTTCGGATTACGAACCTAAGGAGGCATAAATTCAAATTAAGAAAAGACAGATGTAGAATAGATATGCGGAAATTTGCCTTTAGTCAGTGGGTGGTTAATTGCTAGAACAAACTTCCATCTGCTGTTGTGGAAGTTGATAGGTTAAATAAATTTAAGGAGGAACTGGACAGGCATTTACAGGGAATGGTGTGATTTTTTTTTTTTTTTTTTTTGGCTGATGCTGCATAAGCTCATACACTTGCTTTCTTGCATCACATGCCACTACTACATTACGTGAAGGTGATCCACAGTTGAGAACACTGTCCTAAAACCAGCTTGCTCTCTTTTGGTTGATTCTCATCAAGTATTCTTTCTATACTGTTAGTAATGACCCTTGTGAACAAGTTGAGCATGTGGGATAACTAGCTATTTGGTCTATAATTTTCAATTTCTGATTTTTCTCCTTTCTTATGCAGCAAAACTATGATTGCATTATTCCGCTCCTTAGGCACCACACCTTTTCTAATGCATTTTGTGAAGAGTCTTGCCAGTTTTTGTGTCATGTCTCTTCCTTCCAATTTTAACAACACTACAGTAACTTCATCTTCCCCCGGAGCTTTCTGATTCTTTATTTTCTTCAACGCATGTTCTACCTCATCAGGAAGGATATCAGGTACGTTGTATGTGTTACTAATTTGCGATCCATCTTCCCCACTGCTGGCATCATTCCCTCACTCCTTTTATAACTCTTTATAGTAGTCTTCTTCTATTCATAAGTACACCATTGCTATTCTTCAGTTTCAGTATCATTTGTCTTTCTGTATTATTGCTCATGACTGCTGATTTAAATCCTTTGTTTTTTCTTAATGCTTGTTCTACTTTTCTTGTGTTAAATTTTCTTATGTCCTCTCTGAGTCTTTCTAATGGCTTTGCATAACTCAGTATACTCAATTTTCTCCCTGTCAGTGTTTTTCTTGCTCTTCATTTGTTGTCTTCGGTTCATCACGACAAGTGTTTCTTGAGTGATTTTTTTCTTCTTTGGATTTCTTTTTATCTATAGGTTTCTTGGGCTTTACCACTTTCAGAAAGTTGTAATGTTCCTCGTCAATATCTTGGTCCTGAACAGTATGCAGAGCTCAAACTTGTTCTTAAGTTCCAGTACATGCTGCTTTTTCTCCTCTTCTGTTATCTCAAAGACCTTTGTACAATTTACTCGAGTCAGTTTTTTCCTTTCTTTTCTTACATCTATATCATTGTGCATCTTACCATTCTGTGATCACTTCCAACATTTACCTTGTTCAGGACAGTAAAATCATTCATTACTAACAGAAGATATATCTTCTGTTAGTGAGGATAAAGTCGATTTCATTAGTTGTTAATCCATTTCGGCTCTGCCATGTCCACTTTCTGTTCACCCTTTTCTTGAAAAAAAGTGTTTATTACTGACATTCCTCTAGATTCTGCAAATTCCACAAGTCTTTCACCAATTCCAAAATTTCCTATAGTTCCAATTTCTGCGCTGTTTTGTCTCTTTCCAACCTTAGCATTGAAGTCCCTCATAATGACAGCGCAGTGAGTTTTCTGTTCATCTAGAAGACTCAATTTCAGTGTACATTTCTTCAACCTCTTCATCACCATGGCTCGATGTTGGTGCATAAATCATAATAACCTTTAGCTTATACCTCTTAGAAATCCTGAGTAGCAGTCTTGACACCCTTCGTGATGTGCTTTTGAATTCCAAAATGTTGTTTTTTATATCTTTATGGACCAGAAAGCCAACTCCACCTTCACTCCTTTCACTGTTCCCATTGGTGTACAGCAGATTTCCACTTGATAAACTTACAAGTGATTCATTTCTTCTTCCAGCCAAACCGATGATATTTCAATTTACATTTTCTAATTCCTTTTCCAGCTCTAGTATCCTGTCTTCACTGATGAGCGATCTTACATTGTAACAAGCCAAGTTCAGTTTCCGTGCTATAAGCCTGATTGTACCCAGAGATTCTTAGCACCCTCTGCTTCCACTCTGATCCTCTCGCCAATGGGGAGGGGGGGGAGTTAAAGCTGCTGGGGACTGAGGGCCATTTGTTGGCCAAATCCAAGTATATGATATCAAAATTATTTTGCATCCAGTTCCTTTGTAACCACATTACAGTATCCATTTAAATTTGTCAGACAAATTTTCCATTAATGAACACATGCTGTGTCTGAATTATTACTGCAAGTCCTGTCTAGATGATCCTGCAGTGCATCTTAAACCAGCGACTTCGTTGTCTTCCCAGGAACAGAAGTAAATTAACTGGTTTGCAATTAGTCGTGTCACCTATAGATCCCCCTCCCCCTTTGTGAACTGGGGATATATAGGTAGTTCGACTTTACAAGGTTTGTTTGTTTGTTTGTTATTTGGTTTTTAGGAGCATTAGCAACTAAGGCAATATTGCTCCGGGATATGCGGTGGTCATTCCCTGACTTTTCCGCATTCTCCATATTTGGTGGTGACAGGCTCGAACCCCGGTCTAATCAAGAAGCGTGTGCTACGCACTGCTGCTCCTTCCCACCTGGCTACGGAGGCGCCCTCTTTACAAGGTAATTCATTCCTAGCGTGCGCTCGTAAAACTGGAATTTATTCCCATAGACAATGAAATTAGTTGGCTAATTAGTTTATGTTTAAACAATAACTGATTTATCCAAAGAAATGAAAATGTAGCCTGTAAAATCAAGCATTTATAATAATAAAGATATTATTTATGACTTACAAAGGTTAAAGGTGTTTATTTTTCATCATCATCATCGACTAAATGCACACTCATTGATCACTCATTATTGGCTCAGAACTTGTTTGGTTTGTTGCACAAGGAGGAGTCTTCTTCAGAAATGTTTCAAGAGTCGTTTGTTTCCAAGATAATCTTCTCTTTTAATTATAAATTTCACGATTGCATGCATAAGCATTTTTTAACGGCACACACAAATTGCAACTAACAGTGTGGAGTAACAAGTTTACGAACGCTAAAAAAAAATAAAGAGAAGATTCTGAAAATTTATTTATGACTTTATATGATTGAGGATTTCACTGAAGGGAAACACATTTCACCATAACAGCGCAAAAACCAATACAATTCCAGCAATCGGTATTTTCACAAATGCAATAACATGGAGTTTACTACTTGTTTATAATTGCTTTTTAACAGAAAAGCCCAATAAACTGGAAAGTGCAAATTGTTTTTATTAATAACATTTTAGAGAGATAAATAGCTTAGCCATATAGCAAAAATTTCAACTTCAGAGATCTTGAAACGAATTAAAAAAAAGTGTTATTAGATTCACAGTACAATATTTTAACAATACGATGGTGTCTCTGGAACTGATTAATATCGTAAAGTGGGGTACACTATTGTATAGCTATGCACTTGGTTTGGAATGTAATATTTATGAATGTTTAACATTCATTTTTTGCAATTAATGTTCATATTTTCGATTTTGTTGATACCTGGGGGAAAAAAACTCATAAACCCGGGAACTCGTAAAGCGAGAACTGCCTGTATTTTCACATCTCCAGTACATGGGAACTTCCCCTGAGTCCAAGGAGGCTCTCATAATTATGGCTAAGGGATTGCTTACTTCCTTTGCCACCTCCTTTAATATAATTGGATAGATTACATCAACCTCGGGTACTTAAGGTATAACTTCAACAATTTCTCCTCCACTTTGCTCTCAGTTATACCAAAATCATTTAGCTTCCTGTTAGATAAACTTCTCGCATTTTCCTCCCTTAATAACTCCTCGTGTGAATGTATATGCAAAATACTCATTCTGATTGACAGCTATCTCAGCAGGATCATCAATGCTCGAACCATCAATATCAAGTGGAGCTGATTCGTCCCCTTTCTTCTAGTTTATAAAACTAAAGAAGTTCTTGCTGTTTTTCTTGGTATCCTTTGCCAAAGATTTCTTGTAATCTGCTTACGCTTGCCTAACCTCCTTTGTGACTTGATTACAGACTAGCTTATATCTAAGCTTTGTAGGCATCACATGCATTTTTTTTTCTCTGCCACGAGTCTCATTAGTTCATCTGACATCCATTTTTTTTTTTTTTTTTTTTAAGAAAAGCACGGACATGAGAGGTACTAGAACCTATAGTAGTCAATACTGTGCTTGGGTTGGAGGTTGCGAAGCGAAGACGAGAGAAGATATTTGTTGACATTAGACTTTAACTTCTGTAGATGGTAAATGGATGTTGGCTGGTAGCAGCACGTGTTCAGACTGTTTTGAAAGAGAGAGTGGGAATTATAGAAGCCAATTCAGAAGTGCCCATGGAAGTATCTGTAGAAAAGGCATGCAGCAGAAACATTACATCTAAGAGACAGCAAGTCGAGAGACTCTGTTAGAGATGAGTCATTAATTGACAGAACTGCCCTCTACTGAACGGAATCTAGAGGAGAGAGTTGTTTGGTTTTTAGGAGCATTAGCAACTAAGGCCATATTGCTCCGGGGATTTGCGGCAGTCATTTCCTGACCTTTCCACATCCTCCTTATTTGGTGGTCACGAGCTCGAACCCCGGTCTAATTAAGAAGCGTGTGCTACGCACTGCTGCTCCTGCCCACCTGGCTACAGAGGTGGCAGAAGAGTGAAGGGGGGTTTGAGGGCACCCCCCAGTTGTGTTAACAATATTCCATGGAAGGACTGATTTGCGATTTGTACAGAGTGAACAACTGTTTGGAAGAAAAGTAACGCCAGAGCGAAAGAGAAAACCAATTTTTTTTTAGATGCGGAGAAAGCAATATTTGTAACGTGCTTGTACCAAGAGAGATTAGAAGTCAGGGTAATCCCCAAAAGGGATATATCAACTTGCCTAGAAATCAAAGTGTCACCAAAGATAAGCATAGGAGCAGAAGAATCTTCTGCGAGATATAAGACAAGACTGAATTTTAGGAGGATTGAAATCAACTAAGTTGTCTTTGCCCCACTGGAGAATTACCAGGAGATCAGCATTTAAGGAATTGGTAGCAGATATTCGAGAAGTTGAAGCTGATTGAGCAGGGCAAGGTTTGTCAAAATGGAATGCAATGTGCTATCATCGGCAAAACTATAGATAGGCTTTCCAGTCAATGGAAGGTCATTAATATACAAGAGGAAAAGAACTGAACCCTGGGGGACACTAGCATTAGTGGAGAAGTGAGAAAACTGGATAACCAATTACAAAAAACAGTTGGCAAACCATAAGATGGAAGCTTGTTAAGAAGCCCTTTATGCCAAACACAATCGAAAGCCTTTCAGATGTCAAGAGCAACTGCTTGCGTTTCACTGAACTTTTTGGCTAAGGTAAAGAAAGCCTGCATGAGAACGACAAGAAACGTCGGATAACTTACGCGGAAAATTAGTTTCCCGACACTGGACTCTAGCACTGCTTGTTCTGTAAACAGACAGTAGGTGTTAACAGTCTGGAGAAGAAATCAAGAAGGATATATTGATTGACAGGTAGGCGTGGCAAACGAAATGATTGGTGGTGGACACGACAGACGACAAGTTACTGTGCAGTCATTGGTTGGCATTATGATGTGCATTTACCAGTAAAGAACGGTACATAATAGTTTTGTAATGAACGGTGAACAGGTAATAATAGCAATGAATCTTTTAAGGTGCTGATTGACTTTATGATATATGTGTATCCGCACGGGTGTCTAAAAATAAAAGTACAATAAAAAAATTAATATTTTGTTAATAAACAATTTATATGCTAGTCCACCCATGATTCTAAAGAAAACAGGTTAGGTTACCCCCCCCTCCATTTCGGGAGGGGTTCAAGTGGAGGTAACCTGACCTTTTTTCACCATTACAGCATATTTTAATACAGTCATTAAAAAAATTTATTTTTTTATGAATGTATTTCTAAATATGACTGATTCTAAATAAAAAAAGGTTAGGTTACACCCTCCACTTCAGGAGGGGTTCAAGTTAAAGTAATTTGACCTTTTTTTCACCATTACGAAATACTGTAATGGTGAAAAAAGGTTGGGGCATGTGCGATTAGGATATTACCATTAGTGCTACTAAACTGATATTATCGTGTGTTGTGTTTGCACACTAATCAGCACATCGTTTGCCAGGCCTACCTGTCAATCAATATATCGTTTTCGACTTTGCTCCAGACCAATAACACCTACCATTTGTTTACCGAGTGAACAGCGCTAGAGTGCCATATCGGGAAATTAATTTTTCGCGTAAGTTATCCAACGTTTCTCGTCGTTCTCGTGCAGGCTTTCTTTACCTTTGCCAACTTTTGCAACTGAATGTGTCCATAAATGGGCAACATAAGCCAGAATATCACCAGTTGATCGACACCGATGGAATCCATGCTGGAGATCAATCATCACACTGAAGGTTTCTAGATAGTTTAAGAGTTGGCAGTTAATTGATTTCTCCATTAATTAGAAAGAGTAGAAGTAATTGCAATGGGATAATTGGATGGGAGGGATTTGTCGCCCTTTTTTAGGAACTGTCTGGATATGAGCAAATTTCCAAGTAGAAGGAAAAACACCTTAGAAAGCAAAAAAAGGTGGCAAAGAACAGGAGTAAGTTCAGGAGGATAGGTTTTCAGAACAAGTGGAGAAATACCATCAATATCTGGAGCTTTCTTAGCATCAAGATTCATCGACATCCTTTTGACGGAAGACCACAGAAGACATTGAATGGAGCATGTTGGGAATGGTGGGAGGTGTTTTACCATGGCCTTAAGGCCTAATCCATAACTTTGAACAGTATTTCTCAATCGCTATGAAAAGCCTAGGAGCTTCCACAATTACTTCCTTGAATGCTTTTCATTTAGAATTTGCTTTTGGTAACATCATCAGTTGGTGCCACTCTAAGGAATTTAAAAACTATCCGAGACTACTGTAATCAACTCTACGAAAGCAAAAACCCATCTCTTTACCCCTGATGGTAGTTATGTCTTTAAGTAAATTCTACATCAATACACTGTGATGACTATCATCTATTGGTTTCTTTATCTGCAAATTCTTAACGCATGAATAATCACTGCTGATAACCAGATCAAAAGTATTACTCTCTCTGGTTGCCTCTCTAACATGCTGCTGTAGAAAACAACCATTTAGTAAACCCACAAAATTCTTGCTGGTGTGTGAGTGACCAACTCACAAGTTCCAGTCAATATCTCAGAAGTTAAAATCTCCCATTATAAGACAATCTGATTTACTGGCCCTCTATTTCTCTGTACAGTTGTTTGTTGTACTCAGAGTCATAAGGCCTATAACACACTCCTACTCTCATTTTTGTTTCCCTAGTGCTTATGTCACACCAAACTGACTCAACATTGCACTGTCCATCCATCCATATCAACTGGATGCACTTCCTGAGATTTTATTTGTTTCTTAGCTAACAGCATAACCCCTCCTCCCTTCATATACACATTGTACTCTCCAAATTCCAATTCTGCACTGCTTATATCTGTGTGAGACACAACGTCTCTGATATCCCAACAATATCTGTCTTTGATGTCTTGAGAAGCACTTCAAACTCAAATTTATTTACTATACCCCTGGCATTGGCATACATGCACCTATTCTTAACCTTAGTTACCTTAACCCACCAGTCTCTGAAAACCCCAGCACCTCACCCTCCATTCTAATAGAAGCAGTGCAAGAATCACTTTCACCTCTGCCTGAAGGCACTGTTAATCTTTTAGTCTATGAATCTTCCCCGGCTAGCAGTTTTCCGACCCATCTAACACTGCCTCAATAGCATCAGCAAATATTCTTGCACCCCTTCTATTTAAGTGTTTCCCATCCCTTTAGAAGCATCAATGGGATAGACTTAAGTAGTATCCTGGCAACAGGAATCAAATTCTGTTATTAGCAATTGTATATGAGCTGATATCAGGCAAAAGTAGAAAAATCAAGTTCCACATTTTTTCTTGATCTGTGTTATTGTCAATCTGCCTATTTATTCATTATACAGTCAATCACAAAAGTAATGAAGTGAAATTAGTAATGTTATAAAAATTATCATACAAATATACCATATTGACTGGCAGCTTACTTTCACATAGTTATTCTATATATTCTAAAATGACTTTTTCCTAGTACATATAAGATGTATTTAAAATAAACATACCTTACTATAAAGTGGCTTACCATGGTGAGTCACCATGGTGCACTGATCACAGTCTAAAGTAATGGTTGTATTATGAAAAGATTCCTTTGGATGTTTTAAATTAAAGTACAGGTCTGTCACTCCTCCTTCAAAGATGCTCCGAAAATATCGAGGAATCAGTGTCCTTCCAATGGCTACAAAAATAAAGTTCCTTATTAGCTTCTAAACTTACTGATTTCTCCATATTTTATGACTCAAAGTTAAATATAGTTATTTAAATTTTTCAAAATTAAGTATTTTAATATTTACAAAAAACTACCTGTATAACAAGATACTACCACATTAGATAGAAAAAAACTTTCTGTAAATTATGCTACTTATCATTTGATTGTAAAAACTTACTGTGCAGTGTAAGAGATAAAGACATGCTACATGCATGTTTCTTCTTTCTTTTTTTAAAAAAATCTCTTCAATGCTTTTCATTTCAGAACTATTTCAACAATTTATTGACTAAATATGTTTAATTTAAATATTAATGGTTTTTTAAATGTTTCAGTCAAGATTTCATTCAAGCTGTCCAAGAAAGCTTGACTGAAATCAAACAAGTCCCATTTAACAACAGCATCAAGGAATATGTGCAGGTGACTAGAAGCCTACGGCAGATATAAGCTATCTGTAATCAAGTCACAAAGGAGGTTAGGCAAGTGAAGGCTGATTATGAGAAATCTTTGGCATAGGATGCAAAGACTTCTTTATATAAATTCTAGAAGGAAGGGGATGAGTCAGATTGGTCCACGATGTTGGTGGTTCTACTGTCAATGATCCTGCTCAGATAGCTGACAAACAATGAGTATTTTGTATCTACATTCCCACATGAGGAATTCTGAAGGAAGGGGAGGACAGAAGTTTATTAAACTCCAACAGGGAGCTAAATGATTTTGTAATAACGGAGAGAAAGTGGAGGAGAAATTGTTGAAGTTAAACATAAAAAATGCACCTGGGGCAAATGGAATCTATCCAGTTATATTGAAGGAGGCACCGAGGGAAGTTAGCAAACCCTTAGCCATAATTATGAGAGCATCCTAAGATTCAGGGGAGGTCCCCATGGATTGGAGATGTGCAAATGTAACCCCAATTCACAAAGGGGGCGGGGGGTCAAAGGGTGACACAAATAATTATAGACATGTTAGTTTAACTTCTGTTCTGGGGAAAATAATGGAGTCACTGATTAAAGAAGTGATGCAGGATCACCTAGACAAGACTGCAGTAACAGTTCAGACACAGCATGGGTTTGATAAGGGAAAGTCTTGTCTGACCAATTTGAATGGATACTACGATGTGATCACAAAGGAACTGGATGCAAAAAATAATTTTTATATCATATACTTGGATTTCAGAAAAGCTTTTGATACTGTTGCACATGGAATACTGCTGTACAAATTGGAGCAATGCGACATTAAGGGCAAGTTGCTGCTATGGATAAAGGGATGGTTGAGTGGGAGATGGCAGAGAGTAGTAATAAATGGATACTGCTCTACGTGAACTAATGTTATTAGTGGTTCAGCCCACATACGCACCCAGGTTCGGTGTGTGGCCCATTGTAACTGTTTGCAGGCCAGTTGCTGGATAATCCACAAGATCGGACCTATTGATAACTTCCAAGGAGGCTTGGAAGTTATCAATAGTGTATGATCTCACTGCCTTTACTCTGCCAGATCGTGACTGGAGGGAGTCCTAGTAGCGAGTATGTGGTGCGGGGGAGCATTGTCAAGGCCACAATATGTCAACTGGTTTAATTCTTGCCACGTGTATGCCATATCCAAAAATTTCATTACCTCATACAGCATGTCCTCCCCATCTTTTCTTACTACAGAATACATCATGAATTGTCAAATCAATAGAACAAACTTATCTACAAAAAGACCTAAACCTCCTAAAAAACTTCCTCATTCATTTCACAAATATACATGGTCTGACTTCTAATCTCAATGATGTCTATTTCCACTTACAGTCTGCTAAACCACAATGTCCTTTTTCTGAAAGAATCCCAGTTATCGGTTGATTCACTCACTGCTCATCTCAGTTATCTGAATTATTCATTGTATAATTCCTTTTGCTTCAAAGGTGGAACTTGTGCATATGTCTGCTCTGATATTCCTTGTCAGAGACTTAGTAATTTGGAATCTCCTCTTTTCAATATTCTTTGTCTAAGATGCATTTAGAGCTAAAGCCTCAAGCTGCGAGCAAATTTAGCCTATGTATATATTAAGTGCAATAGCATCATTAATACACAGCCATTTTTGAATAAACAGAATATTTATAAGGCGGCATCGTTTTAAGTTATATCTCATATTGTGAATACCTTCACGAGTTGCCATGATATTGCACTAATTCGAATAAGTAACGCTTAACCTAAGGAAAAGACTAATGTTATTTATTCTAAGATAGGTACCACTACCCAGATGGCACCGTTTCAGGGCTATTTGGCCCTTCGGTTAGGTACCCAAGTGATGCAATGATGGTAAAACAGTTATGAAGTATAACTCCACAATATGAGAGATGCCTGATGGTATATGATGTAGTAGTAGTAGTAGTAGTAGTGGCATGTGATGCAAGAAAGCAAATGTATGAGCTTATGGAGCATCAGCCAAAAAAAAAAAAAATTCACACCATTCCCTGTAAATCCCTGTCCAGTTCCTCCTTAAATTTATTTAACCTATCAACTTCCACAACAGCAGATGGAAGTTTGTTCTAGCAATTAACCACCCGCTGGCTAAAGGCAAATTTCCACATATCTATTCTACATCTGTCTTTTCTTAATTTGAATTTATGCCTCCGTAGGTTCGTAATCCGAACAAGTGTAAGGATCCCATCATAATTCAGCGTGCTTAACCCATTCAAGGCCTTATACACCTCAATCAGATTACTGCACAGGTGCCTAGTCTCCAGCCACTGCAATTTGCAGACTTAAGCCTCTCTTGGTAAGAGGATCCCTTCATTCCCCTCACCAATCTTGTTGCCCTTCTCTGTACACGCTCAAATAAATCTACATCCTTCCTAAAATGAGGCCTCCAGACCTGCACGCAGTACTCAAGGCGTGGCCTGACCATTGCCTTATACAGAGGGATAATCACCTCCTTTTCCCTGCTAGCAAAATTCCTATATATCATTGACAAAACCCCATGACCTGCCCTGGCAGCCTGTCTGCATTGCTCAGAAAACTTCATATCTGACTGCACAATTACTCCCAGGTCTTTTTCATTTTCTACCACCTTAAGTGTAGTACCACACAGTTGGTACGTTTCTCCGGGGTTACTTCTACCCATATGCAGTACTTTGCATTTGTCAAGGTTAAACTTCAGTTGCCACTTCTTAGCCCATCTGCCCAAATTATCTAGATCCTGTTGAAGTAGCACACTGCCATTACTGTCATTAACAACCCTGCCAACTTTGTATCATCTGCAAACTTCGACATTAAGCCTTATATACCTTCATCAATATCACTGATAAATATACAAAACAACAGTGGACCTAACACCGAACCCTGTGGGACACCACTAATAACATTAGTCCAAGAAGAGCAGCACCCATTGATTACCACCCTCTGTCTTCTCGCACTTAACCATCCTTTTATCCATTGTAGCAAATTACCCTTAATACCATTCTGCTCCAATTTGTACAATAGTCTTCCATGCGCAACAGTGTCAAAAGCTTTCCTGAAATCCAAATATATGATATAAAAATTATTTTTTGCATCCAGTTCCTTTGTAACCACATCATAATATCCTATCAAATTTGTCAGACAAGACTTTCCCTTAACAAACACATGCTGTGTCTGAATTATTGCTGCAGTCTTGTCTAGATGATCCTGCAATGCATCTTTAACCAGCGACTCCATTATTTTATCCGGAACAGAAGTTAAACTAACTGGTCTGTAATTACTCGTGTCACCCTTTGATCCCCCTTTGTGAATTGGGGATACATTTGCACATCTCCAGTCCGTGGGAACCTCCCTTGAGTCCAAGGATGCTCTCATAATTATGGCTAAGGGTTTCTTAGTTGCTTTGCCGCCTCCTTTAATATAACTGGATAGATCACATCCACCCCAGGTGCTTTTCTTACGTTTAACTTCAACAATTTCTCTTCCACTTTGCTCTCAGTTATTACAAGATCATTAAGCACCCTGCTACAATTTGATAACATTCTGCCATTTTCAAACCTTAATAATTCCTCACGTGTGAATGTAGATGCAAAATACTCATTCAGTTTGTTTGCTATCTGAGCAGGATCATCAACAGTAGAACCATTGATGTCAAGTGGACCAATCAGATTCATCCCCTTCCTTTTAGAGTTTATATAAGTAAAGAAATCCTTGCTGTTTTTCTTAGCATCTTTTGCCAAGGATTTCTTGTAATCTGCCTTCGCCTGCCGAACCTCCTTTGTCACCTGATTACAGATTAACTTATATCTGCCATAGGCTTCTGAGTCGCTTGATAATTTATATGCATCCCATGCATTTTTCTTCTCTGTTACGAGTCTCATTAGTTCATTTGACAACCATTTAGGCCTAAACCTTGAACAATATTTCTTAATAGGTATAAAACTTTTAGTAGCACCCACGATAAATTCCTTGAATGCTTCCCACTTAGAATTTACTGTTGGTAACATAGTCAGTTGATCCCACTGTACAGAATTTAAGAACTGTCGGAGACCCCTGTACTCGCCTTTACGGAAGCAAAAACCCTTTCCTTTACCCCTGATGGTAATTAAATCTTTAAGTAAATCCCACGTCAGTACACTGTGATCACTGCCACCTAGTGGTTCTTTTATCTGCAAATTCCTAATACATGAATGATCACTGCTGATAACCAGATCAAGAGTATTACTTTCTCTGGTTGCCTCTCAAACATGCTGCTGCAGAAAACAATCATCCAATAAATCCACAAAAGTCTGACTAGTGTGTGAGTGACCAACCCACAAGTTCCAGTCAATATCTGGGAAGTTAAAATCCCCCATTATAAGACATTCCGATTTACTAGCCCACTATTTCTCTGTACAATTGTTCATTGTACTCATTGGAGTCATTAGGCCTATAACACACTCCTACTCTAATTTTTGCTTTTGCAGTGCTTATGTCACACCAAACTGACTCAACAGTGCACTGTTCATCTATATCAACTGGATGCACTTCTTTTGATTTTATGTTTTTCTTTATTAACAGCATAACACCTCTTCCCTTCCTATCCTGTCTATCCATTCTGTACACATTGTACTCCCCAAATTCCAGTTCGGCATTCCTTATATCTGTGTGACACCATGTCTCTGATATCACAACAATATCCGCCTTTGATGTCTTGACTAACACTTCAAATTCATCAAATTTATTTACTATACTTCTAGCATTGGTATACATGCACCTATTCCTATTCCCATCCACTCTAACACATCCCATATACCCACCTGTTTCACGATGACTGACATCCGTCCCTGAAACCCCCAACACCCCTCGCTCCAGGTCGCTACTTATTCTAATAGAAGTTGTGCAAGAATCACCTTCACCTCTGCCTACGGCTACTGTTAAACTATTAGTTCTTGTATCCCCCCCAAGCTATCAGTTTTCCGACCCACCTAACACTGCCTCGATAGCATCAGCAAATATTCTTGCACCCTTTCTATTTAAGTGTATCCCATCTCTGTAGAAGCAGTCTGTCCTGTTAACAAGTACAGTCCAGAATGAAAAAAATTCTACCCCTTGAGCCTTGCACAATCTTTCCAGGGCCGAATTGATCGACAAGGCTCTCATCATATACTCCCTCCTATCGTGTCTGGGCAGAATTGCAGACACTTTCAAATTCAACCCTAATTCACGGCTTTTTTTCATCAGTGACCTGTACTTGTTAAGTAATTCTGCCGGTCTCCTACTCTTAATATCATTAGTGCCAACGTGTACAACTATATCACCTTTTGTGCCCTTTAAAGATGATATCTGCTCTACAACGTCATCAACCTTAGACTAAGATTGATGTATTTAGACTAAGATGCATTTAGGACTAAATGCCTCAAGCTCCGAGCAAATTTAGACTATGTATATATTAAGTGCAATAGCATCATTAATACACAGCCATTTCTGAATAAACAGAATATTTATAAGGCGGCATCGTTTTAAATTATATCGCATATTGTGAATACCTTCACAACGAGTTGCCATAATATTGCACAACTTCGAATAAGTAACGCTTCACCTAAGGAGAAGACTAATGTTACATATTCTCAGATAGGTACCACTACCCAGACGGCACGGTTTCAGGGCTGTTTCTTCAGTGGGTGGGTAGGTACCGAAGTGATGCAATGATGGCAAAACAGTTATGAAGTATAACTCCACAGCTAAATACATCATACACCATCAGGTCGCTAGTCTAAATACATCATACACCATCAGGTCGCTAGTCTAAATACATCATACACCATCAGGCGGCTAGTCTAAATACATCATACACCATCAGGCCGCTAGTCTAAATACATCATACACCATCAGGCATCTCTCATATTGTGGAGTTATACTTCATAACTGTTTTGCCATCACTCCATCACTTGGGTACCTACCCACTCACCGAAGAAGGGCCAAATAGCTCTGAAACGGTGCCATCTGGGGAGTGGTACCTATCTGAGAATAAGTAACGTTAGTCTTCTCCTTAGGTGAAGCATTACTTATTCGAAGTAGTGCAATATCATGGCAACTCGTTGTGAAGATATTCACAATATGAGATATAACTTAAAACGATGCCGCCGTATAAATATTCTGTTTATTCAGAAATGGCTGTGTATTAATGATGCTATTGCACTTAATATATACATATTCTTTGTCTTAAAATCTTTCTACCACATTCTGTCAAATTCATCTACCGACTCGACATCATTCTCCCAACTCCACTGATCACGTGGAAATCTTTGAAACTTTACTTTCTCCAATCCAACTTTCCTAAAAGTAAGCAAATTTTCCTTGGTGATTTTTATGTTCATAACTCCAGCTGGCCTCCATTTTCTAGTCACACGGATCCAGCTGGTCGAGATGCTGAGGCTTTTGCAATTACTGATGACATTGCACAGGTTGTTCATTTACTTACCAGAATACCAGACAATCATAACCACATATCCAACAAGTTTGATCTTTTTCTCACAAATAACCCATCTAAGTGCACGGTTGAGGTGAGTGGTCCTCTAGGCTCCTCAGATCACAACTTGGTGATTGTCTCTTTTCCAATGCAGCCTTTCGCTAGTAGCCATTCTCAAGCTCATGTTGTTTGTCATTACAAGAATGACAAATGGGATGATCTATGACATTTCTTTTCCTTGGTTGGATTACTGTTTCAAATCTTCTGATGTCAACGTTTGCTCAAATCATGTCGGTGAAATTATTCATATAGTGATGAAATCCTTTATTCCACATTCCACCTTAAAATCTCATCCTTTGTCTAAACCTTAGTTGTCCAATAAATGTGCTAAGTCTCTTCAAGAGAAGAATGTTGCATATCATTACTGGCTTGTATCCATAACTCCAGGTTCATCTTCTGCCTACACCAAAGCTCAACAATTGTAAAGCAGTTATTAATCAGTATATACTATATTTCACACAGGCTAAGAGTAGAAAACTTGCTTCTTGACCAAATGGTAGCCAAGCATTCTGGTCTCTTGTGAAAGCTATTGGCCACAACTTTTGCCCATTCTATTTCCAACTCTGTTAAAAGCAGATGGTTCTATTGCCAGTTCAGCCAAAAGTAAAGCTGACGGGCTAGCATCCTACTTTTCATCCAACTCGTGTATTGATGATCTTGATAAACCACCTCCTACAAATCCCAGTATACTCTTTTCAATGCCTCCTGTGGTCTTCCGTCAAAAGGATATCAGAAGGATTTTGAATAATCTTGATGCTAAGAAAGCTCAAAGTCTTGATAGTTTCTCCACTTGTGTGTATTTCTCACAAAGGTGACACTTTTTTTCTCTTTCTTATTCCAAAGCTGTTTTCCCTGCTGCTTGGAAATTTGCTCATATCCAGCCATTTCTTAAAAAGTGTGACAAATTGTTCCCATCCAATTATTGTCCCACTGCACTTATTTCTGCTCTTTCTAAAGTAATGGAGAAATCAATTAAATACCAACTCAAATTATCTAGAAACTTTTAATCTGATCAACAATTGCCAGTATGGATTCAGTCAGTGCTTCATCAAATGCTGATATTCTGGTTTATTTTATCACAGTCTATGGATAAATTAAATGGAAAAGTTTAGTTAAAGTCAAGAAGTTGCTGTTTACATTTCAAAGGCATTTGATCGTGTTTAGCATAAGGGTCTTCTAAATAAGCTTCCATCTTATGGTTTGCCAACTGTTTTTATAATTGGATATCCAGTTTTCTCTCTGACCACTCACTGTGAGTGATGGTAGGTGGCTCTCTGTATTTTAACTTCTCCATTAATGCTGGTATTTCCCAAGGTTCAGTTCTTTCTCACCCTGTTTTCCTCTTGCATACTACTGACCTTTCATTGACAAGCAATCCTATCCAGTTTTCTGATGATACCACATTGCATTCCACCTTCCAATTTGAGAAACCTTGCCCTGCACAAACAGCTTCAACTTCAAATATTCACTACCAATTCCTTAAATGCTGATATCTGAGAGCTGCTGGAATGAGTACAGAGAAGGGCAACAAGATTAGTGAATGGAACAAAGGGGTGCTCTTACGAAGAAAGGCTTAAGTTTTGCAAATTACAGTGTCTGGAGACTAGGCACCAGCGAGGTGATCTGATAGAGGTGTATAAAGCCTTGAATGGTTTGAGCATGCCCAATGCTGATGGAATTCTTCCTCTTGCTCAGAATAATCACCTGAGAGGGCATAAATTCAAATTGAGGAAAGACAGATGTAGGATAGACGGGCGGAAATTTGCCTTTAGCCAGCGGGTGGTTGGTTGGTGGAACAGACTTCCATCCCTTGGGGTGGAGGTTGATAGCCTAAATAAGTTTAAGGCTCAGCTGGACAGGTATTTTGAACGAACAGAGGGGTGAAGTGGAAGTGGGTTTTTTTTTTTTTTTGGCTGATGCTGCATAAGCTTGCTTTCTTGCATCAAATGCCTCTACTAATACTAATCTAGTGGAGCAAAGGTAAGTTAGTTGATTTGAATTCTTCTAAAACTCATTCCTGTTTTATATCTCACAAAAAGGATTTCTCTGCTCCTATCTTTGATGACATTCTGATTTCTAGGCAAGGTCATATCTCTATTGGGGATTACCCTTCCTTCTAATATCTCTTAAAATAAGCTTATTATAAATATTGCTTCCTTTTCATCTAAAAATCTGGGTTTTCTCTTTTGCTCGGTATTACTTTTCTTCCAAACAGCTCTTCACTCTGTACAAATCACAAATCTGCCCTACCGTGGAATATTGTTCCCACATTTGGGTCAGTGCCCCCAAAAACTTCTCTCAAGCTTCTAGGTTCAATTCAAAAGAGGGAATTTATGTTAATGAAATTTATGGGAATTTATGTTATTAATGATTCATCTCTCCACTCTGTCTTAGACATTCTGTTTCTGCTGCATGCCTTTTCTATAGATACTTCCATGGATACTGCTCTTCTGAATTAGTTTCTAATGCCCGCTCTCTTTTCCAAAGCAGTCTGAACATGTACCACAACTAGTCAACATCCTTTTACTGTCCAACTTCAAACTCACAGACCCAATTTTTCTTCTTCCTTATTTATTCAACTCTGTTTTCTGGAACAACTTTCCTTCATTCATATTTCCCAAACGTTACAATCTACAGAAATTCAAGTCTAATGTGAACAAGTCTCTTCTTTCTATTCTCAACCCTCAAACCCATGCATGGTACTAAGTACTATAGGTTCTAATACCTCTCGTGCTTGGATTTCTTAAAAAATAAATAAATAATATATATATATATATATATATAATAAGAGGATCTTTAGATTCAGGGGAGGTCATTGTCGACTGGAGATGCGCAAATGTTCCCAGTTCACAGAGCGGGATTAAAGGATGACATCAGTAATTACATACCTTGGCTTAACTTCTGTTCCAGGGTAAACAATGGATTCACTAGTTAGAGAAGTAATGCACAACCATCTAGACTGGAGTACAGTTATAGCATGGATCTGGTAAAGGTTCAATCTTGACTGACAATCTGATTGGATACACTGATGTAGCAACAAAGGAACTGAATGAAAAAAATAATTTTATGATATAGACTTAATAGATTACAGGTTTTTTTTTTTTTTTTAAGAGAATTAGCAACTAAGGCCATATTGCTCCGGGATATGCGGTGGTCATTCCCTGACCTTTCCGCATCCTCCGTATTTGGTGGCGATGGGCTTGAACCCCAGTTAGATTACAGGAAAGCCTTCAATACTGTCACACATAAAAGACTACTGTACAAATGAGAACACTGTGGCATTACGGGAAAGTTACTGCTATGGATAAAATGATGGTTGAGTAACAGAAAACAGAGTGGTTATCAACAGGCATTGCCCTTTGTGGACTATTGTTATTAGTGGAGTCTCTCCAGGGTTCAATGTGGGTGTATTGTTGTTTTCCATATTTATTAATGATACTGATTAAGGTATATCAGGCTTGATGTCTATGTTTACATTTTGTACAAAGGTTGGCAGAGCAGTTAATGTCAGTAATGCAACAAGACCTAGAAAAATTAGTATATGGGCTTAGAAAAGACAACTGAAGTTTAACATTGACAAGTGCAAGGAACTGCATACGGGTATAGCAGTAATCCCAGATTAACAATGTACTACACTGGTCAGAGAGTGCGAAATGAAAAAGTCCTGGGGTAATTGTGCAGTCAGATATCAGCAATGCTGACAGGGCAGCTTGTGAGTTTTTTTTTTTTTTTTAATGCTTTACTGAAATTTTACCATGCAAAGATAAGTTGACGATTATCCCACCGTATAAAGCAATGGTTAGGTGACATCTTGAGTACTGCCTACAGGTCTGGAAGCCCCATTTTGACAAGTGCAAGGAACTGCATATGGGTATAGCAATAATCCCAGATTAACAATGTACTACACTCATCAGAGAGTGCAAAATGAAAAAGCCCTGGGGTAATTGTACAGTCAGATATCAGCAGTGCTGACAGGGCAGCTTGTGAGTTTTTTTTTTTTTTTTTTTAAATGCTCTACTGAAATTTTACCATGCAGAGATAAGTTGACGATTATCCCACCGTATAAAGCAATGGTTAGGCCACATCTTGATTACTGCATACAGGTCTGGAAGCCCCATTTTAGGAAGAATGGGGGTCTGCTGGAACAGGTGTTGAGAAGGGCAACAAGATCATTCAGGGGAAAAATAGGCTTCATTTCTACAAACTGCAATGTCTGGAGACAGTCACCTGCAAGGCAATCTGTTTGAGGAGGTGTTTAAAGCTTTGAATGGATTGAGCAACCTTAGTGCTGATGGTATTCTTCCTCTTGCTCAGAATGCACACATGTGGGAGCATAAATTCAAATTGCGGAAGGATAGTTGCCAGAAAGATGCGAGGAAGTTTGCTAACAAGTAGTTGATTACTGACACAAACTTCCATCTGTTCTTGTGGAAGTGTGCGGTTTAAATAAATTCAAGGAAGAATTAAAACCATTGTAGAAGATGGACATATGACATGGAATTTTTTTTTTGCTGATGTCGTTATAAGCTTGCTTTCTTGCATCATTTTCCACTACTAACATTAATTTGCTATTAATATAGTGAAAGCATTTTTTTTTTTTTCCAGTATTTAATTTTAACAAGAAGCATAGTTGAGATTTTACATCCATGTAACTATTTACTAAATGACAAGAAAATTTTAAAGCCCTGTCTGAAATTAGTTTCAAGTCAACTCCTCATTTAAACTAAAAAACTGTACACTTCAACAAAATTTCATTGAACCACATTGCTCAATTCACCATCACAAGAAGGTGAATTGAGCAAATTACTAGGGAATCTTTTTGCATCTGAAAAGAGATATGTTATCAAATTTTCATCATGATTTTCATTCAAGTATGAATAAAAGTTAATGATCAATTGTGAGCAATTCTCTTTGATATCCATTTTTACCTCTTGTTTCAATTTCATCCAGTTTGAAATTGAAAATGCAAGGAAAACAAGCTACATAAAAAAAACTTAATTTATCAGTGACAATAAACGCAGTTACATATGAACCTTGTACTTATATAACTGTTTTCACATATTTGTAATTAATTTAAAATTTATTTCTCTTACTGGTTTTTGTACCATCCAACACAATGAGGTGTATAAGCAGGGGTATGCATACCATAGTTTGAGAACCCAAGAACTAGGTTAGCAGTCGGCACCCAATTTTTTCTCCTGGCCATTTCTGTGGCCAGCCAGCCAAGGAAATGGCCACACTGTTAAGAAAAAATTTTCCCTAAATAAATTTATTTTAGAACTTAGCCAAATAAATTCCTTCCGATGAGAGATTTGGCATTAATTTCCTCTCAACACATAAAATAAACTGCGGCTCAAAATTTTAACACAATGCAATTCTTAGTTCAGCTTCTAGATTAATATCAACAAGGCAAGATTAGATCTTGAACTTCAGCTGAGTCACAGAAGAAAATGTTCATTTGAACAGACACATGACACGAACATCAAAAACAATTTGGCAAAAATGGCTTTCAGGGAAGGATACGGTTCATCTTTTAAGACACTTCCTAATTCATTTCACAAATATACGTGGTCTCAATTATAATCTCAACGAAGTCCATTTCCACTTGCAGTCTGCCAAACCCCATGTACTTTTTCTAACAGAATCTCAGTTATCGGTTGATTCAACTATCGCTCATCTCAGATGCCCAAATTATTCGCTGTATGATTCCTTTCGACTCAAAAGGTGGTACTTGTGCATATGTCCATTCTGATATTCCCTGACAGAGACTTGGCAATTTGGAATCTGCTCTCTTTGATTTTCTCTGGCTTAAAATCTCTCTACCTCATTGTGTCAAATTCATCTGTTGTCTCTACCGTTCTCCCAACTCCACTAATCACTTGGAGCTCTTTGACCTCCTCTCTTTGCAACTGGACTTTCTCCAGTCCAACTTTCCTAACAGTGAGGTAATTTTCCTTGGTGATTTTAATGTTCATAACTCCAGATGGCTTCCGTTTTCTAGTCACACCGACCCAGCTGGTCGAGATGCTCAGGCTTTTGCAATTACTAATGACCTTGCACAGATTGTTCATTTACCTACAAGAATACCGGACAATCCTGATCATACAGCCAATACGCTTGATCTTTTTCTCACAAACAACTCTTCTAAGTACACGGTCAAAGTGAGAGGTCCTTTAGGCACTTCAGATCACAACTTGGTGACTGTCTCTTCTCCAATGGAACCTTTATCTCATGGCTATTCCCAACCTCGTGTTGTTTGGCATTACAAGAACAAAATGGGATGACCTGCGAGACTTCTTTTCTTCTTTTCCTTGGTCGGATTACTGTTTCAAAACTTCTGATGTCAACGTTTGCTCAGATCATGTAAGTGAAATTATTCTTGCAGGAATGGTATGCTTTATCCCACACTCCACTTTAAAATCTCGTCCTTTATCTAAACCTTGGTTTTCCAATAAATGTGCTAAGGCTGTTCAAGAGAAGAATGTTGCATATCGTAATTGGCTTGTTTCTAATTCTTCAGTTTCATTTTCTGCATACACCAAAGCTCGCAACAATTGTAAAGCAGTTATTAATCAGTCCAAACTAGAGTTTGAATAGGCTAAGAGTAGAAAACTTGCTTCTTGCCCTAATGGTAGCTGAGCATTCTGGTCTCTTGCCAAAGCTATTGGCTGCAGCTTTTGCCCTTCTGTGCGCCCACCTCTGTCCAAACCAGATGGTTCTGTTGTCACTTCAGCCAAGTATAAAGCTGACTTGCTAGCATCCCATTTTTCTTTCAACTCGCGTATTAATGATCTTGGTAAAACACCTCCAACCATTCCCAACACACTCCATGCAATGCCTCCTGTGGTCTTCCGCCAAAAGGATGTCAGAAGGACTTTGACGAATCTTGATGCTAAGAAAGCTCCAGGTCCCGATGGTATTTCTCCACTTGTTCTCAAAATGTGTGCTCCTGAACTTACTCCTATTCTTTGCCGCCTTTTTTCACTTTCTTATTCCAAAGGTGTTTTTCCTTCTGCTTGGAAATTTGCTCATTAACAGCCAGTTCCTAAAAAGGGTGACAAATCCCTCCCATCACAATTACTTCTACTCTTTCTAAAGTAATGGAGAAATCAATTAACCGCCAACTCTTAAACTACCTAGAAACCTTCCATCTAATCAACGATCGCCAGTATGGATTCCGTCAGTGTCGATCCACTGGTGATATTCTGGCTTATGTTACCCATTTATGGACTCATTCAATGGAAAGGTTAATTGAAACACTAGTAGTTGCTCTTGACATCTCAAAGGCTTTTGATCGTGTTTGGCATAATGGTCTTCTAAACAAGCTTCCATCTTATGGTTTGCCAACTGTTTTTACTAATTGGTTATCCAGTTTTCTCTCTGATCGCTCACTGAAGGTGATGGCTCTGTCTTCTAACTTCTCCACTAATGCCAGTGTCCCCCAAGGTTCACTTCTTTCCCCCACTCTTTTCCTCTTGTATATTAATGACCTTTTTCCATTGACTGGAAATCCTATCCATAGTTTTGCCGATGATAGCACATTGCATTCCACTTTCCATTTTGAGAAACCTTGTCCTGCTCAATCAGCTTCAACTTCTTGAAAATCTGCTATCAATTCCTTAAATGCCAATCTTCACGTAATTCTCCAGTGGGATAAAGACAACTTAGTTGATTTCAACCCTTCTAAAACTCAGTCTTGTCTTATATCTTGCAAAAAGGATTCTTCTGCTCCTATGCTTATCTTTAGTGACACTCCGATTAGGTAAAACGATATATCTCTTTTGGGGATTACCCTGACTTCTAATCTCTCTTGGCACAAGCACATTACAAATATTGCTTCCTCTGCATCTAAAAAACTTGGTTTTCTCTTTTGCTCTCAGCGTTACTTTTCTTCCAAACAGCTGCTCACTCTGTATAAATCGCAAATCCGCCTTGCCATGGAATATTGTTTCCACATCTGGGGTGGTGCCCCCAAAACCTCTCTCAGGCTTCTATATTCCATTCAGAAGAGGGCAGTTAGGTTAATTAATAATTCATCTCTAACAGAGTCTCTCCACTCGCTGTCTCATAGACGTACTGTTTCTGCTGCATGCCTCTTCTACAGATACTTCCATGGGCACTGTTCTTCTGAATTGGCTTCTGTAATTCCCGTTCTCTCTTTCAAAACAGTCCGGACACGTGCTGCCACCAGCCAACATTCATTTACTGTCCAACTTCAAACTCACAGAACCAACTTTTCATCTTCCTTGTTTATTCCTTCAACTGCCGTTTTCTGGAACAACCTTCCTTCATATGTATTTCCTGAAAATTACAGTCTACAGAAGTTCAAGTCCAATGCCGACAAATATCTTCTTTCGTCTTCTCAACCTCCAACCCAAGCACGGTACTAAGTAGTATAGGTTCTAATACCTCCCGTGTTTGGGGTTTACATAAAAAAAAAAAAAAAAAAAAAAAAAAAAGGTTTTGCCATGTTTCAGTAGGAGATTCAACTCTCGCTTGTTCACACTTAACGAAATTCACAAGTTCTTCAGATGACTTTTCAATACTGAAACTAAACGGATCTCTCAAGAACTAAAATGCTGCGTTGAAGTTGTTTGTTATTTGGTTTTTAGGAGCATTAGCAACTAAGGCCATATTGCTCCGGGGATATGCGGTGGTCATTCCCTGACCTTTCCGCATCCTCTGTATTTGGTAGTCACAGGCTTGAACCCCGGTCTAATCAAGAAGCGTGTGCTATGCACTGCTGCTCCTGCCCACCTGGCTATGGAGGTGCCTCTGGGTTGAAGTGCTGGTCAAATTTCTGCATTAAATTTCTGAGCCAATCCACATATTGCTGAAGCTTTTATAGACCACAATCAATATCGTTAGCCTTTTCCAGGTATGGAAAGAGCAAAATCTTGTTTTTGTATCGGCATTGGATTTATTTTTTAATTGAACTCCCGAAAGATCTGAGATTGGTCACAAATGAGTTCCCTTTTCCCTGCAATTTAGTGTTCAGCCCATTCATAGGACTCATTATGTTTGCCAAAACCATAAATCAGATTGCCATCCTTCACTAAATGCATGTAAGCTTTTTAGCCTGCCTCCTTTTCCACCAGAAACTCGTGAATTTGCAGATACATGACAGTAAATTGCTCCAAACCTTTTGGATGACTCAGACATCAAACATTCACATAGAAAACGATGTCATCAAAATCGCAGTCACCCAATTCTTCGAGCAATTCCACAAACTGCTGTTGAACAAAAGTACCACTGCTGTGCAAGTAATTGACGATTTTGATTACTGTTTTCATGATGTCAAGCAGCATTTCATTCCCAACCATTTGTGTGCAGAGACTTTCTTGGTGAAGTATAAAGGGGATAGCAGGATACTAGAAAAAAGTCACCAGATCTTTGAAATACTTGTTCAGAAGCGCAACAAATCCAGATTTTTTTTTCAGTTATTGATGGGGCTCCATCTGTTATGACAACCAATTTGGTCAAATCCAGGCTAAATTTTTGGATAAATAGTCTGATAAACAATCCTACAATGCCAAACACTCATACAATTATTCAAAAATTTTTTAAAATATTTATAACATAATAATTCAATTCACCTAAATCGAGTTGACCACACATTTTTATGAAATGGCCACTTGTGGCCAATAGTTTGCCCACTGCTACATTAGATGATCTGGATGCTTTCTAGAGCATCACCAACAGGTTCTGACTATGTTATGTCTACTTTCTGCTATAGATTGTGCTTATCATGAGTTAGATCACTAGTTGACTTTTAGGCAGGGCACAAATCTAGAAATACATAAGATGTACTAGGTAGATTTTCATTAAAATCAGCAAATGGAGATACTTTTGATCTGCAGTTATATAAGGAAACTGGATCAGTAATGCTGGATGAGATTGGTGCTGCAATTGCCCAATTATTACAAGATTGGTTACAGGAGATGACGGCAAAGGCCATGAGATGCACCCCAGAGAAGAAGTGCTCCAATCAAGTGGTGGACACCAGAAGTGACATCTCTCCATAGAGAAACAATTAAAGCAAAGAAACTGTACGAGAGACGCAAGCATAATGGAGACAATGAAATTGTCTCCATTATGCTTGCGCTGAAATATACACCAGTGACTGTTAGAGAAAAGCATAACACATGGAACAGCCTGGTACAAACACAATGAAACAACAATCATGGGGACTGGTGTACAAACTGCATAGCAACAAATTACGGCACCTTGCTGGGGATTTGCACATCAATGTGCAAATCCCCAGCAGGACGGCTTACTTGGGAGGAGAGTATCACACTAATACTGGATCATCTGGTGGGAGATTTGAACCATCAGAATGGTTGAAATTAATATTTCAGCATATGGAGTATGACACTGCTTAATGAAAACTATTCGGGAGCAGGAAATGAGCCTCAATTTCAAACAGAGAAGTTGAAGATCGGAATTCATAAAATAAAAAATAACAGATGTCCTGATATGGATCTGGTTGAAGGTGAGGTAATTAAAAGAGTAGTTTTTGTATGATGCTAGCATATCTGCTTACTTGAGAGATGGGATTTTCCCAAAAATATTTCTAAAGAGGCTTTGTTGAAATTAATTCTGAAATTGCCATTGAAGCCTCCAGAACTGGTGGATTCATACTATCCGATAGCATTCCTGAGTGGATTGAGGAAAGTCTATGAATGTATACTAGCTGTCAAAATAATGAGATGTCTGCAACAATAGTGTCCTCTCTGATGCACAACATGGTTTCATTTTAGGCAAAGGAATGGAGGATGTGCTTAGGCAGATAGTGACTGTAGTGCAGCAATCACAGGCTAAATACTGTCTAGGTATCTTTATTGATTTTGTGGGAGCATCTGATACAATAAACTGGCAAAGCATCTTAATGGTATGCAAAACTAAAGTGTTCCACTCAGATTTACTTCAACAACAGGAAAGTCACTAAGTCTGCCTTTGGGTCAGTTACAAGAATTGCTTATAGGGGATGTCCACAAGGATCCATATTTGGGCTTATGATGCAGAATCTAGTCTTAATTGACTGCCTGAAACACAACTACATCAATGTAAATATGATAGCATATGCTGATGACCTGATTATGTTAGTGAGGGTGACTCGATCACAACTGGAAGAGTATTTTAAATTCCGTTTTATCAGAGTTGCAATATTGGTGCAATTTGCACAGTCTTCAAGTTTCAAAAAAGAGTAAAACCTTATTGATCAAGGGCCATTATCAGTGACAAGAAATCCAAGGGTCGTGACAGAGGAAGCCAACCTATAATCAGTTAAAACTAAAATATCTGGGAGTAATGATTGACAAGTAGATGTACAGTAAACCCCCGCTATTCGCAGTCGCTGATTTAATATAAAATGAAACCTGAAAAAAAATGTGAATTTTAAAGCGCCGTGAACATTTTCCGCCATAAAAAAAAACATGGGCATGGCTAAATTTATCTTTCCCGGTCAAAACAGCGTTCAGTGGGTGGGGGGGGAGAGAGGGTGACAAAATTGCAAGCGTGGATGTTTCTCGCTAATCCTTGTTCAGTATGTGTTATGCGCTTGTCATGGAAGGTTTCGTCGTTTGCTTTTAATTTATATGCTTATAAATTGAATAAATTTATCAATTTATAAATTGGTATGCTTACAAAAGTGATAAATCTACCGTTTTGCTGTGTAAAACAGACTTTTTCGAGTGTGTTAACGGAAGAAAGTGACTTTATTGTGGACAAGTTCTTTCTAACCCGTACAAAAATATGGCTACGAATAACAAGGGAAATGTGAAAACATCAAAGGTGATGACATTAGCGAATAAAATTGAGTTATTAGACAAAATTTCTAATGGTGAAAGTTTCTCCTCAGTTGCAAAACATAAAATCAATGAGTCAAAGGTATGATCAATCAAGAAATCTGAAGAAAAAATCCGCCGTAGTGTCCGTGAAAACGCACTAATTGCTTCAAAAATTTGCTCTGTAACTCGTGATGTTAAATTAGAAAAAACGGAAAAGGATTTAAATCTGTGGATAGAAGACCGAACTCAAAATAAAATCACTCACCATTTGTGAAAAGGCAAAACTCCTTTATCAACACTTTAGCGAAACTGGTGATAGCACTGGTGGGATAAGTTTTTTAGCTAGCAAAGACGCTGGGTGGAAATATTTGTTTGAAATTTCTAATAAATATTATATTTAATATTAAATTGTTTCTTATTTTAATTTCGATGCCATATGCTTGCATTTCACTATGTATTGGCTATGTACATAGTCATATTACGAAGGTACATATAATACATAGACAAAATTTTAGACTAGTTTTTCTTATATATTTCATACTTTGAACGGAACCCCTTTATTACTATGGGAGCCATAACTCAGTATTCACTTTTTCGGTATCTGCGGCATTTCTCAGGAACGTAACCCCCGCGAATAGCGGGGGTTTACTGTACTTCATAATCCATATATTGAGATGTGGATTATAAAACTCGAACGTTTGTGGGCATGATTTCTCAAATTACAAGGAAAGAACGGAGCATCAGGAGTAAAACATTGGCTTTATTTTATGACTGCATTTTGCTGCCAATTATGGGGTATGCATAACATATATGGTTGGACTCTGCTTTGCAGAAATTCAATGTGCACAAGATCTTTTCAATTCAGCAATTTATCCTATTGAAAATGTGTATGGCCTGACAAACTGTGTCTACTGATGCACTACAATTTAACAGGTTACCTACCACTGGATTTACACCTGGTGTTTCTATCAACGAATTATCATCTAAGAAAGGGCTGCCATATAACTTGAAATAGATTGCAATGCAACTTACAAATAAAGGAAGCGTCTATGGACAGAATTGGTAAAACAGTAGCAAGAACAGAGCGTTGGAGCAATTATGTGAAAGGAGCGGTAACAAAATACTGATTTTCTGATGGTAAATGCTAATGGTAAACATTAGCATTAAAGGTGCATGATGCAAGAAAGCAAGCTTTTATAGCATCAGCACAAAAAAAAAAAACAAAAAAAAACACACACTTCAAATTTCACTCATCTATTCGCTCCAAATGATTGCCTAGTTCTGTATTGAATCTATTTAAGCTATCCACTTCTACAATGCCAGATGGAAGTTTGTTCCAGCAATCAACCACCCGCTGGCTAAAGGCAAATTTCAGCACATCTATCCTACAACGGTCTTTCCTCAATTTGAATTTATGCACTCTCAGGTGATTATTATGAGCAAGAGGAAGAATCCCATCAGCATTGAGCATCCTCAAACCATTTAAGGCTTTATACACCTCAATAAGATCACCTTGTAGGTGCCTAGTCTCCAGACACTGTAATTTGCAAAACTTAAGCCTTTCTTGGTGAGAGCAACCCTTTGTTCCATTCACTAATCTTGTTGCCGTTCTCTGTACTCATTTCAGCAGCTCTACATACTTCCTAAAATGAGGCCTTCAGATCTGTATACAGTGGTGTGGCCTGACCATCGCCTTATACAAGGGGATAGTCACCTCCTTATCCCTGCTAGAAAAATTCCTGTATATCATTGACAAGACACTATGAGCTATTCTAGGTGACCATATGCATTGCTCAGAAAACTTCATATCTGCCTGCACAATTACCCCCAGGTCCTTTTCATTCTCTACCACTGTCAGTGTAGTACCATTCTGTCCACTCTTAGTGCTGGTAGATGGCTGTTCGTTGAACTCTTTATCTTTTGGAGAATACCGGCAATGATCAATCTCTAGAATGTGATGCTTGTGCTCATCTGTGGACAGTGTCTTTTCATTGGTTTCTGCTGTAGCCTACTTGCCAGGTTGTCGTGCTGTAGCTGAGGGGAATGACCATTGCACAGTACAGTTTTGTTATTTGGTTTTTAGGAGCATTAGCAACTAAGACCATATTGCTCCTGGGATATGCGGTGGTCATTCCCTGACCTTTCCACATCCTCCGTATTTGGTGGTCACGGGGCTCGAACCACAGTACAGTTAATTTGTAATGTGAATGTTAAATTTGTATTGTTAATAATTGTATACTGCACTATACTATTTCTATATGTATGTTGCATTTGCCAGATTTTTTTTTTGGCTGGGGGCAGCTTTACTCAATAAATGGTTAAAAAAAAAAAAAAAAAAAAAATGAATTTCAGTGTAGTACCACACAGTTGATACTTTACTCTAGGGTTACTGCTGCCATATGCAGTACTTTACATTTGTCAATGTTAAACTTCAGTTGCCACTTCTCAGCCCATCTGCTCAACTTTTCTAGATCCTGTTCCAGCAGCGTACTGTCATTAACAACCCTGCCAACCTTCGCATCGTCTGCAAACTTGGACATTAAGCCTGATATACTATCATCAATATCATTAATAAATACAGAAAACAACAATGGATCCAATGCTGAACCCCGGGGGACTTCACTAATAACATTAGTTCACTAAGAGCAGTGTCCACTGATTATCACACTGTCTTCTCCCATTCAACCATCCCTTTATCCATAGCCACAATTTGCCACCAATGCCACACTGCTGCAATTTGTGCAGCAGTCTTCCATGTGCAACAGTATCAAAAGCCTTTCTAAGATCCAAATATATGATATCAAAGTTATTCTCTGCATCCAGTTCTTTTGTGACCACATCATAGAATCTAATCAATTTTGTCAGAAAAGACTTCCCCTTAACAAAATCATGCTGCGTCCGACTATAACTGAAGTCTGGTCTAGATGATCCTGCAGTGCTCGTTTAACCAGCGCTTCCATTAATTTCCCTGGAACAGAAGTCCATGGTTACCTCCCCTGAGTCCAAGGAAGCTTTCATAATTGTGGCTAAGGGTTTGCTTACTTTTTTGCTGCCTCCTTTAATATAACTGGATAGATCCCAACCAACCACCCCAGGTGCCTTTCTTATGTTTATCTTCAACAATTTCTCCTCCACATTCCTCTCAGTTATTACAAAATCATCTAGCTTGCTGCCAGAGTTTAATTCACTTCTGGAATTTGCCTCCCTGAATAACTCGTCATGTGTGAAAGTAGATGCAAAATACTCCTTTAGTTTAGTTTGTTAGCTACCTGAGCAGGATCAATAATTGAACCATTGATATCTAGTGAACCAATCGGATTCATCCCTTTCCTTCTGAGTTTACATAAGTAAACAACTCTTTGCTGTTTTTCTTTCCATCCTTTGCCAAAGATTTCTCATAATCTGACCTTGCCTGCCTAACCTCCTTTGAGACTTGGTTAGAGACCAGCTTATATCTATCATAGGTTTCTGTGTCACCCCTTAATTTATATGTATCCCATGCATTTTTCTTCTCTGCCACATTCTCATTAGTTCATCTGACATCCATTTAGGCCTAAACCTTGAACAGTATTTCTTAGTTGGTATGAAAAGCCTAGTAGCTTCCAAGATTAATTCTGTGAATGCCTGCTATTTTGAATTTGCTGTTGGTAACATCAACAGTTGGTCCCACCATATAGAATTTAAATACTGTCTCAGACCTCCGTAGTCGCCTTTATGAAAGCAAAAACCTTCCCTTTACACCTGATGGTAGTTACCTCTTTGAGTAAATCCCACTTCAGCACACTGTGATCACTGCCACCTAGTGGTTCCTTTATCTGCAGATTCTTAATGCATGAAGAATCACTACTGATAATCAGATCAAGAGTATTACTCCCTCTAGTAATACTGGGAAACTGTTTAATCTGATTAAATCCCAATCTCCATACAACTTATCTTTTGACTGGACATGGTTCATTTTTGGCAAAGTTAAGGGAATTTGGAATCAATGAGTGTACTTTATACAGGGTGATTCACTACCAGTGCGACAAACTTGCAGGAGGTGTAGGGGGCACAAAGACGAATCGGAATCACATAGCACTGCAGGGTCCGAAATACCTTCGTCATGCGGTAGAGGACGTTGAACAGGAGGTCGCGTGAACAGCGATCCCGCTGGAAGTCAGAATTTGCGAACCGTTTCTGTTGAAGAAACCGTTCGCTCTTGATTCATGGTATCTCTCGTGAAACAACTAGTCTCACGTAAGCTTCTGTGCACACGTGCAAAAATTGTATGATGAGGAGCACGCCTGTGCAGGAAACGTTCCTGGTACAAGCGCAGAACGGCGTGCCCGCTACAGTCCGCAGCTCCATACGCGAGGTACATGTCGGCCAGTTCAACGTTTGAATACTCGTCCATCCTACTGCCTTGGGAACAGGTTCACAAATGCTGACTTCCAGTGGGATCGCTGTTCACACGACCTCCCGTTCAACGTCCTCTACCGCATGACGAAGGCATTTCAGACCCTGCTTTGTTTGTTCTGTTTTGTTATTTGGAGCATTAGCAACTAAGGCCATATTGCTCCGGGGATATGCGGTGGTCATTCCCTGACATTTCCGCATCCTCCGTATTTGGTGGTCACGGGCTCGAACCCCGGTCTAATCAAGAAGCGTGTGCTACGCACTGCCGCTCCTACCCACCTGGCTACATTCGGACCCTGCAGTGCTATGTGATTCCGATTTGCCTTTGTGCCCCCTACACCTCCTGCAAGTTTGTCGCACTGGTAGTGGATCACCCTGTATACATGTGGAAGTCTGGAACTGTCTTTTCTATGAATGCGTTGAGTACTGCGACCTGAGGGGAAAATTAACTGAAGCAGCTTCTAATCTCCACTCCCTTAGTCCTGGATATGAGCAATTATTAGCGCAAAAGACAATTTTTATGCAATTTGATATTTAGCAGTCCAAATATTCAGAAGGGGGATCTCAGTGCAGTTGGAACACGAGCCAGATACTGAATGATGGTTAAAAAGGGGCATGACATGCTACATTAGAATGGATTATTATCACAGTAGACAGGGTGGATGTGGGTAGTACCATTCTGATTATAGGCAGAAGTCTACCCTGTGTACGCTACAGGTTTTTTAAAGCTCCAGAAACACCATCCAGATGTCTCCTCCACTAACTAAAGAAAGTAACTGGTTGAATGATTCTGGAAAGAAAAAAAAAAAAAAAAAAATTCTCATACCTGGGTCATTGGGTTAGATCTACAGATATATAACTTCAATGGCTCACTGTGTCATTACTGCTCTGATTGATCTAGATGGCAGTATACTTCCACCTAAACACCATTTTCACAGTACGAGTTCCACTATACCAATCAGCCAAAACAGCCAATTATATCATTTCTGCAGTAGGAGTTACAAGGTCATGGCACCTGCCTATCAGTATTCATTGAGCATAGTTTTTTGGCCTAAATGGCTCATTGTGCCATATCTACAGTCTGTAAATCTCCCTAATTTTAGACAAAAGACGGATGTAAAATCGCTCATTTCAAACAACAAAAGACTTCTTCAAAACATGCTAATTCAGATTGACTGAAGATAAATGGTGATTCATGCACTGTATAGATGAGTCACCAATCACAGGTCTACTATGTCCAGCTGAGTCGCTGATCATGTTCCAACAAGTCATAACTCACTATGTTAGTCCCTACAAGGTTAGTCCCTGAACTTCTTGATCACACCTCGCATGTGTAGCATAGCCATTCCCTGATTGCCCTGGACATACATTATCTGAACCTACCCACATCACCACTTTTTTCTTTGGGGATCACTGCCAGAAACTAAGGATATTTTCAATCAAGGATAAATTAAGCTATTGAACAAGTTTAATGGATATGTTACAAAACATATGGCAAGAAAGTGAATACTATCTTTATGGTCAAATTACACTGACTTTGTATCTGTAATACTCAATGCATCAGTGCTTTGGATTACATCAGAAACAAGCTGAAAAGTTTGTTTCTTATAAGAGCTGTCTTTTAGAAAGAAAAGTGCAAACACTACATAATGAAATATATCTACTTTTGATAAAGAAGATAATGATATATTTTATTCAAAGACAAAAACAAGCTCACTAAAATGAATTCACTTCTTAAGAATTATCTAAACATCATACCATTACAATCAACAGAATTGTCCAAAATTATCAATTTTTGTAATAAGAAGTGATGTAATGAAAATAATACAACAAAAACACTTACTATATCGCTTTGGTCCATCTTCTAAGCAAAAAGTAAGTGTGAGTGTGGCATCATCCTCAAAAAATTCTGTTGCAAAAGCATCCCACCAAAGATTATCACTTTCCTGGAACAGGATAACCTTGGTTAAAAATTAATTTAATGAGTGATCCATGAAAATCTTACAGCAATCATATATATTTTACAAACTTGGAAAAGTTACAAGAACATAAGTTACCCTTGAATAAAAAGCATTTACATCTTTTGCTATACATAAATAAAAAACTGCATTTAATTCCAGGAAATTAACATTAACATAAGTTACTCTTGAATAAAAAGCATTTACATCTTTTGCTATACATAAATAAAAAACTGCATTTAATTCCAGGAAATTAACATTTAGAAAGTCTTCATAACATTAAAAAATTTTAATATAACAAGTAGTAGCTGAATTAATAATAAGAATCTAACAATACCTCTTGAGAGTTAAAACTTAGTATTGTTAATGAAATAAAATTTTCTTATTTATTTATCAAATAAAAAAAAAAAATGTTTAATGCTACTTTATCAGTACCAATGAATTATTTTAAGTTTTTTTTTTTTAAAATTAGTCCTCTTAAGAAATGTCAACTATTCATGCATAGGTTATTGTAAATTAAAGATCTAAAGCTGTTTACTATAAAATATAATAAAATGAAGCAAAGTGAAGGCTATGCTTGTGCATGTATGCGTTTAGCAACCTTAAAACACATTTCAGTTTCACTAATCAAACTGGTGTAAAACCATTACACCAGAGTCAAACATTATTTGATGAGAGATCAGCAAATCCTGAAACAGGTTACCCTGATAGTATATCATATAAAAAATAAATCAATAATAGACTTTCTGTAATGTTATTTATTTATAAGTAGTTGCATCTTGAGAATACCAACGTTCGTTCTTTTTCAGGTATTAAATACCATAGTTTTACTTAGCAGTTGAATATACAGGCAACCCCCCCCATATAACATGGTTTCACTCTAAAACGATTGATAAACTGCAACACACTACTTAAAAGTTTAATACAGTTAGGGAATTGTAGCAAACCTTGCATAACATGGTATTTTTGCTATTACGTTGGATGTAATTTTTTCACATAATTTCCATTCTTTTTTTTTTTTTTTTTTTGTGTATCCCTGCTGTTGACTCATTAGTCATTATGCAAAAAAAATTATTAGGAAATCCCTGTATTTTATTTTGTTCAGAAATCCCTGTGTTAGGTTCTGTGCTATTAAACTTGTGCTTGTTTGAGACCATAAAATATTGTGACTTCAAAGCATGCAGTTCGAGACTTTTAAGATTTTTGTAAGGTTATTTTGGTTTTTATTTGGTTCGTTTATAAATTTTTCTGGGTATGTATTACTAAACTTTTTATTTCTTTGTTGTGAATTAAATTCACAGCCCTAAATTATGCCTAAGGAAATTAAGCATAATTTGGGTAACTGCTGATTTATTTAAAGAATGGTTTCTAAATTCTGTGCCAGCTGCAAAAACTATTTCAAGTGGAAAAAATCTAGATTTCAAAGTTTTATTACTATTGGATAACAACACGCCAGGCCACCCAAAAGATTTAAGTCGTCCAAAATGTTGATTTGGTTTTGGTTTTTTTAGGAGCATTAGCAACTAAGGCCATATTGCTCCAGGATATGCGATGGTCATTCCCTGACCTTTCCGCATCCTCCATATTTGGTGGTGATGGGCTCGAACCTCAGTCTAATCAAGAAGCGGGTGCTATGCACTGCTGCTCCTTCCCACCTGGCTACGGAGGCATCCAAAATGTTGAAGTAATGTTCCTACAACCAAATACAACTTCTTTAATTCAACCATTAGATCAAGACATTCTACCTTTAAAACATTACATCAGAAAATCGTTACAATGGATTTTGGAAAAAAATTTATTCTGAATCTATTCAAGTGATAGAGGCATGGAAATATTTTTCAATTGTGGACTGTATCAGAATCATAGCTTTATCGCTCAAAGAAGTGAAACTGTAAACATTAAATGAATGTTGGAAAAATGTATGGCCAGAGTCAGTTCATTCAGGAAATATGGTCGAATTGGTGCAATAGTATAACTTGCTAAGTCGGTAGGAGGGGAAGGTTTTGATGATATGACTACTGTACTGAAGACATTCAAGAATTACTACTAGAAAAGGAGGCTGGCGAAGTGGATTTGGTGGAAATTGCATCAGAGGTAAACCAAATCAAATCAGAGGATGATAGCACAGATGAAAATTCTAAACTTCCAAATTTTACACAAAAAAGCAAACTTAGCCGAGCAATTAGAATCTTATTTTTTGAATGCAGTTCCTTTGACTGAAAGGAACACAAAGTTCAAAAGGAAGCTTCAAAAATGCTTAGCTCCATACCATGAAATTTAAAGATCTATCAAGCAAAAGAAACCAAACCCAGAATACTGATTTTTTAAAGAGAGAAGATACATGAAATCTAGATGCTGCAGAAGAAAGTTCAAAAGGTGAAGATATTCTGCAACAGAGAGGAAGAAAATTAAATGAATGTACATTATCTGACATATATGTATCACAGTTTGTAGGAAGTTTGTTCAGTTACTATTATTTTTAATAAAAATTAAGTTTCCAACAGTTATAAAAAATTATGTATTTTTGTTAGCTTTTGAAACTTAATCCCTCTTTTTGTACTGGTTCTTTGTCCCGTATAACACAGTTTTGCACTACACAAGATTTTATAAGAACCCAATTACTGGGTTATATAAGAGGGGTACCTGTACTGTCCTTTATATTTAAAATACATAAAATATATTTTAAATATAAATATTGTCCATACTAAATATTTTGTCATTCATACTTATGCTAGTCTTCAACTTGCACTAAATATAAATGAAAAAGTTTATTTTATAGGCCATAGAATGTTTGCTATATTAAAATACTGAAATAATAAATTAGTTCATTCAAAATTAAATAAATTAGACACTTGTCTCCACACCTGTTTTCAATTTTAAAAGGCTTATTGTCTCTAAAACAAATATTTAAAACCCAATTCCAACAGGCATGCTCAATATTAAATAATACTGCATTATAATTTGACATTTTTGATCTAACATTGGGTGTCTGCTATCAAGACAAAAACTAAGAAAAAGAAAATAAAACGATAAAAAAGGTGGTCAGGTTACCCCCCCTCCACTTCGGGAGGGTTTCAAGCTTCAGTGGGATTCAACTTCTACTCCAGACCGATAAAACCCACCGCCTGTTTACTGAGCAAGCAACAATACAAATGCCGTTACAGCAAAGTCCTTTTACTGGTAAATTTCATCGAACTTTTGCATGCTTCTCGTGTAGGCTTTCTTTGCCTTAGCCCAAGTCACTGTATTGCAATTAAATTAGCGTGGGAAACACTTCAATGATATTTTGCTAGTTGTCCTTGTACTATTGACATCAAATGAAATGTTTTCATTAAACATGCCAAAAATGAAATCTGTTACAAAATTTCATATGAAATTGTGGATTACCAATAGCAGAAAAGATTTTACTATGGATGGCATTATTGTGTTTGGTATTGTATGCGAAAAGAACATTCCATGCAAGGAAAAAATTTCAGATCAACCAACATCTAAAAATAGCATCGCACATTATGGCTAAGCAAAGAAAAACGCAAGGAAATATTTCCAGAGTAGTCACTTTTAACAAAGATGTATACTTCAAAAGAATAGAAAAGTGATTTTTCAAAGACCCTGGTAAACAGCAATATTCCTTTCAATAAGTTTAACTATTGAGTCTTCACGCAATTTTTGAAAAAATATTGTATAAATCAAAATATTCCAGATTAATCCACCCTGAAAAAGAATTGCCACACTTGTTGAGGAGACCACTGATGACATTATTTGTGAAATTCTTCAAGATATTAGAGAAAACTACATCTGGATGTCCACTAATGAAACAGCCACTTCTGCATTAAAGTTTTCTATCCAGATACGATCCAAGTTGACCTGCAAATTTCAACAGCACCTAGAGGCATAGGAGACGAAATATGAAAATACAATAATGTTTTAAACTTGGGATTTCACACTTTGAGGAAAATAGATGAATTTATAAATGGGAAAGGAAATGAACTTCCATTCAAGTAGAGGTTTCAAAAGCTCATATTTTTAAATACAACCTAGACACTTCTGTAGAAGTAGAAAGGTTCTCTGAGTATAAAATGATCTTGGACAATGAACGCCACAAATTTACAATGGACTACTTTGAGAAATATATTATTGAGCATTGTAACAAAAATTATTCCAGGTGTGAGTTTGAAAGGGAAAACAAAAAATGATGTTAAAACTTTTCATAAACGGTTTCATGTTGAATACAAAGAACTTGTGGTTCAATTAATAGCAATAAACCATTAATAAATGCAAAAATCGTAGCGCACATAATCCAATGTCTAATAATTTCATAAAGAATTTTGCAACCGTCATAAATTAATTACTTGGGCTATACCTATACATTCAGATATCTATTGCATCTTAAGAGTTAAAATAACAATGCAATAATCTGTTGTAAAAATGAATTATTAAATATACAGGTTTTGATTTAAGCTGACATAAGATTATTACGATAACTAAGGAAATCATACTGCTCTAGTTATAAATAGAGGTAACTTAAGTTACTTTAGAAGATGACTTGTCTTTTCCAACTCTTCTAATAAATGAAGATGGAAAAAAGGAAATTCTAAATAAGGAGTGAAAATGAGAGTAAGGATGCAGTAAACTAACCTTGCACATAGTAAGCAGATTATCTTAAACTATAAGAAAAATTCATGGAACTATTGGAAGGAATGGAACTATATTAGCCATATAGTGCAAGGAAGCCTGAGGCTTATGCTGCACCAGCACCAGCCAGAAAAAAAAAAAAAAATTCCAAGTTACCCTGAGAGAGAGAGAGAGAGAGAGAGAGAGAGAGAGAGAGAGAGAGAGAGAGAGAGAGAGAGAGAGAGATCACCAATAAATAGAAGAATTATGATATCCAGCTCAGGACCTTGGGTATGGCACTGAGTATAGCCTAAACGTTGACCCAATAACAAGGGAATGAAAACAAGGTAAAGTGCAGCCATTATCAACCCACTGCAGGATGGAAGCCTCCTCAACAATTCATGCTGAGGGAAATGGACCATAATCTGCCACGCTGGTCTGGTGCGGGTTGGCAGATCGACCGTATTCAGCAGTCAGGGGCTTGAACCCCGGCCTACTCAAAGAGTGCGTGCTACTGCATTCCAAATATCCATTTCATAGGAAGCAAAATATATAACATAAAATGATATTAACAACCACACTAATAAAAAAGAAGAAATGAATGTTATCAATATTTATCATGAAGATTTAAATTATAACCTAATGCAGTGGTTTTCAACCGGGGTGCCTCAACAACATTCCAGGGATGCCAAGTAATTTGGGTTTAAGTTACTTAAACTTATTTTTTAATTCATTATAAAAAGGTGTACAGTATCTTTTTAATTTTGTGGTGATCTAGCATTAGCAGAGGCATATGATGCAAGAAAGCAAGCTTATGCAGCATTAGCCAAGAGACTTCCACAACAAGGGATGGAAGTCTGTTCCACCAACCAACTACCTGCTGGCTAATGGCAAATTTTCGCACATCTATCCTACATCTGTCTTTCCTCAGTTTGAATTAATGCCCTCTCAGGTGATTATTCTGAGCAAGAGGCAGAATCCCATCAGCATTGAGCATGCTCAAACCATTCAAGGCTTTATACACATCTATCAGATCACCTCGCCAGTGCCTAGTCTCCAGACACTGTAATTTGCAAAACTTAAGCCTTCATTCGTACGAGCAACCCTTCATTCCATTCACTAATCTTGTTGCCCTTCTCTGTACTTGATCCAGCAGCTCTACATCCTTCTTAAAATGACGCCTCCAGACCTGTATACAGTACTCAAGGTGTGGCTGACCATTGCCTTATACAAGGGAATAATCATCTCCTTATCCATGCTAGAAAAATTCCTGTATATCATTGACAAAACACCATGAGCTACTCTTGCAGCCCGTCTGCACTGCTCAGAAAACTTGCATATATGCCTGCACAATTACCCCTAGGTCCTTTTCGTTCTCTACCACTGTCAGTGTAGTACCACAGAATTGATACGTTGCTCTGGGGTTGCTGTTTCCCATATGTAGTACTTTACATTTGTCAATGTTAAACATCATTTGCCACCTCTCAGCCCATCTGCTCAACCTTTCCAGATCCTGTTGCAGCAGCATAGCGTCAATAGTGCCCTTAACAACCATGCCAACCTTTGTATCGTCTGCAAACTTGGACATTAAGCTTGATATACCATCATCAATATCATTTATAAATACAGAAAGCAATAATGGACCCAACACTGAACCCGGAGGGACTCCACTAATAACATTAGTCTACGATGAGCAGTGTCCATTGATTACCACTCTCTGTCTTCTCCCCCTCAACCATCCCTTTATCCATAGCAGCAATTTGTGTCGTGTGTCCGAGCTATAACTGAAGTCTTGTCTAGATGATCCTGCAGTGCTTCTTTAACCAGTGCTTCCGTTAATTTTCCTGGAACAGAAGTTAAACTCACAGGTCTATAATTACTTGTGTCAGCCTTTGTGAATTGGGGTCACATTTGCACATCTCCAGTCTATGGGTACCTCCCCTGAGTCCAAGGAAGCTCTCATAATTATGGCTAAGGGTTTGCTTACTTCCTTTGCTGCCTCCTTTAATATACCTGGATAGATCCCATCCACCACAGGTGCCTTTCTTGTGTTTATCTTCAACAATTTCTCCTCCACTTTACTCTCAGTTATTATAAGATTATCTAGCTTACTGCCAGAGTTGAATTCACCTCTGGCATTCCCCTCGCTGAACAACTCCTCGTGTGTGAATGTCGAAGCAAAATATTCATTTAGTTTGTTAGCTACCTGAGCAGGATCATCATCAAGTGGACCAATCTGATTCATCCCCTTCCTTCTAGAGTTTACATAAGTAAAGAACTCTTTGCTGTTTTTCTTTGCATCCTTTGCCAAAGATTTCTCGTAATCTGCCTTCGCCTGCCTAACCTCCTTTGTAACTTGGTTACAGATCAGCTTATATCTATCATAGGCTTTTGTGCCACATGTTAATTTATATGTATCCCATGCATATAAATCTATAATTGATGTTTACTTAGTATACCTCTATACAAAGAATAAAATTATATACTGTATATATATAATTTGTATTATGAAAATGTAATTTTTATAATTATATTATTGTAATAAATATCATATAACATATATATTGTTTAATGTCATATATATATTGAAAAAAAATTGAGTAGGGGTGCCGTTATTAAAAAAAAAAAGTTAAAAACCACTGACCTAATGTATCATTAGAATTGAAAAGAAAATTAAAATCAAACTAAAAGCTCTATTGAAAAGTAAGGCAGATGAGGGCTTGCATAAATTGCTGAACTGAAACAACTCTAAATCTCTCCCACATTTTTGTTAATATCAAAGTGCATAAGGTTAACTTCATTAATGGAATATTCCACCCCAGAAAGAAGATTTCACCATAGTTGGTCAGATTATTCACTAGTCCCAAAAAAAGCCCTTCATCAACAACACCTGATAAAGAAACTGATCATATCCAGTCCAAGTTGAAGGAAACCAAGAACTGCCTAAAAGAAAGGAAAGCAGATGATTTACCTGGGTACGCTAGACAGTTATCCTTCAAGGATATCCTGGAACTCACAGGGAACTCTGAACAAGGAGAGCTCTTCTTTCAGAGATATAAAACAGACAGGGATGCCCAGAACAGGAAATTACTTATCCCCAATGTTGATGGAGATCTTTATGGAAATTTCAAATCCTTTCTAGAACAGCCCAATCAAGCCCAAACTTTTTGGGGGTGCATCAGTAATATACTAATTATATGGAGCCATGGCAGTAAGCTTTTTTTTTTTAAACCAACAATCCAAGAATTAGCTTTTAAAATGATTCTGAGGAGGGTGAATCTAACTACAGACTACCTTTCCCATATGTCTAATTAGACAGGATAAGAGGATCATCAAATCTAAATACAGGAAACCCCACAAACACTTTGGTTATTCTCAAATTTAAATCCTCTCATCTTCAATCAATCCACTGATCACTGAGCACTAAGAATATGCAGAGGTACTCATCTGAAACAAGAACTACAGGTGCAACACACAGACAGAACAGAATATTTTCTTTAAGTGTTTATTAAAACATGACTTACAAAGTGATCCAAAAGATCACCAAGAGCTACAAGAACCAGAAGCCTCCTATTCATCCCCTGATCCTGGAGAGAATGTGTAAGGCTCGTGGGGTAGAATTTTTCACAACATGGTCTGTGATTTTTAACAGGGTAGACTGTTTTTACAGGGTGGGATACACTGAAATAGAATGGGTGCATTAATATTTGCTGATGCTATCGTGGAAGTGATAGGTGAGTTGGAAAACTGCTAGCTTGGGGGAGGGAGCAAAAATAGACTAATAGATAAAAGCCACACACAGCAGCCTGGAAAGCAAAGTGTTGGGAATTTCAAGCCCTGCTGTAGTTTGTCATGGAACAATTAAATATATGGGTTGTGTTACAGTAACTAAAAGTAAGAATATGTGCATGTATAATTACATGTACACTAATTCTAAGAGCATTGTAAATAAATTTGATGAATTTGAATTACCGATTAAGTCATCAAATGCACACATTGCAGGGATAGCAGAGACCTGGTGTCACTCAGACATAAGTGATGCTGAATTTGAATGGGGAGTACTGTATACAAGAGGCAGAGAGGGGGGGGGGGAATTGTGCTCTAGTTAAGAAGCATATTAAATCAAAGGCAGTGCATCCAGCCAACATGGCTGACTAGTGCAATGCTGAGTTAGTTTGGTGTGATATAAGCACAGAGAAAACAAAAATGCAAGTAAGAGTGTGCTATAGGCCTAATGACTACGATGAGTATACCTGAGACAGGCCATCCCAAGGGTGCAAAGGGTGCCCTGCACCAACATTCAAGGGATGTCTGAAAACCTGAAACTTATAACATATGAAGGAAATTTTAAATACGTCAACCTTTTCTGAACACGTTACTGAACTTTTGTTGATGTGTGCATAAGCTTGTCTACTTTAAAATTTACTATATAAATTAGTTCTTCAATACTTGTGCGAGAGCCAGGTGTCCAGCTTATTTTACATGGCTGTACTTTTTGGTCAAAATTTCCAGAAACACTGTTCACAGTACCTTTCTAGGAAATTGTGCAAGACTTATTCATTTATTCTATTTATGAATGGAATTTCAAGGAGCTAATCTGCTTAGGAAGACAGTGCAACTTGTTCATACCCTGTGTCTATATAAGACAAGCTAAGTTATATGATTTCTACCTGTGTAGAACATGCAGTGGCCTAAGGCAAGATTTTCCACTGTGAATACATTAGCTGTTATTCGATAATGAATATCGAAGCTGAATCGTTGGTCGGTGCATAAATTTTTACTAATAATAGTAGTTTTTGAGTAGTATTTGTCATAGTGGTATAAAGATAAGCAATTTTAAAACTATTATTATTACGGTTATTGATTGTGGAATGTTCAAAGATTGTGAAATTGTGCAATAAGGTACGGTCTCAAAACGGGTTTAGGGGGTGACAGCCACCCCTCTAAAAAAAACCCATTTCTGTTGACATGCATGAGCATTGTGATTGATGCCACACTGTAAATAAATAAATAAAAAAAATTTTAAAAAATAGAGACAACATTTCTGGGCAAAAATTCAGATTAGGGTACACCCTCCAGACTGTCCACAAGAACAGGAAGAAGGCAGTGATTAACCAGTGGAGCCCAGCTGCTCCTGCCCACCTGGCTACAGAGGCGCCTCTGTAGCCAGTTGGGCAGAAGCAGCAGTGCGTAGCACACGCTTCTTGATTAGACCACGGTTCGAGCCCGTGACCACCAAAATACAGAGGATGCGGAAAGGTCAGGGAATGACCACTGCATATCCCCAGAGCAATATGGCCTTAGCTGCTAAAAACCAAAATAACAACAACTCTGCCCACTCACTGTTGTTGCTGTTGCGTTTAATGACACATAGGCTGCTAGGGCTATATTGTGTCTTTCTAATGGTGAATATGAAATATTAGGTTCATTGTAATAACTATATTTTATGATATATTCCTATATGATTTAGGAAAGTACATAGTTCTTTTTTATTAAAATGATCTCCCAGAATCTGCAATAAATTTATTGATGACTGTGTATTAGTAATTGATTTTAAAATATTTAAGTGGATATTTTGAAAGTGGGGACAGTCCAGTAACAAATGGCAAATGATCAGTTGTACTTGACATGTGCACTGGGGAGCGCTGTCATTAGTTAATAGATACAGGTGAGTATGCCCAATCCTTAGCCTTCCTAAAATTATTTCATCTTGCCTGTTTTTTCTGAAGCTGGAGAGCCACAGCTTTGGTTCTGGTTTTATTTGGTAGAGTTTGTTTCCTGGATAACCTTTCCAAATTAATGACCAGCTATTATAACATGCTTTATGGATAATGTGTTTGTAATCTGTATATGGAACTTAAAGTCTGCAAAATAGTGGTTTCTGGTTGTTTGGCTGCATGATCTGCTCTTTCATTGCCAGCTATTCCAGAATGTCCTGGGATTCAGCAGAATATCACAGTTTTGGTTCGAGTCCTTACAGGCAAGTAACTTAGAATGAAGCCGTTTTATTACAGGGTGAGAGGAGTTGTTACCACTAATTACAGCACTGAGTGAGTCGGTGTATATTAAAGCAGTCGTAATTAAAAGTTCAGTTATCCGATCAAGAGCTAAATTAATAGCATAAAGCTCAACAGTAAAAATACTGCATTCTATTGGTAATAAAACAGAAATGGTGAATGAAGGGAAGGTTGTCGTAGCACCTACTTGGGTCTCAGATTTTGATCCATCTGTATAGATTTTACAGGCGTCTGAGTTAGAAGAGTGAGTTTCATGCAATTGTGCGATATTGGAGGGGGACAAGTTGTTTTTCCCCCACTGTTGAAAATAGTCATCGTAAATTACCGGAATATTTGTCCAAGGTGGATCAGGTGTCATGTCCTGAAATATATTGCTAGCTTCTATATTCCATGTTTGAGTCAGTTCTTTAAGTCTAAGTGGAGCAAGCCAGTTTTCATTTGGTTTACTATTGTAAAATGACTCCCATTCGGTATTATATGGACATTTCCAACTAGAATGAGAGGGGAGACTGTGGATTTTTGTGGCATACATCAAAAGTAATGTTTTCCTTCAAAGATGTAAGGGAGGTTCATGAGCTTCTATGTAAAGGCTCTGAACTAGGGAGGTTCTGAAAGCCCCTAGAGAAACTCTCAGAGCACTGTGCTGGATCATGTTCAATCACTCTAAAGGAGTTTTTCTAGCAGAGTCATACACTGGAGAGCCATAGTCTAAGCAGAACCTGATGAGATCTTGATAAAGATGGATCAGGGTATGTCGATCAGCGCCCCATGACATAGATGACACACCGGAGGATATTCAATTTCTTCAAGCAGATGGCCCGAAGGTAGGTCATAGGTGCTTGAAAGTTTAATTTCCTAACTAGCACCAGGCCAAGAAAACGGACAGTGAAGCAAGGGGTATTCGCATGTTATTGATCTTTAGCTCAGGATCAGGATGAACTGACTGAAGTTTGCAGAAGTGAGAAGTGGTGGATTTCTGCTCAGCAAGACGATATCCATTGCATGAAGTCCAGTTTTCTATTTTGAATAGAGCAATTTGCAACTATCTTTTAATAGTATTCATACTTTGCAACTGGCAGGATATAGTGAGGTCATCTGCATACATGTATATTTGAATGGTTTTTGGAAGATCTTCCAATATGTTGTTGACTCGAATCGCAAATAGGGTAGCACTCAGTATTGAACCCTGCGGGACACCCTCCTCCTGAATGTGAGATGCTGACAGCATGTTTCGATATTGGACTTGAAAGGTGTGTAATTTTAAAAAGTTCTGAATTATTGGAGGAAGGTAGCCTCTCAGCCCCAACTGATGCACATCTTTAATAATGCCATGACGCCAAGTGGTATCGAATGCTTTCTGAATATCTAGGTTGACCATCACTAGAAGCTGTTTCATGATGAAGGCATTTTGTATGTTGCATTCAATTTTTACAAGTAAATCTAGGGTAGATCTGTTTTTATGGAAACCATATTGGTGATCAGAAAGAAGATTCTGGGAATCTAGAAACCAGGTGAGCCTCTTGTGCACCATCCTTTCAAATATTTTTCCCAAACAGCTTGTTAATGTCATAATTCTAGACTAGAGTGGTCGGTCTGTAATTCTAGACTAGAGTGGGATCTTTGCCTGGTTTTGGTACAGCACAGACATAGGAATGCTGCCATGACAGAGGATAAGTATTTTCTGAAAAGATACGGTTATAGAATAATAATCATATGCCAAGGTCGGCTTCACATAGATGTTTCAGCATACTGTAGTGAATGCCATCTGGTCCTGCTGCACTATTTGATGATTTGCTTAGGCATTCCTTGAGCTCAACTAGAGTAGAAGGCTGGTTATAAAGAAGTGAGAGTCTAGTTTAAAAATTCAATTTTTGACATTAGTCAAAAATTGAATTTTCAAAAAATTGAATTTAATGTGTTGAAAGGAGGTCACATAAGAGGATGAGGCGGAAATATTATAAAAAGACTCTGTTAATGCATTTGCAATATTGGTAGGGGAAGATAGGTCCTGCCCATTCCATTGTATTATTAGTGATTGCAGCAGTAGAAATTTCCCATTGAGGGCATGTATTTTTTTCCAGATAATTCGAGTGTCAGTATTTTTGTTAATGGATGAGGTGAAGTTAATCCAGGATTCATGTTTTGCTTTTTTTTTCTAATTTGTCTTGCTTTAACTCTGAGTTTTTTTGTAAAAAATTAGGTTGGCGGTAGTTGGGAATTTATGAAAGTGGTTCCAAGCTCGGTTTTTGCCACTCTTTGCTTTGGGACATTCTTCATTCCACCACTGATTCCAACACTTCATTCCAACACTCTTGTGCTGGTTAGATTTTGGAATGGAAAGTTCTGTTGCAGATAATATATGGCTGGTAATGTGGTCAGTTACGTCATCAAGATCGTATTGCTGTACATATTGCTTTTCAAGTATGACACAACTGGAATAGGTTTTCCAGTCTGCTTTGTGGAAGTTCCAAGAAGTATGGCCTTTAGGGTCTAACACGACCTGTGTTTGAATTGAGCTAATGATAGGAAAATGGTCACTGTAGACCATTCCATGCTTGGAAAAAGAGATGCTGAACAGATGGATGGGTCTATGGCTGATGTAGCTCCCGCAGGTAGTTGAACATGAGTTGGAGAGCCAGAATTTAACAGAGTCAGGTTATGGTTATCCAGGAATGTTTCAATTAATTGGCCTCTCCTATCCATGGTGGAAGATCCCCACAATGGATGGTGGCCACTGGAATCACCAAGTAAACAAACAGGAGGTGGAAGTGTGATAAGACTGTCCAGTTCAGTCTGGGAGCAAGGGTAATTCGGTGATATGTAAATGGATGCAAAGGTTAACGATATTCCCATTGATATCTGAACTGCTACAACTTCTAAGGAGGTTTGTAGTTGGACATGTCTTGAGGGTATTGTAGTTTTCACAAGTGTAGCTACCCCACCACAAGCAGGAGAGTCAGAAACCCTGTTTTGCCTAAACATAGTATAATTTTTGAATTTAATAGAAGCATGTGGTTATAACCACATGCTTCTATTAAATTCATTTGCATTAGTTGCAAATGAATTAGTAAATCAATGATCTCATCTATATTACTGCGTAATCCTCTATAGTTCCATTGTAGGAATTTATTCATTGGTTGGGTCTGATTGAGGAAGATTGATCTGACTGTTTTTTCTGAGAAGGTTTCTGTCTGCTTTGTTTTGGCTTTATTTCTGGGAAAGATTGGGCGTCCTGTATCTATGATATCATTAGCATGTAACTCTAGTAACTGTGCCGTTATCCTCTGATTGAACATTATTCATGGCTTCACCTTCTGTTTTTCAACAGTAGTTGATTTTGTTGTTTCAAGCAAGGTTAGATAGCTGTTGTTGTTGTTTATTTGGTTTTTAGGAGCATTAGCAACTAAGGCCATATTGCTCCGGGATATGCGGTGGTCATACTCTGACCTTTCCGCATCCTCCGTATTTGGTGGTGACGGGCTCGAACCCTGGTCTAATCAAGAAGCATGTGCTACGCACTGCTGCTCCTTCCCACCTGGCTATGGAGGTGCCAGGTTAGGTTAGATAACATTAGTTGGGATATTAATCGGCATATTGCTCGTTTCATTGACTGTAGGTTTCTTATTGCATGATAACACAGTTTTGGCCCAGGTGGCAAAGGAAATGCTCGGTTCTATGGACACATCCGAGTTGCAGCTGAGTGGCTGCTTCTGGTGACCGATGCATATGATCGGCTAGGCATGGTTAGTAGCACTTGCTTCAGGGTAAGTGACTTTATGTTCCACTTTATATTTCTGGATTTTTTGCCTGTCTTCCAAAGGTCACACGCCTTAGAAAATGCAGGGTGGTTTCCCTTACGGTTTGAACAAATAGGAGTGGAAGCTATACAGTCTTCTTGAGAACGCTTCTTGGAACCACAAAGAGGACACACAGCATTGCCTCGGCATGCTGTTTGAGAATGGCCATATTTCTGACATTTAAAGCAGTTTGGGATGTAAGGCCAAATCTTGCAATTTAAGTAACCTGCTTTAAAAGAAGATGTAAAAATGGCCATGATTCTCGAGTCATTTTTTGTTCACTAAGCTCTTGTATTATTTCTTGTTCAGAGACAGTTAGTAAGTCCCATTTGCTGATAATGCCTTTAGATTATTATTATTATTATTATTTGGTTTTTAGGAGCATTAGCAACTAAGGCCATATTGCTCCGGGATATGCGGTGGTCATTCCCTGAATGACCTTTCCGCATCCTCCGTATTTGGTGGTGACGGGCTCGAACCCCGGTCTAATCAAGAAGCGTGTGCTACGCACTGCTGCTCCTTCCCACCTGGCTACGTAGGCGCCAATGCCTTTAGAGATGTTCAGAGTGTTATGGGGTGTAACTGACACTGGAATGCTGTTAAATGTTGTCAATTTTAACAGTTTTTCTAAATGGCTTGGAAGTTTCAATTAGAAGGTTTCCAGATTGGAGACACTTTACCATTTTAGGGGATCCAACAACCGATTCTAACCATTTCTGTACTAGAAATGGCGATAACTTGACGACAGGTTGTGTGGACAGTGAGTGCATTATTAGAAATGCTGGCATATCTGCACTCTGTTTTTCAGTTCATTGTCTCTTCAGACAATTCAAATCAAAAATTAACACCACGTACAACCACTGATTCTTATCGCACGTACATTACTAGATGATTTCATGTGTATTAACAATGAGAATTGCTCATGCATGTCAACAGAAATGATTTTTTTGGAGGGGTGGCTGCCGCGTGTAGTGGCTGTGTTCCAAGAAATAAAGCCAAAACTAAACAGACAGAAACCTTCTCAGAAAAAACAGTCAGATCAATCTTCCTCAATCAGACCCAACCAATGAATAAATTCCTACAATGGAACTATAGAGGATTACGCAGTAATATAGATGAGATCATTGATTTACTAATTCATTTGCAACCAATGCAAATGAAGCATAAAAAAACTGAAAATACATCTTACCATACAGAATAAGGGGTACAGAGGATTCATTAGACAAATTTATATCTGTGTGGTAAATATTTAGGCTCTAAGATTAAAATAACAGTTTAATGGTTAGTGTGTTTGAAGAATATAGAAGATTATGCAGCGGTTAAATGCTGCATAATGAAAGAAGTGTAAATTTGAAATACAGGAACAAATATTTTAAAATGTAAGAAATGTATTCATTGGGGATTAAGACTATGCGAATCAGCATGAAAATGGTATAATGGTAAGGTTTGAGAGAAAATTATTTTAAAATATATTCGACATTAATTAGACATCAAAGAAGGAAGAAGAGGGAGAATAGCATCACCTTATGAATAAATTCATTGACTAAAGATATAATAATTACTTGTGTGAATCTAATGAATAACATATATCCATTTATATACATGGACAACTTCTGGAAACCAGGTGAAAACCAGTTGTAATCAGCCTTCTGCACTAAGCAGAGCCCTGCTATAATCACCTTTCCTCTTCAAGAGCATCTCGTGAGATGCATGATGACTCTTCCTATGATTAAAGCTGGCCCCTTTCAAAATCGGCCATGTGGTAGGCAATGGCATACTACCACATTATCTGATGCCACAGAGACCATAACAAAACCAACTCCAAAAACTGCTGTTAAAGGAAGATCTGCAACAAGGTGGAAGGATAGGATCAATGAACTTTTGGGCGTGCATTTTGCGATACTGCTCGTATAACACATGACTGATGCAGTTGGAGGAATTCGTTGGTGGCCACAACAGCTCCTCGGGGAACTATGTGACTGGAAGAAGAAGATGTATAAACATAATGAAATTATGCTTATACATATCAAGTTATGAAATAAAGTATTAACCTAATTAGACAATTAATAAAAATAATGTCAAATTAATTTTTAATTTATACTTTATTAGTTGTGATTATGTAAATTATGTTGTCAATGATTATAATTGTATTACTTTTGTTATTAATTATCATTATATGAATAAAAGTACAACAAAATATATAAATATTTTTGAGAGAGCACCACATTCCCTAGGAACGCCCATGAATATACCAAACAACTATACAAGGAAACAAGAGTGGACCAGTTAATTAGAATGGCTTATAATAGGGTATTTTAACTTTTCAAATATTACCAGGAATTTGTTGATTGGGCACTAACACACCATCAAGACTTTTGTATATTTATTGGATGACTGTTTTCAAGTACAGCATATTAGAGAGGCAACAAGAGGAAGCAATTCTCTTGACCTAGTTATCAGCAGTGATTGTTCATGCATTAAAAATCTGCAGGTAAAAGACCCACTGGTTGGCAGCAATCACAGTGTACTCATGTGAAATTTATTTAGACATGACTACTATCAAATGTAAAGGGAAAGGCTTTTTCTTTCATAATTATTATTATTAGCTATATGGTGCAAGAAAGCCTGAGGCTTATGCTGCACCAGCCAAAAAAAAAAATTCCCCAGTTACCCTGAGAGAGAGAGAGAGAGAGAGAGAGAGAGAGAGAGAGAGAGAGAGAGAGAGAGAGAGAGAGAGAGAGAGAGAGAGAAGGAAAAGGGAATCACCAAGAAAGAGAAGAATAAGAGTAACTACAGTGGTTTCAGTTGTTAAATTCTAAGCAGTAGGACGAACTGGTGATGTTATCAACAGCATATTCCAAATGAAAGCATTCAGGGAAGTAATCATAGAAGTTACTACAGGCTTTTCATACCAACTAAGAAATACTGTTCAAGCTTAGACCTAAATGTACGTCAGATAAACTAATGACAGTTAGGAAAAAACAAAAAGGAATGGGATACATATAAATCGAAAGGTGATACAGAAGCCTGTGGTGTCTGTAATCAAGTCACAAAGAAGGTTAGACAATCTAAGGCAGATTATACGAAGTCTCTTACAAAGAACAGAAGCAAAGGCTTCTATGTTTATATTCACAGTATAAGGAAGGAAAAGAATCACAATGGGCCACTAAGTCAATGGGTTAACTATTGATGACCCTGCTCAGGGTGCTGACAAATTGAACAGGTATTTTGCATCTACATTTACACGAGGAATTCTTTACGGAAGGAGATGTCAAAAGTTTATCAAACTCTAACAAGGAGCTAAATGATTTTGTGATAACTGAAAGAAAAGTGGAAGAGAAACTGTTGAAGCTGAACAAAAAAAAAAAACCTGGAGAAGATGTAATCTATCCAATTATATTAACAGAAGCAGCAAAGCAGGTAAGCAAAGTAGGGCCCTGCTGTAGCCACAATAACGAGGGCATCTTTAGATTCAGAAGATGATGTCGCTATGGACAAGACGCACATGAATATATCTCCAATCCACAAAGAGGATCATCAAAAGGTGATAGAGTAATTACAGACCTGTTAACGTAATGTCTGTTCCTGGGAAAATAATGGAATCACTGGTTAAAGAAGTAATGCAGGACTACCTAGACAGAAATGCAATTATACTGCAGTCACAGTAGTCACAGCATGGATATGTTAAGGAGCAGTCTTGTCAGACCAACGTGATTGGATACTATGATGCAGTAACTAAGAAACTGGATGTAAAAAATTATTTTTTGCATCCAGAACATACAACCTCAGATGACTCTGAAGTTGAAGGTTCCTGTACAATGTCATTAGTAATTGCAAAGGCCTCAGCATCTCGACCAGCTGGGTCCGTGTGACTAGGAAATGGAAGCCAGCTGGAGTTGTGAACATAAAAATCACAAAGGAAAATTACCTTCCTTTGAGGAAAGTTGGATTGGAGAAAGTAAAGTTTCAAATAGAGGAAGTCAAAGATTTCCAAGTGATCAGTGGAGTTGGGAGAATGATAGAGGCAGTACATCAATTTGACAGAATGTGATAGAGAGATTTTAAGGCAAAGAATATTGAAAAGCAGATACTGTATTCCAAACTACCAAGTCTCTGACAAGGAATATCAGAGCAGAGCAGACATATACAGAAGTACCACCTTTGAAGCAAAAGAAATTATACAATGAATAATTCAGATAACTGAGATGAGCAGTGAGTGAATCAACCGATAACTGGGATTCTGTCAGAAAACATACATGGGGTTTAACAGACTGTAAGCGGAAATGGATATCATTGAGATTAGAGCTAATGCAGCATCAGCCAAAAAAAAAAAAAAAAACAAAACCTTCCACTTCGCCCCTCCGTTTGTTCGAAATACCTGTCCAGCTGAGCCTTAAATTTATTTAGGCTATCAACTTCCACAACAAAGAATAGAAGTCTGTTCCACCAACCAACTACCCGCTGGCTAAAGGCAAATTTCCGCACATCTATCCTACATCTGTCTTTCCTCAGTTTGAATTTATGCCCTCTCAGGTGATTATTCTGAGCAATAGGCAGAATCCCATTAGCACTGAGCATGCTCAAACCATTCAAGGCTTTATACACCTCTATCAGATCACCTCACCGGTGCCTAGTCTCCAGACACTGTAATTTACAAAACTTAAAGCTTTTCTTCGTAAGAGCAACCCTTTGTTCCATTCACTAATCTTGTTGCCCTTCTCTGTACTCATTCCAGCAGCTCTACACCCTTCTTGAAATGCAGCCTCCAGACCTGTATACAGTACTCAAGGTGTGGTCTGACCATTGCCTTATACAAGGGAATAATCACCTCCTTATCCATGCTACAAAAATTCCTGTATATCATTGATACCAGAATTGATATCATTGAATTGACACCATGAGCAACTCTTACAGCCCGTCTGCACTGCTCAGAGAACTTATCCCCAGGTCCTTTTCATTCTCTACCACTGTCAGTGTAGTACCACAGAGTTGGTACGCTGCTCTGGGGTTGCTGTTTCCCATATGTAGTACTTTACATTTGTCAATGTTAAACTTCATTTGCCACCTCTCAGCCCATCTGCTCAACCTTTCCAGATCCTGTTGCAGCAGCATAGCATCAGTAGTGTCCTTAACAACCCTGCCAACCTTTGTATCTTCTGCAAACTTGGACATTAAGCTTGATATACCATCACCAATATTATTTATAAATAAAGAAAACAATAATGGACTCAAAACTGAACCCTGAGGGACTCCACTAATAACATTAGTCCACAATGAGCAGTGTCCATTGATTACCACTCTCTGCCTTCTCCTCCTCAACCACCCCTTTATCCATAGCAGCAATTTGCCTCCAATGCCACACTGCTCCAATTTGTACAGCAGTCTTCCATGTGCAACAGTATCAAAAGCCTTTTTAAGATCCAAGTATATAATATAATATCAAAGTTATTCCCTGCATCCAGTTCTTTTGTGACTGCATCATAGTATCCAATCAAATTGGTCAGGCAAGACTTCCCCTTAACAAAACCATGATGTGTCCGAGCTATAACTGAAGTCTTGTCTAGATGATCCTGCAGTGCTTCTTTAACCAGTGCCTCCATTAATTTTCCTGGAACAGAAGTTAAACTCACAGGTCTATAATTACTTGTGTCAGCCTTTGATCCTCCTTTGTGAATTGGGGGTCACATTTGCACTTCTCCAGTCTATGGGTACCTCCCCTGAGTCCAAGGAAGCTCTCATAATTATGGCTAAGGGTTTGCTTACTTCCTTTGCTGCCTCCTTTAATATAACTGGATAGATCCCATCCACCCCAAGTGCTTTTCTTGTGTTTATCTTCAACAATTTCTCCTCCACTTTACTCTCAGTTATAACAAAATTATCTAGCTTACTGCCAGAGTTGAATACACCTCTGGCATTCCCCTTCCTGAATAACTCCTCATGTGTGAATGTCGATGCAAAATATTCATTTAGTTTGTTAGCTACCTGAGCAGGATCATCAATAGTTGAACCATCAATATCAAGTGGACCAATCTGATTCATCCCCTTTCCTTCTAGAGTTTACATAAGTAAAGAACTCTTTGCTGTTTTTCTTTGCATCCTTTGCCAAAGATTTCTTGTAATCTGTCTTCGCCTGCCTAACCTCCTTTGTAAACTTGGTTACAGATCAGCTTATATCTATCATAGGCTTCTGTTTCACGCATTAATTTATATGTATCCCATGCATTTTTCTTCTCTGCCATATGTCTCATTAGTTCATCTGACTTCCATTTAGTCCTAAACCTTGAACAATATTTCTTAGTTGGTATGTAAAGTCTAGTAGCTTCCAAGATACGTCCTTTGAATGCTTCCCATTTTGAATTTTCTGTGAGTCCCAGCAGTTCTTGAAATCCCACTGTATAGAATTTAAATATTCTCAGACCATCGTAGTCGCCTTTACGAAAGCAATAACCCTTCCCTTTACCCCTGATGGTAGTTACCTCTTTGAGTAAATCCCACTTCAGCACACTGTGATCACTGCCACCTAGTGGTTCCTCTATCTACAGATTCTTAATCCATGAAGAATCACTACTGATAATCAAATCAAGAGTATTACTCCTTCTAGTTGCCTCTCGAACATGCTGATGTAGAAAACAATCATCCAATAAATCCACAAAAGCCTTGCTAGTGTGTGAGTGACCAACCCACAAATTCCAGTCAATATCTGGGAAATTAAAATTTCCCCATTATAAGACTCTCTGATTTACTGGCCCACTATTTCCCAGTACAGTTTCTTATTATACTCATCAGAGTCATTAGGTCTATAGCACACTCCTACTCTCAATTTTGATCTCCCAATGCTTATGTCATACCAAACCGACTCGACACTGCACTGTCCAGCAATGTCGACTGGCTTTACTTCCTCGGATTTTTATGTGTTTCTTAACTAATAGCATAACCCCTCCTCTCTTCTTATCCTTTCTGTAGATGTTGTACTTCCCAAATTCCAGTTCTGCATTCCTTATATCTGTGTGACACCACGTCTCTGATATCCCAACAATATCCGCCTTTGATGCTTTGAGCAATACCTCAAATTCATCAAATTTATTTACCAAACTCCTAGCATTGGTGTACACACAAGTATACATGCACCTGTTCTTTTTCTTAGCTACCCTAACACAACCCATGTGTTTACTTGAACCGCAATGACTCCCAGCAGTCTCTGAAATATCCTGCATCTTGTTTTCCAGGCTTCTGCTCATTCCAATAGAAGCAGTGCAAGAATCACTTTCACCTCTGCCAGTGGCTACTGTTAATCTATTAGTCCTTGTATCCCCCCCCAAGCTAGCAGTTTTCCAACCCTCCTAACACTGTCTCGATAACATCAGCAAATATTCTTGCACCCTTTCTATTTAAGTGTATCCTTTAAGACGGCCTCCGTAGCCGAGTGGGCAGGAGCGGGAGTGCAGTAGCACACGCTCTTTGAGTAGACCGGGGTTCAAGCCCCTGACTGCTGAATACGGTCGATCTGCCAACCCGCACTGGACCAGCGTGGCAGATTATGGTCCATTTCCCTCAGCATGAATTGTTGAGGAGGCTTCCACCCTGCAGTGGGTTGATAATGGCTGCACTTTACTTTTTTTTTTTTTTTTTTTTTTTATCCCAGTAGAAGCAGTCCCTTCTGTTAACAAGTACAGACCAGGCTGAAAAAAAATTCTATCCCTTGAGCCTTTCACAATCTTTCCAGGGCCGAATTGATCGACAAGGCTCTCATCATATACTCCCTCCTATCGTGTCTGGGCAGAATTGCAAACACTTTCAAATTCAACCCTAATTCATGGCTTTTTTTCAACAGTGACCTGTACTTGTTAAGTAATTCTGCCGGTCTCCTACTCTTAATATCATTAGTGCCAATGTGTACAACTATATCACCTTTTGTGTCCTTAAAAGATGATAACCGTTCTGCAATGTCATCAACCTTTGCCCCTGGCAGACATACCCTGCTCCTGTACTACCCATCCTTTTTATACTACCTATCCCTGTTTCCCTGACAATAGAGACACCAACAACTACTGGTTAAGATCCTAAGATGGATTGCTGTGCAGCTGCTGGGCAGAAGGCAGAGGACTGATTAATGGATATTCTTCAGATTGGTGTAACATCAAGGGTGGGGACTCTCAGGGATTGGGTTCTTGAACCACTTTCTCATTTTCATAAATGACAACAACAAAAGGGATAGAAGGCATGCTGTCAAAATTTGAAGACGATATAAAAATTGGCAGAGTCATTAAAAATCAGTGCCAAGCAGAGCTTCTTCAAAGATGGTCAGAGAAGTGGGTGGCAGCTGTTTTAATGCTGCTAAATGCAGGGTCTTATACTTTGGGAATAGCAACCCACAAAATAAATTATACATACGGTAGGGTTGAATTAAAAAGTGGAGGAGGAGGAAAGGGATCTGGGAGTTACAATATGGGCAGATAACGTTTTCTGAACAGAAAAACACACAGCCAGGAAAGCCCATGGTGTCTTATTGATGATTTATTCAACGTTATCCTGTGGAGATGGGAGGTCATAATCCACTGTATAAGTCAATTGTAGGACCACATTTGGAATACTATGTTCAAGTATGAAGACCTCATCTGAAGAAACATTGAGCTTCTTGAAAGGGCCCAAAGACAGGTAACTTGAATGGTGAGATCGGCAGGAAGAGGACCATATGAGGAAAGACATTATGTGAGCTACAGAGCTTGGCAACCAGGCACCTCAGAGGTGACCTGATTGAGGTTTATAAAGCTCTGATGGAGAATTAGTAAAATGAATGAATGAATGTGGAATTGTCACTGTTATAAGGAATTCCAGAACTAGGGTGTCAAATTCAAATTATAGGGGGGGGGGGTTTAGATTATATTGTAGGAAGTTATATTCAAAAAATTCAAATTGAGGAAAGACAGATGTAGGATAGACGTGCGGAAATTTGCCTTTAGCCAGCGGGTGGTTGGTTGGTGGAACAGACTTCCATCCCTTGTGGTGGAGGTTGATAGCCTAAATAAGTTTAAGGCTCAGCTGGACAGGTAGTTTGAACGAACAGAGGGGTGAAGTGGAAGAGGGTTTTTTTTTTTTTTTTTTTGGCTGATGCTGCATAAGCTTGCTTTCTTGCATCAAATGCCTCTACTAATGCTAATGCTAAAAAAAAGTTTTCTTTCAGCCAGCAAGCAAGTCGTTGATTGTTGGAACAAGTTACCCCACAGGTAGTTGGTTGAGGTTGACAGTTTAAATAAATTCAAAGGTTAAGTGAATATATCATGAATGCTCGTACTCTTAAAGTGATGAAATTCTTACACAACTTACATCACGGAACGTTCATCCAGACCTGATGGTTTTTAACAGAAACCTGGTTCTTTCCTGAAATTTCAATTCAAATTTACGATTATTCACTCTTTCATCATTGCAGATGCATTTCAAAACAAGGAGTTGATACTTATGTTCACAATCATCTGTGTTTCTCAGCCTTTCCCTACTCTGCCAAATTAAGCTTGTGAATTCACTTTTATTCACATTGCTTCTTTTGTGGATGGAAATCACCATGGAAATTTATCCTCATGTGGACAGATTTTCTTGTATTGAACTCCTCAAACTTTGCAGGTAGTGTTTGAAATTTTCTAATATTTGAAGTGTACATTAATTTTTTCCATTTATTCATGGTCCATCTGTTATTGAAATACCTGCACTTCAGAACTGCATACGTTTTATTTTGTTATCTGTATCTCTTTTCTAAGAGAAAAAACACTAAAAAGCCTTTCACTTACATGTCTCCCTCCCTTCTTGCTGTTAACTCCCGATAAATGCAACAAAAAAAGGGAGAGATTATTATTATTTTCTAATTGGTTATTAAAATGTCTATATTCAACGTTTGTTGTTTTAACCACAAAAAGTCTCTCACAATCAACTACTCATTAGATGGCAACCTTAAATACCAATATGCATAATTTTCAATCACATTCATGTACTTTTAAAAAATGCAATTTGTTATGTGAATAAAACAATAAGGCTAATCTCTGATATAATGGAGATAAAATATTCCTGGAAATTAATTGTTAATGACAATTAAAATTAATGTTTTTCATTACACGAACATACTGCAAGTTTTTTGCAGGGTGAGGGGGGAGGCTGGAATTTTCTGCTGGAATCATTAAGCTTTAATCATCATGTCACAGTCAAAAATCCACATCATACTGATCACAGAGGAAGGGAGGAGAGTTATAGCTCCTTTAGTCCCTACCTGGGATTACCCCTGACAGCAAGTATGTTTGCCAGGCACTGCTGTTCCCTATATGCAAAAAAATAAATAAATAAAATAAAATAAATTTCAAATTTGAAGTGTACATTCATTTTTCCATTTATTCACGGTCCATCTGTTATTGAAATACCTGCCCATTTTCAGAACTGCATCATTAGATGGCAACCTTAAATACCAATATGCATAATTTTCAATGACATTCATGTAATCAAATTAATTAACTGGGAATTCACCTCATAAAGCAATGTTTAATTTTAATTGCATTGTTAATAACGATACCTATGTTCCTATCTATTCTCATTTTTGAAGTAATAGTTAATGGAATCACAAACCATTTCACTTTTCTTTTTCGATAAATTATTCTAAAATATAAACACTGACTACATTAATATTAAAATATTAACTATTGTAAATTTAAATTGTACATCAATATTTTAAAAATTTAATGATGTGGCTTCAGGTGATATCATGATCCAAAATATGAAGAATAGTATATAAGTGATTTACTACCTGAAATTAGTCTCATATGTACTACACGATTTTGTCACTATTGTTTATAGTTAAGGACGTATAGTTCTGACAATCATTAAACATTAACCCAAATTTACAATTACAACACGGGGGGGGGGGTACCATAGTTTATCTGGGTAATGCAGAATTAAAAAGTGCATTAAAAAATAACTGCTACTTGTTACCATTCCAAAAACAGCTACTATTTAGGGTTTCAAAAAACAGTTAATCTGATTTTATAAGATTCATATTCAGTAATTTTTTAAAAAAGAATTTAAAATTCAAGTAAACTATTTTTTACTAACCTCTGTCCTTTGTTGAAGTCTCTTGTTCATTTCATATATTCGATAATCCGGTTGGCCAAAATATGGTGTATGCCTCCTGAAATAAGACGAAAATGGCGATGAGTAGAAAGGGTCAGCCACAGGACCGCCGGTCATTGCTTGATTAAACATTGGCTTCATCTGGTGTAAAACAACGCGAGATCACAGTTTATACCACAATAATCCACTTGTTACTGCATTCAGCGAACCAAACGTTTCTCTCAAACGCGCTCAAAGTAATATTTAAAAATGTATCTGTCGCTATGGATAATTCATAAACATGTAGTTTACGGTAATAAATACAATCTTTACAAGATAGCAAACAAATATATTGCTAGGTAATTCACTCACATTCATTCAAATATTACAGTAATATACATCTATCATTATAAATCCTCTTCCTCAGATCCATTACGATTTTGGGGCATTTGGATGACTTCTCTACATGCATTTTCTCTTAGAAATAAAAGATGGTAACCAGTTATCAATTAGCGCTCCTTGCTGCACCCGAAATGTTAGTCTAATCATTTTAATTCTGAAAATTATAAATGGTTATGTCCGTTACTTGCATTACTAAAATGGCTAACGAAGACGACCACGTGGTAGAGCAGAATGGAAGCACACTGAACCATTGTGCATCATATATGGGAAACCAAAAAGATTTTTTTCTAATAACTGCATGTCCAGAAGCATTTCTTCTCACTCATTTGTAGTTGTAAAACTCAAGGTGTGTAAATACAGTACAAGCCTACCGAAACATTACTCTAATGACTAGCAGAAATATTACACAGAACAGCAAGAGCAGTCAACGCCACCACGAAGAACTGTCAATAAATAAATGGTAAATGTTAAGAAAAGTATTGCATGTTGATATTCCAATAAAATTAGTGACTTAGCTGCATACTTTTTCATCTAGGTTGTAATTAGGATTTTCCACGAGAAACGAGGTCGCATAGTCCAAGACATAACGACCTCTCCCTCAAACTCGGGGTCGAATTCACTCCTTGCCCGGGCTACTGTAGCATCCACGCGGTCTGAGGCCTGTACAACTCACCAGGAGCTCACGTCCGGGAAGCGTGGCGACGCTGGTGTACGTGTATGACCTTGCTTAGGTGTGGGTCGTACCACTTCTATAGGAGCAGGGGAGGGTGTGGTAATGTCCACATCCTTAGGACGTACGTTTCACTTTTGAAACAACAACTTCTTATAGCTTAGTATCAGCGTTTCTTCTGTATGCAATAGAAAGCCGATGAATTCATTACAGAAACCATAACTGAATATTTAAAAACTGTCTGTAATTAAATGCTACTAGCTTCTACGAAGTGCAATAATCACACTATTTTCTTGTTTTATGATTATATACTTGTTAAACGGCAGAACACAATTGAACGATCGTCCATTAAAAAAAAAAAAAAAAACACTACTGAAATGTGTCAAAGACTTCAAAAACGATACTTTTATTATTGATTACTTTCAGGTGGAAAAATAAATATGATTCTTTAATACATAATTTTGTCGCTATATATAACACCAGCTGATCCAGTCAGTTTTTTTTTGGGGGGGGGCTATGTAGCAATGACGATATATTTCTAGAAGGGCGGATTAACGATGATATGTGTGGCTGAGAGTAAATGAAAACTGCGTTCGAATTTAGCTGGAATCTCTAATGTTTAACTAGTCATTATATTTAATGCCAGGGGCTCACATCTGGTGAGTATAGGCTTGGCACACCCAGGGTCCTGAGCTGAATATCATCATTCTTCTCTTTCTTGGTGATTCCCTTGTACTTCTCTCTCTCGGTAATTCAGAATTTTTTTTTTTTTTTTTTTTTAACTTGAGCAGCATAAGCCTGACTCCTTGGTTGCAAGGAGTCAGGGATCCTGACTTCTGGCTTAATATGGCTGTTAAAAATCACATATGTACTGATCAGCAACCTGCCGGGGAGCCCCGAATTTATAATTTTGCCTCTGCATACGAGCAGCATGGTAATTTTGTCTCTGAGGCTCCGAGGGAACGTTCGCGCCTGCAGGATCCACCACTGGTATAGCTATTAATGGTTAAAGATGTTTTGACAGGCAGACCGGAACATTTTCTTTTAAATTTTGATATCAGTACATGCGTAATATATATATATATATTTACAGAAAATTCTTATATAATCATTTTTATTAATCAGTTCGTTTATCAACTGCACTGATAAGTAGCAACTAGGCCTTCCAAGTGCTCAAGAACAAAAAACAAAAAAAAAAAAAAAAAAAACCAGTAAATCCTAGCTAATCCGATTAATTGGGGGATAGGTCATCCGAATTAGTGAAGCAAAGGATAGCCCTAAAAGACAAAAACACTTAGAACACAAATAAATAGAAAATTTAATGATATTGATTACATTGCTACATAGTCCCCCCCCCAAAAAAAAACAACACACACACACATATATATATATATATATATATATATATATATATATATATATATATATCACTGTAGAGCCTTTATTTAAAAAAACTATAAGAAGACAATACATTTATCCACCGATAGAAAGATAAATATATTGTGTTTTATATTTATCAGGTGGCGTTGGCGTCGAACGCCACCTGATCGTTGCTGTGAATACTGCTTAAATATAGCTTCTTCCAGCAACACTTTCGGCTTTTTTAATGTCTGTCAATTTGATACACTGCTTTTATCACTCCCCAAATCGAATTTTAAAGCAAATGTCTTTATAGATTCTTTTTTTTTTTTTTTTTTTTAATATCTGACAGAGCCTGTTGGCCAATACCAAATTCTTCAGCAATTTTTTTTTCCAGGAACGCCATTTTCAAGTTGTTCTATCACTCTGAGCTTGTTAACGATAGTTAAAGTAACGTGTTTTCTTTTTATTCCACGTCTTAATTCTTTAGAACTAATAATTATACAATTATGAGTTCTAAAGTTTGGAATCACCAAGAAACTCATAATTATACAATTATGAGTTTCTTGGTGATTCCATTCTACTTCTCTCTCTCGGTAACTCAGAAATTTTTTTTTTAGCTGGTGCAGCATAAGCCTCAAGCTTCCTTGCACTATATGGCTGGTAATAATAATAATAATATACATATGTACATACAGGGGCGTGGCTACCGTACAGCAAAAGTAGCCAAAGCCTAGGGGCCCTACGTCACCAGGACCCATAAACAGATGCAAGTAGGGGCCGCCCCTACTACGTTAGGGCCTATAGACAGACGCAACATGTAATGAAAATATTTTTCTCACTGAGCTCCTCAACAATGTTATACATCTAGAATAAGGAAGGAATTTTTGCATCTTATCGCCAAAACATAACAAATCCAGGCGGCGGCAGTCTTTATTTTGCTTTTACAAATGCAACTTTGTATAGTGATCAGACATCCGTTCGGTTACTGTAATTGTATGCGTCGTATCGTATGGTGTTCGCAATTCCCCAACTTGATAGGGGGGGGGGGGATAGAGGCCCCACCGTATACGAATATTTAGCCATATACGGTGGTCAAAAGTTGTTAGTTGATTAATTTCGATTCAAGTTAGTTCAAGTCATTATCAAGACAGCAATTAACATACAAAAATGTATTTGTTTATTATTGCTATTTGTATTTAAAATATAAAGTTTAAAATTAAATTAATAAAATTTTTGGTTAAAAATGGATAAAAAGAAAAAGGGGCAGAGTGGAGCCCAAAAAAAGAACAATAAAGAAAGCAAAAGAACAAGCAGTCAATAAATTACCTAAATAAGATCATTTCTTTACAAAACACGGTAATGAATTATGTCCAGAAGAAGTTAAAGAAAAGACCAGTACTGAATTGGAAAATGCGGAAAAGAATGCTGCTGGTGTAAATATATATCTGCGGATCATTTAAATCAAGCAGGGTCATCAAACGAAAAACAATTCAACAATAATAGATATGCCTTTGTCGGAAATTAGTGTTGAACGCACTGCATCGTTTATTCCCTCAAGCGATCTTGGAGAATACGTGGACATCAACATTTCCGATGAAACAAAAAGAAACATTAGAGTTTGTCACCTCAGAGACCTAAAGGACCATTTCCAAGGGATCCTGAACAACAAAATAGAAGTTTTAGTGACACTTACTTCTATTCAACTTCAACGTATGGTCCAGTTCCTCGTTTCGTGGCTGTGCTACTCCAGACTACAAGATTGGAAAAATCTATCTTTTCGGATAAAACTCAGTGTTTCTCAACAACATATCGAGGCATGTACTATACATGAAATGTGGCAAAGAACGATAAAGATCTTGAGGAACAAGTAAGTAAGATACAGATCCTCATTTCGGAAAATGAGATTATTTCGGATAATGCTTATGTTGGCTAAAAATCGTTTAATATTTCGTGGTTATCGGGAATGATTTTCGGAAGATTACAACAGCAATTTTTTATCACAAGTCCGTTTAATTTCCTACTATGATGACGTAATGAAACAAATTATTAATAAGCCATCTAGTTCAGTAATTTATTTTAAGCCCCACTATACAAAACGAGTTAATATAATGTTTAGGTACATTCTATTAACTCATTTTGTGTTACACTCAAAATTAATTCAGCACCATTCTATTCACCAATTTTGGATATTACTCAAGATCTCACAAAAATAAAAGATCAATTAAGTTATATTGTACGACATGTTCACATAATTCGCGACGAAAATGAAAAATCCAAAGACTTTGAAATTTGTGAAACGTTTTTAGAATTCTATGACATAAATGATCATTCGGCAGAAATGATGACGGATAATATAATGAAAATATTACACAAACTACATGTTCCCATTGAAAAATGTTATGATCAGGGATATGATGGGGCTAATACCACGAGTGGGGTTTATAATGGTGTGCAGTCACGCATTAAAAGGATCCAATCAAATGCAGAGTGCATTGTACAAGTCACAATTTAAATTTAATTATTAATGATAGCGTACATTGTTGTAATAACGTTTCATCGTTTTTTGACATTCTTCAAAATTTGTATAATTTTTTTGGAAATAGTACAAAAAGATGGGATCTTCTTTCTAAATTTACTGGGGAATCTGAAGTTACATAAAAAAAAAAAAAAAAAACTCAACCCTACTCGCTGATCTGCTAGATTACAGTCTATAACTGTGAAAGTTCGTTTTGCGGATATTATAAAAGCTTTAATAGAAATTAATCTTAAATCAACTAAAAAAGCAGACCGAGACGAAGCGCGTAGCATAATGAAGCAAATGATTAACCCTAGGGGCTCACATCTGGTGAGTATGGGCTTGGCACACCTAGGGTCCTGAGCTGGATATCATCACTCTTCTCTTTCTTCGTGATTCCCTTCTACTCTCGTTCTCTCTCGGGGTAATTCAGAATTTTTTTTTTTTTTTTTTTTTTTTTGCCTTGTGCAGCACAGCATAAGCCACAGGCTTCCCTGCACCATACAGCTAATAATAATAATAATAACACTGCACCAGGGAAAATTAGTTGGCCGAAACTACCAGCTGCTAACTGGTAAAGAGATGGAAGCTATGACAGAAGGAAAGATCTACAGATACCCAGGGATGATGCAGGCTCAGCAGTTAGAGCACAAGGAAATCAAGAAGTGCCTGACCGAAAAATATCATCAGAAACTCAGAAGCCTGCTGAAAGCAAAACTGAACGGAGGGAACACAGTTAAAGCCATAAACAACTATGCAGCTCCAGTACTAACATACACCTTCGGGGTCATTGATTGGACTAACACCGAGCTAGAAGATATCATGCGAAAGACAAGGCCAATGATGACCAAGAGCCACCAACACCACCCGAAGTCAGCAGTGGAGAGACTAACAATAACTCGGAAAGAGGGAGGAAGGGGGCTGATAGAGCAACAGAAAACAGCGCTAGTTAACCTGAAGGATTATTTCGAGAACAACACAGCACCACTCCACCAGATCATAAGGAAGATAGATAAGTGGTATACCCCACTCCACCTAAGCGAGGAACCCCCTCCCACCCAGACGGTACAAGAAACGAAGTTAGAAAGATGGGCAAAGAAGACACTCCATAGCAGACACTACAATGACCTCCATCAAGATCACATCGATAACATTGCTTCCAGTGCATGGCTCACAAGCGGGACGCTCTTCCCCGAGACTGAAGGATTCATGTTGGCCAGGTAATCAACACCAGAAACTATAGAAAATACATCGCAAAGAAGCCCGGAATGTCAGCTGACACATGTCGATGATGGCCTCAGAAACTATCTAACACATCACCGCGGGGTCCAAGGTGATCACACAGACTGAGTACACTCACAGACATGACCAGGTAGCCAGGAAAATACATCAGAAGCTAGCGAGGAAATACCAGTTGACCAAAGAAAGTGTACCATACTACAAGTACGAATCCCAGGCAGTACTAGAGACCCGAACCCACAAGCTGTACTGGGACCGCGCCATAATAATGGATAAGACCATTCCGCACAACAGACTGGACATAACCCTTGTGGACAAGATGGAAAAGGCTACCTACCTGACTGACATAGCGGTGCCCAACGCAAACAATGTCCAGAAAACCCATTAGGAAAAAATTAGGAAGTACACGAACCTGAGACATGAGGTCAAGGAGATGTGGCACATGCAAGTAGTATCGACCATCCCGATCATCGTGTCAACTACCGGTATGGTACCAAAGACTCTACATAGCAGCCTTGCAGCAATAGGTCTCCCCGAGAACACACACCTACAAGGAACTCCAGAAAGTCGCAATCCTGAACACCTGTAGCATAGTCAGAGATTTCCTCGACCAACAGTAATATCAGACATTACAACCACTCTGCGTACTTGGTAGCAGTACCCGTCACGGAGTGGAATCCCCCAATGAGGGAGAAATAATATAAGAGCAACAATAATAATAATAATAATAATATTTGATTTTATTTGCATTTGTATATTTTTGAATAACGTGATGTGCGAAATTAATTATGCTTCAAAAACTCTAGAGAAGTATGATATAGTCCTTGATCAATGTACTTCTGTATTGGATAGAGTCAGTAAAAATTTACAAAACATTCGAACTTCATACGAATCTGAGAAAATTGCCAAGGAGTTATTATTATTAGTCATATGGTGCAAGGAAGCCTGAGGCTTATGCTGCACCAGTCAAACAAAAAAATTTCTGAATTACCCGGAGTGAGAGAGATAAGCAGAAGGGAATCACCAAGAAAAAGAAGAATAATAATGGTATCCAGCTCAGAACCCTGGGTGTGCTAAGCCAAGCCCATATTGCTTCTCCTGTGAAACAACTGTTACTCTCAGCTTTTGGAGAGAATCGAGTGATAAGCCGTCACTTTCAGCATGAATAGCCACCATTGTCTCCAGACCTCACGCCCTGCAATTTTTGGTTATGGGGCTACCTGAAGTCACGGGTTTACAGAGATCACCCAACGTCACTGGCAATGCTAAAAGACTCTATACGACGACAGGTATCAATGATACCTCCAGAAATGCTGTTTCATGCTGTCCATAACGTCGTTCGAGCACTGCCTGAAAACAAATGTTTTCAGGCAGTGCTCGAAACGAAGGCCACCACATTGAATATTTACTATAATGAGGTGCTTTGTGGTGTTAAAGTTCAAGCGCCACCTGCTGGACATATTCGGAAATAATTGACATTCTTTCTGGAAAAAAAAACATGTAATTTTATGCATTTCTGCGCTAATCTCGTTACCATACGTCAAAAATTCACTGAAATACCAATTCTTTAATTGTTTACTGACTTTTGGGTCACCCTGTATATACACACACACACACACACACACACACACACACAGTAAACCCTCGATTTGAAGTACCCCGATATAAAGGATTTCGGATTTAACGGACCAGACAAATAATAATACAGTAGTGTACATATTAATCTCAACCATTTGTTTTTTTTTAGGTTATACGAAACCTCAGGTATTATTATTAATTAAAAATTAATAACAATAATTACCTATTTCCATTATTGTTTTGATAAATATCTACTTTTATTTTTATAATCAAATTCAAGAAATTGTAGTCAGGAAATTATTTTTTATTCTTTCAGAAAACGTGTTCAAATAACTGTTTTCCCAGATTACAGATAAGAGCAGGTGGTGACGTGCGAGCTGAACGTGACTCGGGACACTAAACTGCAGGTCTACCGACTCGCTTTGTTTCGGTCTCGGTTTGCCTCAAGCTATTTCGTGCGGTTAAGTTGTATACAGAGTGTTTCTGTGATTTATGAATTGTGACTTTATTTATTAAATAATTTGCAATCCTGACAATTTAAAATGGCATCAAGTGACAGAGAAGTTAATAGAAAGTGTGTGAACTTAAATGTCGCACAGAAATTAGAGCTAATTGAAAAATGAGAACAAAGTGTCTCAGTATTATTATTATTATTATTATTATTAGCCATATGGTGCAAGGCAGCCTGAGGCTTATGCTGCACCAGCCAAAAAAAAAAAAAAAAAAAATTCTCTCTCTCACTCTGAGAGAGAGAGAGAGAGAGAGAGAGAGAGAGAGAGAGAGAGAAAGAGAGAGTGGGGGGGGGGGAGAAAAAGTAGAAGGGAATCACCAAGAAAGAGAAGAATGATGATATTCAGCTCAGGACCCTGGGTTTGCCAAGCCCATACTCACCAGATGTGAATCCCTGGGGTGGTAGCTCGTGTTTGTGAAATTTAAGGCGTAAAAAAACAAACTGTTTCTGATATCCGTAAATCAAAGGTCAAATTGCAACATAATTTTATATTGTACAGTACTGTATATTGTATTAAAGCTTTTTTTCACATTAAGAAAATAAAAAGTGCTTCCCCCAGGTTACATTCGATTTAACGGACTTTCGGCATTAAAGGACACCCCTTCTCCCCTATTAGTCCGTTAAATCGAGAGTTTACAGTATATATATATATATATATATATACAGGGTGCTCAGAAATATTGGTACAAACGTTCAGGGGAGGTAGGTAACATTTAAAGGAATGTGAATCGCATAGGAACCCATAACCGGAAACGTCACGGGAAAGTAGTAGCAGAGGCACAAGAAGCAGAAATGACACAAGACAGTAATTAGTGGCAAACATTTATTTGATATAATATTAACAATGGAGTACGAGATGGATGCATTTCATGATGTTACAAAAGATGCTCGAAGGTTCCACCATGAGACGCGATGCATGCGTGACACCGACGCAGCATGGATTGCCGGACACAGTCGAACACACCTGGAGTTTCTTTGACAGTAGCAGCAGCGCAGACGAGTCTCGCCACGAGATTCATTTCCGTCTCCACAGGCGATTCATGCACGATAGATTTGAGGGTCCCCCACAGAAAGAAATCAAGGCTAGATAAATCAGGTGAGCGTGGGAACCAGGCAACGTGTTCACCACGGCCAATCCATCGACGCCCAAAACGCCTGTTCAAATGGTCACGAACACACCTTCCATAATGGGCAGGCGCCCCATCATGTTGAAACCAAATGTTCCAGCAAATGGTTTCGTTTGCTGGAACACCACGGCCAATCCATCGACGCCCAAAACGCCTGTTCAAATGGTCACGAACACACCTTCCATAATGGGCAGGCGCCCCATCATGTTGAAACCAAATGTTCCAGCAAACGAAACCATTTGCTGGAACATCGTCAAGTAACCTTGGTAGAACTTGTTCAAGAAAGATCCGATATTTAGCGGAGTTCATGCTGGATGGTAACAGGTATGGGCAGACTAAGCAGTCACCGACCACACATTTATTGCAAGCGATGTTGTGCTGCATGGCACACCGTGTGGGTTGTCGTGAGCCCACAAATGAGCATTGTGCTGATTGAATAAGCCTTCCCGAGTGAAATAAGCCTCATCCGTGAACAAAACAAAATCTGGAAAATTCAAGTCTTGAACACTTTCTTGGAGAAGCCACACGTGCAGGATGATCATGGGGGAGCAGTAACTGAACTCTTTGGAGATGAAAGGGGTGTAAGGAATCGTCGTGCCAGACACGCTGTACACTGCAATGGGACACTCCTAAGGCAGAGGCAACGGCACATGTGCTGGTAGTAGGATTATTCTGGACGGCATTCAGCACACTTTATTCCATGGCGGGAGTTCGCTTCGAAAGTGGTCTGCTCGCACTACTCCTGTTACCTCTAAATGACTCATAATCGCACAAATTTTGATGCACACGCGCAAACGAACGGTGGTCCGGTACATGTCTGTCTGGGAAGCGTTCTCCATAAATTCGTTGAGCGGCTCGTCCATTGCCCTCTGCTAATCCATCTCACAGTTCGTATATTGATGCATGCTCTTCGTGCGGCGACTACTGCTTGAATGAGTAAACCAGAAATTTTCCCTCTCGCGAACTGATGAACAGCGCCGTTTAGCGACTACCGGTGCCAAGCGGCACCAGGGGTTTCCCCCATCTCCGCGTTGCTTTCATTGTAGGTGTGCCAGTTCACTGGAAAGGCCAGAGATTTAAAAGTGTGTGGATATTGTATATGTACAGTGCTATGTACCTTTGTTCTTCTGGCCATTTAGCCGCTGGACCCCTGCTGAGGCCCAACGTTGTCCACACTCAGCCCCGTGGAGGCAGGCCAGGTATATCAGCATTATAATTAATTACTCTGGCAGAACCGGCCTCCGTAGCCGAGTGGGCAGGAGCGGGAGTGCAGTAGCACACGCTCTTTGAGTAGACCAGGGTTCAAGTCCCTAACTGCTGAATACGGTCGATCTGCCAACCCGCACTGGACCAGTGGTAGATTATGGTCCATTTCCCTCAACATGAATTGTTGAGGAGGCTTCCATCCTGCAGTGGGTTGATAATGGCTGCACCTTACTTACTTACTTACTTACTCTGGCAGGTCCTGCCACCTAATTTCCTGAGATTTCAGTGGCTAGGACCTAAAAAAAAAAAAAATTGATCTTTCGCGTGGGGGGGGGGGGTAAGAGTGCTAGGATTTGAAAGGCCGAAACTATTGGCAAACAGTAATTTGGACGTGTAGGGCAATCGCTTGTGTACAGATAGAGTAGGGGAGGGAGACTGAAGACTGGGGGAGAGAGACAGAAATATGGAGTCAATAGGGAAGGCGACCCCAATAGGTGTCAGTGGGGCATGCCCATGCCCCACCAGAAGGAAAAATGGGGGTGGCGAGGAAGGGAGGAGACAAGAGGTCAGGCACCTTCCCCCCCCTGCCAGGGAAGTGGAGTGAAAAGAAAGCCAGGAAAGAGTGCCCAGCTCGGTCGCCAATTGGCACACTGGCAGCAAATCTGCTGTTCAAGGTGGGGAAAAAGATATGGGTCCAACGAAGCAGTCGGAACCAGTTCCCCGATGTCATTCATTGGCTATGTGTCCATCCAGGTAGGTTGAGGTCAGTCACATTTATGGGTTATATACACGACCAGGGTAGTCTCATGGAGTGTCTCTTTTGCATCCCGGATGGGTCTGGTCCGTTGATCCTGTTTCCATCATCGGGAAGGGTGGTCTAGTGCTGCTTATAGTCCGGTGTTGTGGAAGTTTAATGTCTGCTACAAGGCATACTGTGCCCTTAGTTCCTGATCGCAGAACAGGTTCTTCTTCTGGCAAAGAGTTCCTGTGCAAATCTTGTGAGGTTCTTATATTCTTCGCTTGTGTCCAAGAGATGATGCTCCTGGCCTCGCGGCACGTAGGTCAATTTTGACCTTGCCGTTTCCGGTAATGGATTCCTATACGATTCACATTCCTTTACATGTTACCTACCTCCCCTAAACGTTTGTACCAATATTTTTGGCCGACCGGGCTAGCCGGATGGGTAAAGTGCCTACCTGGCAACCTAAAGGTCGCGGGGTCGAATCCCGCTTCGGGCTTGGATCAAAGTACTGCAAAAACCTTGGGAGGTGCATTATGGCCACAGAAGCTGATGCGCCAACTACCAAAAAAAAAAAAAAAAAAAAATATATATATATATATATATATATATTTTTTTTTTTTTTTTTTTTTTTGAGAAATCCTGTACACACACACACTTCAATCCGTTTAAGAGATGGCGACAGTAGTCTGCAACACAGATGTTCACATTTTCTATATTCGGAATTAACCAACTGTATTTCGTTCAGCACCTATTTCTAACATAATATAGATCTCATTTTAGGTGAAATTAGGTTTTATTTTTATTATAATTTATTTTTTGTGAAACTGGCAGATACTTCCATTACAATAGATCTTTTAGAAACGTCTGGACATCTGGCAACTATGTATAACCAGAGTTCTCGCGGCAGCATAATAGTTATCTGAACCATTCTCCGACAGCTGCCGAAAAAGCCCAAGTTCAACTCCAATGAATGACGCAAGGCCTTTTTTCCATAATGTGACTGAGTTAGTCGGTTTTCCTTCCGGAAAAAACAGGGCTTACTGTCCAACAAATCGACAAAAGGATGCAGACACATTATACTGACACCTCGCAGCCTCACTTGGTCTGGGCTTAACACAACTAACCTAAGTATAACGAGAAAAAAAAAAAATTCTAAATACGACAGTCATTGTACATATTTCAAAATGCCATCAGGGTGAACCTTTTTATGGAGAGAGAGGGTGACAAATAAAATTAATTCAAGTTCGTTTTGCAAGTACGTACATATTTAGTCATAAAGTAAACCGATGACGGGGAAACAACTTTCCCATTGGATAAAAAGGGTTCGATTGGGAAAAATTTGAAGTTAGAAATTGGAACGATAATCTTTTACAAATTCAATTATTATTATTATTATTATTATTATTAGCTATATGGTGCAGGAAGCCTGAGGCTTATGCTCCACCAGCCAAAAAAAAATTCCCGAGTTACCCTGAGAGTGAGAGAGTCACCAAGAAAGAGAAGAATGATGATGTCCAGCTGAGGACCCTGGATGTGCCAAGCTCATACTCACCAGATGTGAGCCCCTGGGGTTTCATAAACTTGGATCCAGATATGACTCGAGAGCTCGATAACAAATCTCCACAATAGCCTAAACTTAGGCAATACTGTGCTGTAAATTACACGTGTTCTGTGGTCGATTTCCTGTTTGCTAGATGAAAAATTCCAGTTTTCATCCAGCAAACCATGGTACCCGTGACCGACTAATTCAACCATATTCTGAAAAAAACTCAGAAAATTCCTTGTGTCATTGAAGGGAATTGAACTCAGGTCTTTTCCACCGGTGTAGGGAGGACGGTGATTATACCAACTGTGCTACTCACGAGAGGCTCAAAATAAGCGAAACAGATTCAGTGGTATAGCAAAAATCGAACATTGTCCCCTCTTGAACTTTGAACTGTAACACCTAAAGTACAGCAAATTTCGATTTTGTGAACCAATTATACATTGGATCAGCTATTTCGAAATGCAGTCTCAGCGAATATTTTATATTTCTCATTTTACATACATTTTATCAGTATCTAAGAAAATCCCACGGGAGCAATATTAAAATCCAAACATGCTAAGGAAAATGATAAACAACAGGTGACTCCATGTCATTCACTAGGCTGTCCCTCTAACAGCATTGTGATGGAGCGGGAAGTCAAGCGAGTGAACTATGGCTGCCAGTTCCTTTTTTACCTATTCAGTTACTTACAATGAAAAATTAAAGTTAAAATTACACTTCAAGTTTTTCTCTTTTTGTATCTCCAATTCTTCATTCAGGTTTGAGGGCACCGCAGTGGTTACAATTATTGTTCATTTGCCATGTGGAAAAGGCCAAGGTCGGATTAAATCAATATGGGATGAATTTTATCCGCTTTTTTTTTTTTTTTTTTTTCACACCATCGCCAACTTAATTGGTTTCGTGTATGGGTTTGCATACCCCTCCCTAGAAACTTTGGTTTTCATCCAAAAAAAAAAAAAAAAAGACAATTTGGACACAAGTACAAGCCTCGTAGCTTTAGTTGTTTTGGCTCATCAAATAACTATCTCAACAGATAGCATTCAGTTAGCATTAGTAGTAGTATGACGCAGGGAGGCAAGATTATAGAGCATCAGCCAAAAAAAAAAAATAAATAAATTACCTCCTTCTTTAAATTTATTCAAATTACCCACTTCCACAACTCCACATGAGATGTTTGTGCCTAATAAAAAAAAAAAAAAAAAAAAAACTAGATGAAAGCAGCAATCCGTTTGAAATTTAAATTTGCCCCATTATTTGTGCTTTTTTGAGAAAGATTAAGGATACCATCAACATTTAGTTTACTGAATCCGTTTAAAGCTTTAAGCACTTCAGGCGACTCTCCTAGCCGGTGCTAGATTCCAAACAAAGCAAACAAAAAATAAAAAATGAACATAAGCAAAGAATGCTTTGCTGCTTTTCTTTGTATTCTTAGCCAAAGATCTCTCAAATTCTGCCTTCATTTTCCTAGCCCCCTTACGGATGCAACTTCAGACTAGGTTATATTTACTGCAGACTTCTCGTCTTCTGATAATTGCTCTCGTGGATAGCACAATTGGTAAAATCACTGTCTTCCTGACACCGAATGGAAGAGGGCTAAGTTCGAATCCCATCAACGACGTGAGGAATTTTTTTTTTTTTTTTCTTTTATGGGCCTTTTTCAAAACGTGGCTGACTTAGTTGGTGTCAGCCAATGGTAGTGTGGTTCCCCCCTCCATTAAATTCGGGTTCTTCATCCAGCAAACAGCAAATCAACCAGTGAATGGTTGATCTGTTGTTTGCTGAATGAAACCATGCAAATTACAGACATAATACATACTGCGAAATATGTCCTAAGTTGCTGATACGTGTAAAACTACAGTATACAACCAAGCAACCAACCATGAGTGTCAGTGTTTACTTTTAGTATGCTCACTACAGCTATCTATTTTTCCATTGCATGAGGACGGCAGCAAGATTAGCAATCCTCCACACCTTGCTTTATAGGATGCGAATAGAAGTACTGTAATAATCAATTTCGCCTCTGCTTGCGGATGCTGTTCAACTATTCATCTAGATATCTTCCCAAAGAAAGTTTTCCGACAGACCTAACACTACATCGATAACATCAGCAAATGTTCTTTCATCCTTCTATTCAATTGCGTCGAGTCCCTGTGAAATCTCGTCTACTCCGTGATAAGCCCTCTATCGAGGCAGAGTTAGGTGGATTGGAAAACTGCTAGCTTGGGGGATACACGGACTAATAGATTAACAGTAGCCGCTGGCAGAGGTGAAAGTGATTCTTGCAGTGCTTTTATTGAAATGCAGTTGAGCAGCAGCCTGGAAAGCAAGGCAATTGGGATTTCCAGGACTGCTGGGAGTCATAGTGGAACAAGTAAAATACATGAGCTATGTTAGGGTAACTAAGAGTAGAAACATGTGCATGTATACTTGCATGTACACCAATGCTAGGAGTATAGTTAATAAATTTGATGAGCTTGAAGTGCTAGTCAAGACATTAAAGACAGATACATATTGTTGGGATATCAGAGGCGTGGTATCACACTGATATAAGCAGTGCAGAATTGGAATTTGGGGAGTACAATGTGTACAGCAAGGATAGACAGGACAGGAAGGGAGGAGGGGTTATGTTGATAGTTAAGAAACACAAAATCTAAGGAAGTGCTTCCAATTGATATTGATGAACAATGCAATATAGAGTCTGGTGTGACATAAGCACTGGGAAAGTAAAAATGATAGTAGGTGTGTGTTATGAACATAATCAAAGAATGCTTTGCTTATGTTCATAACACACACCTATGTGTGTTATATAGGCACATAGGCCAATGTGTTATGAACAACTGCTCAATTATACCGCACAATTGCTCCTTATACTCATCACATTCATTAGGCCTATATATAGGCCTAATGAATCTGATGAGTATAACGAGCAATTGTGCAAAGAAATAGAGTGGGCCAGTAAATCAGAGTGTCTTATAATGGGGGATTTTAATTTCCCAGAGATTGACTGGAATTTGTGGGTTGGTCACTCACACACTATGTGTGAGTGACCACTATGTGTGAATGGCCTTTGGGGATTTATTGGATGATTGTTTTCTACAGCAGCATGTTCGGGAGGCAACTAGAGGGAGTAATACTCTTGATCTGATTATCAGTAGTGATTCTTCATGCATTAAGAATCTGCAGATAAAGGAACCACTAGGTGGCAGTGATCACAGTGTGCTGAAATGGGATTTACTCAAAGAGGTAACTACCATCAGGGGTAAAGGGAAGAGTTTTTGCTTTCGTAAAGGTGACTACGGTGGTCTGAGACAGTATTTAAATTCTATACGGTTGGATCAACTGATGATGTTACCAACAGCAAATTCAAAATGGGAAGCATTCCAAGAACTTATCTTGGAAGCTACTAGGCTTTTCATACCAACTAAGAAATATTGTTCAAGCTTTAGGCCTAAATGGTTGTCAGATGAACTAATTAGACATGTGGCAGATAAGAAAAAATGCATGGGATACATATAAATTAACAAGTGACACAGAAGTCTATGACAGATATAAACTGGTCTGTAACAAAATCACAAAGGTTAGGCAGATTACGAGAAATCTTTGGCAAAGGATGCAGAGAAAAACAACAAAGAGTTCTTTACTTATGTAAACTCTAGAAGGAAGGGGATGAATCAGATTGGTCCAGGAGCGGATTATGGTCGGTTGAGGCCCCGGGCGCAGAAGAAAATATTGGGCCCCTTGAATAAAAGGGAGAGACAGGGAAAATAAAAATACATGTTAACCATTTTTTTAAATAAATAAAAAATATTATGTATTATTAATGTTTTATTTCCAATAAAATTTAAATACAATATATGTATAATATAATTAATAATAGCATAATAATCATCACAAAGTTTTGAACTAATATGTTCAACTAATTTGTTGGGGTTTTGCGTGGGCCCTTCAGAAGTCGGGGCCCAGGGCGCGCGCCCGGTGCGCACGCCGTTAAATCCGCCTCTGGATTGGTCCACTTGATATCGATGGTTCAACTGTTGATGATCCTGCTCAGGTAGCTAACAAACTAAATGAATATTTTGCATCTACATTCACACATGAGGAGTAGGGCTTACAATACCGAGATTCCGGGATCCTGAATACCGGGATCCCGGTAATTTTTTTCCGGTATTCAAATCCCGGTATTGATACAAAAATACCGGTTTTTCGGTACTAATTTAAAAAATAATTATCATGATTTTTTCCCAAAGGTTATAGAATCGACAACAATAAATCATTAATACTGATAAATTTGCAAATGAGGGATTGTTATACACAGTACAAATGCAACGGAAAAAGTCATGAAACGAAATCTTAGTAAGTATAGTATGTGTGGAAGTAAAGCACTTAAGGAATAACGAAAACATCATTACGGAATATGGTGAACAGTGATATGGGAATTGCGGAAGGGTTAAAATGAAAACCTTCTGAACAATCGTTTAATCCCTCTATTACACCGCTACTTGAGGATGCGACACTTAGTGAATTTTGGGAAAGGGTGTCAGTATGGAGCAGTTCAAAGGTATTGTGAACAGGTGATCTTGAGGTAAAAGATGAAAGCGTTTCGTTGTGTGGGAAAAATATTCTGTTTTTCCCACCAAAGGAAGAAGAGTGAGTTTAAAGAATAACACCGTGATTGGGTCAGGTATAAATTACTTTTTTATATGCAAGCTTATGCACCATGCGGCCAATACTAATACTACTACTAAACTCTGGCAGTAAGCTAGATAATCTTGTAATAACTGAGAGTAAAGTGGAGGAGAAATTGTTGAAGATAAACATAAGAAAGGCACTTAGAGTGGATGGGATCTATCCAGTTATATTAAAGAAGGTAGCAAAGGAAGTAAGCAAACCTTTAGCCATAATTATGAAAGCCACCTTGGACTCAGAGGAGATACCCATGGACTGGAAATGTGCAATTGTGACCCAAATCCACAGAGGATCAAAGGGAGACAGGTAATTACAGACCTGTTAGTTTAACTTATGTTCCAGGGAAATTAATGGAGGCACTGGTTAAAGAAGTATTGCAGGATCATCTAGACAAGACTTCAGTTATAGCTCGGACACAGCATGGGTTGTTAAGGGGAAGTCTTGTCTGACCAATTTGATTGGATACTATGATGTAGTCACAAAGGAACTGGATGCAAAGAATAATTTTGATATCATATATTTGGATCTTAGAAAGGCTTTTGATGCTGTTGCACAGGGAAGACTGCTGCACAGATTGGAGCAGTGTGGCATTGGAGGCAAATTGCTGCTATGGATAAAGGGATGGTTAAGTGGGAGACGGAGTGGTAATCAATGGACACTACACTTCGTGGACTAATGTTATTAGAGGAGTCCCTCAGGTTCAGTGTTGGGTCCATTGTTGTTTTCTGTATTTATAAATGATATTTATTGGTATATCAGGCTTAATGTCCAAGTTGAAGGTTGGCAAGGTTGTTAAAGACACTAATGACAGTACGCTGCAGCAACAGGATCTAAAAAAGTTGAGCAGATGGGCTGAGAGGTGGCAAATGAAGTTTAAAACTGACAAATGTAAACTGCTTCCCAACATATGGGAAGCAGTAACCCTAGAGCAGTGTTTCTCAATCTTTTTACTCTCGTGGCACATTTTCCAAAGAAGAAAAATTTCGCGGCACACCTACGTAGTCATAGAAGAAGAAATTTCTAAATTTCGCGGCACACCTACGTAGTCATAGAAGAAGAAATTTCTAAATTTCGCGGCACATTTGGAAAATTTTGGGGCACACCTTTTGAGAAACACTGCCCTAGAGTAATGTATCAACTTTGTGGTACTACGCTGACAGTGGTAGAGAATGAAAAAGACCTGGGGATAATTGTGAAGGTAGATATGAAGTTATCTGAGCAGTGCAGACGGTCTGCACGAGTAGCTCATGGTGTCTTGTCAGTGAGATACAGGAATTTTTCTAGCAGGGATAAGGAGGTGATTATTCCCTTGTATAAGGCAGTGGTCAGGCCCAAGGTTGAGCACTGTATACAGTACTCAACCTTGAGTACTGTATACAGGTCTGGATGCCTCATTTTAAGAAGGGCGTAGAGCTGTTGGAACGAGTACAGAGAAGGGTAAAAAGATTAGTGAATGGAACGAAGGGTTCCCCGTTCGAAGGAAGGCTTAAGTTTTGAAGATTACAGTGTGTGGAGATTAGGCACCTGCGAGGTGATCTGATTGAGGTGTATAAAGCCTTGATTGGTTTGAGGATGCTCAATGCTGATGGGATTCTTCCTCTTGCTGAATAATCACCTGAGAGGGCATAAATTCAAATTGAGGAAACACAGTTGTAGGATAGATGTGCGGAAGTTTGCCTTTAGTCAGCGGGTAGTTGATTGTTGGAAGAGACTTCCATCTCTTGTTGTGGAAGTTGATGGCCTAAATAAATTTAAGGTAGAGCTGGACAGGTATTTGGAACGAACGGAGGGGTGAAATGGGAGCGTTTTTTTTTTTTTTTTTTTTTTTTTTGGCTGATGCTGCATAAGCTTCGAAACTTAAGCCATATTGCGCATATGTCTATTACGTCTGTAAAATTACGGTGTTGTTGTCGATTTGCTGTTTTGTACACGAAAAACAAGAGTTTATGGGAGAATAAATTAGTCACATTGTAAAAAAAAAACTAAAAATTAATCTACAGTCGCCATTTTGCCGTTCTTATCATGCATGGTGAGATCGGAAAAAGGGCATTATGGTGTCCTATCGATGATTTCCTTGCCTGGCCGCCTGTTTTACACTACTTCTCACCGTAACTCCAGGATCCTTTTTTCTACTGTTTTTAATTCGACCCAACTCGATGTACAAGTTTTTATTGGGTTGCTATTTCCCAAAGTTCAAGACCTTGCATTTTGCTGCGTTAATATGTAGCTGTCACTTTTCTGACCATTCTTGAAGGCTGTTCGAATTGACATAACCACACTTGATAGCAATACCCGTCACGAGGGTAAATCCCCAATCAGGAAGAAATAATATAAGAGCAACATAATAATAATAATAATGACAATAAATTTCAACACTCCGACAAGAGCGTTAAGAAACCATCCAATGCGAGAACAAATTATGGATACTACAACTTCTACAACAGGACTGCAAGATCAATGAACAAAGCAAATATGGAGATATTTGACACCCCCCCGGACACTTCAAGAGGCAACTGAAATTGCTAACCTCATCCGGTACCTGACTTAAATTGGACTCTTCTTGCAAGTTCTAAGACTATGATTGTGTAATGTGTGTGAAGAAATACCAATGCTCTGCCTTACTCCTACCTGTTCACTTAAATAGGACGGATGAGTCCTACTTTTATTTATTTAGTTTTATTTCATCTGTACACTTACCTTTTTTTTTACTTTGGGAAATGTATACTCCAAGCTTCTGCTTTGAAGCTGTATAATAATGCTTTGTAGCTGCGCCCTCAGGCACGTTTGTTTGCTGTTTTGTAGCTGTTAACAATAATAATAACCACAACTAGGAGGCTTCGCGCCCTGCTCGCCAACCCTCGCACGCTTTTCTATGTAAAATGTAGAGGTATGACGGAGTAAGTCAAATGTTTTCTACGTAATGTTTTCTACGTAAAAGACACCTGTCGATCTCTAATCAGGAAATGACGTATGTAATTATTTACCTGTGCATGTGTAGTGATGTAATTTCCCCGCTCACTTGTACCACGTGATCCGCATTCCTCTTCTTCCATTGGCTACCCTACCCCCACGTGCAGCATTTAAAGTTCGAATAAATATCACCACGTGATATTTATTATTACATACGTCGTTTACATAGATCACTTAGCTAAAGGCCTTTTGCTTCGGGTTCCACAATGCATGAGGAATATTGTTGCATCCGAAAGAGCAGGACTAAAGTATTTCAGTTAGATTTAGTTAATTACAAAATATTCAAATATTTAAAATATTTATAAAATACTAAACTATTTACAAATATACAAACTATAACGGGACGATCTTCATCAGCTGACATTAATACACAAAAAACGTTACAATGGAACATCAAACTATGTTCTGTACCAGTCTGCAGCTGGTCAACAATAATAATAAGGAAGAAAGAACCTGCACACTCTCACCCACCTGATGTAAATGGATGACATCAAGTTCTATGCGGCAACCGAGAAGGAACTCCAGCAACTACTCCGGATCACCGAAGAATTCAGCACTGATATTAGGATGGAATTTGGTCTGGCTCTATACAAATGCAAGACCCATGGATTGCACTAGGGAAAATAAGTCAACCGAAACTACCAGCTGCAGACTGGTAAAGAGATCGAAGCCATGGCGGAGGCCTACATATACTTGGGGATGATGCAGGCTCAGCAGTTACAGCACAAAGAAATTAAGGCTTGCCTGACCGAAAAATACCATCGCAGCCTCAGAAGCTTACTGAAAGCAAAGCTAAACGGAGGGAAAACAGTTAAAGCCATAAACACCTATGCAGTCCCAGTGCTAACATACTGCTTCGGGGTCATAGATTGGACTACCACAGAGCTGGTCGATATTATGAGAAAGACAAGAACAATGATGACCAAGAACCTCCAACACCTGAAGTCAGTCGCGGAGAGATTGACAATTGCTCGGAAAGGAGGAGGAAGCGGCCTGATAGACCGCACCGAGCAACAGAAAACAGCGGATTAATTCCAGAAAAACAGCAGCACTCGACAGGGCCATAAGGAAGATAAGTGGTATACCCCAATAAACCTAAGCGAGGAGCCCCTCCCGCCCAGACGGCACAAGAAACGAAGCTAGAAAGATGGGCAAAGAAGATACTCCATGGCAGACACTACAATGACCTGAATCAAGATCACATCGATATCACTGCTTCCAATGCATGGCTCACAAGCGGGACGCTCTTTCTCGAGACTGAAGGATTCATGCTGGCCATTCATGACCAGGTAATCAACACCAGAAACTACAGAAAATACATACATCGCAAAGGAGCCCGGAGTGTCAGCCCAGTGAAACCAGGATAGTTTCTGACGCCACCTGGCTTCAGAAACTATCCAACATATCACCGAGGGATGAAAGATGATCTCTCTCCGACTCAGATGATCACTTAGAGATGACCAGGCAGCGAGGATACCGGTATTTCCTCGCTAGCATCAGAAGCTAGCGAGGAAATATCAGTTGATCAAAGAAAGTGTACTCTACTAGAAGTACGAACCACAGCAATAGTACTAGAAACCCTAACCCACTGGCTGCACTGGGACCGCGCCATAATAACGGATAACACAATCCCACACAACAGGCTGGACGTAACCCTTGTGGACAAGAAGGAAAAGGCTACCTAGCTAATTGACATAACAGTGCCCAACACTGGCAACTTCTAGAAAACCCATGAAGAAAAATTCAGGAAGCACACGAACCTAAGACAGAAGATCAAAGAGTGTGGCATACGCAACAAGTAGCGACCATCCCGATCATCCTTCCAACTACCGGTATGGTGCCAAAGTTTTTTTTTTTTTTTTTTTTGTGGTTGTTGGCGCATCGGCTTCTGTGGCCATAATGCACCTCCCAAGATTTTTGCAGTACTTTGATCCAAGCCCGAGGCGGGATTCGAACCCGCGACCTTTGGGTTGCCAGGCAGGCACTTTACCCACCCGGCTAGCCCGATCGGCATGGTGCCAAAGACAACAGCCTGCAGCAATAGGGCTCCCAGTGAACATCTACAAGGAACTGCAGAAAGTCGTAATCCTGAACACCTGTAGGAAAGTCAGAGAGTTCCTCGACCAACAGTGACCAACAGTAACACCAGACATAACAACCACCCCTGTGTAATACTCATCACGAGATGAAACCCTCAATCAGGGAGACGTAATATAAGAGCAGCAGCAGTAACAATAACAGCAGCAGAACGGACATAACCCTTGTCGACCAGACAGAAAAGGCTACCTATCTGATTGATATAGCGTTGCCCAACACTGGCACCCTCCAGAAAACGTATAAGGGAAAAATCTGGACGTACACGAACCTAAGACAAGAGGTCGAGATGTGGCATATGCAACAAGTGACAACCATCCCGATCATTGTGTCAACCACCGGTATGATGCCAATAATCCTACATAACAGCCTAGCGGAAATAGGTCTCCCAGAGAACACCTACTAAGAACTCTAGTAAGTCGCAATCCTGAACACCTGTAGGATAGTCAGAGGGGTTTCTCGAGAAACAGTAACACTAGACATAACAACCATTGTATCGCAGCAATACCCGTCACGGGGTGGAACACCCTAGTTAGGGAATGGATTTAAGTTGTTGTAGGGTTTTAGCAGTGTCAGCAACTAAGGTCATATTGCTCCGTGTATAGTGTCTATAAATTGTCTGTGTGTTCTTCGATTTTCTCTTTGCTGGAAGAAAAACCGGAGTTTCCGAGATTTGGATTTTATTGCCGCATTAGCAACTAAGGCGCGAGTTTCCGAAAGAAAAAGCCATGCTACCCTCGCCTGAGACCGACGAAAGTTAAGACCAGTGTTTCAAAATTAGTGGACTCACTTGACTTCTTATTTATTAAATGAAACTGTGACTGATTAAAAAAGGTTTTGATTCCACCGCTCTGGCTAAACCTTCTAGGGGTAAACTTAACTTGAAAACCGGGAGGCGGAGCAACCGCAATGCACTCTTGGAAAGCACAGTTGTTAGAATCGCCGTCCTCCCTACACCGGATGGAAAAGGTTTGGTTTGGTTTAGTTTAGTTTAGTTTTATTGGCGCATTAGCAACTAAGGCTATAATGTGCCAAAATCTTGTCATAAAAATGGTAAAAATCTTTCAGTGACCTAACGAATTAGGTCACTAAGTTAATTAATTCTAAAAAATCCTATGAAGCCACCCGAACAACCCGAATCATACCGGCCAATTGCCCTGCTCCCAGTTGCTAGTAAACTCCTTGAAAAGATGCTTCACAAGCGACTCCTGCACCACTATGAAGCTGCAAATCTCGTGATGCCCACACAGTTTGGGTTCAAACCCGGAACCTCAACAGTGGATGCTCTCAACAGCCTCCTAAGTTTGGCTGCTGCCTGTGATAGAAAGTACTTCTTGGTTATTTCGGTCGATTTTGCTGGGGCGTTCGACACCATCTGGTGGCCGAGCGTCCTGGCCAGACTGCGGAAGGCAAAAACACCCATCAACCTTTACAAAATAATGAAGTCATATTTATCCAAGAGAAAAATACAAGTAGTGACTCCGTACAAGAAACTGACCCGGCCTGTTTACAGGGGCTGCCCCCAGGGCTCGGTACTGGGACCGCTTCTCTGGAGTATGGTATTGGATGAGTTTCTGTCCTTCGACCTGGGGGAAGTCCACTCACAGGCATTTGCAGATGACCTGATACTGACTGTTGCCGCAGACAACCGACTTCAATTGGAAACCCAGGCAAATCAAGCAATTCAAATTCTACAAGACTGGATGAAGGTCCATTTTCTTAAGATCTCACCGGGAAAAACCTACTCAATGCTACTGAAAGGAACATTAAATCTCCGTAGACCACCGCAAATTAAAGTAGAAAATACAACTATCAAACTACTCAGTGAGATGAAATATCTAGGAATCATACTGGACAGGAACCAATCTTTCAACCCACACTTGAAACATATCCGAGAGAAAATCAGGAGATATTCTGCCCTCGTCTCAAGAATAGCTCAAAGGGATTGGGGACTAAAGAGGCACACCTTGGGACTGTATTACAAAACGACATTTATACCAGCCATAACTTACGCGTCACCCATCTGGTTCCAGAAAGCAACTACTGCAGTTAACAGACGGACACTAGATTCCATCCAGAGGACAATACTCCTCTCTATTTCACGGGCCTGCTGCACTGTGAGTACACATGCTCTGCAGGTTCTGGCGGGAGCACTCCCCCTTGACCTCGAGGTGGTGCGTTGTGCCATGGTGCAGCATCTCGCAAAAGGGCTTCCCTGCACCTTCCTGGGCCACTCCATTGACCCTACAGGAAACCTGAAAAGAGAGAAAACAAAACTCGCCACCCACCTGCAGCAGATCTGGCAGGATAGGTGGTCAGAATCCACAAAAGGGGAAATAACGAGGAAATTTCTGCCTGATGTCGGAAGATTATACCCAAAAGCACCATCATGGTTTCACCCTGGACTGTACACTACGTACCTTTTAACAGGTCATGGGGCCCTGAACGCCAAACTAAACAGTTTCAAATTAGTAAACGATCCCCGCTGTGTCTGTGGGGAAGTGGAGACATGGTCTCACATAATGTACAACTGCGAAAACTATGAGGATCTCCGTTGCCTCCTGATGACAAAGCTCACTTACTTCCCTCGCGATAGGGAATCAAACCTGTTGGACTCGCAAGAGGAGTATAAGGAGCTGACAAAATTCGCCCAGGAACTGTTCACCCGAAGAAGGACACTTATTGCTGTCTACAGGGATCAAGAACAGGCACCATAGTCCCACGACTAAACTAACCATCCTTGGACTCAACGAAGCTGGCTCTCACCCAGATACAAGACCTTCCTTTGGGACTCTATAGAATTTTTTTTTTTTTTTTTTAAGCCACGCTCCCTTGCGTGGCCCTTTGCCTCCACACCCCGGGCGAGAGGGGGAGGTGACTTCTGGTCTCCTCCTCCCCTCGCCGCCCCCTCTCTTCCCTCTGGTGGGGCATGGGCCTGCTCCACTGATTTGGGGGTCATCTTCTCTATGGACCCCTTATTTCTGTCTTTCCCCCCAGCCTTCAGTCTCCCCACCCCTCTCTCTCTCTCTTTTAATTATAATTACTAGTGTCTGAACCATTGTTAAATTGCATGAGCCCTACACCCAAAAACTTAACATTTATTTGCATAAATAGTACTTCTTTTTGGCTGACCCATAACGTTATATAACGGTTTTTTTTTTTATTTATTTTATTTTATTTTTTATTTATTATTATTATTTCTTTTTATTATTATTATTTATTTATTTTATTTTTTTAAATTTTTTTTTTTTTTAAGGTCCTAGCCACTGAAATCTCAGGAAATTAGGTGGCAGGACCTGCCAGAGTAAATAACTATAATAGTGGTGTACCTGGTCTGCCTCCACGAGGCAGAGTGTGGACAACGTTGGGTCCCATTAGGGGCCCAGCGGCTAAATGACCAGAGGAACAACGGTACACGACACTACACATGTACAAAATCCATACACTTTTAAACCTCTGGCATTGACAGTGTTCTGTTTCACACCCACAATGTATAGCACGCGGAGATGGGGGAAACCCCTGGTGCCGTTTGACACTAAACACACTCTACACTCTAAGTCAGGGTATAAAAGCCACGTATTAACTGTAAAAGACGAATATCAGTAAACAAGGTAAAAATAATAAATCTTAAAATAATAAGATTTTTTAAATATGATTAAAAAGGTTTACTGATTTCAGGAAACTAAAAATACCAGACACATGGTCATTGTCGGATAAAATCTGACTGAGTGTATAAGGCTCAGTCAGATGGTTAAAAGCGATAAAACGAGCATTACTAAAACTGGAACAGTCACATAAAATATGTTTAACGGATAAAATGGTGTCGCATTACTCGCACATAGGAGGATCATCCTCCCTCAGCAGAAACGAATGTGTCAGATGACTGTGTCCTATGCGGAGTCGGGCAAGAACAACTTCCTCGCTCCGATTCCTGCGCAGACTGGACTGCCATGTTTGTATTAGAGGCTTTATTTGGTATAATTTATTTGTTCTCTCTCTATGCCATAGTTCTTGCCATTGGGAATATATCTTTTGGTGTATTATTTGCCTGTAGTCTGTATAGGGGACTGACAGGCAACGATTGTTAGTGGGAGCTGCTGATTTGGCTGCAGTGTCAGCCAAATCATTTCCCTTTATCCCAATGTGGCTAGGAATCCAGCAGAAGCGGATATCAAATTTGTATTTATGAAGAGAATATATCTTCTGCTGAACCCGAGAGAGAACTGGATGACAGTTGTGTCTCAAAGATAATAAAGCCTGTAATACACTCAAAGAATCAGAATATATTATTGACCTTTGGCATTGAGAAGTTCGAATGTGATCCAAGGCTAACTCTATAGCATGCAGCTCTGCAGTGTATATGCTAGATTCAGGAAGAATCTGCTGAGATATTATAGTGTCCCGAAAGACAGCAGCAGATCCTACGCACGATTCAGACTTCGAGCCGTCTGTGTAGACGGGCAGGAAGTCGGAATACTCAGCTCGGTGTGCGGAAAAGAGCTGATGGTAGACAGATGACGAGGTCTCAGATTTTACCCATTTCTTAAGGGAGAAGTCACACGATGGAGTATGAGCATGCCATGGTGGAAGAGTCTCTTTTGGTGTTTGTGCAACCTTGTCTACCATGATGTTAAACTCTCTTAGTTGCTCTTGGACACGAATACCAAAAGGTCGGTTGGCAGCCTGACGGGTATTGTACAAGTTTTCCCAACGAGGCTCAAAGACAGATGTCTACGTAGGATGGTCTGGCAGGGATTTCAACTTTAAAGCATAGCTTAAAGACAACTGCTTACGTCGAGGGAATAACGGTGGTTCGTTTGCTTCGAGGTATAAGCTCTGGACAGGAGATGTTCGAAATGCTCCAGTAGCGATACGGATAGCCTGATGGTGGACGGGATCCAACCATTGAAGGACACTGTCTCTAGCTGAGGAGTATACCTGGGCCCCGTAGTCTAATTTGGATCGTACAAGTGCACGATAAATACGTAGTAGGGTGCACCTATCTGCTCCCCAACGCGTAGAGGAGAGAGAGCGAAGAATATTTAGTCCCTTCGTGCACTTTGTACGAAGTTGACGAATATGTTCAAGAGATGTCAACTTTTTGTCAAACACAAGTCCCAAGAATTCTGTGCTTGACACTACTGGAATAGCATTTTGTCCGAGCATTAATTCAGGTTCAGGATGAAGATTACGCTTACGACAAAAATGTACGCAAACGGTCTTCTCCGGCGAGAACCTGAAGCCATTAGCAAGTGCCCAGGAATTGAGTCGATCAATGGCTTTCTGCAGTTGTCTTTCAATAACCCTCATGTTGCATGACTGACAAAAAATGCTAAAGTCATCAACATATAGGGCACTGTTTACAGTTGGAGGAAGTTGTTCTGTGATGGAATTTATTTTGATGGCGAAAAGCGTGACACTTAATACTGATCCTTGTGGTACTCCCTCCTCTTGGCTGAAGGAACGAGAGAGTGAGGATCCCACACGAACTTGGAAAGATCGATTGGCTAAAAAGTTTTGAATAAACACGGGGAGATGCCCTCTAAGGCCTAGGCTGTGCAAATCTTTTAAGATGCCAAATCTCCAAGTTGTGTCATACGCTTTCTCCATGTCAAAGAACACCGACACCAAGTGTTCGCGTTTTAGGAAAGCATTCCAGATGGATGAATGTTTCCAGTCTAATAAGATGGTCCAAAGTGGACCGGTTCCTTCGGAAGCCGCACTGGATGTGGAGAGAAGGTCATTTAAATTCTAAATACCAGATTAAACGCGAATTAACCATTCTCTCCAGGATTTTGCACAAACAGCTAGTCAGAGCAATGGGACGATAATTTCTAGTGACTTTTGGATCCTTTCCTGGCTTAGCAAAGGCAAGAACGGTTGCCTTGCGCCAGGAATCCGGAAACTGCCCTTCGATAAATATTCTGTTATACAGAATGAGCAGATAATCCATAGATTTTGGTGAAAGATGTTTAATCATTTCATAATGGGATGCCATCTGGTCCAACAGCACTTGCTTTCGGACCAGATGAAAAAGAGTGAAAAGAGTGAGGGCTCTTTTCAATTCATTTATAGTGAATTCCCAGTTGTAGGGACAGTCGCTCTTACACTTAAAATTAAGTGCCTGTTTTTCTATTTTATGTTTCAGGACCAGGAACTCTGGGGAATAAGAAGATGTTGCACAGATGTTAGAGAATGTTTCCCCAAGAGCATTGGCTATTGCAGTTGGATCTGCAATAGTGCATCCATTATAATCTAGGATTGAAGAAGGGTGGGATGTATATTTCCCCTTCATTTACCGGATTTTATCCCAGACTACCTTAGAGTTGGTAGACTGGTTAATAGATGATATAAAACGGATCCACGATTCCTTTTGACTCTGACGACGGATGTAGCATGCTTTGGTTCGTGCACGTTTGAAGGCTATAAGGTTGTTCGTGGTAGGATATCGGCGAAATATCCCCCACGCTTTGTTTTGAGCCTTTTTTGCTGTTGTGCATTGTGAATTCCACCAAGGTTTGGGAAATGGTGGAAACCGGGCAAATGTTTTTGGAACAGCATTCGCAGCTGCTTGGACAATATTTTCTGTGATGTACTTAACTGCATCATTGATAGGCTCTTGACTGACTGTGCTAAGATCAAAATTTGCCTGATGTTGGAAGGCAGTCCAGTCAGCCTGATCAATCTTCCACCGTGGTAACCTGAAGGGAAGACATGGTCTCCCACAGTGTAACGAGGTTATCACAGGGAAGTGATCGCTTCCGTATGGATTCTCCTCCACTTCCCAAGTGAGTGAAGGGAGTAGAGAAGGGGAGCAGATAGAGAGATCAATGGCAGAAAAAGTACGGGTAGGCATGTGGAAGAAGGTGTTTGTTCCAGTATTTAGAAGGGAAAGGTCATTGTCATTTAGCATATGCTCTATGACTCGTCCCCTTCCATTGATGTTAGCACTACCCCACAGGGTAGTATGTCCATTCATATCCCCGAGAAGTAAGAAAGGGGGAGGCAACTGCGTTAGAAGATCAAGGTCTTCCTGGGAGATGTCAGTCCCAGGTGGCAAATAGATAGAGCAGACGGTTAATAAAAATCCCACCGTAAGGCGAATTGCAACAGCTTCTATGCTAGTTGTAATTAGCAAGGGCTGCACTGGGGTCTGGTTACCCACAAGGATAGCCACTCCCCCATGTACAGAGCCATCCGCAATTCTATCCTTACGAAAAATTGTGGTGTTATGCATCGTGGGATCGTCATTTGCCTTTAGATATGTCTCCTGCAAGCAAAAGCAAACTGGCTCGTGCTTTTGCAGGAGGGCCTTGATGTCATCAATATTTCGCCGGAATCCACGACAATTCCATTGTAGGAATTTAGCCATTATTTTGGCTTGGTGGGTCCATCAGGCGGCTTCCGAGGTGCTGAGGGCTTACTTTTATCAGTCTTCGGTTTATCTTTTTTGGGGAAGAATGGACGCTGTCCCGTGTCCATTTCTTCCTCCGCAAAGAGTTCCAAGACAGAATCTTCGGGTACCTCCTTCTGCTCGACATCCATCTTATCTTGGGTACTAGGGGGGGACTTCCTCTTTTTTATTCTTTTCTTTCATAGTTACCTTTGTTACTTGTGGAGCGTTAGGAGGTACCGATATAGGAGTAGCAGCTGATTGGTCCTTCTGTGCAGGTTTTTGAGAACTTAAAAGATAACGCGCGATGGGAGTGAAAGACTCCTTTGGGGGAATGGTCATGTCCGTCTGAGTTCCGACGGAACATCTCCCTGCTACCTTCTGGGCGTAGGTAGGTTTGTTGATATTCAGGGGTTTGACCGATTTCCTTGCCTCTTGGTATGATATATTTAGCTCTGCCTTCAGCCGTTGAATTTCTTTTTCTTCTTTCCACCTCTGGCATGCTCGTGAATAGGCCGGGTGTTCGCCTTCACAGTTGATACAGGTGGGTTTTGCGGCTGAACATGCTGTTGTTTCGTGGTCCTTTGCACCGCATCGAGCGCATGCAAGGACTCCACGGCAGGCCATTTGAGAATGTCCATACTTCTGGCATTTAAAACACCGTAAAGGGTTCAGAACGTATGGACGCACTGAACAATTGATGTATCCAGCTTTGATCTCGTCAGGAGGTTTAGGAGAGTTAAAAGTCAGGATTACGCTCCTGGTTTTAACAATTTTTCCATCCCTTCGCGCAGTAATTCTCTTGACGGCAATAACTCCCTGGGGTTTTAATTCGGAGCAGATTTCCTCCTCGGTTACGTTGAGAAGGTCCCACTCCGAAATGACACCTCTCGATGAATTGAGTGTTCTGTGTGGTGTCACTGTTATGGGTATTCCACCGATTGATGTTACTCGGAGGAGATGTTCTGATTGCCTGTCATTTTTAGTTTCAATTAAAAGATCTCCAGAACGAAGCCTCTTAACTGGTTTGGGTGAACCTGCTAACCCATCTAACCCTTTTTGAATAAAAAAGGGCGACATTTTACCAATCGGTGTCTCATTGGTAGAATGCATAATTAAAAACCTTGGGACAGGCCCTGATGGTAATTCGGTTCGCTGCCTCTTTTTAGCAATAATGCTATCTGCCTCTCTGTCTAAATTTTCAGATAGGGACCGGGTTGGGGCCCCTGAAGGAGTACGTTTATCAGGATTCATATAGTTTTTTAAATTGTTCAGTGCCGGGCTCCCCACCCACCACGGAGCCCAAAGGGACGCCCACTACCCGACATGCAATAAATGCGCTCGGGAGTGGGACGCCAGGGCTACTCAGACACTATATCCGCACCGCCGCCAGCCTGAATCCTGTCCCTCGGACCATGAGGGTAGGGGCGTGGCATTGACACGGTTGACCCTCGCAGGCGAGCCTACTAGCCGATTGATCCTAGCCGGGCCTTCCAGGACCACCCGTCTTGTCGAAGCAGGGGCCAAAGTGGTGTATTGAAGCTGGGCCCCTCAACCACCAGGATCCCCCTTTCCGAATTTCCACGGGTCGCAGCGCACGGCAAACACGCCGGATTCCATTGATGTAAGCCTGGAACCTGGGCTGTGGGTGTTGGATCCCAGTGATGATAGTCTGGAAGTCCAGCAGCGTCACTGTGAGGTCCCCTCACCACGTACAGGTGCCCACGTCGAGGGGCCGGATGGAAAAGACTTGAGGTCGAATCCCGTCGGTTAAGTGAGGAATTTTTATGGGCTTTATTCACAACGTCGCTTAGTTAGACGGTCTCAGTAGCATATATTTTTTTTCCCCTATGGTTTTTCGTCTAGCAAGCAGATAATCGACCACAGAACACACTCAATTAACTGTATTTACAGATATATGAAGCAATATGGTCTTAGTCGCTGATGCTCCTAAAACTCTAACAACAACAACAACTCCTGACCATGTTCTAACCACGTCTAGATTATGGTTAGAATGTTGTTTTAGCCTGTAAAGAGGATCACCACAACGGTGTCAATCTTGTTTCGCACACGTATCATGAGAGCAAATCAATCCATGAGGGGTAATTGTTGTTGTTGTTGTTGTTATTGGAATAAACGATCCAAGGGCTATTAAGGCCAAATTGTGTCTATTTGGAATTTATTTTCAGGACCATATCGTTATAGATGTTAAAAAAGGTTGAAAACCACTTTTCACAGTGGTTTTCAACCTTTTTTTAATAACGGAATCCCTACTCAATTTTCTGCCTGTTAGATCCAATTCTGTGTGTGTGTGTGTGTGTGTGTGTGTGTGTGTGTGTGTGTGTGTGTGTGTGTGTGTGTGTGTGTGTGTGTGTGTGTGTGTGTGTGTGTGAATTCTAATTAAATCCAAACGAATCGAAAATTAGACTGCAGAAATAAGACCAAAATTAAGTGAAAATAAAAAATAAGGAAAATAGGGCAGACATTAGTGGTAGCAAAAATGCAAAAACCACATGTTGCATGTATTTAACTGTAATATGTATTATGTTTCAATAAAAAGAAATGAAAGTATACCAGTTGGAGAAACACTATTAAATAATTTAGAAAATGGAGTCCAAATTAAAGGAAAATTTAGTGCCCCCCCCAGATAAGCACCAGTTTCCGAAACACGTGAAATATCACCATATGTAAGTGTAACCAGCCAACAATACCGAAATTAATTTAAAATAGAGAAAAAAAGTAGAACAAACCATAATATCGAATTGAATAGAAAAGACTAACCATTATGCCCCATCACGAGACGGAGCATACTTTTTTCTCTATTTTAAATTAATTTCGGTATTGTTGGCTGGTTACATTTACATATAGTGATATTTCACGTGTTTCAGAAACTGGTGCTTATCTGGGGGGGGCGCGCCAAAATTTCGACTCTGTTTTCTAAATTATTTAATAATGTTTGTCCAACATTACGCTATCCTTAATTTTGCATGTTAATTTCTTCTCTCTACTGGTTTGCCACGCTACTGGTATACTTTCATTTCTTTTTATTGAAACATAATATTACAGTTATATATGACTAATAATTATAAAAATTACATTTCGTCATACAAATTATATATATACATATAAATTTTATTCTTTAATATAGAGCTACTAGATAAACATCAATTACAGATCACCACAAAATGAAAAAGATACCGTACACATATTTATAATGAAATAAACTTTAAAAAAAATAATAATAAGTTTAAGCAACTTAAACACAAAAATTACGTGGCATCCCTGGAACCTTGTTGCGGCACCCCAGTTGAAACCACTGGAGTAGCATATAATTTAATCTATTTAAAAAGGTATTGAACTATAGTATAGGCCAATACCTTTTAAATATATTAAATGCTTTTTCTATGTTTGCTTCGTTTCTTAAGTAGTGAGATAAATCATGTGAAATGTTTAACATGGAAAGTGACTGTAGTGGTTGGCCGAATGATTGAATGTAAAGGACAGAACCAGAAAACGATGTAAGTTAAGTGTGAGAGAATGAGCACTGAGGTGGGTTTTCGCCCAATAATAGGAAGAGGTGCGTATGATGAGTGTGTCCAATTCTCAGGCTTGCCAATACCACTTCTTTTCGTCTGTTTCGTTGAAAGATAGAGAGCCACAGCTTTGGATATTCTTTTACAGTATTTGGTAAAGTTTATTGTTGGTGTTACTTTTCCAGATCTAGAACCATTTATCATATCATACTTTGTGAATTATAGTCAGTGTACGGAACCTTAGAATGTTGTGAGAGAGTGGGTTCAGGAAGTTTTGCGGCAAGGTCTGCACTTTCATTTCCCGGAATGCCAGAAAGGTCAGGACTCCAGCAAAAAATGATTGGACACGCTGCAGGAGAATAGCTGGAACGAATGTTTTTCAAGATAGGATGAGAAATTCTTTCTTATGGCAGAGACAGCAATGAGGAAGCCGGTGTAAATTACGGCAGGTGAGATGGAAAGCTCAATAATCTTACTAAGCGCTAAATTAATGCATATAACTCAGCTGTGAAGACGCTATATGCTAATGGTGGTGTGGCTGAAATTGTACATGACGATAAAATTGCAGCAGCACCCACTATCGTATCCAGGTATCATCGTAAGGCTGGGGGGGGGGGATGACGACCAGGTTTTTGAGTGTTTTTTTTAGATAGACCTAAAAATACTTATACGTATGATTAAGGGGACATATGTATATCCCCTCTGGCAGCACCTATCATAATGTCAGTTTTCGAACCATCGGTATATATTTTACAGGTTCGGGATTGCAGAATAGAGTGAGCTAAGTGTAACTGTCTGATATTGCAAGGAGATATAGTATTCTTCCCCCATTGGAGAAAATGTGTATCGTGAGAGGCAAAAACATAGGTCCAAGGTGGAATAGGTGCAGTTGTGTACTGAAAAATGTCACTTAAATCGACATTCCAAGACTGGAATGTCGATTTAAGTGCCAAGTTCTACACAGAAGCAGCTATACTCAGGTGGAAGGGCAGCCGAAATGATAGTAGAGGAATACTGCTGCTGTTCCAACAGCTGTATGTGATTTGGAGCCATCAGTATATAGTGGCAAAACATTAGCATATTTCTGAATATGGCTTGCATGGAGTTATTTCACGTTGAGTGTCGACAGATGATTCTTTCCCCACTTATGAAGATAAGTATCGCAAGTTAATTGAGGAGGAGGTGTCCAAGGAGGATGAGAGCATTTCATTATTTGTAATTTGTTGACAAAAGGAACATTCCAATTTTGTGTTAATTCAATAAGGCGTAAGCCTGCTGGTCTTATTTTACTGAGTTTGATTCTATAGAGATTTTGTAGTGGAGGATTAAAGAGATATGGTTCAAGAGAATGTGGACGGCAACTTTGTATTTTAGCTGCGTTCTTAAGTAGTAATATTTTTCTGCGGAGGTAAAGAGGAGGCTCATGAGCTTCAATACATAAACCATGGGTAGGAAATATTTTGAAGGCACCAAGTGCAATCCGCAATGCTGTACAGGATCCAACCAGCGTAGTGTACTCTTTCGAGCAGAATCATACAGTGGAGCACCATAATCCAAATGGTAACTGATCAATGCTCTATATAAGAGCAGCAAAGATGCACGGTCTGCTCTCCAAGACAGAGCAGATAAAACTCTTAGTATGTTCAGCTTTTTGAGACATGAAGTACGCACAGATTTAATCTGCTCAAAGAAATTCCTGTCGAAGATTAATCCCAAGAATCTGTTATTGTTAGTCACTGGAATGGTAAAGTTTGACATCTGAAGTTCAGGATCTGTATGCATTTTTCGTTGATTACAAAAGTGGACTGCAACAGCTTTCTGCTGTGATAGACGATAGCCATTGATTCCTGCCCACCTTTGACTTTATTCAGCGATATCTGCAATTGCCGTTCAATGGATCTCATATTCTGAGAATGGCACGAAATGGAGAGATCATCCACGTAAAGATAAGTCTCAATAGTATTTGGAAGTTCTTTTACGTTCCGAGCGCAACTCTACAGAAATCAATGCAGACGGCGGCATACTAGTGATAGTATTGTGTATGTCAGCCAACATTATAATGAAACCCTGACTGATACCGCTTCTAACAGTGGAAATACTATTGGAAGTGTAAATTTAAATTAATACAACCAAACAAATAACAGCGTGAGTCTAGACGCCCCGAGTGAAATATCAAACTCAGCTGACAAACATTGCCTAGGAACCAAAGAAAAAGCTGAATATCAACAATCAGATAATACTACGTTCCTCCGCCTAGACGACCAAAAACTAGAACTCATTGCGAACGAAATAAGACATCTAATAATCAACACTCTAGACAGTCAACTAATGTCTCTAGTCAAAGCCAAATTATTAAAACTCTCTGAAGATCACGACAATCAGGGTATGATGACGAATATCCCTAGGGTCAATTCACACACATATCAACCAGGGGTGAGGTCACGTAATGGTCATGATACTAAAGGCACCCAAAACCGTCAACACATGACAAGCTGTGTTCAATCAGTTCCAGAAGCTAGTGTTATCAACGGTATAATTCCTTCGCTAGAAATTGAAACTCAGAATTGGCAGCATTCTAATCTATCAGCACCTCATGATAAACTTAGCACAAGCAATTCATGTCATGGAACGGAGAAGTTAAGTCTCACAGCTGCATCGAGTGACTGCTGTGTGAATAATATCATAATAAAACCAACCAACTGAGTTTCAGAGAGACCACTTAACTCATATGGGAAAATGCATCGACAGATCCACAAAAAATAATCCAGTGGAAAATTGCCTTAATGAAGACGTTACTGAGTGGCCGTATCAAGAAGCTAATACTTCATATACCAGTCTGCCGGATTCCCCGCCAATCCAGAATGCTATACACTGTCTCAGTAGCCTTATGCCGAATAGACTGAATAACAAATCATATGGGAACAGAAATGAAATTTTCTTCAATAGAAAAGTTGTTCAAAGACCTTCCGTCCCCTCCTACTCATCTAGTCGTAGCGGGTACAGCCGAAACAACTCCATCTTGGCAGCTGGTACACAATACCCTACCAATAACAATTGCGGTAGATTGTCAGGTGCATCATTCTCCTCTCGAATAAAACCCATGATCACAAGACCCATCCAACAATCTAAAGCCATCTTTGTTTCCCGAGTCGACCCTCAGACTACTCCAGGCCAAATTGTGTCTGAATGCCTACGACTCATGAATATAACTGTAAGAGTCACCCTACTAAAGAGGGCAGCCACATATGCGTCCTTCAAAATTGAGTGTGATGAAAAAGATATTAATAATGTTGCCGCCACTTCCTTCTGGCCAGTGGGAGCTCTCATCAGGCCTTTTTATCACAACGGCCACCCGAGATTAAAACTACCTCGCTATGTATATCCCAGTAAGCCAACCATAAACTCACAAGTATGACGCCAAAGGAAGGAAACCAGGCCATCGCAGAATATATGTACCCCGTCAGTTACACTGGATACTCAACCTCTACCGGATCGCCAGTCAGATGTCAATCGAATTTCTACAATAGTCACTACCCGACGCATGATACAAAGTAAGACTATACCCCGTAGAAGACCTACTAGGACACAGATAAAACCATTATCCATAGGGAAGATTTTTTATCAGAATGTTAGGAGCATACGAAACAAGTTGGATACATTGGAACAAATGCTCTTGTCACGGTCTGCTGATGTTATCTGTCTTACCGAGACCTGGCTCCAGCCACATCAAGAGTCTCTAGTCGCTGCTGACGCTGCTGGATACAATGCCTACTTCAAATCCAGATCTGTAGCGAGGGGTGGAGGAGTAGCCCTATTTGTACGTGACAGAGCACTTCAAATAATCTCGGTCGCCTACTCGGATTCAGAGCTTTATGAGGCATTACTTGTCACTTTAAAAGTCCACACAGCACTCTTAGATATAGCAGTCGTTTACATTCCACCTGTCCCTAGTCTAGAAATGATAAATAATGTAGTAGACTGGCTTCTCACCAAATTACATGTGTCAGCCACCCATATAGTATGTGGAGATTTCAACCTTCCACCACAGCTCAATAACCTACTGGACACCATGTTAAATAAACTACAGCCATGCTCCATCTCTCTTATCAATGATCAACCTACAAGAGGTGAAAATAGACTTGACCTAATTCTGTCTTCTGGTAAATGTATAATTGATGTACCACCCGAAGCGTTCTTTCCATCCGATCATAGCCCAATTGCAATGCTCATAATGCTACCGTATGTGGACTTCAATGTCAAGGAAAAAATTAAGAGCCAGCTTGTCACTTCGCCAGCCTTTCTGGACCCAAATAAATGCTTATTTGCTGCCAGCTGTATCCCGTGGGAATGTCTACTCAAATGTGATGCCTTATTTGCAACAACTCTCTTAACCAGTTGGATCAACTCTATTACAGAATTTGCGGCTTCCAAAGTAGTAAGGAGGTCATCAAAATCTAAAACCTGGTGGAACTCTAGCTTAACTGCATTGTTTAAACTAAAGCAAAGTCTGCACAGAAAATGGAAACTGTCTAATGACCCACAAAATAGAATTGACTACTCGAGGGCCAGAGCAATATTTAATAGGGAAAAATCTAGAGCAATCAACCGCTACATCAAAGACACACTTGACAGGGGAAAGCTACCTCGTTGCACACATAAAAGTGACACAAATAAGGGGCTGGACAAAGAAGCGTGGATGGACCACATCAGCAGATTCTCCAGCATATATCATGAGTCTCAAGTCAGGGAGTTTGAGTGGGATCAATTAGTTGACAATGAGATGGAGTCTGTTATTATCACTAAAGAAGCACTAATACAGAATATTAACTCCCTCAGGGCAACTAAGACAGCTGGAGTTGATGGAGTCCCCCACTTCATGGTAAAGTGTCTCAGCCCTTACCTAATTGAACCACTCCAAGCAATTTATAGCTCTATCCTTGCTTGCCGAGTTTTCCCTGAGAACTGGAATAACTACGGTGTAATTCCAATGCCGAAAATTACAAAGCCTAACCTTGTGGAGCACTACAGGCCAATATCTACTGCATCTACCCTGTTAAAAGTACTAGAGAAAGCTCTTTTGCCAAAGTTGTCGAATCAGATACTGGCTGGGCAGCCTCAACAAATTCATTATTCAATAACTGCAAGATCAACAATTACTAACCTCCTCACAGTGCAAGCCGCGATACTAAATGCTTTCCAAGCCAGAAAGGAAATTGCAATAATTTATGCCGATATAAAAGCAGCCTTCGATAGCCTGGATGTACATGCCTTACTTCATCTGCTCCAACACGCCTTCCAAATAAAAGGAAATTTGCTGAAGTTCCTACAGGCCCTACTTACTTGTCGGTCCATTTATTACCGCACAGATAGTCAGATCCTCCAACGCCAACTCCATGCAGGAGTTCCACAGGGTGGAGTTTTATCTGGACTCCTCTTTACCGCCATGATGATCCCGTTCTGCAAGGGTAGGGATGATGTATGCACTTATGCAGACGATATTAAGATCCTAACACCCATCCAACCGTCCATGACCAATAGTGAATTGTGTGAACAGATTAATTATAAGCTTCTGAACTTATTCGTGTACTTAGACAAATTTGGCTTGGCCCTAAATCCGCAGAAAACTGTAATTATGGTGTACTCGCTCAAAAAATCCCCTACGCTCGTACACCCGAAACTTAATGGCAAACCTATCCCAGTTGTTGAGACGCATAGAGATCTGGGAGTAACATTTGATACGAAACTTACGTTCAAGTCTCATATTGACCTGATTATAAAGAAAATGAACTACTTACGTTGGACAACAAAACAGCACCTCTTGCACGTGAAACAGACTGCAACAACCGCACGATATTTAAGAACCACAGTGTATTCGGTCATTTTGTATGGCGCAGAATTGTGGGCGTCAGCCACCCCTACCGACATTAGGAGAATATATGCAAGTGAATTCTGGCTTCTGAAGTGGGCAAACCATAAGCACCATCTCCCTCAACAGTTAAGGACCACGCAGCTCTCTGAACAGCTTAAACTGCAGCGTTTACCAGACATCATTGCCTGGAAACGATTAATAACCGCAATCAAAATGATGACTGGCACGATATCATCACCATGCTTCTGGCAGCTTTGTGAGTGGCACATCCCGCCATCTGCATTAAGAGGTACAAAATCCTTGAGAATGAAGACCAACAGACTGAAGATGGCCGACAGGTTTATACCCGCTAGTGCGTTAGAATCAATTCAGTGCCTAACACGTATAGGAATTGACCTACTAAGGCTCACAGAAGATCTAAAATATAGAAAACAAACCGCAGTGTGGTTCGCTGAGGCTACTGTTGCCTAGCAGTTGTGTGAATTTCTGTCAAGAACTGTGCGTGTGCAATTGAACGATGTATATCTCTCACAAGTTGATCAGTGGATGCGATGTCAAGATGAACTTTTGTATTACAATTGCCAGGACTCTAGACAGAAATGTAGTGAAGATTAATGCAATTTATATGTCATCTTTTCGTGTATATTTATTGTATATTTGTTGCCCTTTCTTGTATATTTTAGACATTCTTTTATTCACATTTTATGGTAATCCCCTGGCATTTTCTGCCGTGAAGGGAATTTGTCACTTACCAATGTAAACCTATATTTAAATTTGGTACGACAAATAAAGATTTATTATTATTTTGTGATGGAATCAATTCTAAGGGAAAAAAAAAAAGAGTTGCACTCAGTACAGACACTTGTGGTGCTTCTTCCTGTAAAAATGTCATAGAGAGCAATTTGTGGTATCGAACTTGGAACGAACGATTTTGGAGGAAGTTCCTGATGAATATAGGCAGATTGCCTGGTAGACAAAAGAGCACGGAGGTCACTGTGAATGCCATGACTCCAGGTAGTGTCAAATGCCTTCTCTTTGTCTATGGAAACCATTACAAGATGTTTATTTTTTATGAAAGCATTGAGAATTGCAGACTCGGCCTTGATCTTGAGATCAAAGGAGGACCTGGTCTTACGATAGCCATGCTGATTATTATTTATTAGGTGTTGTGTTTCGATAATCCAAACAAGTCGATTATGGATAATTTTTTCAAGTAATTTACCGAGGCAACTGGAGAGAGAAATTGGTCAGTAACTGTACGGACTGGAAGAATCTTTTCCAGGTTTCAGAAAGGCCAGAACTGTGGCATGAAAAACTGAGGTTCGAAAGTTGATGGCTTGTTGTTCAGTCTTGGTCTTTATTTTCTGAAAATCCGGAGAATAAGTTGATGCCGCTGAAACTTGGGCAAAAGTTTTGCTCAAGTTTCAGTTTCTGTTTATGATAGATTCAAACCGAATCCAATAATTCTTTTTGGCTTGCCTTTGAATGAAACGTATTTTTGCCCTTAGCTTCTTGTAATTGATAAGATTAGCTGTGGGTGGGGCTCTACGAAATAAATTCCATGCTTTATTTTTTCACTTCTTTGCTTTTGTGCAGTTTTCATTCCACCAATAGTTAAAATGCCGTCGGCACTGGGGATTCGACAATGGAATTGAACATTTAGCTGCATATAATCTGTGGCTTCATCTAACGACCGATTTCGTATATATTTCTCATCCAGGGTAACAACTGACTGAAATCTGACCCAGTTGGTTTGAGAGAATTTCCATTTCCTGCAGGATTGGACTAATGGTGGTTGGGCAGTAAGCAGATCACAAATAATCGGAAAATGGTCGCTGCCCATGGGATCGTCCATAACAGACCATTCTATGATTGGAAACAGAATCGGGGCGCATATTGATAGATCGATTGCAGAAGCTTGTCCAGTTGGTAATTGTATGTGAGTGGGTGCACCAGTATTAAGAACAGTAAGGTTTTGCTTATCCAGAAAGGTTTCAATTAGTCGGCCATGTCTATCTAGTTTAGTCGATCCCCATAAGGGATGGTGGCCATTGAAATTCCCAAAGAGACTGACAGGGGAAGGTAACTGCATTAGCAGGTTTTCAAAATCTTGGTAAGAGAAGGTATAACTTGGTGGGAAATAGACTGATAAGTTAAGATAGTTAAGACTGAGATAGTCTTAACGAATTCTGGATTATCAAATGTATGGCAACAACTTGAATTTCAGTTTGCAAAAACAATTTGCTTGGTTGGGATCTTTAAGCTGACCAATTATAGCCAAGATGGCCACACCCCAACGGGCGGCATTTGAAGTACAATATTACGATCTTGTACAATATTGTGAATAGATGGCATAGTTCTTTATGCTGGTAGAAATTTGAGAAGTCAGATAGGTTTCCTGTAGACAGATATCAACTGGAGAGTAGCGGTTAATTAAGACTTGAATATTATCAAGGTTGCTACGTAAACTTCTACAATTCCATTTCAGAATATAAGGCATTACTAGTTTTTAATATAAGCTGTATCTGACTGCTTTTTTTTTTTAATGTGACTGGCTTGTGGCGTTCAGTCTTTAGTTTGTCTGTTTTTGAGAAGAATGGCCGACGGTGTCTATATCTTTAGCATTAGCTTTAGTACAGGCATACGATGCAAGAAAGCAAGCATATGCAGAATCAGCCAAAAAAACCTCCCATTTCATCCCCTTCGTTCGTTCCAAATGCCTGTCCAGCTCAGCCTTAATTTTATTTAGGCTATTAGCTTCGACAACAAAAGATGGAAGCCTGTTCCATCAATCAATTACCCGCTGGCTAGCTAAACGCAAATTTCCGCACATCTATTCTACAACTATCTTTTTGAAATTTGAAACTGTGCCCCCTCAGGTTCTTAGTCTGGACAAGGGGAAAAATCTCATCAGCATTCAGCTTGCTCAACCCATTCAAGGCCTTATACACCTCAATCAGATCACCTTGCAAGTGCCTACTCTTCAGGCGCTGCAATTTGCAGAACTGAAGCCTTTCTTCGTAAGAGCACCACTTTGTTCCCTTCACAAATCTCGTTGCCCTTCTTTGTATTCGTAATAGCAACTCTACATTTTTCCTAAAATGAGGCTTCCAGTCCTGTACATAGTACTCTATGTGTGACCTGAACATTGCCTTGTACAATGGAATAATCACCTCCCTGTCCCTGCTAGCAAAATTCCTATATATCATTGACAAGACTCCATGACCTACCACGGCAACCCGTCTGCACTGTTAAGCGAACTTCATATTTGACTGCACAATTACTCCCAGGACTTTTTCACTTTCCTGAGTGTAGTACCACACAGTCGGTAAGTTTCTCTTCAGTCATACCCATATGCAGTACTTTGCATTGTAAATGTTAAACTTCAGTTGCCACTTCTCAGCCCATTTTCTCAAAACTACAGTCTTTACCGTCGTTAACAACTCTGCCAACCTTTGTATCATCTGCAAACTTGGACATTAAACCTGATATACCTTCATAAATATCATTAATAAATATACAAAACAACAATGGGCCCAACACCGAATCTTGGGGAACTCCACTAATAACATTGGTCCACGAAAAGCTGTGTCCATTGATTACCACTCTCTGTTGTCTTCCACTCAACCATCCCTTTATCCTTTGTAGCAACCTACCCTTAATGCTATACCTCTCCAGTTTGTACAGCAATCTTTCATGTGCAACAGTATCAAAAGCTTTCCTGAGATCGAAGTATATGATATCAAAATTATTTTTGACATTCAGTTCCTTTGTGACCACATTATAGTATCCAATCAAACTGGTCAGACAAGACCTCCCTTTAACAAACCTATGCTGTGCCTGAACTATAATTGCAGTCTTGTCTAGATGATCCTGCAATGCTTCTTTAACCAGTGATTCCATTATTTTATCCGGAACACAAGTTAAACTAACACGTCTGTAGTTACTTGTCATCTTTTGAACCCCCTTTGTGAATTGGTGATACATTTGCACACCGCCAGCCCATTTGGACTTCCCCTGAGTCCAAGGAAGCGCTCATAATTTTGGAAAATGGTTTGCTTACTTCCTTTGCTGCCTCCTTTAATATAATTGGATAGATCCCGTCCACCCAAGGTGCCTTCCTTACGTTTAACTTCAACAATTTCTCCTCAACTTTGCTCTCAGTTATTACAAAATCACTTAGCTCCCACTTAGAGTTTGGTAACCTTCTGGCATTCCCCTCACTCAATAACTCATGTGTGAATGTAGATGCAAAATACAAATTCAGTTTATCAGCTACCTGAGCATGATCATCAATAGTCAACCCATCTATGTTAAGTAGTCCAATCTGATTCATCCCTTTCATTCTAGAGTTTACATAAATAAATAACTCTTTGCTGTTTTTCTTTGCATCTTCTTTCACATATATTTCTAAGATTGGTTCTTCTTGTTTGGACGAGTCAATTGTATCCATAGATGTTTCTCGTGTATTCTTTTTTAAATTTGAGCTTGGATTATTCGATGTAAAAGCAATTACTGAGGAAGGAGAAGGAGATGTAGCTGGTACTCTAAGGGCAGTGTATTGCTTGCCTGGTTCAACTGCTTCGGGATATTGGACTGTTGTTGAGAGAGAACAGTCCGAGCCCAGTCGGAAATTGCGGTGTTTGAAGGAATTGTAACATCAGTTTGTACGGCCACTGATTGATATTTTTGCGCAATACTGACGTATGTACGTTTAGTCATACTGGGAGCAATAAATTTCCTTGCTTCTTGAAAACTTACTTTATTTTCTATCTCAGATTTCACAAATTTCTTTTCAGTTTTCCATCTGTCACATGTCCTTGAATAATCAGGATGATTGCCTTTACAGTTGGGGCAGGTCATTTCCTTTGGAGAGCAATCAATTTGAGTGTGATCACAATTGGGACAAACTGGGTTTCGTCTGCAATGCCGTTTGAGTGGCCATTCTTTTGGCACATATAACATCTGAATGGATGAGGAATGCAGGATCTAATGTGGCAAAGTAGATATCCTGCTTTTATCGATGATGGTAGATTTGGCATGTTAAAGGTTGGAATAATATTCCTTGAGTGTATTGTCCCTTTTAACCATAATTTCTTTCACAGTAATGATATTTTGATCTTGAAGCTCTTGAGTTATCTCCTCCTCCTCCTCCGTGACATTCAATAGATCCCAGCTGGATATAACACTCTTAGATGTATTTAGGGTTGCATGGGGAGAAACGTTTACTGGAATTCCAGCAAACTTTGTTAGTTTTAGCAGTTTCTCGGAACGTCTGCGGTTTATTGTTTCCACTAGCAAGTCCCCTGATTGCAGTCTCTTGACTGCCTTAGAAGATCCTGCCAGACTTTCCAGGTGTTTCTGGACAAGAAACGGAGACAGCTTACTGCGAGGCTGGTCTGCAAGAGAGTGCATAATCAGAAATGTAGGAAAGTCTTTCGCTAAGGAATTGGTTTTAAACCTCTAGGGTTGCGACGTGCCGTGTTCAATATCTAACTCTGGTCGAAAGCTTGCCGGCTCTAGAAGCGGAAATACATTTTATTCCATATTTGCTCCTTTTGGCCCTTGGCAGATTACTATACTACCAAGCTTTCCGGCCACGCCACGGGGAGGCAGGAGCAGCGTCTAGTGTGACCAAGCGTAAAGTAGCAAAGTGTTAGTAATAGAAATACGAAAAATAAAGAAAGGTGGCTTTTCTTTCTTGCTCTGTACAGATACTTTTGTAACAGGAGCTGTTATTAAATAAATAAATTTCTTAAGGAACTTAAAAGAACTACAAAACGCTTTTAGACAGTATAAGCACAGAGAAAACGCTCGATCAATCGCTTGGCACCCGGGGCCTTAAGGGGGAAGTTTTGTCTGACCAAGTTGATTGGATACTAACGATGTGATCACAAAGGAATTGGATGCAAAAAATAATTTTGATAACAAATACTTGGATTTCAGGAAAGCTTTTGATACTGTTGCGCATGGAAAACTGCTGTACAATTTTGGCAAGTTTCTGCTATGGATAAAGGGATGGTTGTGTGGGAGAAGACTGAATGGTAATCAATGGACACTGCCCTTCGTAGGGTAATGTTATTAATAGAGTTTCCTAGGATTCAGTGTTTTTCCAACTGTTTGCTATTTATCCATGATATTGATGAAGGCATATCAGGTTTAATGTCCAAGTTTACAAGTAATGCAATGGTTCGCACGGTTGTTAATGACTGTACGCTACTGGAACAGGACCTAGTAAAGCTTGGCAGATGGGCTGAGTCGTGGCAACTGAAGTTTAATATTGACAAATGCAAAGTACTGCATATGGGTAACTGTAACCTACCAACTGTGCGGTACTATACTCAGGTTAGTGGAGAATGAAAAAGACCCTAGAGGTAATTGTGCAGTCAGATATGAAGTTTTCTGAGCAGTATAGACAGGATGCCAGAGCAGCTTATGAGGTCTTGTCAATGGCATACAGGAATTTTGCTTGTAGGGAAAAAGAGTAGTTGGTTCGTTCGTTCGTCGGTTGTTGGGTTTGATGAGCATCGGCGACTAAGGCCATGTTACTCGTGTATACTGTCTGTAAATTGCGGTGTTCTGAGGCCGTGTTTCTGTTTGCTGGACGAAAAACCAGAGTTTCCGGGAGAAAAAACCATGCTACCTGCGCCTGATTAACTCAGGCACGTTGGGAAAATGGCCCATAGAAATTCCTCTCGTCATAGACGGGATTCGAACTCAGGTCTTTTCCACCTGGTGTGGAGAAGATAACGATGCTAGCAACTGTGCTAGCCACGAGGGCAGATCTAAGGAGGTGATTATCCCCTTGTATAAGGCAATGGTCAGGCTACATCCTTCCTAAAATGAGTCAGGAAAGCTCATTTTAGGAAGGATGTGGAGCTGCTGGAACGAGTACAGAGAAGGACAACGGAATTGGTAAGGGGAACAAAGAGTTGCTTTTACCAAGAACGGCTTAAATTCTGCTAATTGCAGCGTCTGGAGACTGGACACCTGCGAGGTGATCTGACTGAGGTGTATAAGGCCTTTAAAGGTTTTAGCAAGCTCAATGATGATGGGATTCTTTCTCTTGCTCAGATTACAAACGTGAGGGGACATAAATTCAAACTGAGGAAAGACAGTTGTAGAATAAATTTCCTGTAATTTTCCTTTAGCCAGCAGGTGTTTGATTGCTGGAACAACCTTCCATCGGTCGTTGTGGAAGTTGATAGCTTAAATAAAGTCAAGGAAGAACTGGACAAATTTTTGGAGTGAATGAATAGTTGGATGAAATGGGAAGGGTTTTTTTTTTTTTTTTTGGCTGATGCTGTATAAGCTTGCTTTCTTGGATCATGTGCCCTTACAAATGCTAATAAAGTACGAACTGTGTGGTAGTACACTCAGGATAGTGAATAATGAAAAAGACTTGGGTGTAATTGTGAGTTAGATATAAGGTTCTCTGAGCACTGCAACAGGCACTGCTCACAGAGATTATACATTAACTAATCCAGATTGGTCCTAGACAATTACCAATTGGTTCGGTCCAGGGGATTATGTACCGGCTGATCTGTAAACGCCATTTTAAAGCTATACCTTCGAAATATACGAAATATTGAATAGATTTACTTTAACATTTTATCAGTGTGCGCTTTAAAACACACAACGTGTACTTTCTTCAAGTGTGGGTAATTCATTCGGCTATTTCAGATTTTGAAGAGTGATCCGTATTGGGCCTTAAAGAAAGTCCATTTCAAAAACCAATATTCTATATTAACTCTAACTTTTTAAAGGTTGATTTAAAAACACGAATCCAAACAGGTGTTGCAAATTATATAGCAGTATGAATCACTTGTGTTGTAGGGGTTTTAGGCATATCAGCGGTTCATATTGCGTCGTATATTGTATGACTGTAAATTGATCACTTTTGCAAAATTAACAATAATTACAGATATTTTATGTGTAGCATGTCTTGTTTCATAACCAATAAGCTTGGTGGAATTATTCTATAAAATCATTATGAATTCTGAGCTAAAGTAAGAATCGTAATCAATTCTGAGATCTTTATGAGTTGATTTGTAATACTGTATTTTACCAGTTGTGCGGAGTAGAAGACCTTGATATCTTGCCGTGTCGTATAATGGCCGTGTAAATTATGACCTGGAGCTTATTTAGTCTGAAGAATTCTCAAGATCCTTCGCTGGAGGTTCAGATGACACCTTACTGATGTCTATCATATACTCGGCAGGCTGGTAGAATATGGTTGGGAGAAAAATCCTGTCCTGCAGCAATATAATATAGCGTGGCGGATAAAAAACTGCATCACCTTAAAAAAACTAACATTTGTAGTGAAACGTATAAGATATTGTTTGATTACAATCATTTTGTTTGTCGCAAAGCAAAGGTATTACGTCAGATAACGCTTCTAATGCATCAAAAAGTGATTGCAAGGTATTGCATCAGCCGTTTCTATAAATAAGGCATTGGAAGGGTATACACGCTCATCAGTATTCTGTTTTGCGGAGATGTAACCATGGCTCCATATGTTCAGTTGACACCAAGAAAAAAAAAAAGTGAACTAGTGCAGCTGTTGCTCTGTCCCAGGAAGGGCTTTCTACACGTGCTATCGCTGATAGTATGTGTAGAATAGGCTTCTACCTAAAATAGGCAGTCAACAGGATTTGGAATAATTTCCCATATCATTAGTCACTCCTCTGGAAAAAAAGAACCTTTTGGCTGTTTGGTGCTGAAATTAAAACTGGTGATGTAAAGAGAAGACCTGAATGATCAGGTCGTAAAAGAATGACTACTTTTCCCAAAGTAGTCATTCTTTCCAAGATCGACATTTGAAACGGCTATGCCTTCGTAATCACCATGCTCGTGCTCCTAATCTAAAACTGGATTTTGAGATGGCCTCTGGTGTTGAAACAAGTGCATGTCCAAAGACGGCTTTCGGAATGTGGTCTACATGCCTATCGACCCAAGAAGCCTTTGTTGACCCAACAAATGAGGAATAAGCGACCTGCTTTGGTTAAAACGCATGTTTCATGTACAAAAGAGCAATGGGACACCGTCATCTTTTCTGACAAATCGAAATTCAACCTGCATGGACATGTGTTTTTGTAAAGGGCAGCTCCTAGAACGTCTGTTCAAGTCCGCCTCGTATCTCTGTGAAGAACAGTATCACTACAAATGGGCGAGATGTGTGTGTGACGTAGGTTTGCGTGTATTATGTGTATGTTCTGTTGTTGTGTCTGGTCGCTTGGCTACCCAGAAGCATCAGTCACCTGGACAGATGATTTTGGGTACTCGTCCACACCACGGGAAGGTGGGCCAGTCCCAGTAAAACAGCGATAACGTGTTTTACTGGGACTGGCACCTTGGAAACAGGACTCAGCACCTTGCCACACAGCAAAATTGATGTTTTTATGCTATTTAGATTTAATGATGAGTTTGTCTTCTTGTCTCACAAGGCTTAAAACATACTTACACCAATGTTTTCCCTCGTTTTTTTCTCCCTTAAGGTGCAGTCATACCTCAGAAATGCTTGCATTACAGTGTTGGACTGGCCTGGCAACAGTTCAGATTTGAATCCTATTGAAAATTGCTGGTGCGTAATGTCGTCTAAAACTGCACAGAAGAAGTCAACAAGTAAGATTCAGGAGAGCAATGTAAAGATGTGGTACCACGAAATTGGGCAACCGTATATAGAGAAGTTAATTAACTCTATGCCAGATCGTCGCAAGGCTGTAATTGCAGCTCAAGGAAGAAAAACAAAATATTGAGGACTTATTTTGCTGATTTACAGTATATAATACTATTACGTTAACTGGTCATTCAGTTTGTACACGTAAATGCAATAAAATGTATGTTTGGTTGTCATGATTTCTCATATTTCCATTAATTACGCATTTTAACCTTTGGGAAGCTATTTATGGCAATTAGATATATCAGGTGGAGTCTTTTTATTGGATTTCATTCACATCCCATCTAACAAATGCATTTCGAACATTTCTGCAACCCACAATGCAGCGCAAAACACTTTATTTGCAAAAGTCTCAAGTGATGCAGTTTTTTTTTGTCCACCACTGTATATTATCTGATAGTGATACTATTCAAGGGAATAATGGAGAGCCGTATTAATTATTTTATATTTATACTATTTGTATAATCGAAACAATGGATTCGATTATGAAATATAACATAAACGAAACTTGAGAAGAAAGACAGTGGAGGGATTCGATCTGATGTTATCAAAACTGAAGTATTGCTATCACTCGGACAACGTAAAAAAAAAAAGATGGCTAACAATTAAAAACAAACATTGAAAATATATTCAAAATTTTAATATTATAAAACAAAATCTGAAAAATATTATAGTTTTCACATTTACATATTTTATATTTTGCATTTATAATTATTTGCATCCATGTTCCTTTTTTGCATTTATTTTTCCCTTTGTTGACAACAAGTCGACGAATTGCCATTTACGGAATCGTGACTGGGCGGAAGTTCCGCTTGGTATGGTTCACAAATCGATAAACTTTCTCGAGCAGTCCTGGCAAACAACCAGCTTCCAGCTGGATTGAGAGAGAGAGAGAGAGAGAGAGAGAGAGAGAGAGAGAGAGAGAGAGAGAGAGAGAGAGAGAGCCTGCAAACGGTGCCGCTCTCACACACAGATATATTCAGGCTGTCCTCCTCTCCACTTTGAAAATGCAAGCGCCCACAACAACATCAGTGTACTGGGACTAAAAACGTGGTTAAGAGCATGACAGCAGTCGATACAGGAATTTGTTTCAAACCTATGATAGTTGGGTATTTCCCCAAATTTCATACGTATTTTGATTTTGCACTTCGGCAATTAAAAATAACTCAATACATTTATCTAAAAAATTAAGATAACTATATTTATAAAGGAAATTTAGTAATTTTTTTTTTTTTTTTTTTTTTTACATGGCTGTTTTTCGATTCAGATATTACATATACTGTAATAACAACAACCAGAAATGTAATTTCCTTTATTCCTATATATATATATATAGGAATGAAGGAAATATTCCTATATATGGACTTAACAATAAGTTCATATCATAAGATCAAACCAAAGGTACCCAGATATTTGCATACATGACAAATTTCAAGTTACCAAAAGCGTTAATACATCCAGATCTTATAGGAAACACAAATCCAATAGTACCAACATTACTACACATAAATACAAGCTATGCGACTTTAAACAGACTACATCTGAATGGGACAACTGTCAGTTCAGCGTACAGAAGATTCACGATCTGCTATTTTGTACTAAACATAGCAATCCTAAAGGCTCTTTACAGATTCACTCACTTTCAATTTCACATCTAAATATTTACTTGACCTTATTACAGATATCTGTAATTTTAAATTAAAATCCAACATCAAGCTGACCAGCCAAAATAATAATACTACCATCATTTTTAAATATAATACTTGTCTGGACAATTTCAACATTAATGACTGCATTAATAAATCTACTGACCTACTTCCAGATGGCTGCCAAAAACCGGAACATTATTTCCAGATTCATATACGCTAAACCTTTTGGGCTCAGGGTTTGTAATTACAAGCACATAGCAACTAACTTGGATAAATTTAATCTTGAACCCGTTTCCAATGGATGTATTTGCCATCAGGCCAATTTCCAACCGTTTATTGATACACACTTTGGCCATATCATAACAGGCAATTTAGATATTATACCTAACAAGGAACTCAGAAGTATCATGTCTTATGACTTAAAATATAGGCCATACTTTAAAATCAGCTTTAAACCTTTCAAAAAACAGTTATACCACGATTTGCTTAACTTCTGTTTTAAGCTCTCTTACCATCATAACATCCCCATTGAAGCCTTCTAACTATGGATTAATTCAGTACTAAATATGTTGCTACAACGTTGCAAGTCACCATTGCCACATGTACAACCATCCGCAGGATTAAAATTCCATTTTTCCACATTAAAACTACAATTGGAGGACCTGCATAAACATTTTATCATCACCTCTGTTGATATAGCCTCCTGCAATTATGCCATAATCTGTAAAGCCTTTTCTTTCCAAACATTAAAGGCAGAACTAAATTCCAGTGCCACCTACAAGTCCATCACTAACAACAGCAATATCATTACAAAGAAGTAAATTGCTTTCAGCAAGAAACTTAAAATCGGCTTTAATAACTACAAATTTCCTTATATTTATTTAATACCCAAGTTCCACAAAAACCCCACAGACTTTAGGTTTATTACTTCCTGCAAATAAGCTACGCCCATAAACCTGGAAAAACTTTGGAAAGGTTACTTACACCTATCATGGACATCCTTCCTGATAGTAGAATAATTAATAACAATACAGTATACCAGTTATTAATGCTCTGAATACTGACAACATCTCTCATGTGCAAACTTGAGGCTTCAATAGTCTATTCACCAGTACAGAACTAACCAACTTAAAATCGGTCTTGAATGAAATTTACAATAGCTACAAACATATTATTGGTTGTAATTCAGTTTATTGGAACAATCTCATTAATCTCTGCGTCTCCAATAACTACATTTTTGATGGCAAATCTGTATACTCTACTTGCAAACCAAAGGTACCCCGATGGGTAGCCCAACTAGCTGTGTCTTAGCTAACCTATATTTATACTGATCTGAGACCTCTCTTTCCCCAGACATAAAACTTTACAGATATATTGATGACTACCCTACGTTTATACAGGACTTTTCTGATATTCACCCTTCAGAACTTACCCTGGAGAAAACAAAATGATAATGACTTTTCAGCAAATTACTTAGACCTGGATATCCATATTAACAGCCGTCATATCACAATCAACATATATAATAAAAGAGATGCTTTTAGCTTTAATGTAGTCAGTTTTACCCATTGGTACTCTAATATTTCTAAAAAAGTACATGCTAACATAATACTCTCCCAATGCATCAGAATTGCAACCATATGCAATAGCAAGAATCTCTTTTCAGACAACGTCAAACTACTCCATAATAAATTGCTATGCAATAATTTCCCAAAAGCTTCCCTCTACCATCATTTCAAAAAAGCAATAAATATTGTAAAATTCAAAAAACTTATAAACTACAACTTTGATATAAACAACATATTTGCTGTTTGGTTACATATTACTTTCAGGCCCGTACATAATGTATAGTTATATACCCCGTAGCCTCTGTCGTGTCTCACGGTGTAGAAAGCTTGTGCCCACGGATTGGCTAAGTTTGGGGTTATGGTGTTTTGTTACGTTTTGTCGCCGTCATTAATTGTATTTCAATTTTTTATTCTTTTTACATTTCCTCAATAACAATACCAACTTAAAAAAACTTAATATGAAACTCCAAATAAGATTATGGCTTAATTTAGTACTGTCCACAGGTACAATGATATCGATTTGCATGTGGGGTGCACGCAAAATGGTATCAATAAAAAAGTTGCGTAGGAAATGCAACACCTGCGAATTTACAAAATTTGAAGACATTCACACAGAATTTTATTTATTATCGTGCACGGAAATCTTATAGGATATGGAACATTAGTGCACAACAGCAACTATAGCAATAACACTCTTGCAGGAGAACAGAATATTCATGAAAAGAAAAAAAAAAAAAAACAGAAGTACAGATTCGCCGAATCTCTGCCCACAAAAGAAATTTATTGTAATAAAGTACGGCATATATTGCACAGAGAATGGCTACAACGTGTGACGGGAAGTAGTTGAAAGGACTAGAACCGGAAGACAGCGACAGCCATTAGACCAGAATTTCTGCTGGTAACTTTTGCACAGAGCTGTAGACAATCCAGATTTTATAAACTGCGTGCTGTACATGAGCGCAGCCCAATTCACTATAACATAAATTACTTGATTACAGGGCTGTAGTGGAGGGTATACGCAGTATACCATCCAGATTTTTTATTTTTAAGGTGAATAACTATACCTTCTGGTTTTTGAAAGGCTTGAAAAAATAAATATCACTTAAATATTTAACGTTATAACATTTATAGAGTATACCTTTATGAAGTTTATGAGTCGTAAAATTAGTCTGCTAATTTTACGACTACAGCACTGCTTGGTTAATCTCGATTAGTCTTATCTGAACGATGGAAGACCCTCAGAGGATCTTCTAATGCTCACACAAGATAAGCAACTTTCCAGTATGAGATCAGTGTCAAAGATTGTGCAGGTATTTTGGGGGACAAACGACTGCATCCACACACATTCTACCAAAACCTTTAAATTATGTAACCTTTTTCAAGAAACCATTTCTCGTTAATTGATTATTAGTGTTAATTTTCCAATATCTTGCTGGGCGCCTTCTAGCCAGGTGGGAAGAAGCAGCAGTGCGTAGCACACGCTTCTTGATGTAGACCGGGGTTCGAGCCCGTCACCACCAAATACGTAGGATGCGGAAAGGTCAGGGAATGACCACCGCATATTCCCGGAGCAATATGGCTATAATTGCTAATGCTCCTAAAAACCAAATAACAAAATATCTTGCTGATAAAAAATTCCGCTTAAATCTGAGGAAGAGGGTAAGGCAGAAATAAGAATGGGCTGGATCCGTCTAGCTGTCAACTAAGAAAATAACCATAATATTACACAATATCCGGCTAAAAAGTCTACTGATACAATGCAGTAGTAATTTGCATCCGGTCGTGCGAGTCAAAGTGATAAAGTAGCAGTTATGGGACGTAGGTAAAGATATCACGGAATTTCAAAGAGCCATGGTCGTGGTAGCTCGTGTGCTTCGACATCGGAAATGACACCTCTTGTGGGTTTCTCGCAGCCCACTGTAGTTAGGGTGTGGTATCAAAGAATGGTATCGAACGGGTAAAAATCACCTCCCACCAACAGGACTGTAGAGGATTATGCAAGATGGATGTTCGTTGTCAGCGAAGGGAGTAGCGTGTTGTACGAACTCAAAGGCAGGTCAGTGTGCGACAGCTGACATCGCAATACAATGAGCATCCCAAATGAAGATACGCCGCACACTCAGGCGTATGTGGACATGTGTATATGTAAAGAGCGGCACCTGAAACGTCTGTTCAACCCACCTCGTGTCGTTATAAAGAACAGAATCACTGTAAAACGGCCACAAATGTGATTGGTGTGGGTTTGTGTGAGAAGCGTGCATGTTCTGTTGTGTTCTGGCCACTTGACAACCCAGAAGCATCGGTCACCTGGAGAGATGACACTGAGACGTATGGAGTTCCACAGTAGACGACCCAGGAGACACCCTCTCCTCACCACTAATCCTTGTCGACGGAAAATGTTAACAACATGCTGGTCGGACACTGGAGGGCTAGAAACAAGTGTGCTGGTCGGATGAGTCCAAATACCTGGTGCAACACGCCTATGGACACCTTGGTGTGTGGCGCAAGCAACAAGAGTCCATGGACCCATCGTGAATGGTGCCCACTATACAGGTTGGTGGCGGTGGTCGCTTAATATGGGGTACCCTGCCATGTTGCATTTTTTCCGCACAGAAACGGAATCTACCAAGACGATAAAGCACAATATCAACGGGCCCGCACTTTGCACGAGTGTTTCGCAGAACACAGTGAAGACATCACCCATCTTGATTGGCCTCCAAATTCGCCCGACCTCAATTAAACTGAACAGATATGGGATGTTGCGGAATGGAAGTGAGGTGTAGACACTCAACTGTCATCTATTCTGACACTGTGGAAAGCCTTGCAAGCAGAATAGTTGCAGATCCCTACGGGGGTCTTAATAAGATACTAATGTGTAGACTTTTAAAATGGTTTTTATACGTACACAGCTATTGACTTTTCTTTGTAACTATGCATTCCTTTTTTTTTTAATGCTATCTACACACATTTATTTCGCTGTAACTAAAATTAACGTAATAGTAGGGTTTCAAGGAAAAACATTGGATCCCCTCCCGTACCACCGAAAATTATTAATTCAGGTCAGCGAGTTAAGTGGACATTCAATGTAATTAAGAAGGGGTGCTATATTAATGCTGTTTTTATTAATATAACCTGCATTAATATTCGTTAGGCGAATGCGTTACCATTAAAAATTTAAGGCACTGCTGTGACCAGTTTCGGAACTAATTCCATCGTCAAATTGCAGGTAGACTGCATTCGCGACCTTCTGTCCAGCAATGAACGGATGTATGAAATCTAAATGAGCAGCAAAGTGGTAAATTGAAAAAACTTTCCGTTTGAAACGTAATCTCACATTACGTGTATATTAAACCCCTATATATTAGGTAAGATGGGTGAGGTCAAATATTTAGATTAATGGAATATATTAAGATCTAATCGGAATTTTTCTTCCGACCTACTTCTTGGCTGCTCACTTTGCTTCGATACATCCGTTCACCGCTCGACCCAAGGTTGCTAATATAGGAGACTGCCTGCTGTCTTCAGGAAAGCTTTTGATACTGTGGCAGATGGAAAACGACTGCACAAATTGGAGCATTATGGCATTAAGAGCAAGTTGCTACAATGGAAAAAAGGATGGTTGAGTGGGAGAAGACAGAGTGGTAATCAATGGATACTGCTCTATGTGGACTAATGTTATTAGTGATGTCCCCCATGGTTCGGTGTTGGGCCCATTGTTGTTTTGTATATTTATGAATGATATTGATGAAGGTATATCAGGCTTAATATCCAAGTTTCCAGATGATACAAAGGTTGGCAGGGTTGTTAATGACAGTATGCTGCTGTTGCTGCAACAGGATCTGGAAAAGTTGGGTAGAGGGGCTGAGAAGTGGCAAGTTTACACTGACAAATGTAAAGTACTGCAATATGGGTAGCAGTAAGCCAGGAGAAATGTACCAACTGGGTGGTGTTACACTCGAGTAGTGGAGAATGAAAGAGACCTGGGGTAATTGTGCAGTCAGATATGAAGTTTTCTGAGCAGTGCAGACAGGCTGCCAGAGTAGGTCATGGGGTCCTGTCAATGATATACAGGAATTTTGCGAGTAGGGATAAGGAGGTGATTATCGCCTTGTATAAGGCAATGGCGGGCCACACCTTGAGTACCGCGTAGAGGTCTGGAAGCCTCATTTTAGGAAGGATGTAGATTTGCTAGAAAGAGTACAGAGGACAACAAGACTGGTGAAGGGAACAAAGGGATGCTCTCAAGGAGAAAGGCTTAAGTTCTGCAAATTGCAGCTTCTGGAGCTGCAATTTGCAGAACTTAAGCTGCAATCAGATCACCGACGAGGTGATCTGATTGAGGGGTATATTGAGGGGTAACGGATTGAACAGGCTCAATGCTCATGAGATTTTTTTTTACTTGCTCAGATTATGAACCTGAGGGGGCATAGATTCAAACTGAGGAAAGACATTTGTAGAATAGATGTGCGGAAGTTTGCCTTTAGCTAGCGGGTAGTTGATTGCTGGAACAAACTTCCATCTGTTGCTGTGGAAGTTGATAACTTAAATAAATTCAAGGCAGAACTAGACAAACATTTGGAACGGATGGATCAGTGAAATGGGAAGGATTTTTTTTTTTTTTTTGGCTGATGCTGTATAAGCTTACTTTCTTGCATCATGTGCCTCTACTAATGCTAACAGAATCGAATAGTTCCGAAACGGGTCAGCAGTGTTTTCAGTTTTTAAAATCATCCACTGGATGATGTAATGTTATTTTCGATTAGAAAGGATATTAGTTACTTTAGGTTGAGTACGTGGACAAATGTAGTTGTTTGTCCACACCCCAGGCACTGTCACCATCACTGAAGGGGCAACGCGTCCTAAGGCTGCCAACTGTAAAACTTACCACAGAATAGAGTTATTTTATAGAACTATTTCACCGGGATTTAATTTTGAATACTGATAAACCATTGTAAATGGATCATCATTAGTGTTGATATCCATTAGAATTTTATCTTTAAATTCTGAAGATGTGCTTTAAAAAAAAAAAATAAAATAAAAAAGAGAGTATATAGGCGCTTCTGTAGCCAGGTGGGAAGGAGCAGCAGTGCATAACACACGCTTCTTGATTAGACCGGGGTTCGAGCCCGTCACCACCGAATACGGAGGATGCGGAAAGGTCAAGGAATTACCACCGCATATTCCCGGAGCAACATGGCCTTAGTTGCTAATGCTCCTAAAACCAAATAACAACAACAGAGAGTATATGATGAAAGAGGGAAAAGAAATCGAGTTTCTAAGAGGGATAATTTTGAAGGATATAAAGATGCAATCGTACAAGGTATTCGTAAAAAAAAAAAAAACAAACACAGTATTATATGGAACATGGAGCCACGCAAATTCGTAAACATAAAGCTTACCCATGGTAACATAAACATAAAACTTACCCATGGTCCAGAGGACGCCCGTCTGGCATTGTATGTGGAAGAGGATGACCAGGAATTGCGGGTCCATGAGTCATCACTCCAGGTCCTGATGTATGGTGAGGCATTTGACCTGGCATGGAACCTGGTAAAGGTCCGTGGTGAGGGCCGCTTTGAGTGGGACCCGAGATGGAATGGGGTCCCGGTCCTGGGCCTGGATGGTGTAGAGAATGGTGAGGACCGGGAGCCGTAGGTGGACCAGGTGGAGCAGTTGCAAGGGGATGATGGGGGTGAGGGGGTCCCTTCCAGCCGGATTCGTCCAGGGCTGTGGTGGTGGTGCCTGGGTGGGGATGACACGTTGGCTGGAAGGCTGCCCTCCTACAGGCTATCCTTTAGCTTTGCCAGGTTGGACGCATATCTGAAAAACAAAAACGTTCCAGTATTATATTACAAGTTCACTGTTAGACTATGTTATCCTTTCCAATTTTATCGAAAATAGGCAATCTTTATTATTTTTCAACATTGCATACATAAGAGAAACAATACTCTACTTTTCATGGCCGCTGGGGTGCAGCATTTCAAACAAACTGAATTATGAACTAGCGTATAACTTGATGCTATTCATAAAATAGACAAAAGGAAAAAAACCGCGAAAGTGTATGAAGTCGATTTCGTCACGTGTATTTCCACCTACATAGGAACACAGCCAGTCCAATTCTGAAATTTTATTATCGACTCTTTTTTGTTTCTTTTAACTTGAACGGCATGTGAATGATGGAAAGTGCCAACGGAGAGGTCACAGATCCTGAAGGTTCAGGATTTGCTGTTTTCAGTTTCACTTAATTAGCTACAAGGAGAGAGTGGCTAGACAGTAGCACTCTGGTGTCTATTAATCAGTTAGCATTCACCAGCTAGGCTTACGCACTGATATTTTTTTTTTTTTTTTTTGTATACAGGATGTTTTGTAATATATGCGTCATACTAGATTATACAGGATCAATTCAGAACCCGAAAACAATTCATATAAACATGTGACCAAATCTAAACGGAGATTTGGTCACATATTCACACTTTTAGTCACACTTTAAATTACAACCATCACGGAGTTGCTGGTTGTAATTTAAAGAAATGGCTATGCAGTTTTCAATAGTAAAAAAATATAATAAATAAGGCACATTAATGGCCTTTTCTCAGCCATCCTATGTGCTCTGAGTGGTTCATCAGAAACTTGCCTGTTTATCTTGTCAGCCTACCACCATTCACTATATGACACTGCACAGTCTGTGATAACTACTAGTTCGACTTTCCTTAAATGTTCAAAAATGCATGTGAGCCAAACCTGGAAGTCACATTCCTCACATCATAGATCAAAACAACAGCCCAGCGTTCCTCTTTACAAAAGATAAACATAACGTTAGAATCCAAAGCATAGTGGAATCAAAAGATAAAATTGATATTCAACTTAAAGCAACTCTTTCCATCATATATGGAAAGAGTCAAGCGAGGTTCTGGATCGAATAATTATTCAGAAGCTCAGGTTCAATTTAATCAACAGACGGCGATAGCCCAATTTCCCAATTTGGGTTTGCATAAATGTCAAAAGACATAAAAAGTAGATCCTTACTCTAGCCAATCCAGAGATTAGTCTCGAGGGCTAGCTTTCTTCAGAAAACACTAACCAGAACGAACTAAGCTTACCAGACCCCATACCATACTGTATACCACTTCAAGATAATAGTTAACAGAAGCCATTAATTAACTCACTGCCACCCACCAGTACAGTAAGCGCTGGTGGGGTTCCACAAATTCTGGCGCCTCCGTAGCCAGGTGGGCAGGAGCAGCAATGCGAAGCACACGCTTCTTGATTTGACCGGGGTTCGAGCCCGTGACCACCAAATATGGAGGCTGCAGAAAAGTCAGGGAATGACCACCGCATATCCCCGGAGCAATATGGCCTTAGTTGCTAATGCTCCTAAAAACCAAACAAACAAACAAACAACCACAAATTCTGATCAAATTTCTAAGCCAGTATATGACTGACAACTCCTCTTTATCTTTAATAACGTCTTGAATATTTGTGTTTTTGTATGGGCGGCTCCTAGAACAGAAGTTCATCTTCGCCTCGTTGCTCTGTTCAGTTTTTACAGACTCTGTCAAGGTAAGGCCAGTGTGTGTCGTGTAATAAAAAAAATAATAATAATAAAATAAATAAATAAATAAAAATTCTCATCCCGCACAGAACGGAGGGTTCTGTGCCAGTATAGGAGAAAAGGAAGGAGAGGGAGAGAGAGAGAGGGGGGGGGGGAGAAAAAGTTTTTCATCCCGCACGGGAGAAAGTGATAGGACAGAAAAATTTTGTATGTGAGCTTGTGTGTGTTCTGCACTCTAGTGTTGTGTATTAACGTCTTGAAAAGAAAATTTTTTCGTAAGGAGTGGAAAACTACAGCTTCATCATAAGGTTCGAAATGCAGTTGACGTAAAACACTTTCAACCAAAATCTAATGCCTCGAGCACGCTAAAGTTATTAGAAATGTTCAAATTTACAGTTGGCTTCCGTTTTATGATCACACGGACTCAGCTGGTCGATATGCTGAAGCTTTTGCAATTACTAACGACCGCGCACAGCTTGTTCATTTACATACCAGAAAATCTGACAATCCTAAATCATACAGCCAAATAAACAAACCTTCCAAGTACACTATCGAGGTGAGTGGTCCTCTAGGCACCTCAGATCACAACTTGATGATGGTCTCTTCTCCAACGGAGCGTTTCTCTCGTGGCTCATCTGAGTAACCTCGTATTATTTGGCCCTACAAGAATGCAAAAATTGATCTGCGAGATTTCTATTCTTCTCTTCCTTCGTTGGATTAGTGTTTTAAATCTTCAGTTGTCAATGTTTGCTCAAATCGAGCAATTGAAATTATTCTTGTAGGGGTCGCGCAAGTAGCACAGTGCAATCGTCACCGTCTTCCGAACACCAGGTGGAAAAGGTCCAGGTTCGAATCCCACTCCGTGGCTGAGTTAGTCTGTCTCAGGGGTAGACGGCAAGGTTTTTCCCCCCCAGAAACTGGGGATTTTCGTCCAGCGAAGCTGGCAAATCGACCAGAGAACACACGCAATTTACAGACCCAATACACATGTGTAGTTGAATTAACATTATGGGTGATCATAATAAATAGTTTATTCTTGTATCCTTTATTCCACACTCCGCCTTAAAATCTCGTCCTTTATCTACCTAAACCTTGGTTTTCCAATAAATGCTCCAAGGCTGTTCAAGATAAGAATGTTGCATATCGCAATTGGCCTGCACACAAATTTTCGGATTCATTTTCTGCCTACAACATAACGTTTCCCAAGCTTCTGAACTCCATTCAAAAAAAGGGAAGTTACGTTAACAATGACCCATCTCTTACAAAGTATCTCCACTCTGTCTCATAGACGTTGTTTCTACTGCATGCCTTTTCTATAGATATTTCCATGGGCACTTTTCTTCTGAATTAGCTTCTATAATGCCGCCTTTCTCTTCAAAACTAGTCCGAACACCTGCCCAACCAATCAGCATCCTTTTACTGTCTAACTTCAAATTCATCCAACTTTTCTTCTTCCTTCAACTTCCGTCTTCTGGAACAAGATCCCCTCAAACGTATTTCCTGAAAATTAAAATCTACAGAAATTCAAGTCTAATGTCAGCAAATATCTTCTTTCATCTTTTCAACACAAGCACTGTGCTTGTGTTGAAAAGTTGACTATAGAGCCCTGTTGCATAGCACAATTGCTAAGATCGCCTCCCCCCCCCCACACACAGGGTGGAAAATACCCGAGTTCGAGTCCCGTCGATGACGGCAGGAATTTTGGTGTTTTTTTTTCCCCACAACGTAGCGGAATTCGTCAGTCTCAGGCGAGGGTAGCATAGGTTTTTCATCCGGAAACGCGGGTTTTTAGTCCAACAAACAGAAAATCGACATCAGCACACATGGAATTTACAGACAATATACAGGGAGCAATACGGCCTTAGTCGCCGATGCTCCTAAAACCCTACTACTACTAAGGACTATAGGTTCTAATACTTTTCGTGTTTGGGGTTTTCATAATAAATAAATAAACACTGCTGCCTGCCTCACTCGCCAACTTCTTGGAGCACAGATCTCTAAATACACTACGTGATCCCTCAACGCTCAACCATTAAAAACCTGCTCACCACCAACCAAAGTATACAGGGTGTCTCAAAAATATTGGTACAAACGTTAGGGGAGGTAGGTAACATCTAAAGGAATGTGAATCGCATAGGAACCCATAACCGGAAACGTCACCGTAAGTCGGTACACGGCGCTGTTCATCAGTTCGCGAGACGGAAAATTTCTGGTTTACTCATTCAAGCAGTAGTCGTCGGACGAAGAGCATGCACCGATATACGAACTGTGAGCTGGCAGACATGCACCTAGTGTACGGATTAGCAGAGGGACCACACGGTGTGCGCCCCCATGCGGCACAACATCGCTTCGCAATAAATGTGTGGGCAGGTATGGTCGGTGACTGCTTAGTCGGCCCATACCTGTTACCATCCAGCATGAACTTCGCTAAATATCGGATCTTTCTTGAATAAGTTCTACCAGGGTTACTTGACGATGTTCCAGCAAATGTGAGACGCAACATTTGGTTTCAACATGACGGGGCGCCTGCCCATTATGGAAGATGTGTTCGTGACCATTTTGAACAGGCGTTTTGGGCGTCGATGGATTGACCTTGGTGGACCCGTTGTCTGGCCCCCACGCTCACCTGATTTATCGAGCCTTGATTTCTTTCTGTGGGGCCCTCAAATCTATCGTGTATGAATCGCCTGTGGAGACGGAAATGGATCTCGTGGTGAGACTCGTCTGCGCTGCTGCTACTGTCAAAGAAACTCCAGGTGTGTTCGACCGTGTCCGCCAAACCATTCTGCGTCGGTGTGACGCATGCATCGCGTCTCATGGTGGAACCTTCGAGCATCTGTTGTAACATCATGAAATGCATCCATCTCGTACTCCATTGTTAATATTATGTCAAATAAATGTTTGCCACTAATTACTGTCTTGTGTCATTTCTGCTTCTTGTGCCTCTGCTACTACTTTCCCGTGACGTTTCCGGTTATGGGTTCCTATGCGATTCACATTACTTTAGATGTTATCTACATCCCCTAAACGTTTGTACCAATATTTTTGAGACACCCTGTATATCAACTTTCAAGAAAACAGACGAACTAACAATAACATACCTTCACTCCCGCCCTAAAAGTTTGGAATCAGCGTGTGGCAAATGTTTCGTTAATTTTTTTTTTTTTTTTTGAAATTAGCTATGACAGGTAAGGTTTAATATAAAAAAATTAATATCTTAAATCTTAAAAACTTTATAATACATTATAAAGTTTTTAAGATTCTTATTAAGTACTGAAATACTTACAGGAGAAAAAAAAATTGAAGTGTTTAATATTAACAACTACACAAATTTTTCATCAAAATATCCCCACGAGATTTTTACCACTGCCTTACACAGACGTGGCATTCTGGCGATTAATTTTTATAATAGTGTCTTCACTAACATTATTCCAAGCGATCTACAAGGTTTCCCATCAATTTTGTGAAGACGGTCAAGGCTTCAAGGTCTAGACTCTAGATAATTCCATAAAAGCTCTATTGGGTTTAAGTCAGGCAATAGGGGTGGCTACACCATAATTTTCAATCCCTTCCTATTGTTTAGTGGCTAGAAGGTCCTTGCACAAGTGCTTCAGGTCATTGTCTTGTTGTAATATAAATTTTTTTCCACAGAGTCGAAGTCCAGAGGATACTGCATTATGTTAAAAAAAAATTTATAGCATTCTTTTCTTAAAATTCCTTCAATTCTGACGATGTTATCCACTCCAGAAAAACAGACGCTACCACATATCGTGATGGAACTACCATCATGTTTGACTGTAGGCAATAAACAATGTGGCACATTTTTTCTTCAGTTGATCGTCAAAACCCTACGCTTGGATCCAAAAATTTCCAATTTGGATTCATTCGTGCACAGTACGTTTTTCCACTCAATTTTAAACAAAAAAAAAAAAAAAAAAAATGCTGATGGCTCTTAGCCCAAGCAACAGTTTCTTTCAATTTTGCAATTTTAATAAAGATTTTCGGACCGCTACGACGACCACGAAGTCATGCTTGTTTAAGACGCAGTTTTGCAGTGGACGTAGACAAGGGAGTTTCTCTGTTCTATTGAGCTCAGCTCGGATTTCACGTGCAATAAGTCGTCGACTGCATTTTGAAATCAGTGCTATGGTCTTATCTTCTGAACGACGGTTGCTCTATTTCATAAGACTCTTACTTCTCAATTTATATTATTGCACTTGGTGATGTACTTCTTCACCTTCCTGGAATATTCTCGAATATCCTAAAATTTTCTTAAATATTATTTAACTTTACTGATTTTATACATAACAGAAAATATTTTACTAAAAATTGGTGAAAAAAAAAACAAACTTGGCCTATTTTAAAAAAAAAAAAAAAAAACTTTGAAAATTAACAAAAATGAAACGAGATTCCAAACTTTTAGGCCGGAGTGTAGATATAGAAGTTATTTTATTCATTGAACTGCCAGAGCTCTACGACTGCGATTTAGATTAGACACTACATCAGCGGAAGCCTTCTGCACCTATCATCTCACTTTCAGAATCGGATAATCAGAATGCAAACTCCAGGTGGAATATGGGAGCGACAAGTAACTACAAGTGTCGCCTAGGGCGTAGTCTTATTGGGACTGCTGATTAATGCATTAATAGCACCACTAGTCGGCCAACATCTGGGATATATGGAAGATCTCAAAATTCGAACTCCCATCATTCAGAATGCAAGACTTGCACAGATCACCTGAATCCGTTAATGCAATTCTGAATAATCTCCTATCTTGCATAGTTAGGACTGAAAATCAATCCATTCAAATTTGCCTTGATGATCACTAAACCCTATTTATGATTCTGGTGTCATTTAACAACCCACATATTCCTAGTTACATCTCATACAACCACAAACTACGATTCCATCAACAGAATCATCACACGCTGCTGCAAGATCTGTAACATATTAATGATCACAGAATAATAAAGAAGTGTATCGGACATTGTTATTTACCACTATTATATTGGGCTGAAATATGGTCCTTGGCAGCCCCCACAACAATAAAGCCACTGCTGGCAAATAAGTACTGGTTATCCGTAGCCGAGTGGTCGGGAGCGCAGTAACACACGCTCTTTGAGTAGACCGGGGTTCAAGCCCCTCACTGCTGAATATGGTCGATCTGCCAACCCGCACTAGACCGGCGTGGCAGATTATAGTCCATTTCCCTCAGCATGAATTGTTGTGACCTTCCAAAACTGCTACAACTCCACCCAATGATCTGATCAGATTTTCCCAGCAAATATAATTTTGGAAAACTTTGATAAATCAATCTTTAAAAATCTTCCGTCTGATTCTACAGCCTCTGTGGACCATCTTGACTATAATCAATTGGCAAATTTTGTTAAAAAACTATTTTTACTGCTATCACAGAATCTACCAAATGGAAAGCTTTCCGTAGAAAATGTACCCCGTGGTGGACAATTGAACTAACAATTCACCGTCGCAAGGTTCATCACGCTAGGCGCCTTTATCAAAAAAAAAAAAGCAAAACGTAATAGATAGTCTTTACGTGTGGTCAATAGGTTACATTTAAATTATAAAAATGAGAAGAGGATATATACTAAAGAAATATATAATAGGAAGGACAAATCTTTACAGAATTTTGTACATACAATTGGAAATAAAGATCCGTGGGGTCTTACATATAAAATCAGTAGAAAAAAATTCATCTCAAATAATACTGAAACTCTGAACTGGACGCAAACTGCCAATCAAATACTTGAGAGATTTTTTCCCCATGATGACAGAACTCTTGATTCTGCTCCCATACTACAGTTAGGAAAGAAAATGAGCAATATGATTCTCCCATTTCTACTCCTTTATTTTCTGTGGAAGAGCTTAAAAATGCAGTTTCTTCTATGAGAAATAACAAATGCCCAGGAACTGATTTCCTGGAAAGCATTTTCATAAAAAGATTCTTTTCTATTAGGCTAAAACATCTTTTGAAGCTCTTCAAGTGTCTTGAAGCTGGTAATTTCCCTGTTATTTGAAGTCTGCTCTCATTAAACTAATCCCAAAACCAGGTAAATGACCAACTGATCCTAAACCATACAGGTCTATCGCTTTATTATCTCACTTAGGCAAGTTATTATAAAAAAAAACTCATGGCATACAGATGTAATCAACTTCTTTTTGAAAATAATCTATCTTCCTCTCTCAGTATGGATTTAAAGCCTGGCTGTAGTTCCGAAGATGCGCTTTTTGAATTTAAAAATTAATTTGTTTGAAATTAATCCTTTCAATGCTTCCCATTTTGAATTTGCTGTTGGTAACATGATCAGTTGGTCCCACCGTATAGAATTTAAATACTGTCTCAGACCACCGTAGAAGGGTTTTTACGAAAGCAAAAACCCTTCTTTTACCCCTGATGGTAGTTATCCCTTTCAGTAAATCCACATCAGCACGCTGTTATCACTGCCACCTAGTGGTTCCTTTATCTGCAGATTCTTAATGCATGAAGAATCACTACTGCTAATTAAATCAATTAATTAAATTACTTCCTCTGGTTGCCCCCCGAACATGCTGCTGCTGTAGAAAACAATCATCCAATAAATACACAAAAGCCTTGTTAGTGTGTGAGTGACTGATCCACAAGTTCCAGTCAATATCTGGGAAATTAAAATCCCATTATAAGACTCTCTGATTTACTGGCCCACTATTTCTCTCTCCTGTTTTTCATTATACTCATCAGGTCATGATGAGTATAACTCATCATGACGATGAAAAAGTCTATTTCGTTGTACTCATCAGAGTCATTAGGCCTATAACAAACTCCTACTCTCAATTTTGCTTTCCCAGTGTTTATGTCACACCAAACAGACTCAACATTGCATTGTCCACCCATGTCAACTGGCTGCACTTCATTAGATTTTATGTGTTTCTTAACTAAAAGCATAACCCCTCCCCTTCCTGTACACATTGTACTCCCCAAATTCCAATTCTGCATTCCTTATATCTGTGTGACACTACGTCTCTGATATCTGCCTTTGATGTTCTGACCAACGCCTCAAATTTATCAAATTTATTTACTAAACTCCTAGCATTGGTGTACATGGATTCCACATAGAGCGCCCTGGTCTTGCGACTTAAGTCTCCCCCACTTCATTCCCATGATCCCATCTTCCTTTCCCCAACTTTCCTCTGTTGGGCCCTATTACCTTAAATGCGTAGTTTTCCTTGGCCTTAACTGTTCCCCCCCCCCGGGGAGGGTAGGTTGCCTTTGCAGGGTTACCCCTTCTGTTCTCCATTCTTCCAAGTCCTGGTGGAAGCCTTCCTATCATTCACCTGTTATGCAAAACTAAAGCTGTTACTCCGCGCTCCCTTCCAACAAAAACTTGTCTTTTTTGGGGGAGGGAGGGGAATGGCTTTTCCTACTAAGCTCAGGCAACGCCAGTCTTCGTCCCGCCAGAGACTTTATGAACTACAGCCCTGGCTTACCTCCCCGTGGTACTGGACATCAACTAAGGGATTGTAGTGTTCCATGGGCTCCTGGAATAAGAGGCCAGATGAACAACATACCAGTATAACCTAACTACATGACGCTAACCACACAATACACACACTATCTGGCCTTCACAGATACAACGCGGAGTTTGGGGAACCCCCTGTACCGCTTGACAGAAAAGAAAAAAAAAAGACAAAAGTACACATGTCTGCGCAGGTAGCACGGTGACTATAACCACTCAACTTTCAAACCCGGTGAAAAAGGCCCGAGTTCGAATCTCGTCAAATGGACCAGGAATTTATGGGTTTTTTCCCTCCATGGCTGAGTTAGTCGGTCTCGGGCGTGGACAGCAAGGTTTTTTCCACGGCAATTCGGTTTTTCCAGTCAAACCGGATGGAAAACGCCTGGGTTTGAATCCAATCAATGAGGCGAGGAATTTTATGGGCTTTTTTTCACTCCGTGGCTGATTTCGTCGGTCTCGGGCGTGGCGAACAAGATTTTTGTCACGGCAACTCAGAAAAACAGGCAAATCGACGAATACATGCAACACGCAATTTATGGACATATAGGTGTGGCCCTAATATGACAGTTTGTTTGTTTTAATAAAAATAAATTACACCTAGATAGTCTGAGAGGATAGCACAATGGTTATAACCACCGTTCTTCTCTTCACATCGAGCAGAAAAGGCCCAGTTTAGAATCCTGCTAATAAGGCGAGGAACTTTATCTGCATTTTTCAATCCGTAGCTAAATTAGTCGATCAATCAATCAGTTTACCGCTAAAAAACAAAATGCTTTTCTTCATTGAGCTAGATGAGTAGTAAAAAATGCTTTTGGCATTCTAACTGATCAATGAAGAGTATTTTGTAGGCCTTTAGAGATACAGCCCCAAACAGTTAACAAAGTGGTGCTTGCTGCCTTCACAATACGTTATGCAAGGCAAGTGAAATGCCTGCCGAAATAGAACCATTACCACCTAATGCTGCCCTACAGAAATTAGGTTTCCTTCGAAGAAAGCTACACGTGAAGCTTTCCAAATTCGAGTAGCAGCATTTAAAGATTACTGTATTTTGTATCTCCTGCTGGTTCGGTACTATGGCAGCAAGCAACAGTTCGTCGTGGAAGAATACAAAATTAAAAACTATGTACCTTGATTTTTATTATATTTAAACAACACTAGATTCACAATAATTTCCTATTATAGTACAATAAAATATGCATATATACATTGAGTGATCACTGAATTATAACCACCTATCTAATACTTCGTAGGTTCTCCTTTTGCCTTCAATACAGCAGCAGCTATCCGACGTGGCATTGATTCAACAAGATGTGAACGCCTGCACGAATCGTCGGACCCGGCGCTCATCTCTAACATCAACCTTTCGCTGACGCCTTCAAAGCTAAAAATATTTTTTAAATCACTCAGTGATCACCTTTTCAGTTTTGCCGTCGAGTCGTTGTTTGACCATTCTGACGCCAGTACCGATGCACTTTAACAACCGCGGATGTGTGTAATGCGGCTAGCAATGCAGGTATGGAAGTGATTGGTGTATCCAAACGCCTGATATGCCTTTCTATAGTGTTCCACAAGTGCTCTATGGGATTGAAATCGGCAGAGTTCGGAGGCCAATCGATATGCCGGAAGTCAGAACTGTGTTCCTCAAACCATTCCTGCAATCAAGTGCCCGATGGCCCGGCGCATTGTCATCTTGGAAGACGCCATCGTCATTGGGGAAAAAGTGTAACATAGCGGGGTGTACACAGTCAGAAAGCAGTTGACGATAGCGGAGACCAGTGATACGTTGTTCCACATGCACCAGGGGTCCTCCAAGTTCCTGCCAGTGAAACATGCCCCACACCATACAACCACCTCCACCGGCCTGCACTTTTGATACCATGCATGATGGATCAAGAGCCTCATGTTGTTGACGACAAATCCGTACAAGACCATCCCCGGTGTGGAGTGAATAACGTGACTTGACTCATCCGACCAGCACACCTTCTTCCAGTCTTCTAACGTCCAACTTGCATGCTCTTTGCACAAGGCGAGTCTTTTAGGCCGATGAACCTTGGTTAGGAAAGGATGCCATAGGGGTTCTCTGCTGGTATAGTCCATACGTGCGAGTGTGCGACGCATGGTCATGCCAGACATTGTACCGAGTTGGCCCGTGTTGTATTCCGAACAGGCAACTCGTACAGGCGAACAGGCTGCGCCTGTTCGAATCGTCGGACCCGACGCTCATCTCTATCAACCTTTCGCTGACGCCTTCAAAGCTAAAAATATTTTTTAAATCACTCAGTAATCACCTTTTCAGTTTTGCCGTCGAGTCGTTGTTTGACCATTTTGACGCCAGTCCCGGTACACTTTAACAACCGCGGCTCTCGAACATCCCCACCAACTGGTGTTCGAGAGCACCAGGTCAGCTGTTTGAGAAATCGAGGCACCAGCTCGTCGAGCACCCACAATCTGTCCTTTATCAAAGTCCGATAAATCCTTCTTTTTACCCATCACGCTCGGAATTTTACTACCTACTAAACCACTGACACCTTATCTATGCTACGTAGGTCGACTAACTGCGCACTCTCGTACATCACGTGGTCAACGGGTCGCATTCAGTTTCCATAGGGGTGGTCATAATTCAGTGATCATTCAGTGTTTGTCATTCACACTAACCTGCAGCTGAATTCTTGTAATAACGCTCATTTCCCAACTGAGGAAGGACTACTTAAGTCGGAAAGCTTTTGGTGATTATTTACTTTATTTTTAACTTTTTTATTAAAGAATATTTTTACCCAAAACCTGTTGTTTTTTTAGCTGGCTTCTCAGTGAAACTGAATTATCTTTCCATAATGAATCCTGAGAACAGAGGCCTCTTTCACCTAACCTGAAGATGTTTATTAATTAATTATAATCATACTGATGGATATAGCCAATATAAAAATAAACTCTTAAATTTACCTGTCATTTAGAAATCTTTTCCTATTTCTTGCCAAGCTATTGCCGCATATGTTGATCTTAGTGATTGGGTGACTTAATATTATATATCACTTCGTACACTCACTTTTTCTATTAGCATTTCCTCCAGTTTCCTCTGCTCACGCTATCACATCTCACGAAATATCTGTTCGAAGTGAAAACGTGAGCCGGCCTACAATATTACGTGATATCACGTGAATACGGAAATGACAACAGTGTGTCTCCTACCAATACAACTAAATGGGAAATATGGCTCTCATAAATTTGACGTTTGACATGTTTTCATGTGAGCTCGCGTGAATTCAGTGAGGTGATAGCGTGTTTCTACCTTTATGGACATAATACACATGAACTCAGCAGTTGGTTCTTGGGTGACCTTAATATGACATAAAAAAAAAAGATCCATCTGAATATTAGTGCTGCTCTTCCTACCATGTACTGGGAAGGAAGCCACACAAATTAGCCACCCAGCACAGTGGTGAGCGTAATCCCCACGTGTGAACTTGGCTGATTGTTCAACCGCTGTTCAGCCAGTCACAGTAGATCTGTGACATTACAGAACGGGAGTAATTAGCCATGCTGACTGTTGTCAAGATGGCACTTGGACGTCATTCCCCCACAATCATTCCACGTTCAAAGTTGGAAAGATCTCGATGCAGACCCATTCTTCTTCAGAGACACTCAAAATATAATTGCCACGTGTGCTAACTAAAATTTTATATCAGCCATTCCGACTTGGAGCTTTCACCACCGTAACGGAGTAGTCCATTCCTACACAAGGGAATGGTGCTAATGAAAAGTCAACTCAATGTAAATCGAGGGATCTGGCCACACAGCTAAGGTTGCACATATCTGCTTTCTACGCTTGCTAGATTTGTGAAAAGTCTAAAAACCTGCGAAAGAGACATACTAAGGATTTGATTAAATAGGAGCTTTCTATTTTTATCATCAAGATTAGTCGGCAGTAATGTTGCAGAAGGCCCAGGAGACTTGAAGTTTGGAGGGTGCGGAAAATAATTTCATAAATATCGTAGGAAGAAAACATCTTAAAAAACGTTATGTTGCTGTATGGAAAAATGAAATTCAGTAAGAATGACTTTTTTTTCCACAGGGATCCGAGTAGTTTGTGGGATCCTCTGAACAATACTGTACTCCCTCGATTTTCTGCTACGCACTGGGGTGAGAGAGAGAGAGCACATTATAATTTGCTTCTGCATATTCGAGTACTAATTTATTGCCTTTGTAACAAGCTTTTTTATTGTCTAATTTATTGTCTTTGTATTTAAAGCCATTTTAACTGTTTCTGTTTAGCTACTGCGGCCATAGCGCCACTGATAACTAACTGAACATGAACAACATTATATTATTAAATAATATAATAATATCCTTGGGGGCACGATGGGTGCTATACTCACGGGCCCATGAATAAGAAGGTCCCAAATCTCAACGGGAGCACTCAATCCAAGAACACCTTTTCTCCAACATTAATTCTCAACTCCCCCCCCCCTCTTCCCATGCACTCTAGGACCGGCCTTAATATACTCTTATTAGATAGCAAATAAATAAAGCATTTCGTGAATTATAAACTTACCAGTTTATCCAACATCAAGATTGTCTGAGAAGGCTACTGTATTCTTCGATACTGTATCAAATTGGCCAACATTATTTCCTAAAAATCCTTTTTAGCTGAGATACGCTGATAATGATGATATTAATGATTTCCTGGTGAAATGAAACAATTGAAACATCTCTTAGATAAATATTTCTGTTTTAGCTATAGTCTGATTTAACTCAATTTAGTAATTCAAAGCGAGTAACTTATTCAGACTGAACGATGTCTATAATAAGATCAGTTTATTCAATATATTTTTTTTTAAATCAGAAGTTAAAAATAACCTTACAGCATATTTATTTCAAATCATTGTTTAAAATTGATCGGAAAAAAGAGATAAAAAAAAAAAAAAATCAGTTGAAATGACGGCATAGTCGTCTCTTTGAGACCACTAATTTTTATAAATTAGGGGTGTCAAACCAAAGTCCCAACCGCTTATTGTGCGCCTGTAACTGTTGTAAAAAAAAAGTTTCAAATTCATGGTCTTTCAGTATGGGCTTACTCGTGCTGGGGCTCCAAAAATAGATATTGTATTGTTTGTAGTTGACAGTAAGCTAGTTTTATAATCGTCCGAAGGGTAGGTGTTTTGAAGGGCAATTTAGCCAAATAAATATGGATTTCATTTTGTTTCCAAACATAACATAACTATCATCTCTCTGTAGGTCACAATTATACCATCTGTTTTTGTAGATCGCTCTCACAAGTTACTATTATTTCGCAATTACGGTGTGGGTTGGTTGTTGTAGGGGGCGGGTGTTTTAGGCGCATCAGCAGCTTAGACCATATTGGGCAGTATATAATATGTTTGTAAACCGCGTTCTATGGTTTATTTTCTGTTTGTTGCACGAAAAAAACCAATTTTCCGGGAGAAAAAACCAGGTTACACTCGCCTGAGAGACTAACTCAGACACGTGGAAGGCCTATAAAAATTCTTCCACATGTCATTAATGGGATTCGAACTTAGTTCTTTTCCACCCGCTGTGGGGAGGACGGTAGTCATACCAACTTTAATATCCACTAAGGTCAATTACAGTGCATGCTGCTTTTGTGACCTAGGATAATGTTATCATTCATATGCTGTTATCACTTTTATGGAGTTCCAATCAAACGTATATTAACACAGTATATAGAAAGAAGTTTATTGCACTCAGTGCTTCGGTTTTTGTTATCGTTTTTTTTTTTTTTTTTTTTTTTTTTTTTTGCCGTATTCCGTTTACGTATGTGCAATGGAAGTGATTACGTAACACTGTGATCTGTTCAGGAACTACAACACGTTGCGTGTCTACTTATTGCTGTTATTTCGTATAGTTCATATGGTTGTAGGCGTCCATTACTCCGTGGAAGTGCTATAACTGCATTCTTGGCAATCTGATTGTTCCGCAGTAGAAATTAACCTTTTTCTAATTCTTGATTTTAATATTTTCTTTATTTGCTCTTAATGGTCAGTGTGGATAACTGAGTGGTCATATGCCAGGGTACATATGAACAAAGTGCTTTAAGTGACTGTGGTAGTTCAAACCTGTATGACTACCAGAGATATTCCTTTTATTCTCTCTATCTTGCGAACTACTCTGACCATATGGTCGTCCAGGAATACAAACAGAATAGTTATTTATCATAACGGTTTAATTTTTATTGATGGTCTTCTCGAAGAAACAGTGTATAGTGAAATTAAAGTATTTTATATAACTTGGTGTTAAATGTTTTCTATCTGTCCGCTTCCAACTTTTTGTCTGGCTTCCGACGAAACAGACGAGAAGTGGTATTGGCAAGACTGAGAATTGGACACACTCATCTTACTCATCTCTTCCTATTATTGGGAGAAAACCCACCACAGTGCTCATCCTGTCAGACGCAACTTACGGTCCGTAATTTTCTGGTTGATTGTCCTTTACATTCAACCATTCAGTCAAACACTTTTCAGTCACTCTCCACGTTGAATATATCACCTGATTTATCTCATTTCTTAGGAAATGAAGCAAATATTGAAGAACTTTTAAATGTATCTAAAACATATTGGCTTGTACAGAAGTATATAATTTAACATCTCTAACGATATGCTTCTTGTGAATAAACGACGAACAGACAATTTGGCCTTAGTACCCTTGTGTCGTTAAATCCAATACCAACAACAGCTTCCAACTTTTTATGTCACATTTCCGCTCTCCATCAATAAACAGCATTTTCATCGGTTATTGTTATCAATTACGCTGTGTCCCAAAGTGATCGCAATAAGCGCCATCTACTCTATACAGAGCATTAGCATCTGAGGCCATATTGTGTGTGTTATATTGAGTAAAGCGTGTTCTGGGACCGACCTGCATGTTGTGCGGAAAACCCCAATCCTTCGACTTGAGATCAGCTAACTGTAGCCTCGATTGAAGAAGTCTTAAGAAAATTTGAAAGAAACAGCAGACAGATGTATCAAGCTGCCACGCTGGACTAATAACGAGCATGAGAAAACGAAAATTTGAATCACGAAAAGTCCGTCGCATGCGATCAAGGGTTGCCCTATCCGGAAAGCATTTTTAGGGAGACTAAGCTTCCTTTGTTATAACTTCTTATGTCGTAACTATTAAAAATCGTTTGGAAACCCCTTCTGTGTAGGTTTACAAATATAGGGGGGGGGGCGGTAGGGTGCACATGGGACCTGTTCGTGAATCTCCCGGAGAGGGCAGAATTTGTAGTTTCGTACTCGGCTGCCATCTGAAATAGTTTTATAGAATTACAAATTAGTTTCTACAAGTGGTGTGAGGTCGCTTGTAGAAACTGATTTTGTTTCTTGTAGAAACAAAATCAGAACATTAGCCATAGAACGTTAACAAACAGAAACGTTAGCCACGCGAATAGCCAAAATAACTTTGCAGTTATTCTAAAAAATATGGTACTTCACGTAATGCCTTCGTCGAAGCAAATGGAGGGCACCTGTAATAAGTTTTATAACTTTTGTGATACGAAACATTAATTTATGCATATTTAAGAAAACGAAGGCATACTTTAAAACTCGTGGAAGAAGGTCGTACACCAAAAAATATCCACGATCATTGCACTTCTGTACACTATGAAAAAAAAAGGTTCCAGTAAATAAAACCGTGGCGAGTTAGTTTTATCATATTTTACCTCCTGGAAACTGTTTAATCATCCGCAAACCGGTCTAAGAATAAGCGCAATTTACATACACGATATTTTCAGAAGTTAATTTATAAATCTGTGGGCCCTAGACAAAACATTCGTGTACAGGTCCCTGCACTGGGGCAACGAAAAAAAATGTTTTTCAAATAATAATACTCAAAACACTAAATTTTTCAGATTAGTAAACACTAATCTAAAAAATTAGTGTGTTGAGCATCATTAAACCGTATTTGCATTCCCAAACGAGGAAGATTTCTGGTAACAGTCCTACAAAGGTGGCCAGAGACGCATTCGAACACATTCTCTACTGCATAAAGCTAGCGTCCTAGTTTATTATCTTGAGGCAATGGTTAACCTCTCCTACCCGGCCTGCGTCATGCTTCTAAGCGCTGTGTTGTGGAATTCGATACTCAGAACTACCACCTCACGGATTTTCTGACCTTGAAGACCCTATGCGAGGGAGTGGTTGTGTTTTACGCTCCTCTGGATTGCATCCTTAAGCTATAAGTCTCGATTGCGTAACTAGTCCAAGATTTACTGAACGATGCTTTTGAACAAATAAATAAATAAATTTTCTGTTTATAACTTCGGGACGACCACATAGTCAGAGAGTTTACGAATCTATAATTTAACTGATGCAAAAAAATAAATAAATAAATAAATAAAATTAAATTAATTTCCGTTAATTACTCCGAAGTTTTAATTAGTCACATGTCGCTTTTGGGACCATACACTGATGTGCGGACTAAAAGAGATCGCACAAATGTCAACTGTAATAAACGTAAAATAATGTTTGCATATTAATATTTTATCACTGACATTATTGAAAAATTCTAAAGACTGCATAACCTACTAAAATGTAGAATTTTATTCTTAATGATGATAAATTTAGTACTAAACAACACAAGTATTTAATGATGTATTTTTCATGTTTTTAAACCAAAAATTCAATATAATAATATAGGAGCCTTAGTGATAGCAATTCTTAAAGAAAATTTTAAAAAATCGTACCAAGGGGCTCAAAATCGGTAGGGAGGGTAGAGATTTAATTAAATTTTACAAGAGAGAGAGAGAAATTTACTAATTAAAAAATCAATTCACACACAAACACATTAATTATGAAGTTGGTAGCAAAAAGTGAGCTCTGCTTCAGGAAGCCCAGTGGTTCTTGTGGAGTTACGGATTAATTCGATTTCGTTTAATGTATTAAATTTAATATCTTGTAAATTTAATTTCTGTAATTTTTATTTCCTATATATTTTATAAATATCTGGAAATATTTTATATTCCTATAATATTTTATAAATTAAATTCTTATCTTGTAATGTTTAAATCCTTAGTCAATTTACCTACTACTGGTGGATCTATCGTGCTCTCGACGCGTCCCTGTGATGTGAGTTAATCTCTTGTATCGCATATATTCAAAGATCAATTAAGTGAAATATTCTAGCTAAACTAAATGACTTCTTCCTTTTTTTTTTTTCAATGTAAGGGGTGTACCGATTTTAATTCAAAAACTGCTTCATTACTATATGGAAATGAGTCACTGAAAAAAAACGGGTGGATGCTCTAGAGTCTAGACACAAATTAAATTAAACTGGGTGCAAGTCAGGGACTCAAGTATCCAAAGACATATTAGGTAATTGCGTCAAAATTTCGGGTGTCAGAACAGAATAGGATGTGATGGGTTAAATTTATTATTATTACTTTATTTTGTTAAAAGGATAGGTGGGCAAGAACCAAAGTGTGTCTGCCAGGAGTCACAGTTGATGATATCGCGACAGATTGTCGGTTTTAAGGGGGGGTGAATATCATTATTCACCCCCCCCCGTATTGCGAGTACCAATGATAGAGCACAGTCTGCCCCAATATAAGTGTAGGAACTTATACGCATACTGGAAAAAAATGCTGTAAGTTAGGTCAGAATGCATTTTATTCATTCAAAATTGAATAAGGAAACATCATGCGCCGTGAAGCTATTTACAAGCAGCACTTGTAAACAGCTTCACAGGATTCACCCCTTTAACAGCATAACACCAGGGGAGGGGGACGAATAGTGAATTATAATACAACTTTATTACACAATTTTAATGAAAACACTAAAATACTTCATGGAGCAAGGTTGTTACATCAATACAGATACAAGAATTAGTTTTTAAATTAAATTAATGGGGAATAAAAGCTTCTAAAATCACATCTGTAGCAAATGGAGTTTTTTTATATAATTTCCTTTGACTGATTCAACAAGATTTTTCGGCGCCCCCTTTACTAAGGATTTCATGATTTGTAAAATTTGGCGCCCCTTTAAAGAATACCGCCCCGGGCAAGGGCCCTGCTAGCTTGTGCCTTAATCCCGCACTGGTATGAGTTGTAATCCGTCATTTTATGGGTTGGAGTTACTGCTGTTGTAACTGAGTTACTTGTAAGATAGCAGTTGTATAGGCCTTCTTAGCGCATAATTTGTCACAGTCTATTTAAAATCGATTTAGGACCTTAATTTATTTGACGAAAAGATCCTATTTAGGCATTTTAGAGAGGTTAGGTTGAGAGAGCAGTGGGTCTGTCTTCAGTCTGCCGAGATATCTCTGACTTCGTGGGTGTGATAGGCCAGATAAAACTAGCGTATTATATCTAGATGTCATAACTTGGCCAGGATACACTGAATTATGACCACCCTATGAAAACTGAATGAGACCCGTTGACCACGTGAGGTACGAGAGTGCGCAGTTAATCGACCTACGTAGCATAGATAAGGTGTCGGTGGTTCAGTAGGTAGTAAAATTCCGAGCGTGATGGGTAAAAGGAAGGATTTATCGGACTTTAATAAACGACAGATTGTGGGAACTAGACAAGCTGGTGCCTCGATTTCCCAAACAGCTGAAGTGGTGGGGTGTTCGAGAGCTCCCGTAGTTAAAGTGTAACTGAACTGGTGTCAAAATGGTCAAACAACGACCCGACGGCAAAACTGCAAAGGTCAGCGAAAGAGTGATGTTAGGGGTGAGCGCCGGGTACGACGACTCGTATAGGCGAAAAGGCACAGCACTGTTGAAGAGTTGACTCCCCAATACAACATGAGCCAACTCGGAACAATATCTAGCATGACCATACGTCGCACGCATGGGCTATACAAGCAGATGACCCCCAACGGCATCCTCTCCTAACCAAGGTTCATCGGCGTAAAAGACTCGCCTGTTGCAAAGAGCATGCAAGTTGGACGTTAGAAGACTGGAAGGTGTGTGCTGGTATGAGTCAAGTCACGTTATTTACTTCACACCGGGGATGGTCGTTTACGGATTTGGCGTCAACAACATGAGGCTCTTGATTCATCATGTAGGTATCAAAAGTGCAGGCCGGTGGAGGTGGTTGTATGGTGTGGGGCATGTTTCACTGGCAGGAACTTTGACCCCTGGTGCGTGTGGAACAACGTATCATTGGTCTCCGCTATCGTCAACTGCTTTCTGACTGTGTACACCCCGCTATGTCACACTTTTTCCCCGAATGGCGATGGTATCTTCCAAGGTGATAATGCGCCGAGCCACAGGCACTTGTTGTGCAGGGATGGTTTGAGGAACACAGTTCTGACTTCCAACATATCGATTGGCTCCCGAACTCCGCCGATATCAATCCCATAGAGCATTTGTGGGACATTATGTTTGTTGTTTTGGTTTTTAGGAGCATTAACAACTAAGGCCATATTGCTCCGGGATATGCGGTGGTCATTCCCTGACTTTTCCGCATCTTCCGTATTGGTGGTGACGGGCTCGAACCCCGGTCTAATCAAGAAGCGTGTGCAACGCACTGCTGCTCCTTCCCACCTGGCTACGGAGGCGCCTGGGACATTATGGAAAGGCATATCAGGCGTCTGGATATACCAATCACCTCCATACGTGCATTGCTGACCGCATTACACACAGCTTGGTTGGCCATACCTCCTGAACGCTTCCGACTTCTTGTTGAATCAATGCCGCTTCGGATAGTTGCTGCACTGAGGGCAAAAGGAAGACCTACGAAGTATTAGGTAGGTGGTCATAATTCAGTGATCACTCACAGTGTATGTGTACTGTATTTGCTTTGTTGATAAGAAACTTGTTAACCGAGATCTGGCTAAAGGAAAAATTCCATACAAAAAAGTGAACCTTCATTTTCCTCTGCAATTTGATCCTGAATTGTGGCTCGATTTCGTCACAAGATTTAATCGTAATCCTATGCCAAACTCAGATCTGGCTCTACTAACAGAGCCCACCCAGCAAGAAGTGTTGAGCACCATTCAGATCACAAAACAACAGCTGATCGTCGCCATCAATTCTCTACCTGCCTCGTCAACCGCTGGTGATGATGGAGTTCCCCAATTCATGCTCAAATGCCTAAGTCCGTACATTATTCAGCCACTTTTAATTATTTTCAACCAGTTACTCTCGAACCAGATTTTCCCACAGCAATGGGAAAACTATCTTATCAAACCTTTAGCCAAAGTTCAGTCGCCATCGAAACCTAAACATTTCCGACCCATCTCCAACTCCTCCAGCCTGCTGAAGCTCCTGGAGAAGACCTTACTCCCGATCCTCACCAAGCAGATCATGCCCAGTAATCCAGCCCAAATTCACTACTCCCTTCCAAACAGATCAACGATCACAAATCTGCTAGCCACAACGAATACTATCTTGTCAGCATTCGAGAAAAGGCACGAACTAGCTGTGACTTACTTAGACATTGAGGCTGTATTTGATGCCGTCCAAGTAAACCAACTACTCACTCTCCTGGAATGCCACTTCCAGATCACAGGGAACATATTATGCTTTCTCTCCTCTCTTCTGAATAACAGAGTTATAAAGCTTCATACAGGAGATCGCACCCTTACTAGATCCGTCACCGCAGGAGTCCCACAAGGAGGGGTCCTTTCCGGCCTTCTGTTCTCATCTATTATCTTCCCACTGGTTGCACATTCTCGATGTCTACTGAGCTATGCAGATGATATCAAGATACTGACTCCCATCATCCCTGGTCAAGACCTTGATCTGGTAAAAACGGAAATTAACAACACTCTCACTGCAGTCACATCTTACCTCTGCCAGTTCGGGCTCAAGATCAATCCTGCTAAGTCCGAATTCACGGTGTATTCATTGAAGCAAACTCCTTCTTCTCTCCAGCCTTCGGTCGGCAACATCCTCATCCCAATTGCATCCAGCCATCGTGATCTGGGCGTTGTATTCGACTCCAAACTTCGATTCAACGCCCACATAGACATGCTCCTCACACGTGCTTCAAGACTCCGGTGGATAGCAAAACAGCATCTCCTTCATATCAGAGATAAAAAGACAACCGTGAGGTACATAAGAGCAATCATCTTTCCACCTTTACTCTATGCTGCTGAAATTTGGGCGTCAGCGGCACCATCAATAAAGAAACCACTCTTTGCCACAGAATTCTGGCTCCTAAAGTGGGCCAACAGGAAGCACAACCTTCCAGCTCTGATTCACACCACGCAGCTTGCCAACTCTCTCGGGATTCCACGGCTTCCCACCTTAGTCGAAGACCAACGCCTCCTAGCAACAGTCAAGATGATAACAGGCATAATCGCAACACCTTCATTCTGGGATACCTGTGGCTGGAGGATCCCCCCTGCTGCCCTTAGGGCCAATCCCGAGCTCTACTCGCATTCAGCGCGACTCCATCTCTCGGACAGGTTCCTTCCTCAGCAGATGTTCAAGCAAACCCAGGCACTTGACGCCGACCTGAACAAATTCGCTATTGACCGGACTTACAGGAAAAAAATTATGTCTAGTAGGACTAATCTGCATTGACATGTGTACCTTGCATCTGTTCCTGTCTGATTGAGCTGGTGCTCTTATCTCGATGTTAAGTCAGCTCAATCAGACCTAACTCTCGTAAGGAGTTCTCTCCTTTGTATAAAATATGTTTTCTTTTGTAAAATTACCTGTTTTTGTAAATTAATTGTTCTATTTTCCCGGAAGTTTCGGGAAGTTGTACAAATGTAAACCCCTGGCTTTTTGGCCGTGAAGGGCATTAAAGATTATCTCTCTCTCTCTAAACTTCCAAAGTGTCTACTTCGCAAACAAGAATCCTCTTGATATTGTGAAGAGCATACAGAAGGCTATATTTAATCACCAAGTAGCCAAAATGCTATGATATATTTCTGTTTCCATGCGTTTTCGGAACTGATAACTAAGTGACTGCAGAGGCGACCGAGGAAATAGAATATATTCCTTCACTAGTTTAACATTCATGGCATCAATTCTTGTCTGGAGCGCCAAATTGCGGCTGAAATTTTCTTTTTTTTTGTGGTAGTGGTGAAGTTATCTACGAAGGACAGCTGGACCACCCACATTACTCCCAGGTACTGGTGATGTTTGACTTTTTGGATGGGCCAGCCATTTAGAAGCATCGTGATATCATATTTCTTGTGTTTTTTTTTTTTTTTTTTGGAGAAGGAGATTTGGGCTGATTTCAGAGAGTCCAGTTCAAGACTAGTCAAACATAGAAAGTTGGCAGAATCAGTTATCTGCTGTTCATGCACATCAGCATTTATGCTTTACAACTGTTTGTACTCTGAATAGGTTTCACGTGATGCGCAACAGGACCATTAATTAAGGGAAAGGCTGAATTGTCTCTAAAAGATAAAGATTTGTTGTGGTTGACATGTTTTCTATAACTGAATGACGATACGATGGAAGGGGACCAAAGTAATTATAAAGTAGTAATTATTTGATGATTGATTTTTTAAAAATATATTAATAAGTTACATCCAATGGAAACAGGTTTGTCTTTATAATTCTTCCCCGACATGAAGGGATGGATTATATGCTTAAAGCCTTCTGAATTAATTAAATGCTTGAGGAGCTCTTCAGGGCTTCTTGGAAAGAAGGGCGAGGGAGTTGTTGTCAGCGTGGTACATCCTAACAGATAGAATGATTCTGTTTGTAGAGATGGAATACATTTGAACAAAGATGAGTGAAAGGTTTTTTGCCAATATCGTTGATGCACTAAGGATTCATAGAAACGGACCTTATCTATTATCCTCCAGCCAATGTAAGTCACAAGTAAGTATAACCGAACCTACACATAGATATACGTATGCATAAATAAATATAAACAAACATATCCTGGTTAGGTTATGTTAGACTTACTTGAAACTTACACTGGCGGGAGGATAATAAAAAAGTACCAGAGAAACTGCTAGTTCAGGGAGGTAGGGGCAATATAAATACGGATCAAAGTCACGCTTGTACACACATCTAAAGGAGTCCCCCCCCGAGGGTCCTGTTCTGGACCAGATACTGGCCCTCCAGGTGCAGCTCGAAAACAAGCTGAAAGAATTCTCTAGAAGAATAACCACTGCCCTCAGGGGAGAAATTGTGACCATCTGGACTAAGCTGGAAACAATTCTGCAGAAGGTCCACGTAGAAGCGGTAACAAATAAGGAATTGGAGGCCTATGTGGGTCAAAACAAATGCCACAGCAGCACCCACTTACGCAGAAACGCTAGGGAAACTTACAAATGTACCGACCAAAAGTCAACCGTTCCAAAGAAAAATCCTGTCCACACCCAACATAGAAGTTGTACGACAGGTAGGGAATGACAAATCCACCAGTGGGGAAATAAAGAAAAAAGTCAGAGAACTTGAAAGAGGACTTCGGCGCAAATAGAATCAAAGCTATCCGAAAAACCAGGAACCCTGGAACAGTTATTGAAATGGCAACCAAAGAAGAAGCACAGGAGATAATAACAAACCCCAAGAACTCCACCCTAGGCTTTACGGCAGAGGCCCCCTTTTCTTCTGGGGGCCTTTTTTTCTTCATTTTTGATACTGACCAGGACATGACATCTGAAAGTCTAAGGGAAGAGATATACAGGAAAACCTCAGAAACGAATTACCTGAGAAGGATGAAAAACAGTTGATTATACCTAAGTACAGAACAAAATCTAGAAATAGTGGAAACTGCAACTGGGTGGTAGAGCTGGCCCCGAAGCATGGCAGATCCTACGAATGCAAAACACCATATACATAGAGTGGAGCAGTCATAGATTAAGAGAACGTGTGGACGTACCAAGGTGCTTCCGATGCTGCAAGTACGGCCACATAACACACAACTGTGCCCAAAAAGAAGCAACATGTGGCCACTTCTCTGAAATGAGCCACAATTACAACAGCTGCCCAAATAAAGAGAAAGATCCCATCTGAACCAAATGCAAATTCCTGAGGTTAGATCATGCCTATTCCACACGCGACACGAACTGCCCAACCTACCAGAAAGCTAAGAGTTCGTATCAGTCACGAATCAATTATGGGGACACACCATAAGAAATTTAATAATGGAATCCTAGTGGTGCACCAAATAAACGCGCAGTGGGTCAGAGCAGTGGTCGACAAAGTACGGTAAAACACTGATGAGGCTAACGCAGATGTTATCCTGATACAGGAGCCCTACACTCACACATGGCAAGTCAGGGGCTACCCGCTCCGATATAAAATTGTATAATGCAATGAAGACACTCCGAGGGCGGCGGTGGTAGTACGGAACCCGGTGGTAGTACGGAAATAACCACGACAAAATTACCACAACTCTGCACGCCATGGGCAGCATGTGCCCATATTATTAACTCTGTTGGCAGCCTGTATGTGATCTCGCTGTACTGCAGACCCGGAACAGAAATATATTTCGCTATCACTTACCTACAAACGGTGCAAGAAACCCTAGCAGGACAAAGAGTCGTAATCGGCGCCAATGTAAACTGCAGCTCCCCTGTCTGGCACAGCACAACACCGAACCGACGAGGTACCAGGAATGGACAGAGGCTCAAGGAGGTTCCTAGCAAATTCTATCTTCACTGTAAAGAATCAATCCTTCAATCTACCGACATACTGCAACACCCAATGGGAATCAACCATAGACATTATGCTAACCACAAGAAACATAGAAGCTCATGTGACCGATTGGACAGTGCAAAACGCCTGGACCACATCGGGTCACCGCACAATCACCTTCAATATCAAGCGAACGATGCCAAGACCAACAAATGGCAAATACATGGCGAGCAGGTTCGCCATCAAAAAGGCAAACTGGGAGCTCTTTAGAGAACAACTGATCCGCAAAGCACAAGCACATCATCATGTAAGCAACAGAGTTCAAGTGTACCTCCTGAGAAGGTTCAAGTGTACCTTCATAATTGTATGAAGATTTAATCTTCATACAATTAACTTTATAAAAATTTAAAAAACAATCCAACACAACAACGACAAAATTTTGAAAAAGTTTTCTATCTTATCCAAAAGTACTCTGTTGATTTATGATTTACAAAACTTTTGGTCATTAGCCTTTCTTCACAGGGTAATAATTTTATATTCCCTGTGAATCCAGCTACCGCTCCTTCCTCGAGGAGGATGACCTCTACTGATTCAGAAAAGGTCTTCTGAATACTTTCTCCACATATTCATAAAACATAGGAAAATTTACTCTATTTTGAAACAGCACATGTATTGTTCTTTGATTCAGATTGAGTGCCATTTCAAGAACGATTCTCAAGTCCTGATAATGAGGACAATAGAGCATGACATGGAGACCTGATTCCATTTCTCTACAGGGACACAGCCCCGAATTCATCAAACCAAGCTCACTCAGCCTTGCCCTCGATCCATGCCCAGTCAAGACGAAGCACGCCTTCAAGCCAAACTGCAATGAAGGTGTTGATTTATAATCAATCATAGAAACATTAGGAATAAAGTGATATGTTTTTCTATTTTTATCTGAATTTAGCCATCTATTTTGCCAAATACTTAACAATTGATCTCCAATCCTTCTTCTCTCACTTATGATCAGTTCCCTATCCGGCAGCAGTCCGCCGACTGGGCAAGATTGAATACCAAGAAGTTCTGTGGAAATGCCTCACCTTAGACAATACACTAAGCCAGCTCGAACCACCAAGAGGTCCGCCAGCTCGAACCACCAAGAGGTCCGCCAGCATCTTATCCGATATAACTTGCATTGCATCCGTAGATACAGTGCGACAGGCCCTAGTTATACCCAGAAGAGCAAATCGTTGAGCAGACAGACTTCTGCTGTCTCCTCACTGCAGAATTTTCCGCTCGACTGAACAAGCCCTGGCAGCATAAGTCGATATTGGTACAAAAACACACTCAGAGAGCATATTTAAAGAACGACCTTTTATGCCCCATTTAACTCTTAACTCTACGGAGCTTGGTTTTCTGCTTCAGAAATTTAGCATGCTCAGTAAAAAACAATAGCTTCTCCAGATACAAACTCAGGTATCTGATGCACCTCACTTATTTAAGAGAGATATCTCCACACTTCACAAGTGGTGGCCTCGTTACACTCAGTTTGCCTTTAAGAAGCACGGTGACTGTTTTATTTGTTGAAATTCTCAACTTGTGTATTCCACTCCAGTCGAGCAATTCCTGGAGAATGGCACTAGCCTTCTCCTCAAGTTCTTTTGTTGAGTCTCATTCAATAACAAAGGCCAGATCATCTGCAAAAGCAATTGCGTGAGAAGTCCCCAAGTTTCTCTGCAAAAATTCATCTAACACCATGTTCCAGACGTTAGGTCAAGTACGGATCCCTGTGGGCATCCACTCTCAACGTTATAAACTTCTTGTTGAAAGCTCGATCTTACAATAACACTACGATCAGAGAAATAACTCTGATAACCGGGACAGAGTGCAGCTCTAAACCTGCGGAGGATACTACCCCACCACAGAGCATCGAACGCACCTCTAAAGTCCACGAACAAGCCAAGTACATATCGATCCCGTGCATCATTAACTAAATTCATCATCGTTCAGAGAGCATCCTCTGTCGAGGAGCCCTTTTTAAAACGAAACTGATTTCCAGAACTCAAATGTTGAGCCTCATATCTATTTTGTAGTCTAAACAAGAGAACCTCTCGTAGACTTTACCCAATATTGACAATAGAGCAATGGGCCGATATGACGTCAGCTCGTTTATGGGCTTCTCCGGACTCTTCAAAATCACTCTCAAGACCGCAGTTCTCCAAGCCTTTGGAAATGTTCCTTCCGCTAGACAAGTATTGTACAAGTCCAGCAGAATATCTTGATGCTTGGAGAAAAACTGCTTTACAATGTGAGTCTCCAGGAAATCCTCTCCCGGCGCCTTACCATCCTTTACCTGGTTTATAGCCAAAATTAACTCATCATTAGTGAAAGGACACGCAATCTGCTCATTTTTATACATATTATTTTCCAGTATATTTTCTTGGTCATTATTATTTAAACCCTCCTTAGGAAAAAGACTTCTCAAAACTTGGTTAACTGTCTGACCCCAAGTAATGGTCTCACCCTGAGTCTCATCCCCAACACCCTGCACTGCATCAGCCAAATACACCTTTTCAGTTATAATTTTATAAACTGGATTCCATGGATCAAAGTTTCCTTGCCTTTCCACAAAACTTTGCCACGCCAATCTCTCATACAACTTTACCTTGGTAGAGTACTCACGCTTTAAAGTCAAATAAAACTCCTTCAGTTCATTTAGTCCATAACCTCCATTTCTTCTTATTAATCGGTCAGTGAACATGTGTTCCCTGGCCGATTCTATATGAACATACTGCAAGGGCGATCACAGGATTTTCGAAAGGGATAGGTACTAAAGTAGTGTTTCGGGGAATCATTAAGCTCTAATCATCACGTAGAAGTAAAAACTTCCTCATTATATTGATCATGAGGAGCTTATAGCCTCTACCCGGGACTGTCCCTTTGTTCACACACAAAAACAAAAACAGCTAACTATCGTTTCTATTGTGGGTTTCTTGAGAATTCTCAAAATTTTCGGAGTTTGGAAGTTTCAACGACGCCCTGGGCTGTTACCACTTCGTTGCCAGTGGGTATTAAGTTGAGAACTCCAAACTTTCCTTGTCACTAATGAAACTTAATTCCATGTAAGTTTGGAAAATAGGATTATACTCGGTTTCAAGTATATATCGAAATTTATGGATATCATAAAATCGATGACTGACGACTAGGAGATTTTTTTAATTAATTTTTCCCCCTTCCCTTAGAAGAACCATCGTAGGTTTATCGATATACGGCCACAAAATCGTCAGAAAACTTATTATTATTATTATTATTATTATTATTATTATTATTAACAGCTACAAAATAGCAATCAAACATGCCGAGGGTGCAGCTGCAAAGCATCATTACACACCTCCAAAGCAGGAGCTTGAAGTATACATTTCCAAAGTAGAGAGTAAATGTACATAAAAATAAGAGTAAACTTATTGAACAGATAAAAATAAAGCTAAATAAATAAAAAGAGGACGGATCAGTCAGACTGAAGTTAACAGGAAGGATAAAGGTTGAACACTGGTATTTCTTCACACACATTGCAGAATCAGTCTTAGAAATGGTAAGAGTCAATTTTAAGGTTCACCGCTGATAGTGGTATTGTCGCCTATAGATAAAAATAACAGGGGTATCGAATATCTCCAGATTTGATTTTTTGGTTGATCTTACAGTCCTGTTATAGTAGTTGTAGTATCCATAATGAGTTCTTGCATAGGATGGTTTTAGCAGTGGATGGTTTCTTAAAGTTCTTGTCGGTGCGTTGAAGAAACATTATTTCTTAATAATATTACAACAAATAATAACAATTATTTCTTTTAATAGGTAACATCAACATTAATAATAAGCAGTACATACACTTTCGATCAATGTTTCTGATTTATATTAGTGCGGATGATGGCAATAACATCGCTGATAGTGGTATTGTCGCCTATAGATAAAAATAACTGGGGGCTTTGATATAAAAATTCGTTTTACTACTGTGTTAGCAAAATAAACAAGTCAAGCAACAAACGATCTATGAAAAATCAAACCTAGCTATAAACTATCAAAAACGAAAAGTAAATTGGCATTGGATTTCATAAGCACAGAAGTAACTCAGAGCGCCATCTATTATCAGAAGTATGACCTATAATGTGGCAAAAGTAGTGCTTCAATTACATGAAGCACTACTTTTGGCTGATGCTACATAAGCTTGATTTCTTGCATCATATGCCTCTACTAATGCTAATACTAATGTGCAATTGTGCAGAGAAATAGTTGGCCAGTAAATCAGAATGTGTTATGGCCGATTTTAACTTGCCTGATATTGATTGGAAATTGTGGGTTGGTCATTCGCACAATAGCAAGACTTTTTTGGATTCATTGGATGACTGTTTTCTACAGCAGCATGTTTGAGAGGCAACCAGGGGGAGTAATACTCATGATCTGATTATCAGTAGTGATTCTTCGTGCATTAAGAATCTGCAGATAAAGGAACCACTAGGTGGCAGTGATCACAGCGTGCTGAAGTGGGATTTACTCAGAGGTAAGTACCATCAGAGGTAAAGGGAAGAGTTTTTGCTTTCGTAAAGGCGACTACGATGGTCTGAGAGAGTATTTAAATTCTATACAGTGGGACCAACTGATGATGTTACCAACAGCAAATTCAAAATGGGAAGCATTCCAAGAACTTATCTTGGAAGCTATAGGCTTTACATACCAACCTAGAAATATTTTTCAAGGTTTAGGCCTAAATGGATGTCAGATGAACTAATGAGGCATATGGCAGAGAAGAAAAATGCATGGGATACATATAAATTAACACGTGACACAGAAGCCTATGATAGATATAAGCTGGTCTGTAACCAAGTCACAAAGGAGGTTAGGCAGGCAAAGGCAGATTATGAGAAATCTTTGGCAAATGATGCAAAGAAAAACAGCAAAGAATCCTTTACTTATGAAAAAACTCTAGAAGAAAGGGAATGAATGATATTGGTCCACTTGATATCGATGGTTCAACTGTTGATGATCCTGCTTAGGTAGCTAACAAACTAAATGAGTATTTTGCATCTACATTCACACATAAGGAGTTATTCCGGAAGGGGAATGCCATAGATGACGTAAACACTGGCAGTGAGCTAGATAATCTTGTAATAACTGAGACTAAAGTGGAGTAGAAATTGTTGAAGATAAAAACAAGAAAGGCACCTGGGGTGGATGGAATCTATCCAGTTATATTAAAGAAGGCAGTAAAGGAAGTAAGCAAACCCTTAGCCATAATTATGAGAGCTTCCTTGGCCTCAGGGGAGGTATCCACAGACTGGATATGTGCAAATGTGACCCCAATTCACAAAGGAGGTTCAAAGGCTGACACAAGTAATTATAGACCTGTGAGTTTAACTTCTGTTCCATGAAAATTAATGGAGGCACTCGTTAAAGAAGCACTCCAGGATCATCTAGACAAGACTTCAGTTATAGCTCGGCCACAGCATGGTTTTGTTAAGGGGAAGTCTTGCCTGACCAATTTGATTGGATACTATGATGCAGTCACAAAAGAGCTGGATGCAGGGAATAACTCTGATATTATATACTTGGATCTTAGAAAGGCTTTTGATACTGTTGCCCATGGAAGACTGCTGCACAAATTGGAGCAGTGTGGCATTGGAGGCAAATTGCTGCTATGGATAAAAGGGTGGTTGAGGGGGAGAAGACAGAGTGGTAATCAATGGACACTACTCATCGTGGACTAATGTTATTAGTAGAGTCCCTCAGGGTTCAGTGTTGGGCCCATTATTGTTTTCTGTATTTATAAATAATACTGATAATGGTATATCAAGCTTAATGTCCAAGTTTGCAGACGATACAAAGGTTGGCAGGCTTGTTAAGGACACTACTGACGCTGTGCTGCTGCAACAGGATCTGGAAAGGTTGAGCAGATGGGCTGAGAGGTGGCAAATGAAGTTTAACATTGACAAATGTAAAGTACTACATATAGGAAACAGCAACCCCAGAGCAACGTATCAACTCTGTGGTACTACACTGACAGTGGTAGAGAATGAAAAGGACCTGGGGGTAATTGTGCAGGCAGATATGAAGTTCTCTGAACAGTGCATACGGGCTGCAAGAGTAGCTCATGGTGTCTTGTTAATGATATACAGGAATTTTTCTAGCAGGGATAAGGAGGTGATTATTCCCTTGTATAAGGCAATGGTCAGGCCGCACCTTGAGTACAGGTGTGGAGGCCTCATTTCAAGAAGGATGTAGAGCTGCTGGAACGAGTACAAAGAAGGGCAACAAGATTAGTGAATGGAACAAAGGGTTGCTCTTACGAAGAAAGGCTTAAGTTTTGCAAATTACAATATCTGGAGACTAGGCACCGGCGAGGTGATCTGATAGAGGTGTATAAAGTCTTGAATGGTTTGAGTATGCTCAATGCTGGTGGGATTCTTCCTCTTGCTTAGAATAATCACCTGAGAGTACATAAATTCAAATTGAGGAAAGACAGATGTAGGATAGATGTGTGGAAATTTCCCTTTAGCCAGCGGGTTAGTTGGTTGGTGGAATAGACTTCCATCCCTTGTTGTGGAAGTTGATAGCCTAAATAAATTTAAGGCGCAGCTGGACAAGTATTTCAAACGAATGGAGGGGTGAAGGTGGAAGTTTTTTTTTTTTTTTTTTTTGGCTGATGCTGTATAAGCTTGCTTTCTTGCATCATATGCCTCTACTAATGCTAATGATCACAATTGAGCCTGAGTCCGGATTGTTCATTCATACTGAAATAGATACATAATGGAATTATGTATCCATAATTACCAATAACATTTTCCTATTGAAGTACTTAATTAGCTGAAACCGTGATATGTTTTCGGAATTTCGAAGTGTGTAAAAAAGTAATCGTCGGAAGTTAAATCAAGTTTTGCATAGTAAAGGAAGATAAATTGTTTTTGGTGTAATTGGAATTTTGTGAAAAGGAAGCTGAAAACCCCAGCTGCCTGTTTTAAAATCAGTGACTGGGCTTCTGCAATGACTAGATCATCTACACGAAGCATGCTTCCAATAAAAAAAAATTAAAATCGGAAATGTGAATACGGTAAAAAGACAACAGCGCAAACGTCTATAATAGCCATTTGCGCTTTTGGAAAGGTTAGCCTATCTCAGGCAAAGAGAATATAGTTTTCCTAGTGAATTACTCTTTTTTTTTTTTTTTTTTTTTCGGCTCGCAAAGAAAGAATTAGTCGCATAAACACCCACTTGTACACAAACAGACAAAATGAAAAGTAGTGCAGTACCTAGGCAACTCGTTATATTATCTATAACAAGTTACCTAGGATTTGTCTAAACATTGCACTGATTTCAAAGAAATAGCATTACTAAAAGGATAACACACGGATACTCCGCAAAAAAAGACACTTGAAAATTACCATTAAGGTGTAGTTATTATGCCCCACCAAACAGAAGCCCTCCACAGCTAACACTGAATTGAAAAATTAATAACTAAACTTATTTTGTCACAGCATTCATTTACTTAGAAGCTGCAATGGATATTTTTGCTGATAATGATGAAGACACTTAAAGAGGTGCAGTACAGGAACGTAAAAAAGCATACGAATATTACCAACTATTATACAAACAGACGAGTAGTAAATCTTCTAGTATTAGCCATGGCATCTTATATGTAAAAATATTGCATTAAGAGAACATTTAATCTATGAATTTTTTTTCATACAGACTGTATTGAAAAAAGAAATAACTGATTTCTACTAAAATTTGGCATGGCTCGAAAAAAACCTTTCTAAGAACTAAAACTAAAAATACAATCTCAAGAAACTCTGCCCACTTGGAGTCGAGTTGTTACATAGAGATGTGAAAATGTATTCGCAAAGGGGGATCAAAGGGTGACACGAGTAATTATAGACCTGTTAGTCTGACTTCTGTTCCAGGGAAAATAATGGAATCACTGGTTAAAGAAGCATTGGTTAAAGATCATCTAGACAAGACAGCAGTAATTACTCAGACACAGCATAGCTTTGTCAAGGGGAAGTCTTGTCTGATCAATCTGATTGGATACTACGATGTGGTCACAAAGGAACTGGATGAAAAAAATAATTTTGATATATACTTGAATTTCAGGAAAGCTTTTGATACTGTTGCACATGGAAGACTGCTGTACAAATTGGAGAGGCATGGCATTAAGGGCAAGTTGTTGCAATGGATAAAGGGATATTTATTAATTATTATTATTATTTTAGGCTTGCCCGTAATTAAATACATTAACTCGTATTTGTGTCTGTAAATTGCGTATGTTCTATGGTCGATTTGCCTATTTTGCTGGACGAAAAAAACCCCAGTTACTAGGGAGAAAAACCCTGCTATCTACGCCTGAGACCAACTAACTCAGCCACGGAGTGAAAAAAGCCTATTAAAGTTCCTCGCGTCATCGACGGGATTCGAACCCAGGCCTTTTCCACCCGGTGTGGGGAGGACGGTGACGATACCACTGTGCTACCCGCGCAGACTGGATAAAGGGATGGTTGAGTGGAAGAAGACAGAATGAAAATTACTGGACACTGCTCTTCGTGGACTACCGTTATTAGTGGTGTTCCCCAGGGTTCGCCGTTAGGCCAATTGTTGTTTTGTACATTTTTCAATGATATTGATGAAGATATATCAAGCTTTATGTCAAACTTTGCAGATGATACAAAGGTCGGGAGGACTGTTAACAACAGTAATGTAATGACAGTATGCTGTTGCAACAGGATCTGGAAAAGTTGGGCAGATGGGCTGAGAAGTGGCAACTGAAGTTTAACATTGACAAATGTAAAGTACTGCATATGGGTAGCAGAAATGTACCAACTGGGTGGTGTTACAATCGGGTAGTGGAGAATGAAAGAGACCTGGGGTAATTGTGCAGTCAGATATGAAGTGCGAAAAGGGATAAGGAGGTGATTATCCTCTTGTATAAGGTAATGGTCAGGCAACACCTTGAGTACTGCATATAGGTCTGGAAGCCTCATTTTAGGAAGGATGTAGAGTTGCTAGAACGAGTATAGAGAAGGGCAACAAGATTGGTGAGGGGAACAAAGGGGTCTTCTTACCAAGAAAGGCTTAAGTTCTGCAAATTGCAGCGTCTGGAGACTAGGCACCTGCGAGGCGATCTGATTGAGGGGTATAAGGCCTTGAATGGATTGAGCAGGCTCAATGCTGATGGGATTCTTCCTCTTGCTCAGATTACAAACCTGAAGGGCATAAGCTGAAATTGAGGGGAAAAAAAAAAAAACAGTTGTAGAATAGATGACTACCCGCTGGCAAAACTTTCGTTTAGCCAGCAGGTTGTTGATTGCTGGGGCAAAACTTCCATCTGTGGTTGTGGGAGTTGATAGCTTAAATAAATTCAAAGCAGAACTAGACAAACATTTGGAACGAATGGATGAGTGAAATGGGAAGTTTTTTTTTTTTTTTTTTTTTTTTGTCTGATGCTGTGTAAGCTTGCTTTCTTGCATCATATGCCTCTACATGCTAATGTGAATGGACAGAGACTGACAGTCACGGTGAATATAATAGACGCTTATGCATAATATTTGCGAAGGCGACTGATGATGATGACGACAATTCTAAATGGCGCGATTAGGCCAATGGTTACAACGCAGGATCACCAATATCATTGACTCGGGTTCACCAGGATCACCAATATCAATCCCACCTCGAAAAAAAAGAAAGAAAAAAGAAAGAAATCGCGAAAGTCGCTTCATCAGACCTTCCTCCCTCAAGGTCGAAGGGCCATCTGCTGTCACTCCCATAACTACCACCACTGAATGTCATCATCACCACTGAATGTCAAAACTAAACAGTCCAACCTCCATAGCTGGATGAAGATAAGAAGTAGAAATATTGAAGATGCTTATCGAGTATGGCGCAAGATAAAGTCACTCGTACGCGTTCAGGTCTTAGGCAGACGGGTTGAATCGAAAAGTCGGAGACAGTCTTCCACGAAAGATATTGAAGCAAGTGGTGCTGTCTCCTGTATGGCTAACACAAATGAAGGGCAAGACGTTTCCAGCCCAACGAACTGGAAGCGCTTCCTGCGCTACTGACCACCCAAGATTGGTCAGGTTCAGTGGTAGAATACTCGCCTGCCACGCTATGACCACTCAAGAGGGGAGAAGCCAACGCAAGAAGTGAAGCATCGACATGAATACATGTACAATCATCATGCAAACATACTACAAAGTAACGAAGCAAGAGACAGACATGACGATGTACAGGAAAAACTGCATACCAAGTGGTTGGAACGGTTCCGACTGTTCATGTCACTGAACAGCAGACCAGAAATGGACCACGTCAAGAAGAACCTGATTTCTACTGCAATCTCGGGAAAAAAAAATCAAGCAGGATATGACTGAACAACTACAAAAAACAACGAATAGGGACAATGGAACCAGAACTGGAGGACCAGCAAGTACAAAAACAACCCAAAACAGCTTAAGCAGAAACATACAAGATCGCAATATCCAGAATAAAAGAGCAGAAGAAAGTCTTAGCAGAATTAGAGTGAATGAACTCCACAAAGACCTACACTATACCGAATCAGCACAACAGACCATCTCAATAAGCGAATAATACCAGATTATCTCAATAACAATGAAGTAACACTAGACACCATCCACACAGCCATTTATAGTGACACTGTAGCAGCCATCAGGATGAACAGCCGTAAACCAGAGACCAACATAACACAAAACGTAAAGACAACGAATCAACAGCCCGGGAAAGAAGGCTACAGCAGAAGAGATAAGAGTGAAGATAGACCAACTGACCCAGTACCAACGGGGTAACCGAAGTAAGAAACTAATCAGAAAAGTGAAGGCCATCCTCAAGAAAGACTAACATTAAAAAAAAAAAAAAAAATATATATATATATATATATATATACTGTATATTATATTAGGGTTCACTATAAATGATTACATCTATTTGTTTGCTGCACGAAAAAAATCCAGTTTCTAGAGAAAAAATATCTTGCTATCTACGCCTGAGACCGACTAACTCAGCCACAGAGTGAAAAAAAGCCCATTTAAAGTTCCTCGCATCACCGACGGGATTCGAACTCGGGCCTTTTCCACCCGGCGTGGAGAGGACGGTGACAATACTACTGTGCTACACGCGCAGACTTGATAACATTCACAGCAAACACGAGACCTATTATAGGAGGCTCGAAGAATACCTTGCCACCCTCAGGCAGAAACTCGTGGCACTCAGAAAGAGACTTCGCCATTACAGGGAGAGAGCCCAGAGGGAACCAGACAACAGGATATGTGATGAAAACCTGAGAGCCTTCTACAGGAAAATCATGACAGAATGGGAGATTCGGGAGGGTGTTGTTGTTTAAGAGCTATTGGCGCAAGAGCAGCTTAGGCTATAATGCGCCTAGCCTAGGTAGAATTCGGGAGGAAGATAATCAGGAAGTCCCACAGCAGGCGAACCCCAGGAATAGATAACACTACTGCTACAAGAAGTTCAGCTGCACACACACACACAGGCGCATAGCAGAGCAGTTCACTCAGAATACTGCACCCTGACACAGTCTGCGCGGTAATACAGTGATATCGTCACCGTCCTCCCCACACCGGATGGAAAAGGCCCGAGTTCAAATCTCGTTGATGACGCGAGGAACTTGAATGGGCGTTTTTCGCTCCGTGGCTGAGTTAGTCGGTCTCAGGCGTAGATAGCAAGGTCCCCCCCCCCAGAAACTGGGGTTTTACGTCCAGCAAAACAGACAAATCGACCATAGAACACAAGCAATTAAGATAAGACACACAACACAGCAAATGAATTTAATTATTTGGGTGGCCTAAAAATAAGTTTTTTTTCTTTCACCCTGACACAATCTCAGCGTTTGACAAGTAACCCCTACCAGAACGCTAAGGAAAAAGAAACTACAACCCCAGCAAATTACTGACTTATCACCTGTCTCCCAACAATATACAATATCCTGACCAGTTGCATATCTATTATGCAGATCACCAAATGATCTGCATAACAGATCATTTGGTGAGCGAGAACATCATGGCCGAGCACCAGAAAGGATGTAAGATATGAGCAAAGGATGCAAGGAACAATTGACTATTGACGCTTCAATTAGGGAGCAAGTCTACAAAGAAGCACTGCAACTTGTACAAGGCCTAACATCGACTACCTCAAGGCCTTCGACTCCGTGCTCCATAGCTGGGTAATAGAGACACTGAAAATTTACAGTCAGTCAATCTGACCGCGACACTTCCGGGAAGCAACCAGGGCAAAACGGAGGCCCAAACCAAAGGTCGAGAACATCACGACTAGAACGACATCCATCAAAGGAGGAATCTTCCAGGGAGATGTCCTGAGCTCCAATAACCAACAAGTCAGCTTGCAATTGGCTGGACAAAATCTATGGGCCAAAAGAATGTTTCTTTATTATTGCGTTTTCAGCCTTCCCAAACCAATCTCCGGTGGCATAAGTGATTATGGAGGCAAAAACACTTTCATATAGTAAATTTAAAGGCCAGCTCTTAATCCCCATTTTACCCTAGTAACCCTCTGAAGCTTGACATACAATAATTTAACTTTCGGTTTCAAATATTTGACATGCTGTGTAAAAAAATAAACGCTCCTCCAGGTACAAACTCAAATACTTGACGCACCTTACATACCTCAGGCAGACGTCCACACATCGTACAAGAGGTGATCATAGTCAAACTCAGCTTACCCTTTAAAGGCATAAACAAAGTTTTTATTGAAATTTCTAATAACCTCCCTGGATCTATAGACGGGTAAAGAGATTGAAGCTATTACAGAGGGAGAGACACAAATATCTGGGGTGATGTAGGCTCAACAGTTAGAACACAAGGAAATCAAGATCCGCCCGATTTAGAAATATTATCAGAAAATGAGGTGGATGCTAAAAACAAAGCAGAATGGAGAGAACACGGTCAGCGTCAAACGTCTACACAGTCCCAGTACTAACAAACTCCTTCTGGATCAGAGATTGGACCAATACCGAGCTCGGAGACCGAAGGATTCATGCTCGCCATCCACAACCAGATAATCAACACTAGAAACTATAAGAAATACAGAATTCGATGATGTCATCTGGTCCCAGAAACAATCCAGCACACCACTGCAGGACACACGGTGATCACCCAGACGGATTACAAACACGACCAGGTCGATAGGATAATACATCAGAACCTAACGCAAACATACCAGATGATCAAAGAAAGTTTACCGTATTACAAGTACGAGCCTCAGACAGTACTAGAGACCTCTACTCACAGATTATAATGGAACCGTGCCACAAGACGATCCCGCACACAGACCAGACATAACCCTCATCGACAACAAAGGATATGACTACCTACCTGATCGACATATCTTATCATTCTTATCAAAACTAAAGAACTAAAATGGTCTTAGGCAGGACACATAGCTCGAAGACATGATGACAGATGGACTAAGAAAATAACAGAATGGTACCCAAGAGGAGCTAGAAGAAAACCTGGAAGACAAAGGCGGAGATGGATAGATGAAATTCATGAGTTTTCGAGTAGTAAATGGATGGCCAGTGCTCAAAACAGAAGGAACTGGAAAGTTGCTGGAGAGGCCTTCATCCTGCAGTGGATTGAAAATGGCTGATGATGATGATGATGACCTGATCGACATAGCGGTGCCCAACACGCTACCTCTAGAAAACCTACGAGGAAAAGATTAGGAAGTATACAGACCTAATACACGAAGTTAAAGAAATATGACACATGGAACAACTAATAACCATTTCCATCACTGTCAACCACATGCATGGTGCCAAAGAGCTTCTATAAGAACCTAACAGCAACAGGCCTCCCAGAGAACACTTACATAAAACTCCAGAAAGCTGCCAACACGAACACGTGTAGGATACTAATAGAGTTCCTCGACCAACAGTAATCACAATAATAATAGAATTCGGACACAACCAACCACCCCATGTACTTGGTAACCGTCAAGGGACGGAAAAAATCCCATAAAGGAAAAAAAGTTTTAAATAATAATAACTATCTAGGATGTGATATAACATATGATGTCGAAGAAGATATGAACCAGAATTGGCGAAATTTCAAAATATATGTGGAACAATAAAAAGAACTCTGGCTAAGAAAACAAGAAAAGAAACACAACTGAAATTTTACAAAGTAATGGCAATACCAACACTTCTTTATGGTTCTGAAACATGGATACCGAAACAGAAACATTAATAGAATACAAGCTGCAAAAATGAAATTTTTAAGATATGTTAAAAGATGTACAAAATTAGATAAAATATCAAACGTAAATATTAGAAAGGAATTAAAAATTTACTCAACCAATGGAAAAATTATAGAATATAGACAAAGATGGAAGGAACATGTAGAAAGAATGGAAGATAATATATTCACTAAATTAGCTTACACATATTGAGCAAAAGGAAAAGAGACAGAGGAAGACCGAAGAAAAGATGGGCAGACCTCTTTGAGATCGGAACAGGCGGATCGCTTAATCCGTGAAGGAAGATAAGATAAGAAATAATAATAAAGAGGGGGAGGGATTCGCTCAGTGACTATGACGCTAGACCACCAAGTGCATCACGAGGGTTTGAATCCCGCCGCCGAAACAAGAAACAAATGAAATAAATTAAATCGCGAGGGAGAGAAAAAAAAAAAAAAAAAAAAATAGCGAAAGTCACTTTATCGAGGTCTCAAGGTCGAAGTGATTGTCGACGCAGAGAGAGAGAGAAGCTCCATCTGGTGTCTTTCAATAACCATAACCGACCACTGGATGCGAACGTCAAACCCAAACAGCACCACCTCTAACTGGATGAAGATGAGAAGTAGAAATACTGAACGTACTACGTCGACTCTGGCGCCAGAATAAAATCGAGCGTCGCAGCGTTTAGGAATTGGGCATGGCGGTCGGTACGAAAAGTCCGAGACAGGCTGGCGCGGACGACAGCGGAGCAAGTGGAGCTGTCCCCTTTATGAGTTTGCGCGGTAGCGCAGTAGTAATAGTCCTCCCCACACCAGGTGGAAAAGGCCCAGGTTCGAATCCCGTCGATGACGAAAGGAACTTAGGGTTTTTTTTTTCATTCCGTGGCTGAGTTAGTCTGTCTCAGGCGCAGACAGCAAGGTTTTTCCCCGGAAAAACCTTGTTATCTGGGGTTTCTCGTCCAGCAAAGCAGACAAATTGACCAGAGAATACACGCAATTCACAGACGCACGAGTAGTTGAAGTAACTTTCTAGGTGACCCCAATATAACAGTTTAGTTTAGTCTCCTTTATGGCTACCAGAAGAGAAGGGCAAGGCTATCCATCCATCCCAATCAACTGGAAGTGCTTCTTATATAACTGAGCTAGCGATCACCCATGAAGGAAGAAAGAGCCAACGTATGAGGTGGAGCATCAGAGCGCGTGGATCACCATCGGTAAATTGGCTCGGCCTGGCCTGGAGCACTGGACTATTAATTTATGAAACCTGAGCTATTAATTTAATCTTCAATTATTGCACGTGTTTATTAATAAATAAACAAGGATTGCCACCAATTACCAGTATTGATAAATAATAATTACCAAGTCTTTACCTGGTAATTATTGTTTATTTATCTGTCTATTTCATTTTTTAGTAGCTGCGGCAAAAGTCTGGTTTCCATGCATCTATTCGTCACTCTAATACTAATCCTCGAAACATGAAAAGCTAGTATACATAACACAAAACACATCTGAACTAATATTAGTACATTTTAAATTATAAGGGAAAAAATGGAAAATTATAAGAAGGGCTGTAGTTACTCGTGGCTTTCAGCAAAAGGAGAAGAAAAGAGAACGCTTGTGTAATTAAGTGAAGTTCGCCAGAACGAAACTGGCGTTCAGCTCGAGCGGGGCATCGATTATGAGAACCAATCAAAGAACTGGCAGATGACACCACCGCCAGAAACGCTATATAAATGAGAGGATCTTTTTGTTTGTTTATTTGTTTGCTTGCTTTTTTTTAATCATTCAAACATAAAATAAAAAAAAAAAAAAAAAAAAATAGCACAACTCGTAGCCTCTAAATCTTCTGATTGCAAGAATTTACTAATGCGTATTGACAGAGGCGATCCCAGGAATTTCTGAGGGGAGGGGTTGAAGCAGTGGTCGGGGAAGCATGTATCTAAGCATGTAGGGGGCAAAACATCCATAATGTTTTTATCATAAAGTGGGACTACAATGCTTTTTGCCGCCACCTGGAACCGCACTTTCTACTGAGCAGCGAACTAACGGCATCATTTTAACACGCAGTAAACCCAAAAGAGCAAAACAAATTGGCAAAATGGCATCATTACAACTCAAAATAAGTAATAATAGTCTTTTTTTTTTTATTTGGGAATTCGTACGGCTAGGGAAACGCGTTGTGAAGGATCTCACAATATGAGATACTATATTAATAACGCCGTTTTGCAAACTTGTTTTGCTTCTTTGAGTATAGCACGCGTTAAAATGATGCTTTCGGAACTACTCAAATATGCACTGGAAAAAAAAAAAAAAAATTCAAATTTGTATTTGTTCTTCCAGACAGTCACAGAGTTGATAGAGCTTATAAGACAGAGAATTCAAGAATATTACGGGAATTAACGGTCCAGTGGACTCCGCACATTGACCATTCAGTTACATCAGCCCTTACACAAATTCAACTTACAGATAATGAGTAGCGAGATTTGCTGTCGTTCAGCAATGTCAAATGTTATTTTCTTTGTGACTAGTTCTTGAAATACTGTTGCAATTTATTCACAGAGTGGATAAGTGTTTGTTGATGTTCGGGATCAATGATTTGTACCATGTGAAAAAAGTGAAGTTTATACAGTGCTAAATTATAAATTACCTTGCATCAGTGACAAAACTGATATCATTGAAGCGAAACTTTGAAGTTAAATGGTGCCAGTTAGAGAAAATTTGTCAGTGGAGAAATTAACACCTTCGGACAACGATAGGTGGAGATAATGTTAAAATCTGATTGTTAACAAATCGATTATCCGAACTTGCCAATAACAATTAGTTTGGATAACTGATGTCCCAACGTATAAAATATCTGGCTGGTTACTATATGATTTTGCAGAATGGCTGATGTAGAGCACAGTCACAATTCGGACAGAAAGATTCGAGGAATGCAATTCGTGAGCGTCAAAAATGCAAATTACTACTGAAAACAAATATATAAAACAAGAAAAGTAAAATGAAAGGGACTAATTTAAGAAAGAAGTAAATAAGAGTAATGCGATATCGTCCTAATACAAATATAAAATGAATGAAATCAGACACGAGTTCGTGATGCATGAAAACCTGAAGAAACTCTTCAGCACAGCACGAAATCTCTCTTAATCTGATAAAAGAATGAAAATAAAAAATTAGGCATACAAAAACATCAGCCACGGTGATAATGCTGTCGTACGGTTCTCTCAGAATCACGGATGAGATAAATGCGCAATACTGCGGGAGTGGGTTAGCGATTTTATATATCTGAAGACCTGTTTAGATAAAATAAAATTTGAACGTGTGATTAGAGATAGTTATATTCTTAGCGCGATAGATTAAAAGTAATTATATTACACTGATTAAAATATTTTTCGAAAATAACAGTTACTATTCGCATGAGAACTGATATTATTTAAACTTTTAAGAAATATTAGCATTTAAGATAATCAAGATGTACTTCGCAAAACGAAACCCTTTCTTTTTTTTTTGGCAATTTAATATAGTTTTCTTCATTTTCTTGAATTCTTAAATAGATCGATATGTATAAGAGTGCGATGCTTCTCGCATTCCTGGTATTAAAATCTCAGCGATTTAATTTTGTGCTTCTTTTCTCCGCATCCCATTGTGCAACGATGGAGGTCGCGTTTCTGTTTAGTGCTGCCATCTAGTAACGAATATATGAACACATTAAAAAAATTCTGCAGCGATGTAGTCTATACAAAGGAAGGGGAGGGTGGTGGGACTCGGGAAAGAGCCATTGTGTCACTGATCAATTGCTGTCGGGGATGCAGAGCGATTTAACGTCGTTACCATAGAAACGAGACTATGAGAACTAAACACTTCGTGGGAGAGGGTGGCGATCTGAAGTAGAAAGGCTTTCGGTGGGTAAAATGTATACATTTTGAATGTGCATTCCACATTTTAAAAGGCAGCGAGAAAAAAAAAAAAATAATAAAGAAAACAATTACTAATAAATTACAAAATCAGTAAAAATTAAAGATAAAAGAAACACAATAAAAATCAGTTTATGAAGGATTTAATGAAATTAAATAAAGGGAATGTTCCCTCAATAAAGATCACCCTCAGAATGGAATTTCTATCATTCCAGTGTTTTAACAAGATGATTCTAAAAGTATATTAAGCAGTTATTATCGTTGATTGTACTCGCCCTTTTAAGGAAAAAAAAATTAGACACACACAAGCACCGGACAACAGATTTTAATAACTACAAAATCTTAGTCTCAAATTTGAGACACAATCAGACATAAAACAGGTATCACTTAAAGTTGGAAATGGAGGCAGACGCCTCTGAAAGCTTCGGTATTTTATCGCTTTTATCGGTGTTTTATTGCTTTTATCCACATTATTTTATTGTATAGACAGATATCTTATTTTATCAGTTTTATCCGGTGTAATTGTACTATTCATTTTACTTATTTTATTATTATTATCTTAATACAAGACAACTCTAATTTATTTTATTTTATTTAATAAAAGTTTATAACGGTTGATGTAGGATCGGACAGTCATTATGAACATTCCCAACCACAGAGACCTATTTGAAGAAAGACTTAATTTTCATTTGTTTTAACCTTCAGTTGTTACAAATGAAAACAAGTACTGTCTAAAAAAGTGTCGAATTACTAATCACTAAGAGTAGAGCGGTGAATTTTAAAACATAAATACTTCATATTAAAACGAAAACTAGTAATAACTGGGTAGGCTGTTTTTAGGGGCAAGAACTCAGTAGTACGCATGCTGCGCTTTCTGATCTAAACATAATCACACAAAAAAAAAAAAAAAAAAAAAAAACACCTTTATTAAAACTATGCACTGAAGTATTAGCTATTGCAGCAGCGAAAGTGCCCGTCCGACAATATAAAAGGAACCATTCTAAGGCTCAAAAATGCTCCAGAAGAACAACAGTCATTTCCGATTACTCAAAAATGAAGTCAGATACATCACTGGTAGGAGCACGTTACACAATAGCAAATTCTTCTCTGTAGAGGATAGTAGAATAGTTCACCATTTCCGTTTATACTGTGAGAAGGATACAGAGAACCAAAAGGATTTGTTAGTGGTTTGAGAATTACAGACAGTCAGTCTCCCGATTCATATACAGTTTATTTCGTATTGTCTGTACAAAGTGTGTGTGTGTTTAGGAGACGATTTTCATATGCTAGCTGAAAAATTCTCAATAACTCGTGGTGGAAAACTCTACTCTCTCTACTAACTACATCCCCAACCGCTTCTATTGGTAAATTCTTAAAACTGTTAGTAAAAGAGTTTAGAGACTAGTCCACATCTTTACAAGATCTCTACACGCAAGTCAAATTTGTGAACAGAGCCAGAATGCTACACAAATACAGCCATCACACTAATACTAATCGAACGCGTACTTAGTGGCATCGTGCAGAACCGAATATACAACATGCGGATCAGGTTTTTCTATTTACAACTTACTGTCCTAGAGCCAAGTTCAATATCGAAAATTAATAGATAGTAGCTGAATAAAATGGAGGATTGTGCTTTAAGCGACATCACTCACTTCCTGAGATACAATTATCAGAGAGAACCTTGGAACCACACGACCGTGACGAACAGATACACAAAGAGCTAAAGAAAATAACAGCAGTCCAGTGAATGCATAGGCATCGAATAATTAAAACTCCATCATATAAAATTCCACGAGTGGACCATATTAGATCATTAGTATCACAGTCGCTTGTACAAATAATAGTGTGACAAGCTTTCCAAAATAAAGGCACAATGCAATAGATACATTTCAAGGAAAACTGAAATGGTAAAAAGGTATTTGGCATAGTTCCAGTCCACAGAAACTTTAGATAAAAGATATACTTAGAAAGATCTCATAATGATACATATAAATGCATTCTTTTGACAAGGTTTATCCTAAATTTTCAGAAAAAACTTTAAGGCATTTTTGGGTTTCATCCTCTTTCAAGATGGATTAAGGATTACTGCAGAAAAAGGTAAGCAGCAGCTGTCCTGAAGAGGGAAATCTCTTCAACTTTAAATTTACCTTTAAAGTTGAAGAGTATCATTGTTCCACACATGGATGTGAGCCACACATTGTTGGATTCAACCTTAAATTTACTTTTAAAGTTGAAGAGGTAAATTTATGAATATCTCAGGACATTCCTGCAAGGCACTCTTATTATTATTATGAAGAAACACAGCGGTTCTGTTCATTCACTGAATAACTTGGTGTGGTGGGGGGGGGGGTAATCTTGAGGCCTAAATTTCTGAACCTTTTTTTTTTTTCCCCCGAAGCTTAGTTTTAGAGGAAATATAGATGAAGATAACGAAACTGTAAGCATTTCAGCAAACGTAGAGTGAATGTCTTTAATTTCTTGAAGGAATACAAATAACTCTCAGACGTTTTGTTAGACGATTCCTGTACCACTCCTTCAGTGACCAAAGACAGCAGAACACATGAAGACTGGTAATTAATTGAAAGTCCGATGTCAATAAATTCGGATAACAAATTTACCACAAAGATAATCATGCAAATAAGGACATAGTAAAAAGAATTTTTAGTCAAAATAAGATTTCATCAAAACAAAGTGAAAATATTCCCCAATATTATTATTATTAGCCATATGGTGCAAGGAAACCTGAGGCTTATGCTGCACCAGCCAAAATATTTTTTTGAGTTACCCTGAGAGAGAGAGAGAGAGAGAGAGAGAGAGAGAGAGAGAGAGAGAGAGAGAGAGAGAGAGAGAGAGAGAGAGAGAGAGAGAGAGAGAGAGAGTCAAAAGTAGAAGGAAATCACCAAGAAAGAGAAGAATGATGATATCCAGCTCAGGACCCTGGGTGTGCCAAGCCCATACTCACCAGATGTGAGCTTCTGGGGGTTGATACTGCAATTTGGACCTATGAGGATAGGTAGGCCAGCCCAGTGAGGCTACTTTCCGCAGTTGGACCTTGCTGCCTCAGGAGAAAATAGCAATTGTAAAATTTGCAATTAATGAGTGCAGTGTTTAAAAGAGGTAAAACAGACCTACGATGTTATATGAGGTTAAGATTATACGTTGGTGTTGTAGGATTTAAGGCACAACAGCAACTCGGTTATATAGCACCCTATATATTTGGTCTATAAATTGCGTGTGTCCTGTGGTCGATCTTTTGTTTTCTGGGCGAAAAACCCCAGTTTCTAGAAGAAAAATCACACTGTCCTCGCCTGAGACCGACTAACTCGGCCACGTTGTGAAAAATTCCTCACGTAACTGACAATATTTGAACTTAGGTTTTTCCCACCCGCTGTGGGTAGGACGGCGATTCTTTCAACTCTGCTATCCACGAGGGTGATTTACAAGGACGATTATGGCTAGATTTAATACTGCCCAGTAATACAGTGAATTACTGACGTTCATCTTATGTGTTCCCCATACTTCTGCTTTTCCCCCAACCTTTTTCCTCCCCTCCCCCACTCTATCTATACACGACGCGAGCGCCCTACACACTAAATTTAATCTAGCCCAAAAATAATCTTCGCCCAGTCTCGGCCTAATTATCGTACGCACTGCCCTACTCCTGCCATATGAATGCATGCACACGTGCTGCATGCAAACATCCAAAGCAATTACGATTGCATGGATGCGTATATATTATGTTTCACTGTTGTGTATATATGTGTATGTATACATACGTTTTTTTTTTTTTTTTTAGGTCCTAGCCGCCGAAATCTCAGGAAATTAAGCGGCAGGACCTGCCAGAGTAAATTTTAGTCTACTAGTGTTTCCTGGTCTGCTTCCACGGGGCGAAGGTGGGGTAACGCTGGGCTCCAGCGGCTAAATGAGCAGATGAACAACGGTACACGACATTACACAGGTACAATACCCACACACTTTTAAACCTCTGGCATTCCCAGGAAACTGGTACACCCACAAAGAAAGCAACGCGGAGATGGGGGGAAACCCCTGGTGCCGCATGACAACAATATATCTTACACCTTACAGACGTTCATTTCGCATATGGATTTCACCCCTCTCCCTTTGTTCTTTCCCCCTTTATTTTGGGCTTCTAGTGCACGTGCCGTTTATCTGGTCCTGTGTTTCGTTATAATTACGATAAGTTATTTTTAGATTCTTGTTATTTTTATTCTGAATACGTTATTTTTAGAGTCTTGTTATTTTAATTGAGTTTAGCTTTTTGCTTACGGCTAAATGTCCAAATAATGGACCCAACACAGAGGTGTTATGAAAGAACTTAGGGAGAACCTTTATATATAAAGCATAAGCTACAACAAGCCATTAATAGAGACAAGAGATTATCACTCAACTCTACATTTGAGAAAAATACTATAGTATGTTATGAACTTGGATTTTTTTCAAACACATAGGAAGAGTGAATAAAACAGAAAACGGCAGTTCAGAATTCTTCTCTCCTCTCAAATGTCCACACACACACACACACACACACACACACACACACACACACACACACACACACACACACACACACACACACACACACACACACACACACGTCCCCAAGGGAATGGAGCGGAGACAAGTTACTCAGGAGTTTACCAACAGATCCTGTCACTATTACTCCAGAATTCCTCAAAAGAGCATACAACGAGGTATGCACGATACGCAAGCCCACATTATTAAAGAAGGAGGAGGAGGATATGTCCTATAAATCGACAACAGCAGAAGTTGACATAACACCCGAGTAATAAAAATGCAGTAATCTCAAGCCATCAGAGGATTTTCTATGTGCATGGACCACCGGAAGGGTATTATCTATGTCGCAGAAGCGCACACTAAGGCGAACTCGTGGCACTCAGTACAGGATGCCGAATCAGAGCTTTAACGGCAGCATTGCAGTGGGTGGGAGTTTCCCTTTCGCGATGCATTTATGGATATGTGCGTAATGTTGGTCCGTCCATATGAGCACAACTACTGTAACACCTTTTGCAGTACTCCACACTGAATAAAATACCACGAGATACAACTTGTATTATGCGTTTCAATTTCACGAGCCACACATTGTTCGATTAACATGGTTCCTCGAATTCCCTATGATCAGATGTGGATTTAATCCGAATTTTTACGGATTTGTAACTACAACCTGACTGAGAAAATGAGTTCTTTTGCGTTTTCTGGCTCCACTAACCCCTTGAGGCCGTTTATAGCATTAGCTGTAATAAGCATAATTTGGTGCAAAAACATAACAATACCCTTTCTCTCTCAAGAGGACGCATTTGTAATGAACGGGACATTTATACTGAGCAAAGAGGAAACAGACCGCTTACACTTCTCAGAGTAAATCTGGCGTCTCAATATAGAGCCTATATTGCTTTACATATTATGTCGTACTTTATGATTCCTGATCGCTTCGATGTTGTTTATTGTAAGGCAGAGCTGCTTTGGCGCAATATTTTTACACGTTAATATTAATCCTACATTAAAGGTGTAAATAGGAAACTTTCGTTCCGATTTGGCTCTTCTACCAATCTCAGAACTGAGCAGAGGATTTCCTTTTTTTTTTTTTTTTTTTTAAATCCGTTAAATACTGCTTAATTTGCTTCCGTCTAAAAGTATTTCAGAACTCTATTTACAGAGGAAGGCGATCACACTGGCTGAAAATGTTGAAAGGTAGAGTACTTTTTTATTAGAGTAGAGTACTTTTTTATTAGCACATAGTACTTTCTTTTTATGCAAATAAAACATTTGATTCTGGAACTTTTTCACTTTATGTGAATAGGTTGTTAATAAGATGGTGTTTGCAAAGTCTAATTTTGATATGAACTTCAACAAGTTGAAAATCTTTTTGAATCGTGTTACTAATCATCCAAATTAATACGTAAGTAGATAAATTTAATGGTTAAAGGCTCAAATGACTTATTCCCATTGCAATGGGATGTCGGTTTTATAGGAATACGTTTTGTATCGTCCATGGAAAACTAATCAATTAGAAGGAAGAGGCTACAGCACAGCCATCACTAATTTGAAACTACCGGCCAGAAGAAACACAAATCAGTGGTAAAACGTTAAGACCGTTCTTTGTGGTCTGAAAAGACTCCAGCGAATTACTACACTCCGCTTTCATAACTCACTGGTCGAATCTCTCAATGCTCGCAGCAGATTGGGCATACGTAACAATGTTGCAGATGCATCGGGCCCAGAGATCTTATGATGTCTTGGTGGAATCATGTATATTCGGTAGGAAAGATTCATTTAGCACACTTTTTTTTTAAGGGAGTTCCACTTCCATATTATTTTACTGTCTTTTAAGACCATTCAAATTATTATTTTTAATGGCAGAGTTTGTCAACCATATCTTACTTTGTGTATTTATTTTAGAAGTGTGCATTCACGATCGATCTGCATATCGTGCGAGCCGAAAAACTCGGAATATCTCACAGGGATATCCCCGGAATATCCCTACTCTTTCTACTCGCGATATATTAACTATGGCCTCAATTGTAAAAAGACTTGAAAGACCCCCCCCCCCCCTCCAAAGTCATCAACGGGAATTGAACACTTATCTCTCCAAATGAACTATAATTTTAAATTTTGGTCTTTAATGCAGTCCTCCATAGCAGTCCAGTCGTCATGCTACATCGCTGTCTGGAGGTACCTGTGTTCGATTGCAGTCGGTGATGGGAGGAATTTCTCAAGTCCTCTTCGGTTAGCCGATCTCAGTCAGGGAGTATGGTTTCGGGTTTTACAGCCCTCACAGTATGCAAATTGACTCGTGGACACACTTCTACAGACAAAATACAGCGTGAGTAAAAATTATATATACACACTTTAACAATCCATATTTTGTGAATTAGATCCGATTGGTTTTATTTCTATTTTTAGACTGGTTGAAAGCCATAGAAATGACGGAAAATACGCAATTAACTTTTGATGAGGCAGGCGATTCTTAAATGGCACTGGAAATTTTAAAATGTCATAGAGATTCAGCGTGAATGGAAAAGACAGATGGAACGAGTGCGTCTACTAATCTAAAAATAATCCGTTGACTGATAAATTTGAGGAACATGGAACTATACACAATATCAATAAGAAAAGCAGCGTGGGTAAAAAGGGTATCAAGAATTATCGAAAAAGTTGAAGCCATGAATGCATCCGAAAGTTCCCCCAGAAAAGTCAATGAGTCACGAGAACTGGAAATGAGTCAATCGAGAGTTATAAGAATTTAAAGGGCATACATTTGAAGCCTTTTAGACCTCACCTGTACTGCATGCAATACAGGGAGATGATCCAGATCGACGAACGCAAATTTTTTAGTGACACTGTCATAAAAATAGCGGAATCTGAGCTTTTGAGGATGCAGTTGTATGGGCATGAAGCCATGTTCACATGTTCAAAAGCCGACCGGGCCAGCCGGGTGGGTAAAGTGCCTGCCTGGCAACCCAAAGGTCGCGGGTTCGATTCCCGCCTCGGGCTTGGATCAATGTACTGCAAAACCTTGGGAGGTGCATTATGGCCACAGAAGCCTATGCGCCAACAACTACCAAAAAAAAAAACATGTTCAAACTAGCCAGGTGGGCAGGAGCAGCAGTGCGTAGCACACGCTTCTTGATTAGACCGGGGTTCGAGTCCGTGCCCACCAAATACGGAGGATGTGGAAAGGTCAGTGAATGACCACCGCATATCCCCGGAGCAATATGGCCTTAGTTGCTATTGCTCCTAAAATCCAAACAACATGTTCAAACTAAATGGACATTGAATCGTCACAACTATGTTGACTGTGCCAATGAAACTCCTCACTTCACCTTGCAGAAAGATGTAAAGCTGCCATCGATAACTTGTGGATGGGAATCTCGTCTCGTGGGATTACCAGACCTTACAAGTTCAATAGAGTTGTTACTGGGGAGTGTTAGCTTGAAATGTTAAGGAAGTATGCAGTACCCAAGATACGATGGTGTTTTTTTTTTTTTTTTTTTTTAACAGGATGGCGCATCTCCACATTTTCATACTGCTGTTCGTGGCTATCCGGCCAGGGAATTTTATGAACAATGGATAGGTCGCAGGGGGGGAGTGCTTTTTGAATACCCTCTAAGGTCTACCTTCGGCTACAGCAAGAAACATGCAGAATTTCAACTGACGTGATATGTTATACGTAAGAGTATTGAAAAAATATGTTTTTTGCATTCGTGCCAAAAGGAGGGCATTTTAACATCTTACATGAGCTTTTTTTTCCCCTTTTAAATAGAAGCCAAACTCGCATTCAGCTGTTAAATAAAAGAAGTATTTAAATTTATCATATTCACAAATTATGCATACCTCTGAAGGCAATATAAAAAGCTAATGACAATGCGTTCATTTGCTTTTTCACTTGAAAGTTAATTTCAAGAAAAATAAAACTTGATGATTCCCCAGAACACTGTTTTAGCTTCCCCCTAAGAAAATTCAAGGAGGGCCATTATTCGTTATTGTGCCCCGTTTGACACAATAACAAATCACATATCGCTGTTCAATCTGTACGTCCGACATGATACTTGCTTCAAAACGATCGTCAGTGACACGCGGCTAAAAAAAAAAAAAAACGCTTCATGCAACACTAGCTAGACAAGTACTGGCATGTGCACACAGTCTGCTCAGTAGCGATCAGGTAGAGCGTCTCTAGTGGCAGTTATGGAAAATTCGCATGGTAACCATAAAATCTTGCACCAGTCCGCGAATTAAAATGTTAACCCCTCGTATATCAGCAGCTTCATCCTATGCATGCCTCCATGGTCGAGGCCCATAGGTACCCCCTTGATAACATAGTAGCAGTGTTTTGTGAAAAGCGCCACCGGTGGTTTCCCACATCTGCGCCATGGTACTTTGTGAAGAAGTACAGAATCTCTGTAAAAGCCAGAAAAGGTTTAATGTCTTTTTCCATTTCCATTTATTTGCACACACAATTCTTTACATTTTATATACAAGAACTTACAGAGAATATATATATACAATTTTATATACATTAGCATTATCATTATACCTATATATATATATATATATATATATATATACTATATTATATATGAACACGTGTATGTGTGTGTGTGTGTGTTTTACCTGTATCAAGGGTGGCTCCTAGGCCTTAGCCCATCTCCACCTTGCACGTCTGTGGTGGTGCAGAAACTCAGCAAGCTTTTTATCGCTTATGTATGTCCACCTTGCCACCAGGGAGCAGCCAACACCCAGGCAGCCGCTGCCTGCCCCCAGGCACAAGCAGCCAAGCCTGGTTCTACTATTACCTTTAATATCTGGTTTAATGTCTGGTTTCTGTCAGAGTAGTGTTATGTTTTGTTGTTGTATCTCTGGCTGTTTAGCTGCAGAGCCTCTAGTGGGACCCCATGTTGCCCGCCACCATCACCACTGGGAGGTGAGCCAGGCTGCCCATCATACTCTGGCTGGACTTTGCTAGGGTTGCCTGGGCTTCCTGACAGAGGCCAAGTTAAAAAAACCCACATAGAACAGGGGTACAGGTTAGAAGGGATAGAAAGAGGGTAAAGGAGTGCAGACTGAAAGTTGAGGAGGGGTTTGCTCTTTGTGAGGCGAAAATAGGGGTCTGAGAGTGGGAGTTGTTGCAGGGTATAGGTGCCCGTGCATCACCAGAGGCCAGTGGACCCTGTATTCTGCACTCAGAGAGTGCCAGCAATTCCGCACCAGAATGGTGCCAGGGTGTTCCTACTCTTAAAGGATTTGCAAGTTGTCAGGGCAGTGTCCTCTAGCAGAGAAGGAGCTAACCCACGCATATCTGATTCAAGCGCTGGGCAGCATGATCCAACGCTGTTCTCATTTCAGCAATCTTGGCTCGCCTCAGTGCGCAGATTTCCTGCGTATACACGTTAGTGCCTTGTACGTGTTTTCATCAAGCAGAAGCGAGGACTCCTGATTACGTGGATTCCTTTGAATTGCGGTAACAAATTCGAGTGTACTGTTGTCATAGGCAGGGCACTCATATATGAGATGTCCCGAGGACTCATCTTCTCCACAATGGGCACCGCGGGTCTTTTTCAGTCCCCATAGCCGTAAGTTTCTGACGGAAGGGGCCGTGTCCAGTGATAATAAACGTCATGTACACGCCAGGCGAGAACCAGGGAGGGGGTTCTGGGTGAGTTTGGTTTATAGTTGGGAGGAATCGCCTCATGATGTCTCCTTTCTGCGTGGTTTTCCAGCTCTGTTGCCATATCGCTTGTAGGTGTTGGGTGATTCTCCTCTTCTCTATCTTGGGGTCATTTGCATGATCCAGCTGGAGATTTACTGTTTCGGCTGGTGTTCCTTTCCCAAGGTGGTAGAATAGGCGTCGCCTGACTACTTCTAGATAGAGTGGCTGACATCCTGTTAGAACTTGCAAGGCAGGGTGCTAACAGTGCGGCACGCCCTGCTAATTGACAGCAGTAGGAACCTTTGAATTGTATACAGCTTCCGTTTGTTTCTTGCCAGTGTAGCTTGTCTGTACCATGTGGAGGCACCGTAGCAAACTATCGGGACATAGAATGCTTTGTATATGAGGGTCAGAGCTTTGTGCTTCAGGCCCCAGTCTGCTCTGCTCTCCCTTCTTATCATGGCGGCATACTTCCGGATTTTGGTGGCTAGATATTTCAGGTGGTTATGGAAAGTAAGACCTGAGTCAATGTAAATACCTAAGTATTTAACCTCTGTGTGCAGTCGGATGGGAGTGAAGTTTAATTTCATTGTAGGTGGTCTTCTAATTTGTAGTCTGCCTTTGAGGAGGATGGATTTTGTTTTTTCTCCCGAGATGGTAAGGTTGTGCACGGCTGCCCAGTTCTGGAGCTTCACAAGCGTTCCATTTGCAATAGTTTCCAAGGACGCCCTAGTGTCCGCACGCACGAGCAGGACAAGGTCGTCCGCGAAGGCCAAGGGCTCAGCCCACCTCCAAGGTCTAAGCCCAGGAACTCGTCCAGGACAACAGACCAGAGGAAAGGGCCAAGCACAGAGCCCTGAGGACAGCCCCGCTGGATGAATCTGGTAACTGTCTGATATTTGTTTAGGTAAGACTTCAAACTGTTATATAAGTTAGCAGAAACATTTGATTGCAGAAGCCCCGAAATACGCTGGGCCACCAGAGCCGGTCGAAAGCTCCAGCAAAGTCCACCAATATAGTAAGAGAGTACTTGAAGGCTGAGTGCCTTGCTTGGGTGATTAGATTGTTGATAGCGTCTTCAGTGCTGCAGCCTGTTTTAAAGCCATATTGTTTATCTGAGGAGAGTTGGTGTTCCTCGTAGCAGGCAGAAAGTCAAAACAAGAATAGACGCTCTAGTAGTTTGGCAATTACGGAGAGTAAGGCAATTGGGCGATATGAGGCTGGGTTCTATGGCGACTTGTCCAAGTTTTTCGGAATTAGTTTTAAGGTTGCAGTCTTCCATTACACTGGGAAGGTGCCCTCGGCCAGGCACTTATTCAGTAGTGCTTAGAAGTATAGCTAGGCAGGCCTCAGCGAATTTTTTGAAAACTTCCACCTCTAGCAGGTCTGCATCTGGTGTTTTTCCATCTTTCTTCTTGTTAATTGCCAAGTCCATCTCAAAACCGGTGAACGGGGGCTTCACAGTTAGTTTGTGTGGTATTCTAAATTCTGGTTGATAATTTCTTGTTGCTGTTGCGTCAAGGGTGCCTCTTCAACAGGGTATATGGTATCAAGAATGTTATTAATAGTGTCCTCCCAGGTATAGTTACAATTTTGAAAACGATGTCCCGGGGGTTTTTATTCCCGGAGGTAGACAAGAGATTGCCGCGATTGCTTTTTGCTTTTGCGAATTTCTTTAGTATATTTTCATTCCTGACTGTGCGGTAAGCTTCCCTGGCTGCCGTAATCTCTTGGGGAGGGGGGCATCGTCGCCCTTGCTCGCTGGAACATTTTCCTAGTGGCGGACCCTTCTTAGGTCGTGTAGCTGGTGGTTCCATCAAGGGACAGCATACCTGTAGAGCCTTCTGCATAGGATGGAAAAGTCGCAGGCGTTTTTGATAGTAACAGTAATTTTTTTTTTTTTTTTGATTTGGTAGTTGTTGGCGCATCGGCTTCTGTGGCCATATTGCACCTCCCAAGGTTTTTGCAGTACTTTGATCCAAGCCCGAGGCGGGAATCGAACCCGCGACCTTTGGGTTGCCGGGCAGGTACTTTACCCACTCGGCTAGCCCGGTCGGCAGTAACAGTAATACTTTTCACACAGTCATCCGGAGTTAGTGTGTCAGGGAGTGGAATATCTTCATAGCAGCGCTATCCCTTGATAGCAGTAGAACCTGCTGCTAATTTTGAAAATTGGGTACTCACAGGGTGAGCAGCGAGTGAAGCGTTTTAAAATGCATTAAGGGAGCTTCGCTTTAAATTTAAACTTGTAAACCGTCAGACGTATCTATGACATTACAATGAAAGTCTTTCTGGAGATTTTCATAGTAATGTTTTTTTTTTTTTTTTTAAATAAGATCATCTTGTGATGCATTTTGGGTCAGTCTCTGGAATCGGCTTTTTTATCAGTGCAGTTCGGTTGTCAAGCCCAGAATATATATCAGTGGCATTCAGCCTATGTGTGTGTCCGGTCTATGGCGGCTCCCAGATATGATCTATCTACAGCTAGTATAACTGGAGATGTTCTGTATATCAAAACTCTGTAAAAAGGGCCTGACGTGTGAATTAATGTGTGTTAGTGAATGTATTGTGGTATGTGTTGTTTATGTCAGGCCTCTTTACCATCAGGGAACAGCCATCACCTGGAGAACTGCTGCCTCGCGCCAGTCCACTGGCACGAGGAGCAGGGCCTGTGTCCAGTACCAAACAGCATCCAATGGAGGTAGTGCTAAACTAGTGGATGCTTACCACTTATGCACAGATTGCCCGGATCTGTGCAACAACAAAAAAAAAAAAAAAAAAAAAAACTTATGTAATTGCAAAAATAACATGCAATAATTCCCACAAGAGGAAGTGTATTACTTGTGAGGGGAAAAATAAAATAATAAATAAAAAATAAATACAATAAGAAAAAAGAATAGAAAGGGGGGGGGAGAGAGAGAGATCCCAGTTCATTTCCACAAAAACTTCTATCACAATTTTCAATTAGAAAAATTTGTTGTCTGTTTTATTATCCATCATGTCTAAGATTTTATCTAGGTTAGTTCACAATTGTTCTTTTCGAAAAAAAAACAGTAGTTGAAAAATTCTGCAAGGAGTTGAAATTTCCCTGAAAATCCAAAAGGACACAAGTTATTTTCATTCAAATTTTGTACATCGTTATACAGCAAGGCACAGACCTCTTCATATATATGGGACAGTATAAAAGAATATCCAACCACTTCTCCACAAATACAAAAAAGAGTCAGCTTCTAAATTCAGTTGACAAAGTCTCTCTTTGAATGAGCCATGCCCAGTAAGAATAAATGAAGTCATAATAAAGAAAAACCAAGCATTCATATTGAAATTTACGTCCTTAATAAAAATATGAGTAACTGCCTGCTTCACTTATATTCCCCTTACTCTGCCATGCTGAGATGAATCTGTTCAAATGTTTAGTTTTTCAGTCTTAAATGAAATTACTGGATTTCATAAATCCCATGGTAGATAGAGACTTCCTTTCTTTAACAAATACAATATACCTCTGTAGGCTACAAATATCCAATGGGATAGTTCCAGCCAATACCTGTAAGGCATTGTTTAGCTGTTCTTGTAACTCTATTTGTGGCCAATAACATGGAACGCTGTAAAGAGATTAACTTAGTTCTTTTAACATTGAATACGCAATGCGCCTAAACACCAGAAGCATATGTCATAATTGGGGAGAAACCTGCACAGTAGTATAACCGCACAGTTCTTTTATTTAATCCCCAATCTGATCTTGAAAAGAGCAGCGGCAAAATTTTTGGTTTTCTCTGCAAAATTATAAACATGTGCGTGAAAGTTTAGCTTATTGTCTAGGATGATTCCAAGATATTTCAAATTATGTACACATGGAACCAATTTATTTGAAAAAAAAGAAGAAAAAAAACTCTAAGTGGCCTTTGATGATCAAACTTATTCTTTAAAATAATGAATTTTGTTTTAGAAGTTGATATTTTCAATTTATTAACTGATGTCCATTCCAGGAGAGCATTCAATACCTGATTAGCTCTATCCTCCAACATATTCCGAAACCTACCAGGTATACATACTATGTCATCAGCATATGTCATTTTAAAACCAAACTCGATGTCTTTTGTAAGCCATTGATCCAGCACTGCATTCCATAACAATGGGCCAAGAACTGTTTTGTTATGTTTGTTTTGTTATTTGGTTTTTAGGAGCATTGGCAACTAAGGCCATATTGTTCCGGGGATATGCGGTGGTCATTCCCTGACCTTTTCGCATCCTCCGTATTTGGTGGTGACGGGCTGAAACCCCGGTCTAATCAAGAAGCGTGTGCTACGCACTGCTGCTCCTGCCCACTTGGCTACGGATGCGCCGCCAAGAATTGACCATTGTGTACATCTTCTAAAGATGTCATGAATAGGTTTGAGTTTGTGCCTCAACCATAATAAGCCTGTCTTTGAAATATGATCTTATCACAGAGTATGTGTACTTATCACACTCAGCCATTCTTAGAGACCTGAGGGCACTTTCCCACCATAGGGTGTCAAGGTCCACGAAAATAGCCATTTCATACACCGAATGTGAATCTCTACGACTTGTGAATGCTGCAATAGCATCCTCCGCAGAGGAATCTTTCTTAAAGCCATATGTTGTAACGAACAAATACTATGTTTTATTAAATTTTCTTGTATTCCAGGAGCTGAGTCTCAAATACCTTCCCTAAGTTCGACAGCAAGGAGATAGGGCAATAAGGCCTAGGATAGGATTTTGACTTTCCAGGGTTTTTTTTTAGTATTTTTAATAACGCAGTTTTCCATATTGCTGGAAAGTATCCAGCCAGAAAACATTTATTATAGAGATTCAACAATATGTTCGGATAGAACTTAAAAAAAAAAAGTTACAAAAGCAATGATTTCCATAAGATCAATGCCAGGACACTTCTGTGCATTTAATTTAGAAAAAGTATCAAAATAGTTCCACATCCGTGCTACCAATATAAAAACTGTTATCCATACATATATCATGCAGTTCACAGGTCATGCTGTTCTGGAAATAAATGATTTGGAATCGTCTCAATTGAATTTTCCAATCTACTGTATCTGCATGTCCCACTCCAACCGTATAATGAACCTCTGGACTAATTAAATTGTCATGACTAATCCAGTACACAATACCCGGGGATCAGTATTACTTATCGTAGCCGCGATGTTTTTCGAAGATAGCAATTTGTTCCAAAATCGCTTTATGGTAAATATTCCGTTTTTCTTTATATTCCTCTTAAGCACATTTACCTTCTCAATATGCCAATCCCTATGTCATTGATAATTCCTCCTGGCAACATTTCCTTGATGGCTTAATCTACTCAATTCCGGGGTCCACCATGTTACAATCCTAGGTCTACTTGTTTTCCTTCTTGTAGAGTCTCTTAGAGCCCTATAGCGAGAGAGAGAAGAATGGTATGTAATGAACATATTGAACATATTCTGCAACATTCATCCCGTTAAGTTCAACCGAAGATGTCTGGGTAAAATCAAGATCTAGAGACATCTTAAATTTCTCTCAGTTAACAATTTTAGTCGAAAATCTACAAAGAGGTAGGATTTGGCGGTGACGGTTTGTTCAATGGGGGATGATGAACCCAGTGATGTCTGTGAAAACATCCCCAAAATCATGATACCACCGCAGTCTGGTTGCTGCTGTTCCCCTGCTCACCCTAGAATATGCACCTGTCCATCAAGCATGGAGCTGGAACCTTGATTGACCAGACCAGGTGACTCTTTCCTACTCGTGTTCGAACGGTGCTTCCATTCCCACTACAGATCTAGGTGTCGATGACGGGCAGTCAACATGAGCACATGAACAAGTCTCCTACTCCGTAGGCCTACCTGTAAGAACATCCAACTGTATGGTATGTTCGGAAACGTTTGTTTGCACCCTGGCTGTTAACTGAAGGATCGTGAGCTGTCTGTTGTCCTGAACAGCAAGGGCCAAACGCTGTTAACCTCGACTGTCAAACCAGTGGTGGTTCCCCCATCCTGGAATATTGGGTGGTTGTGTCCCCGTTTTCGGACTATCCCACTATACCTTCACAACGGCGGTCCTTGTTTAGCCAACAATACCTTCGGTTGCTAAGATGCTAGTCTCCTAGCGTCGCAAATCATTTCCCGTTCAAACTCCATCGTGTCCTTAATGAATACTTGTTTGCTTTATGGTGTCTTCCCAGATCGTTGGAAGACTGCCAATCTTAAACTGCTAATTAAGAGTCCGGCTAAACCTGTTGACTCACCTTCCTCCTATAGGCCAATCTCTCTTCTTCCTTTTCTTGGGAAAATTCGGGAAAAACTTCTTGTTGCAAGATTTAAAGACTACTATGTTTCTAGGAATCTCTCCTCTTCTTCCCAGTTTGGTTTCACGAAGGGCAGATCAACTACAGATGCTATAAATCTTCTTTTAAATACTGTTAGAACATCTCCTTCAAAATACGTTCTCGGTCTCTTCGTGGACTTCAAAGGGGCCTTTGACACCTTGTGGTGGCAGAGCGTCCTGGAGAGGTTCCGAAGGGCCGAGGTTTCCTGTCCTATCTATAGCCTTATTTCCAGCTACTTTCAAGATAGGAACCTTGTGGTCTCATCGGGCTTCTGCTCGGTTTCTAGGGGTTGTCCTCAGGGATCCGTTCTTGGCCCTGTCTGCTGGAACGTGGTCCTTGATGGATGGCTAAATGCCCCTCATGGCGATATTGTTAATATTGCCTATGCTGATGATCTTGCCCTGCTGATCCCTGGGAATTCTCGCCTTGAGCTTGAAACAAAGGCTAACCACATCTTGGATGATCTACACATATGGTGCTCACTTCATAAACTTTCGATTTCTGTATCTAAGACAAAGCAGCTTCTCTTAAAAGGTCTGTTAAATCGTAATCGTCCTCCTGTGGTGAGGCTTCTCAACCAAACAATCAAGCTTGTACGTGAATTTAAATACCTTGGGGTGGTGATTGATGATCGTCTTTCTTTCATTCCACACTGCAAATTCCAAAAGGTAAAAATTAAATCAACTACTGGCTGGTTAATTCACATTGCCAGATCTCTTTGGAACCTCAAATCTAGAACATTGGGTTTATACTACAAATCTATATTCCTCCCAATTGTTACATATGGCGCGGGTGCATGGGGTTCCCGTGTTCAAAACTCTCTCATCCTTAAAATTCTTCTACAGACGCAAAGATCCTTCCTTTTGGCCACGAGCAGGGCATGTAGAACTGTTTCTACTGATGCCCTGCTAGTTCTGAATGGGCGCCTTCCCATTCATTTAGAAATTATCCTTCCATTTCTTAAATTTCACAGGAGGCGTCTTACCCCTGCTTCCATTGGTGTTTTTGAAAATAATTATAATAACTCTACCGACCTTGAAGTTTCTCGACTGCTCAGTTTAGCCCTTGATGAGTGGCAGCTCTCTTGGGATGACTCTCCCCTTGGCAGAATTACTTTCTCCTTCCTTCCTAAAGTCTTTGTAAAATCTAAGAATCTTTCCTGGCTTCAACCTGGACTTTTTTCCTCTTTTCTTCTTACGGGTCACGGCCTTAACTCCCGCCTTTTTGGTTTGGACTGGTCCCCTCTCCTCTTTGTCATTGTGGAGCTGAGGAGACGGTGGAACATTTAGTCCTAAATTGCAACATATATTTAGATTTACGTTACCAGCTCATGTTAGACACTAATGTTTACACCCTAGATGATTTCCCAAAATTTTTGGAAACATCAGAATCCTTCTCAGCTTTTTGTAACTATGCTAACTCCGTGTTTAGAAGACGAAAGATGCTAAACACAGCTCATCCTGTTTAACTCAAAATTTTGGATTAAAAAAAAAAAAAAAAATCAATGTTTAGAATTACAACTTCCTCTTTATGTAATTGTGATCTTAATTTTATTATGACTCTCGGAGGTAATAGCCTTGTTAAATCTCAAGTTTTCCTCATTGTGTGTTAAGATACTAGAATTGCAGTTCTAACAAAATCACTGAAGGTTATTAGATTGCTTGTTATTTAGTGTAACTGTTTAAAACTCTTACCAACTATTGTTCAGACAAGTTCTTCTGGGCTTCTCAGAAGTCTCGTCTTCTCATTGTAAATTTTTGGAAAATTGTAATTTGATGCTAAGTTAAGTTAAGTTATTTTCTTGGTGTCTCAGACACAATTAAATTTGTTTCTTGAGTTTTCCTTTCTCTGGCTGGCTGAGGTTGGGCTCCTCTTCCAGTTGGAGAAAACCTAACTTTCCTCTCTGTTCTTAGTTGTTAATTCATCCTACCGTTTTCTGCTCCTTTCTTAAGAGAATATCTCTCTTCTTTCTTTGTCCTACTTCTCCTTCCCATAACTTTCACGGGTTTACCACTGGTTGGAAACCCTCTTTGCGGTTACTAACCCCTGGAGCGCCTCCTCGTGGCAAGGTACGGGAGTCTGGATGCAGGTGGCTTCCCCCCTGCCTCCAGGCTGCAAAGTCTCCAGGGCCGGCAAACAACACCCATCAGAACCTACACTAAAACATACACACATACATTTACACACACTTGCCGGCTATAAATAAACTACAGAAGATACAGCGGTATATAGGGGAAACCCTGGAGGCCGCAATCATTACACGAATACCTTGTACCTTGTCCTTCCTTTTCTCCTTTCACAGACTTCATACTTACGAATTTGTAGGCACTACACGTGCCGCACTATATATGCTATGCCAGTCGGCAACATCACTCCAAGGTGCTGTGGGATGCGTCCACTTGAAGAGATGGGGTGATTAAAAATATTTTGGCTCATGAGAGCGCGAGAGCGTGTCTATTTACGAGGTAAAATATTCTTCAAGAAAATTTTAAGGGGTAAATATCAGTAAAAAAAGGTTGAATTATACGGAGTATCAAACAAAAAAACGTTGAATACCATGTATACAGTACTCCTGTACATCTCATTATATTGCATGTCAAGTGCCTTAAAAGAATTTAGATTTGCTGAGGATACTACTGTATTTCCCAGACTCCTAACGAACAATAAAAATAAGAATTAGGGGTTGGTAGAGGTGATGTCAGTGAGCGGAAGGGTACCTTGACCTTGTAACAATCATTTTATATACATTTTAATAAAAAAAATATTAGTCAAAAGCTTGAGTAATGATTCCAAACAAACAGTTAATAGCAGTAATAACAACAATCAGACATATTATACATCTGCGCTATAAATATCGAGAACGAAATATTTAAAAAAATTAAAGGAAATGGCTAATACAGAAACAATATTTCTGCATGGAATTCACATTGGAAAAAATGAACTGTCTCACATGAAGAGTGATTTCCAGCAATGTTCGGTTTATTGTTTCAGGTCGTTCACTCGCATAGAAGCAAAGGGGAGAATAGGGGGAGGAAGAAATCAAACAGGTTTTGTGGCGTGGGCAGGAAGAGTGGGGCAACATTTAAGTAAAACGGCTTTACCTGGAATTCTCTGTAACACCTGAATGCTGGTGAAGTACATACATACAGGTATTTAAACTTAGAAACAGAAATAATTCCGATGAACTCAATGTATTATTTCCGGGATTTTGACTTCTATATAAGAAAGCTTTAAGTTTGGTTCATCACTATACAGAATGGTTAGAAATCTCTATAAAATAGGTTTCATTTAGAATAATCCCAAACTATAAAGGCCTAAAAATCGGTTGACAGCCTGAAATTGTGACCTCTCTCCATATATATCAAAGTTCTATCACATTGGCAGAGAGAGAGAGACTATGTATTTTTAGGAATGGGAAGTGGAAAGCAACACGTCAACCAATATATTGTACTGGTATCCATGTACAACAGATATCAAAATTTCAGTAGCGCAAATTATTCGAGAATGAACATTACAAATTTTCATTTTTGATTTGAGGTCTGCATGTACTTCAATATTCCTTTATTTGATCTGGACACTAATCCCAAGGCTAATACTGAGGGATGGGGGGATTGCAAGAACGAAAAAGAACTCACTAATCCCCAACTTCATTCACAACCTTATTTTAGATAAAACAATGTATTTTTATTAATCAAATATGCACACTGCCCTACCATTGACAGCTGGTCACGTACACGTGATCAATTATCAGTGGTAGGGCAGTGTATGTTGCACCATGTATCAGACATAGCTAAAAATACGCTCGTAGGTCTTCGAGGCGACAACAGACTGTGAATGAAAGATGCCGCGATCGATGGAGTTAGACTTCCAACGCGGAATAATAATAGGGATCTGCAGGCCAGGGATTGAAAATGGCAACTGATTAATTCGCAATTCCGTGCAGGAGTGTATAAAATTATTGTCAATATGGAAGTGATGGCATAGCACCATTCTGAATAAAACAAAATTCATACTTTTATTAACGTATGGAATAATTTTAGTTCGCAATAGGAAAAGTATCGTGTAACGCTAATTGTGCATGTTCTCAAAATGCCTTCGATCGCTAACAGTTTTAAATAAAGGGGAACCAATAATAGTGGGTGCCATAAATCACCCCATACTGTAACTTTAATGGAGTGGTTACGTCAACGTGCACATTCAAAAGTGCGCTTCATCCGCCCATAGGACCATTCTGTATCCTGCACAGCCTTGTTCAATCATCTACTAGGCGATATCACAACTGCTCTGATAGTCTTGTGGTTCCAAACAATGCAGATGATGGATTCCATAGGGGAAACAAATGGAGGTCACCATATGGCCTGACGTAGCCGAGTGGTCAGGAGCGAGAGTGCATAGCACGTGTTCCTTGAGTGGACCGGGGTTCAAGCCCGTGACTACTAAATACGATAAATATTTGTATTGATGATTGATTGTAAACTTTACTGAAATTTACTTGGTTGTCGTCCCGGAGTATAAACACAAAATTTTAATTTAAAGCTTTGCGTATTTGTGCTCCAGGGAATACCAGCCACACGAGGTGTAGCGAGCAGTAGATAATCTCAATGAATTTTATTGGACTTTTTTGCTGTTGTACCTAATCAATTCTTTGAATCCCTTCTTAAGCTGTTTAGAAAGCAGGTAGCCTTCTTCGAAACGCTTTAAAATATTTATGCTGTTCTCCAATAAAGAGGCTTAGAAATTTTTCTGTCTGACAGAAAACTGTCTCTACGCTCTAAAAGTTGCAATAACACTATCGCCATTGTTGTAATGTTTAATTTAAAGTGCTTTATCTTTAAGCTAGATCTTAAAAGGAAACTGAATAGACTTAGTAACTTAAATTAGGGCTACGGCTTCATGCTTTATCTTGACAATGAAGAATAAGACCACAACGAATAAGAATAAATGAATTCTCCGAGCCAAGTGTCATTCCTTTTTGGGGGACAAGGGTGTTGAGGATAGAATTTTATCTCACCATCACTTTTAATCTTGTCCTCACTTTGTCCCAGAGTTAGGTGCGTCAAACATAGCCTCTCCTTACCTAAGACCGTCCGTGCGTGGTGAACAACCACATCCTGCCCAAGGTGAGACTGTTAACACAAAACACGGTGAAGATAGAGGAGTAAATCTCGGGGGTAAAAAAAAATCCCCAATCCTATGGCTGTCGTGCCTAGAGGATGAATGGCTGCGGGTGATGCAGTTCCAAACGACGACCTCTGTGAACCAGGCGAAACCAAGTTGTAACCAGCCTTTCTACAACAAGCAGGGCTCTGCTCCAGTTAACTTTCTCTTCCCTAGCATCTCGTGGGATCCATAACGTTCAAACCTAAAACTCTCCATACCACTCTTCCTATGATTAAAGCTGCCCCTTTCAAAACCGGCCATGTCGAAGGCAATGGCATACCACCACATTATCTGATGTTGCAGAGACCACCACAAAAACAACTCCAAAGACTGCTGTAAACCGGATCCCTGATGTCCCTGTGTGCCCTGCAAAATTAAATTTAAGAAAGAAGATGGTAAACTTGGCCACATGGAATGTAAAAAGTTTAAAAGAAGACAAGATGGAAATGGTCATCAATGAAATGGACAGGTACAAAATTGACATTTTAGGAGCAACCGGAGTCATGTGAATAGGACAAGGTCATTTCAACAGTAGAAATGGGTCTTTGGCTGTTTTCTTTTCTGGAAGTGACCAAGTAAAAGGACACGGTGTGCCTGCTATATTGAATAAGGAATGTTTAAGGTCTCTTCTGGATATAATCCTATTAATAATAGAATGATGAAGGTTAGACTTCAGAGTCAACCAGTAAATCTCACAGTTTTAGTTGCATATGCACCAACATCAACAGCCACAGATGAAGATATGGATGTTTATTATGAAAACCTTCAAGCAACTCTTGACCTGGTCTCAAAAAAGAATGCTTTAATACTCATGGGTGATTTCAATGCAAGAGTGATTTTTCGATACGACCTATAGTTTTCAAGTTATCAATTTTTTAAAAGTGAGAAAGAGCTTTATAACCACCCTGTATTTCGAGTATTTTTCTAACGGCAAACTGTGCAGGGTGAAGGTTCAAAGTGGTGTCGCTTGTAAATACACAAACAAGATTAATTCCACGTACCATGATCTCAGTTGCAATTTAATGTGGATGCTAAACGGAATGGTATGTATCGATGTTCACAAACCCTTTTATTTAATCCGAATTTAAACAAATTTGAGAAGAACTCTCTACCTCTTTTGAGGTCAAATTATGGTCCTATATACTCCTTAGTATGTAATTTATTATTCATATGCTGTTTCGTAGGAGTTGGATTGCCAACACTGTAATCGTGATTATCTTACTCACGTAATCAGGTATTTTGTATCATTTTATTTGAACTGTACAACCTCCTAGCCAATAGGCTGTATGGTCGAAGCCATCTTTGCTGAAATAATGGACATAATAATTATTATTACTACTTTATTATGAATGAAGAATAAATAAAGAAGATAATTATCGAAATGAGGAAGCATTCATATATAATATTTACATATGAATAAATACTAATAAGCTACTTTAAATTAACGTTCTACAGTAAAAGCACTACCATTTGGTGACATGAAATTATTACTAAACAATCGCAGATGTGAGTGATTGTGCAGAAGTGGCAGATTGCGGCATCTTAGTTGTACTGTGCCAACTAAGATGCCGCGACTAATCGAAATTTCGAATAATTATCGAAAAAAAAAAAGGGCGGGAGGAGTAAAGGATGATCCAATGAACTGGGGCAAAATTTCATAATTCACTGTTAAAAATAATATAGACTATGCGAGGGTTTCAAATTTGACTTGAACTTTTTCTAAAATCGTGCACAATAATTGAAGCAGTTCGTTCGTTAAAAGTTTTTGCATATGTTATTGTTAAGATGTTGTCTACCTATATTCTAGCCTACTGAAACAATAAGTACAGTATAAGGAATCTTGCTTGTCAAGATCTTCATTGTTGAAATGGAAAAAAAAAAAAAATAAATAAATAAATAAATTTTTTTTCTGTTTATACTCCGGCACGACAACCAAGTCAGTAGAGTTTACAATAAATCGTCAATACAAATATTTATCGTATTTAGTAGTCACGGGCTTGAACCCCGGTCCACTCAAGGAACGCGTGCTATGCACTCTCGCTCCTGACCACTGGGCTACGTCAAATATTTAAGGAGAGTTGCGAATGCATGGAGAACATTTCTATACAAAGAAATGCTATTCCATGAGAAGTACTGGCAAAAACTAGGTTTCATTTGAAGGAGTACAAACTGCTATTCGGCGATTCAAGAAGACTCAAAGTTTAAAGAACAAACCAGGATCAGGACAATCGCGTGCTAACAACGGAAACACGAGATAAGACCATAACATCGATTTTTAAAAGTTCTACGACTTACTGCACCTCAAATCCGAGCCGAGTTCCACATAAGCAGAGAAACTCCCGTGTCTACACTATAGCCAGGCCTCGCATAACGCGATATTCAGTTAACGCTATTTGAAAAATGATACCACTTCACTTTACATGATGCAAATTTCCAGTTAACGCGAACTTTTTTTTTTTTTTTTTTTTTATGTGATAGTTGAAAAGATTTGAATCGCGTGTTAAGCTTACCGCGAGTCGTACGTTCAATAAACAAACGTTTGCCTGCTGCCCGCCTCGGTGTGTTCCATCACCCATAGGAAGAAGACGTGTTTGTCTCCTGCTAATAAAGTCAATGCAGACTTGCATTTAAAAATTCAAATTTTTAAATGAGCCAGATGAAAATGTTACCGCAAAGGAGATAACGGTAAAAGAATTAGATGAAATCTTTCGTATCGCATAGAACCTCAAACAAAAGGTTTGATGTTCTCTGCGATATTTATTTCGCTAGGGCCCAGAGAAGATTATTGTCGGCTATCGGAAATTGACTGATGAAAAGAGAAAGCCAACACTGTTCAAATATTTCCGCAACAGTAATTTATTCATTGTGTATTTTATGTCAGAGGTTCCCAAAGTTTCTCGGTTCACGACGCCTTTAATGTCTCAGTAATTTTTTCAAGGCGCACCCAGACCAAAAGTTTCGTTTGGATCTAACAGTTTCCGTTTAGTAGTTAGATCCAAACAACTTAATACGAAATGCTGAAACTGTGAACTACCTCGAGCTAGTAGTTCGCGCGGTGTCCGACAGATGTCGAGTATCGCTGTGTTTCCCTCGAAAATTTAAAATATCCTGCGGCGCACAGTTTAAGAACCGCTGTTTTAAACAATAAACATTTAATTCCATAATTATTTTCATTATCTTTTACATTATATACAGTTACAAAGTTATTTAAAAAGGTAATTTTAAAATTCTTTATGGACATTCCAGAAGGTCAAGGACCAATTATAATTTTTCCTATTGGTTATGATATTCGATTAACGCGTTTCCGTTTTGCGCGATGCACTCGCGGGATGAATTAATCGCGTTAATCGAGGCCCGCCTGTACTCTGAAACTTCGTCTTAAAAAAGCAGGACTTCATGGTCGTGTAGCGGTCTAAAAACGATTATTACACCAGGAAAGAAACAGTTGGCTTGGGCTAAGGGCCATTTTGTTAGTAAATAAACAAAAAATTTATTAACTTTCTCGCAGTTGCTTATCTCCTGTTTATATATTAGTATTGTTACATTTTTCCACCAGTCGGTGTCTTCACTTCGTGAAAAAAAGTACCTGTATATGCACTCCTACCAATCTGAGTATTTTACGGTAGAGCAGCGGTTTTCAACACTGACTCGCACGGTTGATTCAACACAATATTTTTAATGAGAACCACGAAGCCTATATTCTCTGAAATCGTATATTTCTCAATTTTTATTACAAAATATTTCCAGTACTACGTTTTTATAAGCGACATTGCGCAATAATCAAAGTTATTATTAAGTATTCTTTATACAGGAATCTCACCAACTTACGTAAGGGATACGTTCCGCGGAACGCTACGTAAGTCGGAATTTCCCCCATGCTTGTGCAGCACTCGCAACTGTGCTCGCTGAATTGATTGAATCAAAAAAGAAATGTTCGACGAACATGTAAATAGAATTATTTATTGTATTTATTCAATTTTTTTTATCTCATGCGGAGGAAAGATTACAAGCGTGCAATTTAAAAAAAAATTCCAAATTATAAAATTACAAAAAAAAAAAAAAAAAGGAGACGTTTTAATCGTTACCTCTTGAGAATCGTTGCCAGAATCGACGTTTTCAACTGATAAGTACGCAGCTGCGGAGGTTGAGGGCTGTGGAGATTTAGAAGGGGCTGGCCGCTCAACCTTACGAAAGAACATATTATTGGATGATTGGACGGCGGCTTTTTTCTTTTCATCGCAGATTTCTTTCTAGTAAGAAAGCATATCATTCACCCCTCTGTTAACTTTTAAGAATTGTTCGCTGTCAGGTTTCATTTTCTCAAACCTCGCCATTACCGATGCAATTTCACGAAATTGCCATTGCCATCTCTCTGGTGATGAAGTCTCGGCTCCTCATTTGATTCATCTTGAACTTCGTCAGCATTTTCTTCTTTCATATCGCTGCCTGCAAGTCAATAAGTTCTTCGTTAGATTATTCCTTCTCTTCTTCTTCTATTAACTCTTCCACGCCTTTGGCAAAACCTCCAACTGAAGTAGCTTTGCAACCTTTACAATCTTTTCTGTAACCTCTTCATATGATTCGTCTTTTTCAAATCCTTCGAAGCCTTTTACGTGCTGTGGGCATATTTTCTTCCATGCACCATTTAAAAAACTTTTATTAATTTCCGCCCAGGCCTTATTAATGTTTAAGATGGCGTAGTAAATGTTGTAAGATTTCCAAAAGTCTCTTAACGTAAATTTTTTCTCATCGCCTACTGCAGACAATGCCTGAGCAAATGTTGTACGTAAATAATATGCTTTTAAATTCGAAATAACACCCTGATCCACAGATTGGGTGAGTGAAGTCGTTTTTGGCGGTAGAAATATGACTCTCAGGTTCGAATTGAAATCATCTAGATGCGTAGGATGTCCAGGAGCATTATCTAATAGAAGCAAAATCTTAAAAGGAACGTCGTTGTCTTTACAATATTTTTCAACCTCGGCAACGAAGCAGCATTTAAACCAATCCTCAAAGAGAGATATTGTTATCCATGCGCTCTGGTTCGATCAGAAATGCACGGGTAGGGTGGCTTTATTGATGCCCTTAAATGCACGAGGATTTCCAGAATGGTACACAAGCAGTGGTTTTAATCTGTAATCTCCCGCTGCATTAGCACCAAGCAAGAGCATGGCCCTATCTTTTGACGCCTTGAAACCTGGCATTGTATTTTCCTCTTTAGCAATGTATGTTCGATCCGGCACTAATAACGAGTTTCATTTTTATTGATTCATTTTTTGAAAAAAAAAAAAAAAAAATGAAATTAAGGTATTTTATTTTATATTGCTTGATTTTAATGTTTCCCCTCTGCATCAATTAACAACTCCGAATGGCTGCATTTTCATCAGTTATTGTTACCACTGCAACCGAATCCCGAAGTGATACAATAAGCAGCGTCCACATCAGAATAACCTGTGCAACATGCTGTTCAAACATCGCATTACATTAGTCTTACCCCCTGTCTTATCCTCACGAGCGTTCCGTTTCAAACCCTTTTTGTTATGCTGTGACTTCTACCTGTTTCATCCATTGAAAGAACATTCGGAAGCAAGAACTTCAAGTCGAATAATGAGTTAAGAACAGAAGTGGGGTCCACATCAACCGTAAAATTTCTTCGAAAATGGAATACCGAAAAAACTCCTAGAACTCGGGGGGGGGGATGTATCCTGAATAAGAGAATACCTCGAAAAGTGACTAATTTTCTTTCTTTCTTTCTTTTATTTCATTTTATGTATTTACTGTACTATTTTAGGAAAAAAAATAAAATAGTCAAGGTCGATTTTTAAATCTTTTCTCTGCTCCTACAATAGTAATCTTTATTTCAGCTACATCTTCACTGATCGGTAATGTCCACCCTGAACAACCAGGCATAAACTTGCATTGAATTTTGTGTGATGAGTTCTTATTTAAACCTCAACACAGAAGGAATTGGGATTACCCAGTCAGTTATTTCGGGTTTATTTTATTTATTTATTTTTTTGTTGTTGTTCTGCCTGCACAATATGCAAGGAGAAGCGTGAACATGCACGTGTACAGACATAATACACGATAACCCATACGCTTAACTACTATTGACCAAAGTAATCGATAAACTAGAAGAAAACCCAGTCAACCAGCCAACCATTTCATTTGAAGGGAGTTGGCAATTTGTATCTCGCGTAGTGACAAGTTACTATACAGTACAAATAAACCTAAATAATATAGAAATAAAAATAAATAAAGCAGGCAGAATGCATCTTTAAAATTTCGACGCCCGGGGCATCTTCCCGGCTCGCTGGAATCTCTGGTTGACCCTGCATTTGAATGCGTAGTCCGTAGTAAAACCACTGACGTCATCAAGCACTAACATTAGCAACTACAGTATTCTAAAATGTCTAGACATCTCTTCTCATTTTTTTTAAAAATCGACTTGAGTGGCTGCACTTTCTCGGCACGATTTTTATTCCCTGGTTTGATTTAATATTTTAAATAATTTCAAGGGGAAAAAAATGAAGAGATGTCTAGACAAGCCATAATTTTGAGAAAGAAAGAAGTCTGTAGATTTTTACCTTGCTATCGGAAAAACAGAAATAATAGAGCTTAAATAGCAGATCTGGTCATTTAGCACATTTCAGCTAAGACGATATACAAACGCGAAAAATTGACTTAATTGTATTTATTTGTATATACGGGGTGATTCCGGAGGAATAGTAAATATTTTGTGAGGTTATAGTATTGATTATTCTGAGCGAAAAAGTTCTGATAAACATGTGTCCAATTCTCAATGGACACGGAGATACAGCTGTTTGAAACTGGCGCGCACAAAGCCATTATGAGAGGTATTAAAGAACGATAAATGACTTATTGTTCATATTTATTGACTTTTTTTGAATGATACAAAACACAAATAATTGACAAATCTTTTACAGTTCACACAATGTTCGAAAATTCCGCCGCCAACCTCAATGCATTTTGCAACTCTTGTGGTAATATGCTGTGTTGTTCTTCTGAGGTCGTGTTGGCGTTCCTTTACGAAGGCAGCAGTATCCAAATTGTGACGAGCAATTCGTCTCTTGTATTCACCTTTTCTTTGCATACTGCCTTTTCATCCATCCCCACAAAAAAAAAAAAAAAAAAAAATCTAACGGAGTGAGGTCTGGAGACCTTGGTGGCCAATGAATGGAACCACAGCGGTCGTTCAGGGACAGTTCGATTTAGATATTGTATCACCAGACCGGTATAATGTGTACGAGCTCGTCATGCTGAAAGTACATGCCAAGGGAACATCCTCCAATAGTAGTCGAAGTTTGTTTTGCAGAAATTCTAGGTAAATGGGACCTGTAAGACGATTTTGTAACGGCCCAATCAACTGATTGTCGATGATACCGCACCTGTACACGTTTGTAGGGAAGCGATATTGAAATTTTGTTTCTACAATGGCACGTGGATTTTCGTCTTATGAGAGTTACGGGTGTTGTTGATACCGTCACGGGTGAGTACCTTCATCGCTGAACAGTATTAATGGAATTAATCTGCGATTAGCATTTACTCACAGACAAAATTCCAATCACTGGGAAATGGATACAAACCGTGCTCACATAATGTGCGCCCTACACTTGTCGCGGAACACCGATACGCGTAGAAATTCTTTGTGTGCTAATAGCAGGACCATGTTTTACCAACTGAAGCATGTGTTCTATTTCATCCACATTTTGTTCATTTGCACGTTCAGCAGAAATATGAGCGCTGGGAGCTGTACCAGTCTCAAGCAGTTTGGTGTAAACACTCCTGAATCCGGTATTCTGCGGTTAGGAAACTGTCGACGGCATTCTCTACAAGCAGCAGTAGCACTTCCACCACAAAAACCGTAGACAAACACCATATCAGCATGTGTGAAGATGTGCGGCATTCTTAACACTTCTAACACCAAACAGCATCAGGTTATAGCTGCTTCTTGGTCCCATCTGAGTCAGGAAGCTGTGCGCGCCAGTTTCAAACAGCTGTATCTCCGTATCCATTGAGTATAGTACAGTACAGGTTGCTGCAGATTATAAAAATAATTGATTTTTTTTTTTTTTTTTTTATGAAAACACCAAACACGAGAGGTATTAGAACCTATAGTACTTAGTACCGTGCTTGGGTTGGAGGTTGAGAAGACGAAAGAAGATATTTGTTGACATTGGACTTGAACTTCTGTAGATTGTAATTGTCAGGAAATACGTATGAAGAAAGATTGTTCCAGAAAGCTGCAGATGAATGAATAAACGAGGAAGATAAAGTTGGTTCTGTGAGTTTGAATTTGGACAGTAAATGGTTGTTGGCTGGTGGCAGCACGTGTTCGGAAGAGAAAGTGGGAAATATAGAATCCAATTCTGAAAAGCAGTGCCCATGGAAATATCTGTAGAAGAGGCACACAGCAGAAACAGAACGTCTATGAGACAGCGAGTGGAGACACTGTTAGTGAGAGGAGTCAATAATTAACCTAACTGCCCTCTTCTGAATGAAACTGCTAAAAGCCACATTTAAACCAAATGGAACGGCTAATCGCCATAAATGTGTTTATTACTTTCTTAACAACCCTCAGTTAATCTTTAACAAGGATTTAGATGCCCCTTACTAACTGGGCTGGAACTTGGACACGAAGTGTTCGCGGATCTTTTTTTTTTTTTTTCTTTGAAGAAACCGTGAAAAGGGAAGAAAGCTACCCGAGATTGACAAAAATAATTCCATTAATGCAGTCCAAAATCAATTTTCAGCATTGCTTTTTTTTTTAAAATTCAATATGGAACACCAAATCACTACGCAAAAATTGTCTACGAATTCTTAAACGAAAAGTTCTCAGGTCGTTGGATCGGACGGCGGGGTACCACTAAATGGCCACCGCGATCTCTGTATTTGACGTACTGTGATTCCCTTTTTTATGGAGATTGTTAAAGGATAAAGTTTTTAGTAATAAGCACAGGTCTCTGCTTAGAGCTTCAGCGTCAATAGTTGGAAAGTTGAGAACATTTCTGATGACATTTCTATGCCTTGCTATATGTCGCTCTGTGCTCAAAAGACTACAGTTTTGAAAAGACCAAAATGGCAGCCATATTTATAGCTGCAATTTTTTTTTTAAATGTATGTATCTACTTTCTATTGCGCTAGCATTAACTATACATTTACAATAGTGCTATTTACAGTCAGACATGCTTCCTTACTCATGAACCCGAATACAAAGCAGAAAGTGCCACCCTTATCTGCCTAAAAGCAAAAAAGGTCCATGTGTAGTGCAACCGTCCGTAGCCAAGTGGTAAAGGGCCAGGTTACCATTAGCACACGCGTTTGGGTTTACCGTGGTCCTAACCCACGGACGTGACTGCTAAATGGGTTGGCGTTCTCGTATCTTTTCTGTTAGTAAACTCTTGTGGACCTATCCGGCTGTCCCGCAATATAAGATGAAAATTTATTTATTTAATAACTCTTTCAGAAAAGAAATCGAAGTATCCTGATTAGAACCTACGGAGGTCTGGTTCAGTCATTTCTAGTCAAATCGGAAATAATCGAAACTGAATTTTTCACCAGCCCCGCTTTAAGTGAACAGTAACGATGAACATTACAGACCGAAAAGTAAAATTTTTTTGTTAAAAAGTGTTTAAAGAAAGGCATACAGGGAGTGGACAAAACAATGGAAACACCTGATATGAAAATAGTAGTTTCTATAATGGTTGTATGATGTATTTATGAACAAGCAGTGCTGTTTTTTTTTTTTTTTTTTTGTTTGTTTCTTTCTTGCAGGTGATACTGCGAAGGAAAGACGACAAAAGCTGATGTTTATTTAGAGGAGATATAAAAAAAAAGGTACATGAAGAAAAAGACTGACCTGTCCGAATACCAAAGAGATCAAATTGTTGGTGCACGTTTATCAGGGGCATCAGTGACTAAAACTCCTGATTTGTTAAATGTATCCAAAGCAACTGTATCGAAAGTGACTTCTGCATTCATCAAGTAATGGAAAAACAAAATCTGATAGGACGATTTGTGGCAGAAAATCGAAACTGACTGAGAGAGACCGACGAATATTGAAAAGGATTGTAGTCCGAAAACATAACTACTGCCTCAGAATTAACCGCAAGTACTTAGTGTTTCAGCAGTATAGTTTCTAGCAAAACTGTTCAGCGAGAACTTAAAGCTAAAATTTATGATAGAGCCGCTGTTTGCCAAGCCACTTCTTACTGATGGCAATGCCCATGAGACCAAAATGGACACTTGATTGGAAACATGTCAAACGAATCATCATTCACGCTTTTTTCCCCAACATCTGGGAGAGTTTACGTTTACATTATCCTGACTGTCTTGTGCCAACCATGAAACACGAGAAAATCAACAATGGTGTTGGCATCAAAAAATGTTGATATTCTTGAGGCCCTATCCTCACCCTGAACGGGCAAATTACTGCCCAATTCATTACTCATTACACTGACATTCTGAGTGATCGGGTTCATCTCATGGTGCAAAAATTGTTTTCCGCATGTTTCAAGATGATGATGCACACACACACACACACACACACACACACACACACACACACACACACACACACACACACACACACACACACACACACACACACTCTTGGCTTAAAAAGAATGAAACCACCGAAATGTTTGAGTCTTTGGGCATATTTAGAGACAGATTTGCTTCACTTTCATCACTCGAGGAGCTTGACACGTTCCTCAACGAAGAATGGTCTAATATTTTTAAGACAGTTCAAGATTTATTTGAATATATTTCACGTAGTATATAAGCTGTTTTAACAGCAAAAGGTGGCCCAACATCATAAGCCTGACGTAGCCCAGTGGTCAGGAGCGAGAGTGCATAGCGCGCGTTCTTTGAGTGGGCAGGGGTTCAAGCCCGTGACTACTAAATACGATAAATATTTGTATTGACAATTTATTGTAAATTGTACTGACTTAGTTGTCGTGCCGGAGTATAAACAGAAAAAAAAAAAATTTATCATATTAGTGCACATCTTATTCTTATCACGGGTGTTTCCATTATTTTGTTCACCCCTGTACTATACAGAGACGCCTAAACGGCCACTGCTTCGGTCATAGGTCGAGTTATCTATATTCAACCTTGAAGAGGCTGAATGTAGTAAATACTGCGGATTACCAATCTGGGTGAGACCTTTGTTACGATCCAAAAAACCTTAGAACCCTTGAACATCAGCGGCCAATTCGTTTTCCACGACATTAAAGCGGCGTTTTACAGACTTTTCATGAGCTCCTCAACATTCTAAAGAATCATTTCTGATTCCCTCTCCGTTTCCTAGACATTTTCAGACAAATCCTCACTAATGAGGAAATCCGAGTGGCTCATGACGGAGGCTCCTACAATTGCACCTCGATAGAAAGATCCCTCAGGAGGGAAACATGTTCTTTCTGCCATTTTCTTTGGTAGCAGCCTCTGATCCCTCCCTGTCTCTGCATAAGAACATTACAAAAATGACCTGAAGATGGCTGTGACTAAAAAGGACGTTAAGTATCCTCAAAGAATGATCCCTTATAGATCAGAGCTAGTTGCATTTGAACACCATCGGCTTGGGACTCAATTTGTCCAAGTCCGTGCAAAATAACCTTCACCAAAATAAGAAAAAAAAAAAAAGAGGGGGGGGGGAGATCAATGTCACTATCCTCCTAAATGGTCACCCATCAACAGAGTCCAGTATCATGAAGGTCTTAGGATGACAGGCTTTTTTTTTTTTTTTTTTCCACCTTTCACTAGCACTGCAAAGCAATCTTTTTGCTTCTCAGTATTATGCTGCCATCAAGCAGTTCGTGCGAGAAGTTTGGTAAGCTGTTGTGGATACTCCTCTTTGAAACATCCAGCACGAATGATCTTTTTTTTTTTTATTTTTATTTTTAAACTGCCAATTTTTTGTAAATTTATTCTGAGTTATATATTTTTTTATCTCCTCTAGCTTTCACGCTATACAAGGGAGATTGTAAGTAGAAATCAATTGAATAAATAAAAATTAAGAGATTCCGGAGGAAAACCGTACACAAACCTGCTGGAGGGTAATTAATTTGGCCACGGCATGAAAAGAAACCTATAAAAGTTTCTCACATTTATACGGACTCGGACCCTAACCCTTTCATCCGGCGCGAAAGTACAGCTATCCTTATCAGCGACGAGGACAAGAACAGCGATTTTAAAGTTAGAAGCAGGTAGAAATACAGAATTTTCCTTAATTTTCAACAATAAATATCATCATGCATATTTCCCAGTTTCTGAAAATTTCTATTATTACTCGGTTAATGTTCTATTTCAAATCCAAATCGCTTTTATCTTCAGCTTCATAATAGATCTGAGAGTGGCTGTGATTTTACAAATATTCCACTCTGTTTTTGGTAGTATACGGTAGTTGATTATATCCTTGTGGTTACATTTTATGTTCTCCTACTCTCAACATATTTCTCTTGTGTAACTTTCTTATTTTCGAAAGGGCTTTGGTAATCATGCTTTTTACTAAAATTTCTGCTTTAAAATTTATATTTTTATCCCTGAAGGTACATCTTTTTAGGGTTTTACTAAAATAATTGAACGTTGTTTCCGTGTGTGTGCTTGTCGGTTTCAGTTCTCTGTAAACCCATTTAAGTAGACTATCTTTTCTTCAGGTCATTCATACCTTTCTTTACGGTTCACTCATCTGTAGGCGGCATCGACCGCCTACAGATGAGTAGCGATACCGACTTAGCTTCTGTCACTACCTTTAAATAACTCAGTTTTAAAAATAACGAACAGCAATAAAGAAAGAGAGAAGGGATATTTCATCAATTCTTTCTATGAACGCTTTCAATACAGTCAAAAATATTTTATATTTTCGACTGGGCTTTGAATTTTAGTATTGTTATTTACAGTGGCATATTACACTATAACATGTTGGTTGACAGTTCTTTATTTGATTATGATATTAGCCGTAGCCGTTTTAATTTATCAATATATATACAAAAGAAAAAAAAATCTATATGAACTCAGTACGCACAATCAATAGTAAAAGCAAAATGCCAAAAGAGATTTCGCCATTACCATTCATTAAAAAAAACAAATGCATTACCTTCAGCACGATCAAGAAGTCCATCAATCAGTACCGCCATCTCGTGGCAACGAAAAGAATCGAGGCAGTCGTTGTGAATATGAATTCATAACGCTTCTTTGTTCTCTCCAAGTAACGGCTCAGGTGTCACAGAAAACATGGGACTATCTGGTGCAGACTACAAAGGGCCTACCTGTTTAGCTAACACTGTGAAAGAGTTGCCAGGAAAGTAAAAATCTTGTGTCGATGACGAAGGCATATCTTTAGGTAAACACAGGGGATAAGGGACGGAAAACGTGACAGAAACGGAGAAAAAAATTCGACCATTTTCTTATCAGCCTTTCCACAGCGTCGTTTAGCGAAACCTCTCCACGCTGAGCGAGTGAGTGCGGGTGCCTATCATCAAGTAGCGCGCGCGAGCACACGACACAAGCACCAACACAATCACGGTCCGTTTGCTATCGATTTTCTATTATGGACCCGCCCGGTTGGGTAACGCTGCATGTGATAAAACTAGCGGGTGGCTGCCAGCCACTTAGAGAACGTTCAAGTGATCGGGACGACGGCAGTAGTACTGCGTTTCGTGAGACCACGTGCTCCGAACGAGTGATACTGATGGTCGTCGTCCAACTCACTCACACATACATGGAGAAGAAATGCGGAGAACGAAAAAACAGGCACTGGCTAGAGAATGGAGATAGACTTTTTGTACACACGCGTGCACATACTTTCGCATTATACAGTAGGCGTTGTGTGAAATTGCCAAAGATTTCACAGACACCAATAAAACAAAATTTTGTCATGAGTCAGCAACGCTGACGACTCTGCTGACGTGCTAAGTTCAGTCCTTGTAGCCGTTTTAGCTCACGGGTTCATCGGGAATACGTGACCAACAGTTCTATCCAAACCCTTCAGAGAATGCATCTAACAGTAGATTTACTGCTAATCACCCAATTAAAATCTAAAGTAACGTTCAATTTCATTGACTGATTTTTATTCTTCACGATTTTCTGTTCTTCGAATCATAATTATTTATGATTTATTTATGTTTTTTATAATTATTTCAAAGCTATAATAAATAAACAAGTAAATAAATAAGCTATAAGTAAATAAAATAAATACTGTATATGGCCAATGTCAACATTTGCAGATTCTCATAGTAAATCTCTATGGTTATGAAATACCACAGAATTGCAAACTGAAACTTGTAATGTTCTCTTTTGCAATGCTCATTTCAAAATTTTCATCCATTTTTCTGTACCGCGTAATGATTTTCAGATGATTGGGAAAGTGGATTAAATGTAAAATTTTATTGGTTATTATATTAAAACAATATCGAAACAAAAATATTAAATTTTGCCTATTTTAATAATAAGCAAAAATCAGTTAAAGCGAAGAAAACAAAAGAATATTAAAACAGATTAACCAGATTTCTCGGAATACTAGGTCTTTTGTCTAGCATTAGCAGAGGCATATGATGCAAGAAAGCAAGCTTATTCAGAATCAAAAAAATAAATAAATAAATAAACAAATAAATAAATAATAATAATGGAAAAAAAAAAAACACACTTCCTATTTCACCCATCCATTCGCTCCAAATGTTTGTCAAGTTCTGCCTTGAATTTATTTAAGCTGTCCACTTCCAACGACAGATGGAAGTTCGTTCCAGCAACCTTTTGTTCCGTTCACTTATCTTGTTGCCCTTCTCTGTACTCGTTCCAGCAGCTCTACATCCTTCCTAAAATGAGGTCTCCAGACCTGTATACAGTACTCAAGTCTGAAAACCTATCGTGAAACCTTTGGGGTCTAAAATTAACCTTTTGGGGTTTTTGTTTAAGCAAGATGTTTTTTTTTTTTTTTCTTCAAAGCACAGCAATAATTTGCCATCATGTTTAGATCCCACTTCCATGGTATCGTCGGCTCATCTGTTTCATATCGTAAGGTATGTTCGTGTCGAACGGCACCTGGGATTTCTCCCATCTCCGCAATGTTTCATATCGTAGTGGAATCGCTCACCCTGTCACTCGCAGATGAAAGTCAAGTCCATTTGACAGACTTCATTTGAACTCAGAAAATTTTCAATAACGCCTTTATAACTGACATCTTCATTGTTCCCTAAATAGTTGTGAACAACATTTTTTAAGCCAATCCAAGATTCTTTTTTCAACTGTCATAATTCATTCAAACTGCTTGCCCGAAGTTACATCGTTATCCATGTTTCGAGGAAACTATGGTCTTTGAGATCTGATAAACTTGAAAAATGATTTAAAAAAAATACTTAAAACAAATTTTCTGTTTATACTCCGGCAAGACAACCAAGTCAGCAGAGTTTACAATAAATCGTTAATACAAATATTCATCGTATTTAGTAGTCAAGGGCTTGAACCCCAGTCCACTCAAGGAACGCCTGTTATGCACTCTCGCTCCTGATCAATCGGCAAACAATTACCAGCCTACTCTAAACCTTTTAACAAATGCTTCATCAACTCCAATTTGATATTAAATGGAGGACTTTTGTTGGGTCTATCACACTTTAACCTTCTGTACTTTTTTAATTCGGTATAGGACAGTTTCTGGAAGGCCACTGCTTCCACGTCTACGGCTAAATTCGTAATCTGTTTTCGCATCTCCGTATCAAGCATAGCAATTTAGTTAAACCGACTGCTGACCTACCACAAAAGCAGAACTTTCAAGTCTCCACAAAATAATCAATTCCGTTCTATATATTTAACTTCTTTAGAAAGTTTGATGTTTTCATTCGTCTCCTTTAAGTGACTGGATGTGCACATTCAGTCACTTAAACTGAAACAGAGCAGAAATAAAACAGAAGTATAAATGTTCCCCTTATTAGCCGAAAGTGCTTGCTTTAACAGAATAATTGAAATAAACTAAATATAGCGTGTGTAAATGCTAGTTGCATGTATGGTAGTAGATAAAGGGATTAGCTAAGCGATTATTCCAATCTCGTCAATCTAATTTTTAGTCCGAACCGCCAGGACACGCCATTGTAAACGTCAACGTAAGACAAAAGAAATGCAAGTTTTCGTAACACCAACAGCCGAGTGATCAAACGCGGGAGTACATTTAAGTACACATGCATGTGCTTAAATGTCTATGGTTCAAGGCTACATGACTACTAAATACGTTGATGTTCTTGTATTCTCGATCTCTCTCTTTGTATTAAGTGTGGAAAATGATGCATGAAAGCAAGCTTATACAGAATCAGCCATAAAAAAAAAAAAAAAAAAAATCCCCACATCATCCGTCCATTCCCCTTCAATAATTTGTCTACTTTCTTGACTTTATTCAAACAACCCATTTACACAATAACAGATGGAAGTTTTTCCAACAATCAAACGCGCCCTGGCTGAACCGAAGCCAAACTCGCGCATATCTATCCTTCCTCAATTTGAATTTATGCACCCTCATGTGCATAGCCTAAGCAACAGGAAGAATACCATCAAAATTAGCCTTGCTCAATCCATTCAAAGACTAAACACTTTAACCAGATCTCCTCACAGGTACCTAGTCTCCAGACGCTGCAATTTGTAGAACTGAAGCCATTCTTGGTAACAGCATCCCTCTGATCTCCTCACCAATCTCATTGCCCTACTCTGCACCCGCATCAGCAGCTCTTCATCCTTCATAAAATGAGGCCTCCAGACCTGCACACAGTACTCTAGGTGTGGTCTAATCATTACCTTATACAATTGGATAATCACCTCATCCCAGCTAGAAAAATTCCTGTATATCATTGACAAAACCCCATCAGCTGTCCTGGCAAGCTGTCTACACTGCTCAGAGAACTTTATATCTGTGTGCACAATTACCCCTAGGTCTGTTTCATTATCCACTACCCTGAGTGTAGTACCATACAGTTGGTACGTTACTCTGGGAATACTGCTACCCACATACAGTACTTTGCATTTGTCAATGTTAAACATCAGTTGCCATTATCTCAGCCCATCCGACTAATTTTTCTAGATCTTGTTGCAGAAGCATACCCTCATTGCTTCCATTAACCACTTGTCAACCTTTATATCATCTGCAAACTTAGACATTAAACCTGATATACTTTCATCAATATCATTAATAAACCCAGAAAACAACAATGTACCCAGCACCGAACCCTGTGGGACTCCATTAATAACATTAGTCCACGAAGAGCAATGTCCATTGATTACAACTCGGTCTTCTCCCACTCAACCATCCCTTTATCCATAGCAGTAACTTGCCTTTAATGCCACAATGCTCCAATTTGTACAGCTGTCTTTTATGTACAACAGTTTATCAAAAGCCTTCCTGAAATCGAAGTACAATGTATATGACATCAAAATTATTTTTTGCGTCCACTTCAATTATTACTGCAGCATAGTATCCAACTACATTGGTTAGACAAGATTGCCCTTTAGCAAATCCATGCTGTGACTGAGGTTTAACTGTCTAGATGGTCCTGCAGTACTTCTTTAACCAGTGACTCCATTACTTTCGCTGGAACAGAAGTTAAGCTAAGAGGTGTGTAATTACTCATGTTACCATTTACGAATTGGGGATATGTTCGTGCATCTCCAGTGCACTAGGACCTCCCCTGAATCCAAAGATGCTGTCATAATTACGGCTAATGGTTTGCTTAAGTCCTCTGCTGCCTTGCTTAATATAATTGGATAGATCCATCCGCCCCAGGTGCCTTTTGCATGTTTAGCTTCGACAATTTCTCTTCCAATTTCCTCTCAGTTATCTTGTGAACTCCTCTGCGATCATCTCAGAGTTAAAACAGAAAAAAGTATTCATTTATTTGAGATTACGCTTTCAAATTCGAAACCAGTTTCACGAGAAAACCAAGTAAGCGAGGATGTCACTTCTACTTCTGGCATTTTAAGGGAGATGCTAAACGAGCGTGTAGCATCTATTTAAAAATAAAATCGGGAAAGAAATCGTCGTTGGTAGGGCTAACCAATCTCAGGCGCATTTTTAAGTACTTTTATTCTCCCCATATAAATTTCTATGAACAAAAAGTATCTCGAAAAATTATTTTTACTGGTGTATGTCAATACGCAGCTTCAATGAAATCTTGGCATTTCTGACTAAGAAAATTGAGAAAACAGACAAGTCATTGTCTTGTTTACTGTCACCTGCTGTGAATACATCGTTCACATCGTCTTTGCAACGAGTTGCCCAGTTATTGCACTACTTTCAAACAAATGACATCGCCAAAAGGACTTTTGTCCGTTTTTAAATCATTCATTTAAGAGTTCACCTACTGTGGGATAGAAAAGTCTTGAAAGTGGCTTGTCATAGCAGTGTCCCAACTTTTAAATAAACGGTAGATTAGCTATTTGTCTGAAAGCAGTACAATACAGTGGCAACTTGTCGCAAGGCTGTTGCAAGGCGTTGTTGTTGTTTTGGTTTTCAGACGCATCCGCAACTTACTGTAGTACCATATTGCACAATTGCATATTACGTCCGTACAAGGGTGTGTATGTTCCATACCCTTTACGTGCATGTTAACAGGCCGAGAAATCTGAAACAACTCACGGGAGAAAAAAAAAAAAAACTTTCAGGCTGAAATCGACTAATCACAGCCTCGACTGACGAGGCCGTTAGAAATTCCTCCAGTCTATGATGCTATTTGAATCCACACGTCTCGAATTGAGTGACAACTGTCGTAGCTACTACGGTAGTGTATATCACGGTGGATATACACTGCTCAATGATTTTGTACTGACGCCTACTACAAGTGCTGCGTTTTGATCGTTGCGAAGTTTTCTGGTTCTCAACTGTTTAATGCATTCGAGGAGGGTAACTTTATGATCAAGTATTAGTCCTATAAAAAAAAAAAAAAAAGAAAAAGAAAAGCGCTGCTTTTGCCCATGTAATGGTATTGGCTGGCTGTCCAGTTTTAATTCGGGACCTGGCTACTGTGAAATGTTCTTGTTTATACTCCTGAACGACCACCAGGTCAGTGGAGTTTACAAATCAACGAATACAAACGTTAATCGTATTAGCAGTCACTGGCTTGAACCCTGGTCCACTCAAAGAGCGTGTACTACTCCACTCTCGCTCCTGGGCACTCAGCTAATAATAGAAGGCTGGTTTTAGAAAGCCTTATCAGGCCTTCTAAAACCATTTAATTAAGGTCTTGCTGGCCGAAAAATAGTAAGAATGGGGAAGAAATTCCTCCCAACTTCATAAAATTTCAAAAAAAAAAAAAAGGCGAAATAACATTGGATATTTTATAATTTTGAAGCTCTAACTGTATAGTTAATTTAAAAACTAGCGACCTTTACAGTTTCATGCATTTTCATTTTACTGCATAAAATAACGCAGATGAAATACACTTTTCAATATCAAACATCATAACTAGTTGATACAGCAGCAGCATTCCGCTGCTCAACTGAGCAAGCCTGTCGACCGCTCGTTTAGTTTCAAAAATGCGTCAGCGTGTGCGGGCAGAGCGTTACATGCAGGGTTCTACCCGCGCACTCAGAAACGAATGCCGTCCAACGCTCATCTAGAGTCTAGGCCACTGCTTCTGAAAACTAACTGTGGCGAAGGACCAGTTTCTTCTATTTCCAATCCGTCGCGGACCAGTACTTTTGTAAAATACAATCGTCGTGGGTGAATGAGATAGTTTTCGGGTTTAATCCTATTACGATAACTTCTTTTAACTCATACCGGTGACATAAGTATTTATTATTTATCTTAATTTATTCTTTTAAGTGGCTATCTAATAGCCACTTGTACATTACCTATGTTCTTTCCTTGAGACTTTTCTTTTTCCCCTTGTCGGTGCAGGTTGGGCTTCCTTCCCGACTAGAAGAATCTTTCTTTCAAAATTACAAGCCTTCGGGCTTCAAAATTTTACCTCTTCAAGTTCTCTCGCTTGTTAGATTTTCCAACTAGTGTTTTCCTCTTTCATTTTTCTTCTTTTTCCTGAGAGAGTGTTTTGCTCTCTTTTCTTCTTCTACTTTCTTTTCTCCCACTTTCTCCTCCCTATTCCTTATTCATTATAACCGGGATTCCACTTGTTGGAATCCCACTTAGTGTAATTTAGATAGTTCCTGGAGCGCCTCCACGCGGCTAGGGATGGGAGTCGGGACGCAGGTAGTTGCTCCCTGCCTCCCGGCTGCTAAGACTCCAGGGCCGGCAAACAACAACCATCACAACACACATATATACTTACACACACTTGCCGGCTATAAATAACCTACAGATGCTACAGCGGTATATAGGGGTAACCCTGGAGGCCGCAATCAATACAAGAATACCTTGTCCCTAACCGAAGACGAAATGAGTAATCTCTACTCAGGTTATCTATTTGTCTACTAATAGTTTATTTTGATCTCCCTCATCCTCTATTTTCAAAAATGCTGAATTAAGTAATTTAAAATATATTTTATTTATTTTAATAAAAAATAAAATAAATATTTTAAATAGTTTTACTACCAATTCTCTGTAAAGTAATCATAACTACATAAATACAGTTTTTATATAACGAAGGAAGAATACAACAATCTGTAATGAAAATATCTTTTAATTTGTAGGAATTAGAAAGGATCAGAAACACATAAGAATGGATTAGCACCAGAAGCGTAGCCATGTGGGGGGAAGCAGAGGGAACGAATGCTCCCCCTATCATAAATTTTGTCCTACTTGGCGCCTTCTCCCAAAGTTCCCAATGAATACATTTTTTATCCTTAACATCTGAAGGTATTTCAATAATGACATATGTTAATTTTTTTAGTTTATGCTTAGTCCCCATAAAATGGGGTTTTTTTCGTCCAGCAAAACGGACAAATCGACTGGAGAAAACACGCAATTTACAGATATAATGTATATATGGGCATATATAAGAAATTATGGGTGGCCCTAACATACCAATTTGAGTTTTTTTTTTGAGTTTATGCTTATCAAGTTATTGCTTGACAAAAGCCCATAATATGAAAGTTTTGCAATAAAATAACATATTCTGGTACAAATTTTACAAGGCCGTCTTCGTCCAGGTACTGGCCTACACAGCTGGTGTATGGCATAAAAAGGCAACTACAGTAGTGAATAGACGCAAGCTGGAAACAATTCACCGCTCAATTCTGTTAACGATCACTAGAGCGTGTTGTACAGTCAGTACCCACGCGCTCCAGGTCCTCGCAGGTACTCTTTCCCTGGACCTGGAAATTGTCCGCTGTGGGCTGCTTTTTCAACTGTCAAAAGGAAGAAAAACCACTTGCATTGGCTTTACTACAGACCCAATAAGCAACAAGAACCTGGAAAGGGCACGACTCATGACATTCCTGAAACAATCCTGGCAGGACAGATGGTCAGCCTCGACAAAAGGCACAGTTACCAAAAAATTCATCCCTGAGATTAATCTGATATATTCGCATCCTCCGGCCTGGTTTTCACCTGGGCTGCACATTACGTATCTACTGACTGTACATGGCTCTTTCAGAAAGAAAGAAACTCTGACTTTGGAATCTCGGATCACCGCAATGCTCCTGCGGGCAAGCGGAATCGTGGGAAAACCCTCATACACGACTATGAAAATCTGCGATGCCAGCTGGTCATAAGGTTCCACTCCCTACTCCAAAACCAGGAACACATAATAATACAGGAAGAAGAATAATACAGGGCACATTCATCCAATTTTCTCAGGACCTTTTTTCACGACAAAGATCCCTGCCACCTCCATAACAACCAGCGATCTCCCGACTCTGGCCGACACCCCAACACTTAATGGCGACAGAATTGCACAGCCGTTTGACAACAGTAGCCTACAAAGAAAAAAAATCAGGAACAGATAACCATGGCACAGCTTGAGTGGCCCAAGTTCAAGCCCGTGACTGCTGAATACGGTGCTGTTTCTTGTATTCTCTCTACTTTGTGAACTCCTCTGACCGTGTGGTCGTCCTGGAGTATAAACAGAAAATTTATTTATTTAATTCTATTTTTCAGCCGGACAGATATCGCAGGGAGTTTCCTCTGAGTATCTTCGTGGTGTGGATGTACTTCTTTGGCCAGCCAGGTCCCCGAATTTTTCCCCCATCGGGCACATTTGGATCTTAATTGTACGTCACACACAACCACCCATACCCAGCACAGACCAAGGATGTTCTCCAGGACCAGGTGCAAGAGAGGTGGGAAATACCACAAGAGGCTATTCGACACTGCCTGACTCAATACCAAGATGTATCCGTAACCGTGGTAATTTTCATCACATTGAACTGTCCATTGTAAGCATCACAAAGTGATGCTTACAATGTTTGTTTGTTGTTTGTTATTTGTTATTTGGTTTTTAGGAGCATTAGCAACTAAGGCCATATTGCTCCGGAGATATGCGGTGGTCATTCCCTGACCTTCCGCATCCTCCGTATTTGGTGGTCACGGGCTCGAACTCCGGTCTAATCAAGAAGCGTGTGCTAAGCACTGCCGCTCCTGCCCACCTAGCTACGGAGGTGCAGATGCTTACAATGGACAGTTCATTAAATGTGTTCACATACATTAGCGTTTGCAACTTTTCTCGTGTTTAACTCTTCGGCTATCATTACCTTTAAGTATTCGTGTTCCTTCAGGGTGCTGCAATTCGAGCGTTACAGAGCAGTGGCGGATTCAGGGTAGGGCACTGGGGCACGTGCGCCCCTGTCGTTTTTCAGAAAATATACACCAATCGTTTAGATTTCCTTTATCTACAAAAAAATTATTTTTTTTATTGTTAACATAGAATTTTATCTATTTTTACGTTGTGTTTCAGCTATTTTCAACTGACTAACAACAATTGCCAACACTGATGCTAAAATAATTGCCATTCTAGTGCAAAAAATGGTGCCCCCTTGTCACAAATTGTGCCCCTCATGTCATTTTTTTCTGGATCCGCCACTGTTACAGAGTGCAGTTTAAAAACATTAAATCAAAAATATACTTACATAAAACTGAGGGAAAGACCGCGTCTTAAGCCTAAGATGAAATATTCTTCCTGTAAAATAATTCCAGGGGAGCAGTTTCATTCAGTGTAATAGAGTAATGAATGCAGCATGACCTGGAGAAGAATGTTTGATTTTTAAACATATAAAATGATATACACAGGCTCTCACATACACACAAGAGCTAATGAAAAAGAATTACATAAATTAAAAAAACATAATAAATAAATAATAATAATAAATCTTTCAAATATTTCTAACTTACTACCATATAGAACTGTCCCGTGTGAGCACTCAAAAGTGTGGCGTAGGCTATTGAGCATGAATTTAGCATGGTAGTGGCTGAAAGATGAGCAGAGCCTTTTTATTACGGTGACCCTCACGTCACTTCACCGGATGTGTATAGAAAATAGTAAACCCTTTCGACGATCCACAGTGAGTGGTATGACTGTCCGCCACTGTTTTCAGTTACATATATATGTTCTTGTTTATGGTCAGTGGAATTCACAATAAATCATCAATACAAATGTTAATCGTATTTAGCAGTCACGGGCTTGAACCCTGGACCACTCAAAGAGAGCGTGCTACTGCACTCATGCTAATGGTTACGTCAGGCCTAAACATTAGGTGGAGTGAGACGGGTGGAAGCTCGTAAAAGGCTAAAAATTTGTATAAATAAATAAAATAAATTTTCTGTTTATACTCCGGGACGACCAAACGGTCAGAGGAGTTCACAAGATAGACAGAATACAAGAAACAGCACCGTATTCAGTAGTTACGGGCTTGAACCCCGGTCACTCAAGGCACGTGTACTTATGCACCCGCGCGCCTGACCACTACGCTACGGCGGTCTCTACTGTTCATTAAACAACTTTTTAAGGAACAGTTTAAGTATACACTTAAATACAAAGATATTTGCTAATAATATCGAGGTAGTGTTAGGGATTTTTCTCCCCCTTTGTTAGTTGTTGGCGCATCGGCATCTGTGGCCATAATGCACCTCCAAAGGTTTTTGCAGTACTCTGATCCAACCCCTAGGTGGGATTCGAACGCGCGACCTTTGGGTTGCCAGGCAGGCACTTTACTCACCCGGCTAGCCCGGTCGACCATAGTGTTAGGTGGAAAACTGCTAGCTTGGGGAAAAATACAGACTAATAGATTTAACTAGAGCCGCAGGCATAAGAGAAAGTGATTTTTGCACCGCTTCTATTGGAAAATACAGCAACTTGGAAAGCAAGGTTTCAGGGGTTTCGACAGCTGTTGTGGATCATGGAACAAGTAAATACATGGAATTTTTGCTTGCCTACTTGCTTGTTTTTTGCAGGCGCATCAGCGACTGAGGCCATGTTACGCCGTATATATATCTGTAAATTGCGTGTGTTCTATAGTCGATTTTCAGGACGAAAAACCAGTTTTCGGGAGGAAAACCCTGCTACTCTCGCAAGAGACCGACTCGCTCAGACACGTTGCGAAAAAGGCCCATAAATATTACTCACATAATCCACGAGATTCGAAATAATTTGTTTTCCAGCCGCTGTTGAGGAGAACGGGAATACTTGGCCTGTCTTAGAGTAACAACAGGTTTATGTATACATGTACTTATATGCACACTAATGCTAGTACCATTGCAAATAAATTTGATGAATTTGAAGTACTAATTAAGTCATCAAATGCAGATATTGTGGGGATATCGGAGACATGGTCTCAGTGCATCCAGTTAATATGGGTGGCCAATGAAAAGATGTTGTAATAGAGTTTTAGCAACATCAGCGACCACAGATTGGACTGACATCGGCCTGGAGGACACCACGAGAAAGACAAGGACAATGATGACCAAGAGCCAACAGCACCCGAAGTCAGCCGTGGAGATACTAATAAAAACTCGGAAGGAAGGAGCTTGACAGACCTCATCGAGCAACAGACGACATTCCATTCCATTTATTTGCACACACAATTATTATATCCAAAACTTACAAATTTACCAAGATATATATACAATTTTATATACAGTAACAAACATTTTCATTATACATATATCGGATACTATATTATATGTGACCTCCTGTTGCTTTGAGTACGTGTATCCCAGAATCGAGGGTGACTCCTGGGCAAAAAGCCATCTCCACCTGGTTATTCTGTTCTGGTGTCAGCTAACCTGAAGAATTAGCTCTCGAAAAACACAGCGCCACTCTACTAGGCCATAAGGAAGGTAGACAAGCGGCATACTCCACCCAGCCTAAACAAAAAGAGACCCCTTTCGCCAGAAGGAACAAACGGAGCTAGAAAGGTGGGCAAAAGATACTACAATGACCTTCATCGACCACAGAAAGTGGCTTCCAATGCATGGTTTACGGCATGCGCTTTCCCGAGACTGAAGGATTCATGTTCACTATCCAAGACCAGGTCAACATTAGGAACTATAGAAAATACATCGCCAAGGAGCCCAGAGCGACAGATGACATGTCGACGATGCCACCTGGCTTCAGAAACAATCCAAGACATTACCGCAGGATGTAGGGTGATCACCCAGGTTGCTAGGATAATACATCAGAAGCTAGCGAAGAAATACCAGTTGATCAAAGAAAGTGTACCATACTACAAGTACGAACCCCAGGCTGTACTATAGCCCCAACCTACAAGCTGTACTGTGTCCGCGCCGTAATAACGGACAAGGCAATACAGAAAACGCATGAGGAAAAGATCAGGAAATGCACGGATCTAAGACAGAAGATCAAAGATATGTGGCATATACAACAAGTAACGACCATCCGATCATCGTGTCAACCACCGGTATGGTGCCAAATACCCTACAAAAGAGTGTAGTAGCAATAGGTCTCCCAGAGAACAAAGCAACTCCAGAAAGTGGCAATCCTGAAAACCTGTAGGACAGTCAGAGTTCCTCGACCAACAGTAACACCAGACATAACATACTGTGTACTTGGTACCAGAACTTGTCATGGGGTGGAACCACCACCATCAGGGAGAAATAACATTATACAAACAATAATAATATAAATGACCGCCTCCTCGGATGGAATCCTAAATACAAAAGGTACCCTAACTACTCAGAGGCTTTTGAGTTCTCTTTAAGTTCAAATTTAATTTCGCTCCCCAATTGATTATCTTTTGGCGAAATTCACAAAAACCATTTGAATCTTAAAACAACATTTACTACACTTTGCCTTTCCTCAATTAATTATTGAATATTCTAATCTGATCGTAAAACCAACCATTCTTTATGTCTCCCCAGTTTGGGTTGTCATTGCCAAATCGTTTCAAGAGATTCTTCTTCCTTGAATATTGGTTTCTCAAAATGGTCCTTTTTCAAAGCCAACTTCGAGGGAATCATCTTAAAAACAATTATGACTGAACGCTTAAACTGCTCTCCGTTCGATGGAAAATTATAAAGTCAAAATTATCCCAGCTGAGTAAACTCTAATTCAAAAATTGATTGTCCTATTTTTTCGGAAGTGACTACGTAGCAAATTCCTCGCAGATCTCATAAAGTTGAGCCTAAATAAATTTCTCTACTCAACAGACTTCATTGAATTGATATGCACTTTCCGCTCTGCCTAATTCCAAGCATTAATTCCTTAAACATTGATCCTATTCTCCTACTGGACTTATTTTAACCTTGCATGTAAAAGAATTATCGAAATGCACCCATTGTAATCTAGTCTTAACATAGAGTCATTTAGATTATCTCCCAAAAGTAATACCTTTGTCAACATTAACTATTAGTTAAACTACCAAATTAATTTATTCTATACTTTATTTTTCTCCATTTGATAAAGAATCTTTCTCTATAAATTTAATGTTTGCGACAATAATCATTTACTTTCGGTTTAATGTTATTAGTTTAATACTGCTGTACATGTTTTTTGTTATTAATGTGTATCCTAATTATTTTTATTATACATATATTATTATTTTTTCTTTCTTTTCTTTTATTGTTTTACTGTCAAGTTTAATGCTGTATGGCCATCTGCCAGTTCGTAGTTTTGGATCGTGCCTTATGTTACTGGCTAAGGTACTCATCCAGTTCTACTTGTGACTTGTTTGTTTGTTTTAGTTAGTTGTTGGCGCATCGGCTTCTGTGGCCATAATGTACCTCCCAAGGTTTTTGCAGTACTCTGATCCAAGCCCGAGGCGGGATTCGAACCCGCGCCCTTTGGGTTGCTAGGCACACACTTTACCCACCCGGCTAGCCCGGTCGGCTTGTGACTTGCTCTGGAAATAATTCGTTTGCTATGTTCTTCAGCCCAATCTGTTCCTGCGCGATTACTTGTGTGGCTGTGAGGGTAAAACATCGCTACACACACCCGTGCGCGCGCACTTTGCTTTGCGAATAAGTGAGCCCCTCTTTCATCTGGCTTAATTACAAATTTTTGGTTAAGAAATATCTGTGCACGAGGGAACCCTCGCATAATCTATTCGCATAGTCGGTGTCAATGAAATATCAATAGGTGGCGATGAAGTATTTCTAAAAATATGTAGCTTCCTTAACTTTTTACACATGAATATGATAATAAAAACTGAAACTAGTGCCAGAATTTCGGTTTTTTTTTTTTTAAGATAAATTAAAAAAAAAAAAAAAAAAGATTTTAAAATGCTGGTCCCACAGGAACTACTTAGTATTGGTGACTATCTTCAGGGAGACGGAGAATATACTATGAAAGAAGGATAGGTGGAACAGGACCAGGGTATGTCTGCCAGGGGGCAAGAGTTCATGATGTTATAGAGCAGATATCATCTTTTAAGGGCACAAAAGGTGATGTTGTTGTTGTTGTAGTAGTACACGTTGGAACTAATGACATCAAGAGTAGGAGGATCTGCAGATTTACTCCACAAGTACAGCTCAATGTCCCTGGAGACTGTGCAAGGCTCAAGGGGTAGAATTTTTTTCAGCCTGTTAACAGGACAGACTGCTTCTACAGGGGTGGGGTACCATTAAATAGAAGGGGTGCAAGAATATTTGCTGATGCTATCGAGGCAGTGTTAGGTGGGTCGGAAAACTACTAGCTTGGGGGGATACACAAACTAAAATGTTAACAGTGGCTGCAGGCAGAGGCAAAAGTGATTCTTGCACTGCCTCTATTGGAATGAGCAGCAGCAGCATGGAAACCAAGGCAATGGAGATTTCCTGGACTGCTGTGAGTCATAGTGGAACAAATAAATACATGGGCTGTGTTATGTTAGGGTAACTAAGAGTAGAAACAGGTGTATGTACACCAATGCTAGGAGTATAGTTATTAAATTTGACGGGCTTGAAGTGCTAGTAAAGACATCAAAGGCAGATATTGTTGGGATATCAGAGACGTGGTGTCACACACATATAAGTAGCGCAGAATTGGAATTTGGGGCGTACAATGTGTACAGAAAGGATAGACAGGACAGGAAGGGAGGAGGGATTATGCTGTTAGTTACGAAACACAAAATCGAAGAAAGCGCATCCAATTGATGGTGGACGCAATGTTGAGTCTCTTTGGTGTGACATAAGCACTGGGAAAGGAAAAATGAAAGTAGGTGTATGTTATAGGCCTAATGAATCTGATGAGTATAATGAGCAATTGTGCCGAGAAATAGAGTGGGCCAGTAAATGTCATATAATGGGAGAATTTAACTTTCCAGATATTGACTGGAACTTGTGGATTGGTCACTCGCACACTAGCAAGACTATTTTGGAGTTTCTACAACAGCATGTCGAGAGGCAACTAGAGGGAGTAATACCGTCGATCTGATTATCAGCAGTGATTATTCATGCATTAAGAAATTGCAGATAAAGGAAACAATGGGTGACAGTGATCACAATGTACTGATATGGAAATTACTTAAAGATGTGACTACCATCAAGGCTAAAGGGATTGGCTTTTGCTTTCGTAAAGGTGACTACAGGGGTCTCAGACAGTTTTTAAATTCTGTACAGTGGTATCAACTAATGATGTAACCAACGTTGAATTCTAAATGGGAAGTCTTGAGGGTCTTAATCTTGGAGGTTACTAGGCTTTTCATTCCAACTAAGAAATACTGTTCAAGTTTCAGGCCTAAATGGATGTCAGACGAATTAATGAAGCTCGCGGTAGAAAAGAAAAATGTATGGGATGCATATAAATTATCAGGTGACACAGAAGCCTATGGCAGATATAAGCTTGTCAGTAATCAAGTCACAAAGGACGTTAGGCAAGCGAAGGCAGATCAGGGAAGAGGAAAGTGAAAAATACCCGGGAGTAATTGTGCAGTCAGATATGAAGTTCTCTGAACAGTACACACGGGCTGCCAGGGCAGGTCATGGAATCTTGTCAATGATATATAGGAATTTTGCTAGCAGGGACAGTGGGGTGATTATTCAATTATGCAAGGCAATGGTCAGGCCACACCTAGAGTACTGTGTACAGGTCTGGAGGTCTAATTTTAGGAAGGATGTAGAGTTGCTAGAACGAGTACAAAAAAGGGCAACAAGATTGGTGAGGGGAACAAAGGAGTGCTCTTACCAAGAAAGGCTTAAGTTCTGTAAATTTCAGCGCCTGGAGAGTAGGCACCTGCGAGGTGATCTGATTGAGATGTATAAGGCCTTTAACGGGTTGAGCAAGCTGAATGCTGATGGGATTCTTCCTCAGATTAAGAACCTGAGGGGGGCACAGATTCAAATTGAGGAAAGACAGTTGTAGAATAGATGTGCGGAAATTTGCCTTTAGTCAGCGGGTGGTTGATTGGTGGAACAGACTTCCATCTTTTGTTGCGGATGTTGATATCTTAAATAAATTTAAGGCTGCGCTGGACGTTCCAAATGCTGAGCAAACGTTTGGAACGAATGGAGAGGTGAAATGGGAGGGTTTTTTTCTTTTTTTTTTGGCTGATGCTGCATAAGCTTGCTTTCTTGCATCGTATGCCTCTACTAATGCTAAAAATATAACTTTAGGAAAGAATAATTTCACAAACATAATTTGCCTTGCGAAAAAGTCAGATCCTCTTTTATCTGGCTTAATTACAGCAGATTTTTGTTTAGGAAATATCTGTGCACGAGGAAACTCTCCCCCCCCCCACACATAACTTTTGCCTTCAAGGACGCTATTATTTTATATCCGATATTTGGTAGCAAAGTTTCCAAAATGGCAATACTGCAGTGTATGTGTCGAATTAGTGTCCATGAGGAAATGAGGGTAGCAGTAACTGCAGCATATTAGTTGCGAATTCCCTTTCAAATCGCTCATTTTTAATTTCATCTGAAATACTGTATTTTTAAATCTCACTATAAATAAAATAAATTTTCTATTTATACTCCGACACGACCACACGATCGGAAAAGTTCACAAGACAGAGAGAATACAAAAATCAGTACCGTATTCAGCAGTCACTGGCTGAATGCAGGTCATTGAAGGTACATGTACTTATGCACCCTCGCGCCTGGCCACTTGGCTACGGCGGCCTGTGCATATATAGCTCCCATATATGGCAGTGATATATGAAAGCAAAATAATAATAAATAAAAAAAAAAATAAAAAAAAACTTTACCACTGGCCAGTTCCTCCTGATAGTTTTATTATGTGGCAATTCTTTTCAGTTTCGTTGTCTTATTTGAGAAGATAAAGTTTCAATTATCTACTAATGAAGTTCAGCATCTTTATTCTTGATTATCTGTGAAGCAGTGATAAGGATGCAGCAACGAGTTCTGTACTCTATCTGTTCGAATCCGCGCGATACTGCAACATATGGTAAAAATTCATGTTGAGGGAAATGGACCATAATCTGCCACGCTGGTCCACTGCGTGGTTGGCAGAACGACCGTATTTAGCAGTCAGGAGCTCGAACCTCGGTCTATTCAAAGAGCGTGAGCTACTGCACTCCCGCTCCTGACCACGCGGCTACAGAGGCTAGGATCCCAAAGTGGACCGAAAGATATAGCCTAGTTATGCTATATGAGAGAAATACAGTAACTTCACTTGCAGTATTTAACACCTAGGCAATTCCCTTTTTCTTAACACAGTTTACTCCTTATTCTATGCACAATTGATTCTCGAGATATAAAGCAAGAAACCTTAAATTCGTGCATGTTACAACTTGTTTTATTGTTTAACACATTGCACTCCCTGCTAATTAACGAATATTTAAGCTTGTTTATTGTGAAGAATATTCATGCTGCAAAGTTACATCCAGATGATTGTTTTTTTTTTATAAAATTTGGTACATAACACCCTACAGTGGGTGTCGTTGTACCTTATGACAATAATTATAATCATTGAGATTGGGATGTTACTCTTTGGCGCATAATGGCCTATAGCTGCCGTTGCGCCGTAAAACATACAACAACAACATGTTACTACTCTTATAATACGTCTCTCGTACACCTGTCACTTAATTATATGACTTTATAATGTTAAGCTGTTTACTGTGAAGAGAATATTTTAAAATGTTCATAACGTTGATAATTTACGATCTCAATGATCCAGTACATCCGAACACAAAAGCTTTTCTCAAATCAACTGGATACTTACTGATGAGGGACGCTTTACAGGTTAAAAGCAGTCTCTGAATTCCAATGTTATCACCTTCGCCAAGACATTCATTATTAAACCTATGACACTGCCAGTTCATTTTTACTTTAACAGGATATAAGTTTTCGGGAATTCCTCCCACGGCTCCAAGGAACAGTTTTTATGTGTGATTCAGTGATTACTCAGACTCAATTTCTTCGACCATCGAACATTCTCTTCATAAATAATACCTGCTTCACCATAATCGATTCCCAACAGGCCTCCCATTATAATTTATTCATACTTTGCTCCACTAGAAGTGTCTCGTATGGAGCAGATGCATAATTAAACACACAGTCTTATCCCGACTTCCTTAAAGGTTATACGAAGAATTGCTAACTACAGGATTCCCCAAGAGTAATCGAAAAAGTGGGCAAGGAGAAAAAGAGTTAACCAAATTTATAATTATTCCCTGCATACATGCTATTTAGCTAGTATGTGCGCTGTCTTGAGACACAGCAATGTTTTATAACTGAAGAAATAGCTAACAGAAGCTGCAAATAAAGGATACCACCGGCAGTGAAGAAGTAAGCTGAAAAGCTTATGCGGCACTATAATCGTATATTATTCTAACTATTGTAAAGTATCTAAGAGAGAGAAACTTTACAATAGAAATCTCAACTTATCTCCTTTTATAAACTGTACTAATAAATTTGAGAGTTACTTCAATATCCAAATAGAAGATCTTCTTTTCCAACTTCCAGGATAAAATGAATTAGAATAAATCAAAATTTACATTTAATTTTAAATCTGCGAGTATAAGCAAATTATAAAAATACCTCAATGTGCTCATACTTCCCGTATATGAACCTTCCAAGCACCGGAAAACAAGTCGACATCAACCAGAGGCGCCTCCGTAGCCAGGTGGGCAGGAGCAGCAGTGGTAGCACACGCTTCTTGATTAGACCTGGGTTCGAGCCCGTGCCCACCAAATACGGAGGATGCGGAAAGATCAGTGAATGACCACCGCATATCCCGGAGCAATATGGCCTTAGTTGCTAATGCTCCTAAAAACCAAATAACGAACGAACGATATCAACCAGCCCCAGATAACCCACGCACTAAAGAAGACAACATATTTTGTCCGAATTTATTTATTTTTTTATATACACATTTCTCACACACACACAGACCCTAAATAAAGTTGAGAAGGCTAGAAATTACATAAAATATAAAAACGGTAGTAATTAATATAAAATAAGAATTAAAATATATACAAAATTTACATTAAGAAAAGAGAGTAAGGAGCAAATTCTTATAGATAGATGGATTAAGAGTAAAATCAGTATTGTGGTTATTCATTACGTGAAGGGAACTGAACAGAGGACTACCAAGTAAGTGATGAGCACGAGGAACAGGCAGTGAGGAATTAATTTTATAACGAGAATTCAAACGGGGTATAGCGAAAGGTATTCGTTCAAGAAGAGGAAGAATCGATAACAGAGTTTATGATATTGTAGACAAACAGAGACCCATGGAGTTGTAGTCTAGAGCAGGGGTGGCAAACGAGTCGATCGTGGCTTTAATTTTGGTCGATCATGACGAATTTTAAATATACAGTCATCCCTCGATCTGCGCTGTCAGGTATACTACCAAAATTTTATATTGCGCAGAGGGTTTCGCTACCTGCGCGTTATTTTTATTTTTTTTTACAAAGCTTCAAAAATAGGAATGAAGAGCAGATTTTGAAATTTTTTTTTGATTTTTTGATTGAAGATTTCATTGAAGGAGAAACACATTTCACCATAATAACGTAAAATACGACAGAATTCCAGCTGTCAGTGTTATTGCAAATGCAATAAGATTGAGTTTACTACCCGTAGATTTAAAATTAAATGTAAATTTTGATTTATTCTAATTCATTTTATCCTGGAAGTTGGAAAAGAAGATCTCCTATTTGGATATTGAAGTAACTCTCAAATTTATTATTAGTAACTAACTATTTCCAAGAATTTACACTTCGTTGAATCAGAATGTGTTTTTCTGTCTTTCTTTCGCTTCGGAATACAATCGTCTTTCATTCTTGAATATTGTAGATCCTCCATAAGGGTTCAGTAGTATACTACTAGACAAGAACATGGAAAGGTTGGGGCAGGACTACCACTTTCCATTAAGTGCAGAAATCTTTAATGTGGCCTTTGCATATGGCGGTGAAGTTAGTTGGGTCATATGAGTATAGGTTTTATTCTTTCCGGAAGAGCGGTTTTTCATCCCGCAAATGTGAAACCTACAGCAGAATATACGCAATCTATAGTATAGACACTATGTACTGAAGCCGCACTTTTGATTTCTCGATACCTACTTTAAAACAATCCACCACGAGGTACTCTGCTCTATACGGATGAGTCAGAATTCAGCCTCTGTCTTGACAGATCAATATGGGCGTGACTTTAACGATAACAAAATCCATAGACCGGATTACTTGGTAGCTGGCAAGCAAGCCTTCGTTAGTGATTCCCAACGTTTTTAGGATGCGACCCACATTCATAATTCATTAAGCGTAAAGTCACAATTTGCTGTTCTCTAAATTTACAAACACATTGACACTGAATTAACCATTAATTGAAATAAAGGAGACACACTGAATTTTAATTCACCTTTCCCCGAGTACTCAAAATCTGTAAGATACCCTGAGTTTGTGTTCCAGGCGCAACTCCTTTTATCCAGAAGACTTAAACTTCTCTTGCCATTTTATAAAAGAAGTCTGTAAAAAGTCCATCTCCTTTGATATCTGGGCCTGGTCATTAATCACCCTTCAACCTTTAAATCACCAGAAAACTTTGACAGCTTGATTTTATTTCGTGTAGGACAGTGAGCAGTACAGAAACTTGCTTGTGATAACAGTTTCTTTCATTTCAATAATATTTTAACGTACTGGTATACGATTGCTTGAATTTGGCTTAAAAACTGTTCTAGTTTTGTCTTAATTCGTTGTTTTTGTTTTAAACTATTTTACTACTGATTTTAAGGAGTTTACATTTGGAGTAACTCTCCCAGCTTGCATGCTGTATAAAGGGATGACCTGTAATCTTACACGGTCTTAGCATTGTCAAAACAGTCATATTTGAAACACATCTGTTGTGACAATCGTATCAGAAAATAAATACATAAATTTCGGAATCAGAAGATCAGAAACAAGAGGGATGAGTGGACTAACGTAGCAGGACTCTACCTGCAACGCTAATCCACTCTGAAAGTTCTCATCACCCTTTGCCATTTAATTTTAAGCCAGCCAATGTGTTTTAACCCACCTAAGTGTTTTCTCAGTAAGGCCACTCTTCTCCAGTTCGTACAATAACTTCCCATGGGAGGACCGTATCAAAAGCTTTACTAACGTCTAAGTATATAATCTGGAGGTTATTTCTTGAATCCAAGTGTTTTTTGATTTCATCACAATACTAATTAGTAAGACTGGTCAGGCACGATCTCGCCTTCACGACACTCAGTGATCTCTTTAGAATTCCATTCTTATCGAGGTGGTCCTGTCCTCCGTGACAATATAGTGTCTTCGCAGTCTGTCATTCCTTTGGAGCGGCAGAGATTCGAAAACCGTAAGAGGCTGGAGGAAAGACCTCTTCAGTCAAGCTATACTTAGTCGATCTCGGGCAGGTAGAGCTTTTGGTTTTTTTCCCGTGAATTATTCTGGATTTTTCAGCATGTACAAGATGCAGATTGACCTGTGAAAACACGGGCAGACATATGCAAGCATAATACAGAGTACTAAAACATGACGCGACAAAAAATTCCCGAGGATAAGGACATAGACGTGGTCTTGGATCATATCCTTAACCCCATTCTCCTTCTTTACAAGACTATGGTTAGACCGCATTTGGAATATTACATTCGGGTATGAAGACCGCACCTAAGAGGAGACACAGAACTTCTGGAAAGGGCGACCAGATTGGCGATGAGTACAAAGCGCTGCACATATAGGGAACGGCTTAGAAAGTGTGGGCCGCAAAGTTTGATAACTGTACATCTAAGGTTAGATCTAAGTAAGTGTATAATGCCTTGAGTAAAATTAAGATTGATGAAGACCTGTTCTCCCACGTGGATGAAACACGAATTAGGGGACACGTATAAAATCTCTCGGAATCACAGAAGATTGGATCTCATGAAGTTCTGACTAAGTTTAAAGGGAAATTGGACTAATACCTTGTGGGAATGGTATGAATATTCTGTTATATTTGATTATTTTTATTTATTTGTTTTTGGCTGATGTAGCAAAAGTTCAAAGATGTAGCAAAAATTCAGCCTGACTGAATGATGCAAAGAAGGAAATCGTACCCACCACAGAAGTCAAACTGACTATTCTTCCGTAACTTCTTTAGGTCCTTCCTTATGAATTAGGGAAGTTTGCAGTCCGAGCAGATCGTTCCGAAATCTAAAGATGATCTAATTAATCTCACGAGCGGTTTGACGCACTCACGATCTTTCTTTTTTTTCCAGATAACTATGTGTACCGTCAATCTCTGGGTTCTTAAACTCCTTCAGCAGCTTTTTCTATATAATAGAGTACGGTACATGATTTTCGGTAGCTGAAAACTATTAGTATATTGTTATTCCCAACTTTGTATAATCAATTAGAAGAGTGTCTTGATCTGACACACATCGCATGTTTAGAACCAGAGCATCACAAGATTTGTATTCACTTTGATGCATATGGAAAAATTTACGAATATTAGTTGTTGCCAGTTAAGACGCATTTTAATTGATTTTACTGTTTTGATCTAGTAGTTCTATTTTCAGACATGATTAAAGATGATTTAAATGGTTTAAAAAAAAAAAACTCCCTTCAAACCTAGTGACGAGACAGCCGGTTTGAAAATCTGATGTATATTCTTGCAGGTTGCGAGTATTCAAAGTGCAAGCATTAGTGGCAGAGTTAGTCGGTCTCGAATGAAGGTTACATAGTGTAACCCCTCCCAGAAACTCAGATTTTTAATCTAACCACAGAAGTGAATGGCCATAGGCAATCCGCAACTTACAGACAATACTCTAGCTCCACGTTGTTGTGCTTAACCTTAGTTAGTTAGGCACAAAATGAAAAGCATTTGCGAGTGTTGAAGGTATTCCTGGAGTTTTCTACTGTGGTTCGAATTTTAAAATAAATGTTGAAGCAGTCTCGACGTTTATTCCAATCTCTCTCTCTCTGTGTGTGTGTGTGTGTGTGTGTGTGTGTGTGTCCCACACGGTGGTTAATATCACTACAATTAATAGGGTCGGTTTGAGCTGAACTGAATGAGCGTCAAACAACCCAGCTCATAAGAAATCAGTATGCATGCTGTGCTTCAATTCTCTGTACTGCGATGGGGATTTGCCAGTTTTAAGTATGAAAAACTCACCAGAAGAGTCCGGTACCACCGGAATTAGTTGAATTAGCTGGTCGCGTAAACCAATTCAATTTCTGCATGAAAATTTCTAACGTCACGGATGGGATTCTAATCCAAACCCTTCCTTTCCAGGGGATGGCAAGTGATATAACTGCAAAAAAAATTTGCTCTCATGCCACACAGTAACGTCGTATAAGAGCGGAATTCTTTTGTGTACACTTACCCCCCTCCTCTCTCTCGAAGATACATAGCTCCATATATTGTATTTACATTTTCTTAGATCATCAGACCAACTTTTCATAGCGATCCTCTTTTTCTACGATGTTTATGGATTAGTTTTGTCCATGCTCCCACCTTATCCAATTATAGATTCCTTATAATACTAACACTAACCACAGACTGCATGATCTTATCACCATAGAAGTCAAACTGACTCTATAATCTCTCGTCACTCCTTTAGGTCCTTATTTAGATTCGGAATATAGACAAAATGTGAATTTATCAATGAAAATCTCACTGGACCGTTGCTCTTGTGTCCAACTGACACGTTTACGATACTGTCTGAAATAGGAACTTATCTGTGATGAAGCGAAAGGGAAACCATGTCTTACATTAAAATCCTCTCTCACCATTTGAGACGATGAACGTTACTCAGAGTTCTTGGTATTTGTGCCCTATTTCAACCCACCGATATTTAAATAACTAAAATAAATTATCTCTTTACTCCGGGAGGGTCATACAGGGCCAGGTAGTATACAAGATTACAAGAATATTACCGAACTTCGCAGCAGTGGGGCTAGAACCAGGGTCAAGTCAGAAAAGCATGTAGTACTGTACGACCGCTTGTCCACGTCATGCCCTTAGTACACCATAATGATCTGCACATGCGCAGATATTCTTATTTGCATCAGTTAGATCTATACGCACAAATTCAGTTTTCCCTGGCAAAGAGCACGTGTACAAAGCTGGTGAAACCTTAACTTTCGTCCATCAGCGTATGTAGCGCAGAATTTCTAAACCGATGTGTGGTGAAATAATACCTAGTGGCGCCCAAAAAGTTTAAAAATAGCTGTGATAAATGAGAATTCGACAAAGTTATCTGCATATATATTTTTAAAGCCCCAAATATAAATATTGTAGTTGATAGTAAAAACGGATTAGTTATTCTAGGGTTCACCCGAAGAGTAGGTGTTCTGAAAGCCTACTCAGCCAGAAATTTTAAAGGATAAATTCAGAAACATTGAATCTCATATTGTGATATAAAGATTAAATGATATTGATCACTGAATCTTTATATCACATCTGGTTAAATAAGTAGGACACAATGAAATGAATAGTGCAACCAAGAATTTTCTCTGGGGGAGGGATTCAAGTTGGCGCCGAAGTACTACTAAAGAAGAGAAAAAAAAGAAAGAAAGAAAAAAAAAGAAAAAAGGGAAAAAAATGATATTCCTGTTAGTTCTTGAACGGGAAAGTCCGCTTCCCCGGGTGTGCACCTGAATGAATCATTCAGGTCTTTAATGGACACTCATAAGTTTCAATATCTATTATTATTATTAATAAATTATGAATTATAAAGCTTATAGGTAAGCCTACACGATAAGGAAGCGCGATTACTAACAAAGTCTAGTCCTCACCAAATATTCACAAAATTTCCACATAGCTCTTACACTTAATATTTGTAAATCGCTTTCACTCATACGAAACCAATTTAAGATACATATTATTATTATTATAAAAAATATAATACTATTATTACACTTATATTATTATTTCTCCCTAATGGGGGTTCCTTCCACGCCAAGACGGGTACTGGTACCAAGTAAGTGTACAGGGTGTTTGTTTCTGGAGTTCCTTGTAAGTTACAAGTGTTCAGGTTGCCACTTTCTAGAGTTCCTTGTAAGTTTTCTCTGGGAGAAAACTTACGATGATCGGGATGGTCGTTACATGTTGCCTATGCCATATCTCTTTGATATCCTGTCTTGGATCCGTGTACCTCCTGATCTTTTCCTTATGTTTTCTGGGGGGTTTCCAGTGTTTCGCACTGCTATGTCGATCAGATAGGCAGGCTTTTCCTTCTTGTCGACAAGGGTTATGTCCAGTTTAGGAACTGTCTTGTCCGTTACTATGTCGCGGTCCCAGTACAGCTTGTGGACTAGAGTCTCTAGTACGGCCTGGTTCGCATTTGTAGTTAAAAAAAAAAAAAAAAAAAAAAGCATTTGTAGTACGTTACACTTTCTTTAATCAACTGGTATTTCCTCGCTAGTTTCTGCTGTATTATTCTGGGGACCCGGTCGTGTCTGTGAGCGTACTCTGTCTGGGTGGTAATGTGTTGGATCGATTCTGAGGCAAGGTGGCATCGTCGACATGTGACATCTGTCACTCTGGGTTCCTTGGCGATAAAATTTCTATAGTTTCTGGTGTTGACTACATGGTTTTGGATGGCGAGCATAAATCCTTCGGCCTCGGGGAAGAGCGTCCTGCTCGTGAGATATGTATTGGAAGCATTTTATCTATGTGGTCTTGAAAGTCGTTATAGCATTTCCATGGAGCGTCTTCTTTGCCAATCTTTCTAGTTTCATTGGTTACATTTGGGCTGGAGTGGTCTCCTCGCTCAGGTTGCGTGGGGTATGCCTCTTGTCTACCTTCCCTATGGCACTGTGCTGTTCTGGAAGTAATCCTTCAGGTTCTCGATCATTTTCTTTTGTTTCTCGATGACGTCAATCAAACCCCTTCCTCCTTCCTTCCGAACTATGGTCAGTCTTTCTACGGAAGACTTCGGTTGGTGTTTGCAACTCTTGGTCATCATTGTTCTCGTCTTTCTCATGATTTCCTCCAGCTCGGTGTTAGTCCACTCTGTGATCCCAAAGGAGTATGTAACTGTGATTGTATAGATGTTTATGGCTTTAACTGTGTTACCTCCATTCAGCTTTGCTTTGAGCAAGCTTCTGAGTCTCTCATTGTATTTTTCAGTCTGGCAGGCCTTGTTCTCCTTGTGCTCTAACTGCTGAGCCTGCATCATCCTCAGGTATTTGTAAGTTCTATTCCACTGTCATGGCTTCGATCTCTTTACCAGTCTGCACCTGCTAGTTTTGGCCGACTAATTTCCCCTTATGTAATCCGTGGGTTTTGTATTTGTCTAGTCCAAATTCCATCCTGATGTCATTGTTGAATTCTTCGGTGATCCCGTGTAGCTGTTGGAGTCACTTTTTGTTTCCCACGTAGATCTTGATGTCATCCGAGAGAGCGCAGGTTTTTCCTTCCATTTGGGGGTATATCCGTACTTGCTGTTGTTGAGCATGGCGAATTGCGGGTTGAGTGCTAGATGGAACAAACAGTAGGCTCAGGGCATCTCCCTGAAAGGTTTCTCTCCTGATGGGGATCGGTCTGCTTGCGATGTTCTCAATTTGATTGTTCTCACTCCAATTCATCATGGTTGCTTCTTGGAAATTTGAAACTGTCGGATTGACTCTGTAGATCTTCAACGTCTCTGTTAGGCAGCTATGCGGCACGGAGTCGAAGGTCTTGCAGTAGTCGATATAGGTCATGTACAGTTTACGGTGCTTCTCGTAGGCTTGCTGAAAAATGCAGCGCCAATGGTTAGTTGCTCCTTGAATCCTTTACCCATCTGTTTACATTCCTTCTGTTGCTCGGCCATGATGTTCTGGTTCTCCAAGTGGTCTGATATCTCCTTGTTTATGCAGCTGATCAGGGTCTTATACATTGTTGGGAGACAGGTGATCTGCCTATATTTCGCCATGTTTCTTGTATTTTAGTCCCTATCCTTCAGGTATGCGATTCCTTGAGTAAGAAACTCTGGGTGAACTGCTCTGTTAGGTGCTTGTGTGGGCAAGTGAGCTTCTTGTACCAATAGTTGTGGGCATTATCTATTCCTGGGGTTCGCTATTTGTGGGATTTCCTGATCGATTGTTATACTTCCTCCCGAATCTTCTATTCTCTCGTCTTCTGTACGTCCTTGGTTTTCTTCCGTTCTAGTTCTATCCAGGGGGCTTGGCTGCTACTTCTTACATCACTCCTCCATATGTTCCCCAGAACTCTTCGATCGCCTTGCTCGGCTGGTCCAATGCCTTCTTTCCCAATGTTCCAGTAGAACGCTGTTTAGTCTTCATCAAACATTCAGTTGTCTGTTTTCCTCTGGGAGCTCTTTGTACTGGCGTATACTGTTCTTCAGTGTGTCTAAATATTTTCCTATTCTTTGATTTTTTTTTTTTTTTTTTTTTGTCTCGTATTTGCTGCAGACGTTGTCTCTCTTGAGGATGCTCTTTACTTTTTTAAATCAACTTCTTACTCCCATTACCCTGTAGATACTGGGTCAGTTGGCCTATCTTTACTCTTAGTTCTATCTGCTGCTGAAGCCTTCTTTCCCAAGCTGGGGGTTCCTTGATTTTTCGTTTCTTCTGCCTCTGGTCTGTCGTTTCTCTTCCATTGATTTTATGGGCTGAAACGGCAGCGCAACATACAGCTGTGTGGATGGCCTCCAGCTTTACGCCGTTGATGTGGTATTATTTGCCAATTCAGGTGGTCTGTGATTTGCCACAGATTTCTATTGAGTCTCTGTTCCGGTAATAATAATCCTGTGGCAAGTCACAGAGACCAACCCAATAAGCGAATAATACCAGATTATCTCTAAAGCAACGAAGTAATTCCCATCCTCCGTCTGTCTTTCGATAAGTGATTATACTGCTCGGCTCTTATCAAAAGATGTCCGTTTTGCTCCTGTTTCAGTTTCACGGTCCTCCACTCTTCCTACTTTGCATTTTTTCCCTCAAATAGCTACCACCTTCAAATCTTCATACTTCGTCTTCTCTCTCTCTCAAGAAAGAAGTTAACATTGAACGGGTCAAATCATGGCTTCCAAAAAAATTACAATTTATATACAATTCTTCATTTCCTTTCTGCCTCTGTTTCTTTTTTTAAACAGAATATAGTCCACTATTTGTTTCTAATTATTTTTGCTTTCATCAATCATTAAGTATTAATACGTTTGCAACACAATTTCACATATCGTTCATAACTTTATTAACAAATACTTCTTATTCATTGTCATTTGTAGCGCTATTTTCGAATCAGTTTATTGAATCCTGCAATCAGATCAAATCAACTGTGTGTGTGTGCGCGCGCGCGAGAGAGAGAGAGAGAGAGAGAGAGAGAGAGAGAGAGAGAGAGAGAGAGAATTAATAACAGCAGATAGCAAATCCGGACCAAATCTGACAGAGAGGAAAGCCCAAATTCTCAATCGTTCTTAATGGTAGCGTTGTTTGCCGGCGAGAAATGAGACTCGTGAGACTCAAAGACAGAAAAGAAAACAAGTTAATTGTTAAGCAGCAGGCGTCACCTTCACATCCTGCGCGTGCTGATTAGTGGGGCTAATTAACTCTAATAGCGCTCATTAATTCTGTCACCAAAATCCTGTATGGAGTAGCCGGGATGTGCCTGCCTTCCTTCTCACAGGCATTTCTGCACTTAGTACTAGCCTGGCCTCTTTTGTCATCTGCTTAGTAAACGTAGCTAGATATTGAGTACCCTTGATTTTTTTAAATCGCTGTTTAGCCAATGAAAGTCGCTAAATTAATATTTTGGTTTGTACAGCCCGAAAAGGTTTTTGCTGCGCAGTGTGTGAATGCCGAAATGTTCTCGACTTCTCATTGCTCCATGGTGTTCGGGAGTTTCGCGTAATTATTCTAAGCCAATTACTTTTACATCAACGAATATTACTCTTGATGTTTTAGATCTGACCTCATGAGATCAGATGCGCTCCAGCCTAAAACGTTTTGGAATCACGTCGTTTCATTTTTCTTAATTTGCGCAGTTCTTATTGAAATAGGGCCGGCTTGTTTACTAATTTTTTATTATCTATAATAACCAAAACTTAATATTTAAGAAATTTTTACAGTATTCCAGAAATATATAGGGGTCTCCCGAATGTGCCAGAACATTGTAAAAGATTCCTGGACGTTTTGGATAATTCTAAAATATAAAGTGGGAGTTTTTTCAATATTATAGAAGATTGTAGATGATGCTGGAATGTTTTTCAATAATACAAATTGAGGAGTAACAGCTGTAACTTATAAAAATCGAACACCCCCCTCATTCAGAAAGGGTGTTTAGTTTAAGTTTTGTGCGTTTCGTGATAAGCATGGCAAGTGTTGAAAAAATAAGTACTATTATAACTCTGTATAAAGAAAGTTATTCCATGAGAAGTACTGGCAAAAAACAAAATGTTTCGTTTAAAGGAGTACAAATTGCCATTCGAAGATTCAAGGAGATTGGCAGTTTAAAGGACAAACGGCGCGTAACAACAGAAGCACAAGAAAACAATAACATCGATTTCTAAAATAAGCAAATTTTCTGTTTATACTCCTCTACCCGTGTGGTCAGAGGATTTCACAAGAGAGAGATGAGAGAATACAAGAAACAGCACCGTATTCAGCAGTCAAGGGCTTGAATATCGGTCACGGAAAGCAATATGCACTATCGCGCTGACCACTCGGCTACGGCAGCCTGTAATCAACGATTTATTTCACCTGAAATCCGTGCGAGTTCAACAGGAACAGAGAAACTCCCCTGTCTATATTTATTGTAAAGCTTCTTAAACAAGCAAGAATTCGTGATCGTGTAGCGGTCCGAAAACCCCTATTAATACCGGAAAATCTAAAGGAACTGCTGGCTTTGGCTAGGAGAAATCCACATTGGACAATTGAAGAATGGAAAAACGCTGTGGACGGATGAATACAAAGTTGAGGATTTGGATCCAAGTGCAGAGTTTGTGAGACGATCAACTGAAGGAAAAAGGTGCCACATTGTTTAGTACCTACAGCCAAGCACGGTTCCATCATGATCTGGGGTTGCTTCTGCTTTTCTGGAGTGAGTGGCATCGTCAGAATTGAAGAAATTTTTTAAAAAAAAAAAAAGGCAATAAAAACAAACATTCTTGAACATAATGCATTATCCCCTGGACTTCGACTTGGTGGAAGAAATTTTATATTACGCCAAGACAATGGTCCGAAGAACAGCTCTAAGCTATGCAAAGACTGCTGTTGTTGTAGGAATGCAGGGTTTTAGGAGCATCAGCAACCAAATAAGGCCATATTGCTCCACGTATACAGTGTCTGTAAATTGGGTGTGCTTTAATGTCGATTTTCTGTTCGCTGGAAGCAGTCGACTGAAGGTCATTCATTAGCTGCCTTTAACCTAATAATTCGTGGTGCCGACTGCTTACGTTTCATAGACCAACAGTATGTTGGTGAAAAGGGGTGGAATTGTAACGTGACTGCGTCGCGAAATAACTAATGAATGACTCACCTATAGAAATTCTTTCGACTACAAACAAAATCTCACCTTCCTTTTTTACGAAACTTCCCCACACAACAACCATGAGATCTGGAGATAAAATGAAACCTATCGGACTGGACAAGTTGAACCGCAGTTCACACAGGAAGAACCCAAAGCCGCAGCAGCTCTTATCAATGGGAAAAATGTCCGGGGCCCGACTTGTTCGAGCCGGAAATTGTGAAGAAGGTTGTGGAGATTGCCTCGGAGCTGTTTGCTCAACCTATTCAATCTCTGCCTGCACACTGCCACCTTTCCGGATGACTGGAAGGTTGCAAATGTGAAACTAATCCCTAAAAATCCGACAAAACCACCACATCTACCAAGTTCATACAGGCCCATAGCACAATTGTCCGCATGCAGCAAGGTCCTAGAACATCTCCATGTACGGATCCAAAGCCACTACGCGAAAGCAAACCTAGTACAGTAGAACGTCGGTTATCCGGAATAAATTTGAAAGGCTGATCTTTCTTCTCTCTCTCTCTCTCTTTTTTTTTTTTTTTTTTTTATTAATAACGGTAGTGCAGTAAGCGCGAGTTATAGTGATCACGTTTGCAAATTTAATTTAGTCTAATAAGCGAAAGATCGAGTCTACTACCCGTTTATAACAGATTGTACAAACAAAACCCAATAAACCGAAAACTACATGGTTGTGACCTCTAGAATTCTGTTTGATCTTCAGAAACGTGATTTAGAAAAATATCACAGAGACCTCGGTTTTCTCGGAAACCATGAGTGAATTTCAGATTAGTTTAACTCCAGATTCGGTAAGAATAATATCGGCCCGAAACTATACGATTTATTTTTTTTATTTATTTATTTTTTTTTTCAGTTTGTTACGGTAAAATGTGAACAAAAAGAAAACGCGTAGTTTTAAGAGTGCAGCATAAAACGGAAATTATTAATAGGATTAGAAAAGGTGGTTCTCTAAAGGTTTAATGTGGGGACTTCAACAATTTACGACATCAAGAAAAATTCCAATGCTATAATAGAATTTGTGTCGATTATGGTTAGGCAATGGCATACCACCACATTATCTGATGCCATACAGAGACCATAACAAAACAAACTCCAAACACTGCTGTTAAAGGAAGACCTGCAACTAGGTGGAAGGATGGGATCAGTGAACTTTTGGGCGTGACACTTTGTGATGCCGCTCGTACAGCATATGATCGATGCAGTTGGAGGATTTTGTTGGTGGCCACAACAGCTCCTCAAGGAACTATGTGACTGGAAGAAGAAGAAGGTTAGTAAAGGAGGATCTAGAGGGAAAAAGACGATACCGAACCTGAAAATGCCGTTTTAGAGAGTGCACTTTATTTGTTTATTTGTGGTTTCTTCAGTAGCGAAGTTTAGGTGAACCAGTGTCTGGCCCAATGTCGTGGGAAATCATTGGATTTTAATATAAAATTAAGAGGTAATGAATATTTTAAGGCAAGCACAGGTTGGCTGAAAAACTTTAAACTGAGACACGGTATATGTGAACTAGATAATCAACGCGAGAAACTTTCTGCAGACGAATCGACAGCTGTGCCCTTTAAAAGTAAGTTTCACTAAACCACTATGGCTTCAGACCGGGGCGCTCCTCGGTTGATGCTCTACAGGCACTGCTCACTTAGGCCCGCCAAGCTGACAGGAAATACTTATTATTGCAATAGATTTCGTGGGGGCGTTCGACACCCTATGGTGGCCGAGCGTCCTCCGCAGGCTCAGACAAGCAAATGTACCGGACAATCTGTTCAATATCATGAAAATCTACCTCTCTAATTAGGGTGATCACAGTAAACGCTCCTTATCAGAAACTCACAAGACGGATACAATGTGGCTGCCCCCAGGACTCGGTCCTGGAACCAACCTTATGGAACTTGGTGATGGACGAATTTCTACGCCTTGACCTCGGGGAGGTACGATCACAAGCCTTCGGTGATGACCTCATCCTGACGGTGGCTGCAAATTCCAGTGCCCAGTTAGAGACCTTGGAAAACCATGCGCTCCAAATCCTCCAGGACTGGGAAAAAACACTGCTTGACCATATCACCATCAAAAACAAACTCTCTGCTTCTTAAAGGAATTCTCTGTATTACAAGACCGCCAGAGATTAAAATTGGAAACAAGCCCGTAAAGTTTTCGGAGCAACTCAAATATCGTGGCATAGTACTATACAGAAACCTCTCTTTTTCAAGCTCATCTCGAATACATCAGAACCAAAGTAAGAAACTATACTGTCATGGTTGCTAGGGTCTCCCGTCGGGACTGGGGCCTCAACAAGCAAACCCTCTCGCTGTATTACAAGGCTATCTTCATCCCTGTGATTATGTACGAAGCCTGGATTTGGTTTAACAAAGCTATGATTGCAGTAAACAGACGAATCCTGGATTCCAATCAGCGCCTGCTCTCATTCCAATCATTGTCCTGCTCTCCATCTCTCGCGCCTGCTGCACTGTGAGTACTCATGCCCTCCAGATCCTGGTGGGGGGCCTCCTCTCGACCTGGAGGTGGTGAGAACAGGAATGTTGCATCATCTAAGGGCGTGTCTCAAACCTGCTTGGGATTCGAAATGAATCGAACCAACAACCAAGAAATGGAGAAGAGGCGACTTCAAGCACACATGCAGCAGGTGTGGCAGGACCGCTGGATAAATTCAACCAAGGGGGACATCACCAGGAGATTCCAGATATTAGCAGAGTCTATCCAAAATCTCCGATATGGTTTTCTCCAAGCCTGTAGTACGCCACATATTTGCTTACTGGCCATGGTGCAATAAAGGCGAAACTAACAACCTTTGGTCTAGAAGAGGACCCAACGTGCTCCTGTGGGGAAACTGAGGACTGGGATCACCTCATGCATGAGTGCTCCCTCTACGATGACCTCCACTGCGAGATCATCACAAAACTGACTTATATACCAAAAGGCAAAGAAAACCACCTACTGGATACTAAGGAAGAGTATCAAACTCTCACCAACTACACACAGCAGTTTTTCTCGAGGAGAAGACAACTAATCGCAGCAACATGATAACCCTCTCAACCAATTGAACCCTGGGACCCTGATGGTACTGGAACAAAGCAAGAAAACTTGACCAGCATTACTATCATTGATGTGAACCACCATCCATGCTTCAAAGATGTCACCTACTAAAGACAACTACCAAGTGAAGAACTTGCCCAGGAACCACCAGCGAAATGTTTCAAAACCTACGGCTAGAGACAACCCACGAAAGACAAAAAGGTTCGTATACTACTGGACTTTACTTTCACGGATGTGACCAACAACAAAATTCCTAAATGAAGACTGACAATGCCGCCCGTGCCACTAGATGTCAACTGTCATTCTGAACAGGGTGCCCTAACTCGGTTCACTTTACCCCTAGCTTTTAGCCGTGAAGGGTATTTGTACGGCATGTGCGTTTATGCAAAAAAGAGTTCTTCTTCTTCTTTGAACTCCCTTCCCCTGGTAGGGAGGTGGGGACGAGTTTTTGTCCCCTCCCTCCCTGCCACTGACCTTTGGTGTTGCCTTTTCTATCATCCGCATACTTCTATCTGTTCCCCCTTCTTCAGTCTTCACCCCTACTCTAACTGAATATACGCTTTTTTTTTCTTTCAGGCCTTTGCCACTGAAATCTTAGGAAATTAGGTGACAACCTGAAGAGTACTTACTTCTAATGCGATTCCTCTAGGCCTGACCTGCCTCCTCGGGGCAAAGTGTGGGCATCGGGGGGTTCCACTAGGGGCCCAACGACTAAAAGGTCAGAGGAACGACACAACATAAACCATACACTTTAAAATCTCTGTCCTTCACAAACAGAGTACACAACGCAAAACCCCCGGGGCCGTTAGACAATGAACACTTTACAGAACAATAACCGAGTTTAAATACACCGAAGAAATTGGTGCTGCTCAGCGTGATGCTTGTACTAATGCTTATTCTTGCCATTAATGCCACTGCTGGAGGTAGAGAGAGAGAGAGAAAGAGAGAGAGAGAGAGAGAGAGAGAGAGAGAGAGAGAGAGAGAGAGAGAGAGAGAGAGAGAGAGAGAGAGAGAGAGGGGGGGAAAGAGAGAATGTTATATCCCGACTCTCTTCAAGAGATGTAAAGTGATTGCGGACTCCTTCAAGCCATCAAACACTACCTTTTTTTTGCGGAGTTGAAATCCATAAAATTTAGTGTGATGGTGAAACTAAATGAAATCAAAGCGACATGATTTTTTCCGCTCCATCTTTCTTTAACTGTCCAGTTCGAACTAAAAGAGTTTAATATTACGCCATAGACGTTTTATATTCTGATAAAAGCGATGCCCTTTCACCAATTTCGTAATTCCCTTAAGGAAAAACATGATACAACTGCGCTAACCTTTCTTAAATGGTAGCTGAAACAAGTGTGTAGGTAGCTCCTTTCGTATTCTGTTCTTCCAACCTCTATCCTGTGAACAACTTTATCCCGAGATAAAAGGCTCGGTAAGTGATGTAATAAATAATAAGAATTTAAAAAAGAGAACAGAAAGACTGCACATGCCTGAACTGCTACATACGACTACTGTACACGCGTACAATGACGATGCACACGAGCACCGTGTACTCCGGTGTACTCCAAAAATACAGAAACTTTTTGATTCTACCGCAATCAAAATTAATTAACTTTTTAATTAATTTATTTATGTAAAGGCAGAGAGAGACTGAAAAAATAAAATCATTAGCTGCATGCACTGTAATAAACAGTGTCTAAAATCAGTCTGATTTCAGCTTTCGACTATTAATATCAGCAGGCAGGGCTGAGTTTTTGATATGCACGCAAGCTTTCAGGCAGCCTTAGTTCTTTGTGTGTGTAAGTTACATATACATTTCTTGTTCGATTTGTTCACTTTGCAGGTTGAAGAATCAACCAGCCTGCCTTCGAGACTGACTATTTTGGGTACGGCGCGAATAAATCTCAAACGTTTCACGCATTCCGACGTAATAATTGTAAACCAAGAGAAACCCAGATATTTTCTGCGCGATGCAAAGTGCAATGACAAACAACGCTATTACACTGTTACTCACAGATGATGTCTTAGAAAATTGATCGCGGTAAAATGATCAAAAGTTATTTGCTATCATATCAGTAATATGCTTACCGCAGGTTTATTCACCGTGAACTCAGTTTTGGAAACGACAGCTCTTTTTCCATTGTCTAAGTGTAAAAAAAAAAAGAAGTAATTTCTTGTACATGTACGTTTGCTTATAAACAGTAAGAGTATCACGATCACAGATACAATGTTTGAAAACTCCAAAATCGCTATCTCTATAAAGCAGGGGGAAAAAATTAGGCTTAGCAAAAGAAAGACCGTCGCTGAACTTCAAAAATAACAGAAGGCAAATTATATTAAATTTTCTGTTTATACTCCGGGGCGACCACAGGAGTTCACAAGGTAGAGAATACAAGAAACAGCACCGTATTCAGCAGTCACGGGCTTGAACCCGGGCCACTCAAGGCACGTGTACTTATGCACCCGCGTGATTGACCACTCGGCTACGACGGCATTTGTAGCGCGCACACAATCGCTCGGGCACGCTATAAAAGCAACATACTTTGCAGGTTTTCTCTCCTTTACTTTCATGATATACAAACTAAAGACAGATCCTCTCAATCCGTAGTTTACAGCGATGTGCTCAGCAGGAATATGGGCCTCTGCAACTCCCACTTCAAATAACGAATTTTTCGGTGGACTCTTCGATACTCATGTGGGTGAAGTATAAACATCGCCCACGCCCACAACAACATACTGCAGAAATGGCTAACCAAGCACTGATTCGGAAGCTGCCAGAACAGAGGAGAAGCTCCGACGAAAATATTCTGGTGCCAACTATCCAAGTTTTGGGATGCAGTCCAGTTACACATGGAGGGATTGAAGCTCAGCCAGCGCTGAGCTTCAATCCCTCCATCTCAGCAATTGAAGAGAAATCGCCTGAAGCTATCTGTCCACGTAAGCTTTACCGATGCTTCAGACCCTTCAACTCTTAGAGGTTGACCGGAACAAGTTTGCAAATGACTCAAAATCGCTTTCAGTTTATCTAATAAACACCAGGCATGATCTACTCAATACGTACTCAATTCCGTATACAGATTATGTGTCGCGTTGTTTTCTCCGTATCTTCATCTTTTTCTTTAAGGACTTTTGTAGTATGAAACATGAATTCATTTGTTTAAGAACACTATTATATCGTGTCATTGTCTTCGGGGAACATCAATTTGCTATTAGTAAGTCGCACTCACCAGCAACGAACTGTGTACTAATCGGAGTATTTCGTGCTTTTCGAGCGTTAGCCTAACTCCAATAAGAAATAAGAGCTTTATATCAGCTTATCGCGTATTAAGTGGAAAAGTATGGTTATGCTAAATTTCTTTATATAAATTACAAATATTATAATATTATTTATACAAAGTTTTAATATTATAGATATACTGTAATATGAATATTATATTATTTTTCTTATGAGCAACAAATTCCTACCATCATAGGCATCAATGCTGACATTGTATAACTATGTAGATATACTCGTAATTTACAATTTAACTTGCTTTTGTTTCTACTTTCCTTCATTTAGATTAGCATCCTATGCATACAACATCTCAACCTACCATCTTTCTTTTCAATTTGCACTTTTATCAACTATTACACATACACACACACACACTGATGCGCAAAACTTAAGGACCAACACTATTTCTAAATGTTACAACCACAAAATTTTTACTTAAGGTACTCTTTACTGGTGAGAGTAGATTCAGTCTCAGAGCGATTCTGGACGTCAGCTAATCTGGCGAGAGGTTGGCACACGGTATCACCCCGCAAACATCACTGAAAGGGATCGATATGGTGGTGGTCGAGGTGTTCTCGTCTGGGGAGCGTACACAACTCCAGATACTGGAAGGCGGTACTGTACTGAGGCAATCCTTCCCCGTGTGCGTCTGTTTCGAGGTGCCATTGGGCCCGAGTTTGTGTTTATGGATGATAACGCCACATCCCATCGCATTGCAGCTGTTGATATGCTTTTGGAAAGTGAGGGAATTGTTCGTATGGATTGGCCTGCCTGCCTGTTCCGCCGATCTAAATCCCATCGAACACATATGGGACGCTGTGGGGAGAGTCATAGCGCCACGTCCACACCCACCAGAAAATATTCACCAGCTGAAGATGACGCTGACAGAGAAATGGACGATGTTACCGCAAAAACTTATCAACAACATTGTTCTAAGTTTGGACAGGCGGTGCAAAGCCTGCATCGACATTAGGGGTGGCCATATCTCCGACTGAGGACCACCTCTTCCCTTTGTTCCATCTTTGGCAGTGATGCATGTGTATCATGGCAGCCAGTGCTATGTTGCCATTTTTGAATAAAGTCCCTCTGTACCATTTTGTTTCCTTCATTATTTCTTTACCTCACGAGGTTCCTTTGGTATGCTTTTCCCCTATACAGGCCACTCCTATGAGAAGCTACAGGTGAAAATCTGACTGGTCCTTAAATTTTGCACACCAGTGTATATGGCACACAGGAACACACACACACACACACACACACACACACACACACACACACAGTGATCGCTAAATTATGACTACCTCCTCAATACTTGTTGGGTCACCGTTCGCACAGATAACAGCCGCTATTCTCGCCTAGGCACTGATTCCACTAGATATCTGAAGAAGTCCATAGGGATCTGCAACCATTCTGCCTGCAAGGCTTTCCACAGTGTCGGAATAGATCACTTTTGCATGTCCATATGCTTTACTTTCCATTCCAAAACATCCGACAGGTGTTAAATGGGATTGAGGTCAGGCGAATTTGCAGACCAATCAAGATGGGTGAAATCTTAACTGTGTTCCTCGAATCACTTGTGCGCAGTGCGAGCCCAATAATAGGGCGTATTATCGTCTTTGATGATCCCGTTTCTGTCCGGGAAAAATACAACATGGCAGGTTGCATATGATCTCCTAAGAGCTGCAGATAGCCCGCAGAAGTGAAACTTTGGTCCATGTTCACCAGGGATCCTAGTTCTTGTCAGCGAAACACGCTCGGTATTAAGCAACCATCACCATCTGCCTGGATAGTGGGCACTATGCACGATGGGTACATAGATTCGTGTTGCTTGTGCCATAGAGTTGCGTTGCACCAGGCATTTGGACTCATCCAACCAATATATTCGTTTCCAGTCCTCCAGTGTGTCGACACAAAGCATTTGTCGCCGATGATAATTAGCTGTGAGGAGAGGGTGTCTATTGGGTTGTCTGCTGTGGCACCTCATTTCTGTGTGTGTGGTTCGTCGTCATTTGGGATATTGTTGCACTTCCCATACTGTATTGTGATGTCAGCTGCAACACAGTGACCTGCCGTTGAGCCCGTGCAACGTTGCATCCTTCGGATACCACGAACATCCACCTTGCGTAATCATTACAGTTCTGTGGGTGGGAGTGGTTTGACCCATTCGACACCATTCTTGTACACCTTAATTACAGTGGACTGTGAGCAATCGACAAGACGTGCCACTTCCGATATGAAAGCATCCGACACAACCCCCAGAACCATGCCTATTTGAAACCGTGATTTTTTACTACATCCCAAAACTCTTGCTTTAACACTTTGATTTGCACGACCAGATGAAAATTATCACTACTCTAGCGTAAGAAGTTCTGTTATTATAAAATTTCAAAAATTTTTCACTCCTTATGATAGCGTTTATATTTAACATCGCTGTCATATTTTTTCCTTTTCTTTAATATTATACTTTCATATCTCATTCGTCATTAGGGTAAATAATGCTACATTCTCGAGAAATTTCAGTTATTATTTCCATTTTTGTCTTCCATTTTTCTTTTACTCTTGGAATCTAGAAGATTCGAAGAGTAAATATATATATTTTTTAACTCTTTTACTTTATTTATTCTAAAAAAATTTCCAGGTGCCGCTATTCTTTAGTTTTAGGTTTCACTTTTCTGCAAGCTGTTGTTTACAACTTTGCCTATGTATAATCTCATTGGTCAAAATTTACTTTTAATCTACATCGCTATATTCCTAATATCTCTTTATATTCAAGTCATTGCTTCCAAAAGTGCTCACTTTTAATTATGTTTTCAAATCTCTTTTCTTAACTAGTTACTGTAAAATTTGAAAAATTAAAAAAAAAAAAAAAAAAAATCACTATTACAAGAACGCCCCGCATAAGTTTTGCACAGGACCTCAGGGCCCCGCAAATTTTGGGGAAGGCTCTGGAGTTAGTCAGGATTGAACGAAGGCTCCACGAAACCTGGTTTTTCATTCAACTCACAGAACGCACAGTTTATCGACGCGATGCAATGATAATGAGACCTAATTGATGAGACTGGTTGGGTAGTGGTGGGCAGCTGTGTTCTTATACTCCACTCTTACGTAAGAAATATCAGAGACACGCAATCAGTTGGTGATGCTGTGATTCCCAGCTATGCAGAAGGGAAAAAAAACAGTAATAATTTTTTGAGAAAATTATGAAGAGCAAATACTTGTGTCGACGAAAGGTCATAGTACGGAAGCTCAGAAGAATCTTCTGTAATCTGGTTTCGTGCGTAATACCACAAACAATGTATTTACATATTCGCTAACTTTGGTATACGTTGATTACACCGTATTTCAACGACAACGATCGGTTTAGATTCTAATCCTTCGTGAACTGACGCGTTTCGACTGGCCTCTGCATTTACTGCGATTTTGAGGAAAAACACAAAAGTTCAGAGATGACGTCTGGTTCATATTCTCAGAAAATCTGTTGCAGATGAGGAAAAAGCAAATGGAAGACTTTAAAAATTCTGTTTTTGAGGATGGCGTAAAATGCCGAAAACAGCACGTGCGAGGGATGCAATAAATGACGGAACATTTTCACTTCCCTCTGCAGTCAACCACGGCCTTGGAACAAGCTGCATAATATAGGAACGTTAAGCTTATTTTTATCCCTTTTCTTAAGAGAAGGCCGATTTACTCCGGCGCCGTGCGATTTCTGCGGAACGACTACTACTACACCACGACTCCCTCGGGAGGCTCGACATGGAGCACGCGCGCCCCTATCTATGCGTGCCCTGATTCCTCAGCGGGTTTGTCTCACCCTTGCTACCGATCGGCCACGTGTAAGAAGCACTTAAGCGTTTCCAGGTTGCTGCCGTGGCTGGCCCTGCGCGTGCACCGTTGGCCTCCCATTACCGCTGTGCCATCGACTGCCGCTACAAATCACCGCGCTCGCCAACAACAACTGCTGATTTCCCCCCCCCCCGCGCTTCTTCCTTCGTATTCTTTTCCTCCCTCCCCTCAGTTGGGAACCTGTTCCCACTGCCCAAGGGGGGTGGGAAGCCTGTTGTTAGGTAGGCGGAACGCCGAGCCTGCAACGACTAAGGCAGGAAATTACGGCAGATCCATGACTGTCACGTCGTCATCCCGAGCTCAGGAAATCGGCCACTTTATCTCCACTCCCAGTCAGGTGAGCGGCCTGGGCGCTCGTGCCGCGTGTAGAAGCAGAGAGAGAGAGAGAGAGAGAGAGAGAGAGAGATGTGTGTGTGTTGGGGGGGAGGGTCGCAATTAAAAACTCAGAGAGAGCGAATTATAAGAAACAAGAAATGCAATGCAGATACCTGAAAACAATATATATTGTTTTCAGGTATCTGCTAATTTTTTTTAACCAGAACATAATCACGCACAAAAAAAAGAAAAGAAAATGAAAGGCTCAAGCTACCTGAGAATGTTGTCTCCTTGATTAAACACACTAAGTTCGTTCAATCGAAATCCTGCAACTATGAATGACTTGATTACTGATGCTATTAAACTGAAGGTTAAGCTTTTATATGAGATGAGCGTTGTTACTGAAACATTTCATCATTGGAATTTTTTACTGCAATGGAAATATCGTTGGTGGTGAAAACACAGCAGACATAAAGAGATACAGGCAAAGAACGTGTTATTCCTGTTGCCAAAAGCCTGATTTCTTTCTCTTTACTACTTACGGATGGGGAGCGTTCGTGGATCATGTATCAAAGCCGTGTTTTTGAAGCCAAATTGCAGCGGTGTAATTTGGGAGCCCCCAAAAACTTGACAATCACTTAATATTTTCAGTGTATATATATACGTACTATATACTTAAAGCAGCGCGCGAACGATCTTTTACTGGTTTGCATGTTTTATGGCGTTTATAACTCCACACTTTTTTCCAAAAGGTACAGATAATAAATAAATTATCTGTTTATATCCGGGACGCCCACACAAGGTAGATAGAATGCAGGAACATTAACCGCATTTAGTAGTCATGGTTACTCGAAGTGAGTACTCAAAGTACTTCTGGAACCCTTTCGTGTAAGGATTCACTAATTTCTAAACCCCTTTGCAATGGTTTTTCTTGAAATTCAATCTCCTACATATCAATAACATTACTTAAATTCATTACAAACTTGTTTGCACTTAAAATTCCATAAAATTAACTCAATACAGAACAACACAATTGCTATTCAGTCCATAAGTAGACTTGTGGTTGCCCATCTCCACCACCACCAGAAAGGTAAACCTCTACTGTCTGATGTTGGTTGGTTGTAGTAGGTTTTAAGGTGCATCAGCAACGTACGCCACGTTCGATGTGTATAATATATCTTTAATTGCGTGTGTTCTGTGGTCGATTCGCTATTTGTTGGATGAAAAACCGGGGATAAACTCGGGCGAAAGGTAGCATGGTTTTTTCTCCCGGGTTTCCAGAGACCGACTAACTCAGCCACGTTGTTAAAGATCCATAAAAATTCCTCGTGTCATTAACGGGATTCGAACTCTGGCCTTTTCCTCCTGATTTGGAAAAGGCCTAAATTCGGCGATTATACCAACTGTGCTACTCTACTGCGCTGATCTCTCAATTCATCTCTCTCTCTATAATTTTTTGCACAATTCAGAAAACAGCAAAATGTCTGTTGGTCATACATTATCTGCCTAACATTCTGTCGAACTCTTTAATTCAAAAGTCGTATGTCACTATAAAATGAACATTGCTGCAGGATATGTTTAGAGCCCTGTATGTCGTCACAAGGACACATACGGGAATCAGTTAAACCAATTCATACAGCTTTGCATGACCAATGAGAAAATATGGCACTATTAAGCCAATGTTCAACCAAGATCTTACCTAGCGAATCTTCCTTTAGAAGTTGTGGTCCGTAATCAATCCTACTCTAATGGCATGAGTAAACTCTTGCCATTAGAGTAGGATTATGTTAAGGTTCTTTTTTTTTTTGCTAAAAAAAAACTTTTTCAGTTGTAGGTGCTTGATCTCATTAAATATCTTCCTTGAAAATAGCCAAAAGAATAAAGTTCTCTGTTGAAAAAGAGATTGCAAGAGTACACTCTTACAAATGTAATTTTTTTTTTTTTTTTGGAATCTGAAATAAATTCAGAAAGGCAGTGAAACTTGTAAATAAGGTTTAATAATACTGAATTATAAATAGGGAAATAATCTTTAAATTGAAATAAAAATAACAAGTAATGCAAAGAGGATGAACTGAGCAATGTGTTGGGAACGGAAGAAAATTCATGAAGAGCAGAAAAATGTCATCGCTTTCTCACATAGATGATTTAAATAAGGAGTGTTAGAAGGGAATTCAGCTGAACGAATGCAATATGACCTATAAGAATGAACTTGGAGGGCAGGCAAACGTTATACCAAACCTGGGAGCAGGCAAATTTATAAACAAAATAAAGCTGGACCCGTTACCTGACCATGACGTGATCGACCTTTCCAGAGCTCACGGGGATGGCCTTTGGTCAAAGAGGGGAAAATTGTCATAAGGAGAACTTTGGTGGGAAGAAAAAAGCAGGAAGGGATACATAGAGGAGAGGGCGTGAAGAGAAGTTTTGTTTTGGGAAGTGAAGTCGAGTAGGGGAGTATGTGCGCCTAAAAGTTAAGATGGCGTTAGCTATCTGCCGGTTGATCGGTAAATCTAGTAATTAAATTGCATGTTGCATTTCCGAAGAAACAAATTGTGTAAGAAACTGCACATGTACCTAGGACCGCTCCCGCCTTCAATGAGCCAGGCACTCAAGTAGGTGACAGGAAGAAACCTAGATGGAGAAAGTATCCAATCTGGAAGCATCAGGAGAAGGGATAGACTGTTAGAAATTTAGGACGCGAATGCAAAAAGTCCGTTTGCCAAGGAACAGGAGCCCAGACGAAAGGCAAGTAGAAATTTCGGTCCCAGGATTGAATGGAGCTGAATGTATGTTCCAGTAAAATTCAAACCAGAACTTTATAGACTTAGACGCAGAACACTTTGAGAAATTACGAATTTTTTTTTTTTTTTTTTTTTATGAAAACCCCAAACACGAGAGGTATTAGAACCTATAGTACTCAGTACCGTTGAAAAGACGAAAGAAGATATTTGTTGACATTAGACTTGAACTTCTATAGACTGTTTTTCAGGAAATACGCATGAAGGAAGGTTGTTCCAGAAAACGACAGTTGAATGGATAAACGAGGAAGATGAAAAGTTGGTTCTGTGAGTTTGAAGTTGGACAGTAAATGGATGTTGGCTGGTGGCGGCACGTGTTTGGACTGTTTTGAAAGAGAGAGCGGGAATTATAGAAGCCAATTCAGAAGAACAGTGCCCATGGAAGTATCTGTAAAAGAGGCATGCAGCAGAAACAGTACGTCTATGAGAAAGTGAGTGGAGAGAGACTGTTAGAGATGAATCATTAATTAACCTAACTGCCCTCTTCTGAATGGAATCTAGAAGTTTGAGAGAGGTTTTGGGGGCACCACCCCAGATGTGGGAACAATATTCCATGGCAGGGCGGATTTGCGATTTATACAGAGTGACCAACTGTTTGGAAGAAAAGTAACGCCGAGAGCGAAAGAGAAAACCAAGTTTTTCAGATGCAGAGGAAGCAATATTTGTAATGTGCTTGTGCCAAGAGGGATTAGAAGTCAGGGTAATCCCCAAAAGAGATTATCATCTTGCCTAGAAATCGGAGTGTCACCAAAAATAAATGCCATCTGATTTTTGTAAAAACTGATGCATGTGAATGCCAACTGATATATGTGAGAAATCTATGAATGGAAAGAACCGCTGCCCAAGTAACAGTTGTAAAATCTTATTTATATATCTAATTCCCATTGTAAAATGGGTTAACTACTGTAAAAATATATGCGAGGAATACGTGAGCACAGTTTATACATATATGTATGATGATGCATTCATATATCAGAGTACATATGTTTATATATTTTAGATAAATATATGATAAATTAAAATTGTTATTTATCTAAAAACGGTTTCGCTGGTCTTTATGCTCTGCTAACTTGCCGCTTTACACACACACACACACACACACACACACACACACACACACACGAGAAAATACACTGGCGTTCAAAGAAAGTGCATTACCTAGGTTGGTTGATTGTGGATTTTTTTGGCGCATCAGTATCACCTAGGAATTTCACATTTCTAACCCTTTTTCGCGATGGTATGTTGCATTAATGACTAGCAATAGAAATAAAGGATATTTATTAATAGTTAAGGCAAAGCTAAGTAATATTTGACAGGTCCTCTCAAAATATTCCAAAATGAGCATTTGCAATCTTTATACAACAGTTTTGGTAAACACCACAATTAAGGCTGAATCTTCGTCTTCTGACAGTTACTGCACTTGCTACCACTCCTGTATGTTCTTCCTATTCTCTTTTCAGCTCAGACGAAGAAGCTTTACGGATTTTAAGGCATAAGCGCTTCAAAACGAAGTCCTATTTTGGAGTAGAGACTCGTTTGCGTCCGGTTCCTTTTTTTTTTTTTTCCTATCAGCAGAACCCGTATTCTGCAGTTTGGAAAGAAATCTACTCACTGTCGACTGATTTGTACGAGACACTCTATAAGAAATATAACGGAAAGAACATCGTTTCTCACGTAAAGCAAAAATAGCACTTTTTTTTTTCGGGGCGTCAACGGCACTTAACTCGCCATCCTGACACAAGCAAGGAATGACTACAATTCTTGCAGAGCGTGCTTATATAGCTGAAAGTAACAGCTGATGCAATATTACGTCATCACCTACGCGTATTAAATCTTATGTGATACAATCTGTTAGAAATATTGCCATATACTTACATTATTCGGACAAAAATCACAATTTTAAGGGGTCATGCACTTTCTTTGAACACCAGTGTAAGTCAGAGTTGCGGTTTGTGTCCGACCGTGGCTTCAGTAGAGTGATAGACGATTACACTCCAGAAAATTCCACCCATTATTCAAAATGAATAAAAAAATTACAATTTAGAAAAAGAAATGTGGCTGAACAGACCGAAACTGGTGTAACGAGTAAGTTTATCCATAACTAAAGCAGCTCTTTCTTGTAATTCATAACGTGAGTTAGCCTTAACCAGCATCAAAAAGTAATCGGCATATGTCGTTGTAACTAATCCAGAAAAGATTCTCGAATTAAAACTACCTGTTACACACTATACAAAATGGAACATAAAACAGATTCCTGAGGACATCCTTTTGTAACTTCTCTCAATCCTACTATATTTAGTGCTGACCGTATCCTACGTTAGGAAAGATAGTTCCTGATAATGTTCAACACAGAACAGCTGGCCACCGCATTGTCAAACGCAACCTTAAAATCAATGACTATGCCCAATACATTTTTTTTTTCTTGAATCTGCTGTATTTCCTCTAAGTTGCTAAAAATATCTTTTGCCCCTTTTCCTTGGCAAACAAAATTGTCTACTTAGTTGTGTACTGTGGAACACGTATTCATACATAATCTTTGGCAGCAATTATCTTTCAGAATTCGTGGCTAAAACTGGCGCAAAGCGATGGGCCCATCGGACAGCTAGTCTCTAGCATCTTTTTCAGGATTTTTTTTTTTTTAACAATATTCATGGAATAGTCTTCCAGAACTTTGGAAAAATCGCAGCACTTAAACACTTACTATACGTACATTAACAATAAACCTGAAATCAATCCTAAACAACTTCAATGAAATCAAGCCTTATCACTCTTGAGCTTGATTTCACACTCGGTGGTTTCAATAAGTTCCTGTAGTGTAAAATCCAACTCATCTTTTTCAGGTCTATATGTGTCTCATTTTCAATTCTGTACTACCGTCGCGTTTGACCACTCGGCTAAGTTGGCACTTTCAATTTTTATTACCCTTTGATTTTCAGTACCATTTTGCATAAGACTATAATATCCGGGACTATAATATCCAAAATATCTTCAACAATTGTACAGAACCAAGATGGTCTCTTTTGCTAATCTACAACTACTATTGTAAAAATCTGGTGCAATTCCAATCTTATCTACAGTAATCTTGTAAACTAGACAGAACGGATCCCTATATCCCACTTGTCTCTGGGATTCAATCTTCTTTTTCCTTATTAATTTATTATATTTATTTTTGAGCAAGCTCAATGCAGATTACACACCCGAGAGGGCAAATTCAAATTACGGATGGATGGTTGTAGAATAGATTGTGCGGAAATTTGCCTTTAGCCAGCGGGTGGTTGTTGATATCTTAAATGTTATGGAAATTGATAGCGTAAATAAAATCAAGGAAGAACTGGACATACTTTTGGAGCGAAATGGGAGGTTGGGATTTTTTTTTTTTTTGGCTGATGCTGTATAAGCTTACTTCATATGCCTCTACTAATGCTATTATACTAATTTTTGGCAACCTTATATGCTTAAAAGATTCATATCCGAATCCTGCCTTCTAATACTTTTGTGTAGATTTCTTCTAAGTTTTCTGAACTAATTTCTTTCTCTTCAAAGTATAACCCACCAGGGAACAGATTTCTTATATCTTAATTTTTTTTCATTGATACCCTTAATGCTACATACATCATTTCCTGTATACCATACCTTACGCAGTTTTATACTGCATTTCTTACATACCAGACTTTTGCCATTTAAACAGATATCAAAGCAAATATTTGAGTAGAACGTTATCACAAACATGATTCACCACTGCAAAGTTCAAATATCTATGGTCGCTAAAAGTTCACATGCCAATTTTGAATGCATCGTACATTCTCTGAATCCAATAAACCAACGTTATATCTATGTTGGACTATCTGTGAATGTTACAAAATGTGCTCAACTTCCCAAGTCTATTTATACAGTCGTGCAGAGTACGAAATTCTACATTAATTCTCCACATTCATCAGTATTGCCACTGTGCCATTGCATTTACATCAATTTAAATAACAGTCTTTTGATAAAGCAAAGTCTGCTATATTTGTAAGCACGAGTGACAAGGTCACTCGTATTGTACATAGCGATATACAGGGAGTGGATACAATAATGGAAATAATGGTATCACAGATGAGAGTTACAGGTATGTACTTAAAAAAAAAAGTGGTGTTGGGCCACCATTTTCTTTTAAAACAGCTTGTATTCTACGTGAAATATATTCAAATAAATCTTGAACTGTTTTAAGAGGAACATTGGACCTTTTTTCAAGGCGGAACGTTCCAAACTCCTTGAGTGATGAAAGTGGAGGAAATCTGCTTCTCACTCTCCTCTCCAAATATTCCCATAGTGGCTCAATAGCCCAGTTGGAAGGCCATGCAAACCAGGCTCTGAGGACCCTAAAAGTCTGGGCTCAAACCCAACTTCCCTCAATGCTGTTTAGGGATTCCCTGGATCTCAGGTGCCTCCCACGAATAAAAATAGAAAACATCTATTAAGCTGAGGAACCAACTGTGAGTTATTCTGAACTCAAACATTTCCTTCAAACATCACTTGAACTATATCAGAGCCAAAATTAGGAGTACTCAGCACTGGTATCTAGAAAAACGAGATGGGATTGGGGGATTAAAAAGCTCACCCGTCTCTTTACTACAAAACGACATTCCTACGAGCCTATGCCTCTCCGATTTGGTTTTCGTAAAACTGCAATGGCTGTCAACTGGCGGACCTTGGACGCCACCCAAAGGACAATATTACTCACCATCAACCGTGCCTGCCGCACCACCAGTAACAAGCGCTCTCCAGGTGCTAGAGGGAGTTCTCCCCTAGACCTAGAAATTATCCGATGTGGTGTCCACTACCACATTGCACCTTCATGAACCTCACAGTGGACTTAACAGCTAATTGGAAAACGAACAAAAAACAAACAGACTCCAAAGATATCTGCAGCAGGCATAACAGGACCGTTGGTCCACAACAACCAAGGGAGAAATCACAAAAGAGTTCCTACCCAACATTGGCAGGGTATTTTATTATTATTATCACTGTAGCTAAATTAGTAGGTCTCTAAAACAGGTGATCAACTCCACAGAATACACACAAGCTACATGACTAGGGGCTAATTCTAAACAATGTAATCCAACCCTTTTAAACGATTCTGGAAAACCATATTCAGCAAGCATTGTTGTACGCTTTCGGGTGCAGTGCAGTAGCATCGATTCTTCATCTTCACGTTAGTGAAATTGAAAGGTGCTACTGCACTGTTGCGAAAAGCAATATGATTTATAAATCATCAAAATATTTTTTCATTTATATTCCAGAATGGCAACAAAAGGTGAAAGGAGCTTCACACGTACAAACCTATGAGAACATTAACTTATTTTGTGGTATCACGTGGGTTCGAACATGGGAGGGGGGGTGAGTAACTCTGTACACAAAAATGACTACTCGGCTACAGTCGTGTCTAGATGAAGGGCACGTTATGGTAAGTCAGATTTCATCGCGATGTAGCTTATAATTTATAACGTTAATACGCTATACCACAGTAATGCAACATGGCGACCTCTGGGATAAATTCTCAGCGCAAAGAAAGTGTCTAAATTGGAAAATAGGTTCACATCTCAAATGATTGTTTGAGCGTATCATTTTAACGCGTGATGAATATTTTTAAATACATGCAGCAAAGCACTATTTCAGCAAATTTAAAGGTTCGTATCTGAACTGCCATTTCATTTTACAATACAACAGAAATTAGTAGAAATTAAAAAAGCTGTTTGCATTCGGATATTTGTGTCTGCCCGTGTAACGCATAAAAACCCTCGCTGAGATGTATCCGGACAAGTTGCGCTCTACTTACTCGAGATTAGTAATAAGTACAAAGTGGAGGTTCTGTCAATAATCTCTTTCCCATCCTCTTCGAAAGAATGAACTCGTCTATCCTGCCCCCGGATATAAATTACGCAACAATTGCGAAGTCTCCTCCAAGTCTTTCACCTTTCAGAAAAGGAGGCAGCAATCTTTCCTTTAGATTTCCAGTGCAGAAGTGACATGCAAATTACCACAGCTCACGAGCACCCTCAAGTGATTTCTGAGCTAGTCGCAGTTAATGAACGCGTTGCGTGGATGTCAGGAGTTGGCTGATGTCGAGATGCGCTCACCTCTCTCACTGCGAAGTAGGCAATCAACAAAAAATGTTTCGCCTTCCTCAGCTTGCAACAACCTCTACGAATATTTTTGGAACATCCACAATTTTCGTTGGTTTCCGGGTTTTTAACACCAGTGGACTGGCATTTATTTTTACAATACAGTATTAGTACTAGCCAATGCTGCAAAGAAAGAAGCCACAGGCTTCTACTACACAGCAATAAAAAAAAAAAAAAAAAAAAATATATATATACATGTATATATATTTATATAAAAATAAAACAATAATAAAATGATAAGTAAATAAACTAATGTGATTTCTTCCTTACGTTGGTACTTGTACATCTGAATTTCGAATTTCCTACTATCCACTAAACCTTTCCCCGTAATTCGAATTATGGCCCCAAATTTTGGTATCATTTATAAGAGTGAAAATTTCGCCTTCATTCATTTTACCATCCCCCCACCACCACAATCGCACCTTAAAAACCTCAATCAGATCTCCTGTTAGGTAGCTGGTTACCAAGCTCTGCTGCCAACATATTCGAAGTCTTTCTTCATGAAGGCGCCCTTGTCCGCTTCATAAGTCGTCCTTAATCTTATCCGCTTGATAAGATTTGCAAAATCTTATCAAGCGGATTGCCCGTATTTGGATCTTTCAAGGCGTTCGACGTCTTTTTATAGGTGTATTCTTCATACCTGGGCGCAGTATTCCAAGTGAAATCTTACAACTGCCTTAGACGGTGATATTACGATCTCCCTATCTCGCAAATAGTCGATAAATTATCGAACATTTGTGTGTCGAGATAGGGAGATCGTAATATCATTCCTTGCCGTCTGTCTTTACTGTATGGTAAAGGGTGAGCACATGCAGTAACCTCTAAATAAATCCCTTTGTACCTTCACTTTTTTTTTTTTTTTTTTTTAATTCAATCTCACCAAGTGTATATGTTATTTTGGGATTTTCCAAAAGTGTAAGACCTTCCACTTGGTTGCATTAAAACAGCTGCAATTTTTCTGACCAGCCTTGAAGTCCCCTGAAGAAGCGCTGCTTGAACTCTCCCAATTTTGACACCATCTGCAAATTTTGATATCATGCTCTTTAGTGTACAGCGGATTTGCCAGAGTTTTTGGCTAGGGGGCCGCTTTACTAAATAAATGAAAAAAAAAAAGTCATACCTTTGTCATTTAAGAAAATCAGAAACAATAATTCTCCGAGAATCGATCCATGAGGGATCCCACTTTGGTAGCCAAATCTTCTGATTGGACTAACAAAGTATTTTCCTCAACTATTTCATGAGGTTGCTGCGGTGGCCGCAGCAACCTCATGAAAACATTTCCAACGGACTGTGTTAGAAAGCTCAATTCAAGTGGACTCTACGGAAGGAAGCCAGTGGTTTGTATCTCATTAACCCCAAACCGCCGGAGCGCTCGTCGAAACTGGTGCCACGAAATGCGACTTAGAACCCTGACAAATGGAGTAGAGTTCTGTTCTATGATGAGTCTCATTTTAACCTACAATCAGATTCTAGGCGTTATTTCATCTGGAGACAACGAGGAATGGTGCCATCCCTCCAACATCAGAGAAAGGGACACTTAAGGTGAAGGCGGTGTTCTAGTATGGGGGGGGATAATGATCAACAGCTGCACCCCTCTCCATGTTTTTGATAGGGGTACCGTAACTGCGCGAGACCAGACGCTCCACAAAAGCTCAATCCACCTACATCGTCGTTCTTCCAAATTAAACACTTCTTGCAGACCACTTTTTTTTATGTCCATCAGTATCTCCATCAAATCTGATTATTTTCATATTTGATTCAAATATCTTATCCTGTAGACGCAAAAAACAGCCAAAAATCATGCGTGAAAGATCTGGTGAACGTGGTAATGCAAAATATGTATGTCCTGCACAACAGTGAGATTCTTCAGATTATGCTTCAGCAGCTTCCCCATATCTTCCACTGACAAGACGTTCCCAGAGGACATGCATCGCTCCTGGTAAACAATTTATTTTGCGAAATTTATCTCTGACTTGCAACAAAAAATAATAAAATAAAAATGTTAGCACAGTCTTCCTATTCACTAATTCATTTGGTATGTTTAGTTTCATTCCCGAAAAGGAGTTTATACAGTTGAAAGCTATGGTTGCTGCCAATGAAACCTAACCTAATGGGAAGGTTAGAATGGCAGTTCCAATTAATCACTATGAAATAGTATTCAAAAAGGGGTGATATGTGGCATGGGCTTTCTATTATGATTTCGAAAACAAAACAAGACAATTCTGCTTTAAAGAAGTTAGCTTGTTTTCTTTTGAATTAATCTTTTTTTTTTTCTGAATTCATTTTTTATTACTTTTTAATTAAAAAATATTCCACATATCTTATCATTCCTAACTGTAATGCATCTGAAGTAATGCATCTAGACGTTTAATATCTAGAAAGATGTTGAAAGAGATTATCCAGAAGGGGTTCTGAATTTTGGATGTCTCTTACTGTATCGCTGCGCATTACAATCAATATCATCTGCGTTACTGTAGTCTTTTTGGGGCAAGTTGATACTCCGAGCATTTTTTTTTTTTTTTTTTTTCTAAATAGCAATTTAATGAAGATACCAACACTAGTTGGTATGGGGAAAAAGCTAAGCGTGTGAATTACAATGAATTATGGATTTTCATGTGGATACTTGTTAATACATATACGTCTTTAGATATCATTAATCAATTAAGTCTAGGACAAAATGTCTCAAGCTAGATAAAAAGTCATTTTACATGTTGGCAATAGCTTCTTTCTACTTAACTGAGTAAACTGGATTTGCTACTTACTGCATAGATCTTATATTATGGAGGCTTTTCGCCACAAGTTGCCTTGGCATTGCCCTACTCCAAATAAAAGGCACTTCTCCAATGGAGAAATATTGCTTTTCTTTTTATTTAAAGCGTACGCCACTTTAAATAAAGTGGATTTCGACTCTTGTGTGGTCGAACTCATAACCTCATTTTAGCAAGTCTACCCAGACCCCGGTTTCGACTCTACTGAAGTTAATAGTATGGTCGAACTCACGTACTGGGTAGACTAACAAGTCTACCGAGTTCGGGATTCGATTCTGATTGGCGCTTCATTAGTAGGCACACGGAAGTGAAGACTTGAGCAACCTGGTGACGAGATACTGTATATCCACAGTACGTGAGATGCAAGAAGGTGCAGTAAGTAAAGTAGATATAGTTAAGGCTAGGGCAAAAGCCTCAAGCTATGAAAGCTATATAAAGTTACTGTACGTGTCGGGCATAGCTATGTACAGACAGAGGATGCGCCTGACACATACAAATGACTTTATATGTCTTTAGTACTGTTCTGGAGTAGCTAAAAATTAATTGCTAAAAGATCCTTTACAATGTCTTACAAACAACGATATAGATTTATTAACTTTTTTCTCCTTTATGAGATTTTTTCCGTCCCGTGATGGGTACTAGTACGAAGTGCGGAATGGGATATTTGGTTGTGTCTGGTTACTATGACAAAAACAAACAATTATATTAGGGTCACCCGAAAAGTTAATTCATATACCCACATATGTATTGTGTCTATAAAACCAAGAGCAACAAAGGTTCGATATATCCTATGCTTGAATCAAATTTAAAATTTTACAACAGAGTTACCTCAATCTACAGTATTTCCATAGGGTGACCTCTCTTCAAAACTCTCCAAATCCGACTTCTATTACGCTCGGTTTAAAATGATTAAAATTATATATACTTCGTAAAAATATTTAAATGTGTTCAATCCTCTAAGCTCATGACAGACCAGACACCACCGGGATCATAGCTGAAGGCCCCCACCCGACCATCCAATCCACCACGACACCTTTAGTGACTGAAGATTGTGTCAAAGTTTAAAATAAACGCCGCTAAAATCACGGAATATACTAAAATACGATGATGAATAATTTCAAAAAAACAATGATATATTGCGTCTGTAAATTCCATGTGTTCAATGGTCGATTTGAACACATGGTTGAACACCAAAATTCTAAACTTTTAATAACCAGTTTCTGATAGAAACAGACCTTGCTATCTACGCCTGAGACTGACTAACTCAGCCAAGGAGTGAAAAAAAGCCCACAAAAGTTCCGATCGTCATCGACGGGATTCGAACCCGGGCCTTTTCCACCAGGTGTGGGAAGGAGAAAAGTCTCATTTTGTGGCCCAAGATAAAGATCACAGTTAGAAAAGAGGAAATTAAGTGAATTTAGGTACGGTGTCGTACCTAATAGGGAGCAACATGAACCTAGTGAGGAGATAGCCTTGAGAACTTCTCTTCAGAAAGAAGTGGATGCTGGGGTCCAATCGAACATGAATTAGGTATTACACCAGCAAATTCTAAAATTGAGGTAAGTGTACAAGAAAATAATAATGAAAAGTACCAAACATTTATGAGGTAACTGCGAAGATGAGAAAAAATATTGTGGTATTTTTAATAAGTGAAACCAACAAAGTTACAAAAAGTGCAGGAAACATAATTGACAAGTGGACAAATTTAGACAGTGGAACGGGCGTTTCTTATTGATAATGAAAAATTAAAAGCAGCTAATCTTGACGTTAAGAAGAGAGCGAATTTGCTACATAAAATTTTGCTAACATTGTTTGTTGTTACCCCAAGTACAGGGGAACACGAGTATGAGAACAGTGTTAAACGTCCAGGAATGACTGATAATGTGATGCAACAGGATTCTAGCAAAAAGCTTTCTTTTGCTGAGGTACTTTCATACTGGTACTTTCAAACCAACCATTGTTTAGAAATCGGAGTCGAATATAATTATTCTAAGAGTATCAGAAAATAGTCAACTCAAGACAAGCAGATGTCAGAAGGGTAGTGTGCTGAAATTCATAAATGGGAACTTAAAACAGTTAAAATCAAGTTGTTTTGGAAACAAATTGCAGTGAGGATATGGCGAATATTTCATCTGCTAAGTCTATCAAATGTCGGAATTTCGGTCTCTGTCCCCAAAATAGACAATCCCTCTGCACTCATATACGATGTGCCAAAGGAGTTAACTAAAGATGATATTGTGGAGGAACTAGACACAAAGAATTTGATAGACTACAGTGAAACTTCCCTTTAACGGACAGCCATGGGGAACGAAAATGTGTCCGTTAGAGAGAAGTGTCCGCTAACAAGAAGTCTGAGGGAGAAAAAAAAAAAAAAAAAAAAAAAAAAAAGAAAGAAAGAAAAATCGTTAAACGTTTAATGTAAAATTAAATTAAAATTTTTACAGATTTTGCACAATATTTTTGTAAATAATATACAATTACATACACAAGAGATAAAGTAAAATCCTCAAACGTTTAATGTAAAATTTAATTAAATTATATACAGATTTTGCACAATATTTTTGTAAATAATATACATACAATTGTGCTATGCATATTATGACTTTATCTTAAGAAAAATACATACAGTAATCACTTATTTTCTTCTGCACCTTCTTCCGGCTGATAATTTTGTTTTCAACATTTGTTTGGAGTGAAGAAACCATCGAAAGTCCTTCAGTATCTTCTTCAGCGGCGAAAAACATTTTTAAACGATTGATTTGTATGAGCGCTTCTTCTATTTTCATCGGTGGTTCGTCGTTAATGTTCTTCGACAGAATGACCTCCGTCCATTTCTTCATCCTCATGAGGAACTTCTAGAAAAATATCGATGATAATGTCGTTGATATCTAGAGCACCATCTTAAGTAGTGAGGTTCGAGTCTATATCTTTGTAGCCAGGGTCACTTTTAGCTGAAGTGTCGTACGTTATCAATAGATGTTGAAGTTCTTGTTCTTCTTGGTGCTCCACATTGCTGTTCACAACTTCAATTTTTGCGTTTGAGAAGCCAGACTTTACAAAACAGTTCACGACAGTTTGTTTTCTAATTGCGTTTACTGAAGAGGAAATCCATTGAATCGCATCTAGGATGCTGATTTTCTTTGCAAGGTCACTCACACATGTTACATCGTTCATGTTTGCAATGAGATGTCTTAAAACACGTTTTCTGTAGTGAAGTTTAAAATTTTTTTATTATCCCTTGATCCAAGGGCTGACACTCTGCAGATGTGTTTGGTGGCAGAAAAACGATTTGAGTGTTGGACAATTCAATGTGCGGATGAGATGCAGCATTATCCATGAAAAGAATAATTTTTCTGTTTTTGACGAATCATGTTTTGGTTAAAGTGACTTATCCGTTCGCCCATGATATCTCGTGTCATCCACGCTTTTTTATTAGACTTCCAGTCAACGTTCAAAAGATTCAACTGTATGCCTTTGAAACAAGAGGATTTTGTGGTTTTCCTATAACAAGAGGTTGTTCAAAGTCTCCCACCATATTTGTACACAATAGTACAGTCAAGCGTTTATTAGAAATTTTTCCGCCCTGGCACTTTTCGTTTTTTAGACTCATTGTTTTTTCAGGAAGAGCTTTAAAAAACAACCCTGTCTCGCCACAGTTGTAAATATCTTTGGCTTCAAAATCACGACATAAAATCTTCCAATTTGACCGTCCACTCTGTTACAACCCCAGTATCAACAGATCCACATTCACCACTTACGGTTTTCCAAGAAATTTTATGCCGAGTTTTGAACTTGTCTAGCCATCCTACAGAAGCTTTGAACTCATTTACTCCTATAGATTTCGCAACCTCCAAAGCCTTTTCTCTAATAATAGGCCCATTAATGGGAATTTTTTTAGCACGTGCGCGACAAAACCACTCATACGTAACATTGTCAATTTGAAGTCCAGTTTTCGGGAATGATTTTTGAACCTGATAATTTCCGTGTTGCCGAAATTCTTTGAGCAGTTCATTTTTTTTCTTTAGGATGTCTTCTGCGTCTTCCCGATTTTGAATTTTGCAGCGAGATGGCGAACACTATTTTTTTGCCGGTCATACGCATTAATGAGTTCGACTTTATCTTTTAAAGTTAAATGTTTACGAGAAGACATTGTACACTTCACACGACACTGAACAAAACTGAAAACTGAAACTGAAAAGACGAAAGGCTGACCATATCCCCCCCCCCTGCACACACCGAATTCATCAGAAGTTTTACACGTGCCTTAAAATTCTTGAAAAAGGGTTTAGAACCGCGACGTAAACCTTGATAAAATTCAGAGAATCGGAAATAGAAAATAAACACACGATTGAGGCAATACGTGGAAGAAACGTTCCTAGAAAAAGGGCCGTGAGCTCGCTTGCTTTCCGTTATGGGGAGATCAAATGAAGTGCTAATCTAAACGAAACAGTGCAGATTGCCTGTTCGCGTCCGTTACAGAGAATGTCCGCTAGACAGAAGCTGAAAACGCGTTAAAACCAATGGAGGTGAGTTGGGGAATTTGAAAATGTCCGTTGTAGAGAGATGTCCGTTAACGAAACGAGAGGTGTCCGTTAGGAGAAGTTTCACTGTATATAGTTATGTTGGACCAAGTGAAGCAGGGTCCTTGTTTCCGTTTTTCCATAAAATCAAGGTCATTGTGAATGTCCACTGGGTTGTTAGCTTCTGCCTTCAATTCATAAATACGTAAAGCAAATGGGAGAGAATATTTGTAACCTACAGTTTCCATAAATTTAGACCGTACGCTACTGTAACTGTTTCCTTTGCTTAGGATATGGACACACAACTAAACATTGTTCTCACAACTCGCCTAGTTGTGGACATTGCTCTCGTAACAGTAATGTCTTTTCAGTGATCGCATAAGGACGACACGCAAGTTGTGAACTCAAAACGTCGGAGAAGAGATTTCACACAGTTAGAGTAGTCGAATGCCCTTAGAAGGCACAGTTACGAGTTCTTGATGTATGAAAGTAATCTTACGTCTAAGATAGAGAAGTGTTAATCATACAGTTGTAGCAAGTTGTGGTTTATGAATTATGCCAACAAACGGGGAGCAGTCTAGGGTACTGCAGATGAAATTCGTGTCTGCTGAGGCAATAATCATACAAGAACCTTATTGTCTACAATGTTCACATGTGCCACATAAGCAAAATTACTGAATATTCCATACAAGTCAGTAATAACATCCAGTGGAGGCGGATCCGAAAACATGTTTGTAATACTAAATAAGTTGATTACGTAATAGTTACGTTATGTGTTAAGGTCACTTATTTTTCGTTGTCCTTTTAGTTGATATCACTTTACTGCTCCCCTTTGCTGATTTTAACGTAACGTTAGATTATTTAGAACAGTGGTGTCCGTGCTAGGGCCCGCGGATAATTTTTAAACGGTCCGCGAAGAGAGGGAACTAAAACAGCAGTTTAGAGAGTCGCACCACGCGTGTACAGGCATGCAAGCGTCGAGCTCGAGTGTATCAATCGTTTGTAGGTTAAAACGGGTCCAGTACAGTTTATGTGCGGCTTAATACAGTTATGTAAGTATCAATCCTTTCATATTGTGAAATCCTACTGTTTTGATATCCATTGTATCGAATTATTAATTTTTATCGAATTAAAAAATCATCCTTAAATGTTCCGAAAGAGGAAAGTCGATTTGGAGTGTCGCGTTTTTAATCAAAGGTTGAGTAGTCGACTGAACCCTATTTCTTCATTGAGTACAACGAAAAAGCAGTTTGGTGTATAAAGAGACCGTGTCAGTTCTAAAGAACTTAATTTAAAACCACACTATGATTCCAAGCATAAACCTTATGATCAATATAAAGGAGTGTTGTGAAAAGAAAAAAAAAAAAACTGTTCAAAGTTACAAAACGAATTAAGAGAAACACACTGAAAACCTATTAGTCAAGAAATTTATCTGCTGTAAGTGCCAGTTACCAAATTGCACATTTGAACGCTTTTGAAAGTAAAGTTTTCTGCGATGGTGAATTTGTTAAAGTCTAACTGAGCCACGTTGTGAAAAAGCATAAAAATTCATCACTTCATCGACGGGACTCGAACTCGGGTCTTTTTCACCCGGTGTGGAGAGGACGGAATTCTACCAATTGTGCTACTTACGAGGGCATACGAGACAGTTTATCTCGACAAACAATTATGCGAAGAGTAGAAGATACTGGAAAGAATTTGTTCGAACAACTTTTCGAAAATATAAACAAATGAAATATTTTATTGTGGCACTCGATGACAGTATTTATGTAAATGACAACCCAACTCCTTATCTTCATATGTGGAATTGATGATAATTTTGTACCAGTTGAAGATTTAGATGATCTACAGAATATGCGCGGGACAACTACCGGTGAAAATCTTTTTGAAAATTTTTGCCAGTCTATTGAAAAGTTAGGATTAAATATTAAAAAAAACTGGTAGGAGTCACAACTAGCGGTGCAAAAAATATGATTGGTAAAAACATTGCGTAGAATAACCAAGAAAATGATATATAGCGGAGCTGAACCTCCGATTGGAATTCACTGTACTGTGCATAAACCTCTCTGTTGGAAAGTATTGGTTCTCCAACGTGTTATGAATGTGGTTATTTCAGCTATAAATTTTATAAGATCATATGGCCTTAATCACTCTGTTTCAACAGTTTCTTTCAGAAATTAAAGCCGAATACGAAGATGTAATTTTACACATCAGTGTAAAATTTTATATGCAGTGAGATGTCTCAGTCATGGCAAAGTATTATGTCGTTGCTTTCAACTGCGCTATGAAATTGATATTTTCATGACGAAAAAGGGAAACCAATAAAACAACTATGAAGTATGGAGTAGCTGTTTGATCTTGCAATTCTTACAGACATTTCTAGTCATTTAAATGCTCTTAATTTAAAACTACAAGGGAAAAGAAAATTGGTCTCTGATTTGTATTGTGACATCAAATCATTTCAGAATAAATTGTTATTATTTAAATCCCATATTGAGCACGATAAATAAAACAAACATATTTCCAAAGAATCGTTACCTCTCGTTATTACAATTACTTTTTGACGAGTTTGTAAGTCGATTTGCTGGTATAAGATCCCATGAAAAAGACATGAGCTTGTTTGAGAATCCATTTACTTCTATGGCAGAAAACTACAAATCCAGCTTGCAACTTGAAATTATTCATCTTCAAGCCAAAACATGGTTCACAAATAAGTATATGAACTGCGAAATTAAACTAGTTGAATTCTACAAGACTCTACCATCTGAAGATTTTACGCTAATAAAAGAAAATGCCATGAAAATGGCTACTCTGTTCGGATCACCGTATGTTTGCGAGCAAATTGTTTGACTCATGAAATCAAATAAATATTTTAAAAGAAACAGAATAACAGGTGAGCATCTTCATTCCGTATTGAGAACTGGAAATTTCCAGCCTCAAACATCCCATTAAATGTTAAATTTTGTTCAATAAATGATATTGTATATTATACTTAATAAAATTTCGAATATTTTAAGTTTTAGGTGTATCATTATATTTATTTATTCACCTTAATATTATATCCTAAATAAAACAAAGAAACTTACATTTCAAACGATTGTACAAGGCCTGACGTAGCCCAGTGGTCAGGAACAAGAGTGCATAGCACGCGTTCCTTGAGTGGACCGGGGTTCAAGCCCGTGACTACTAAATACGATAAATATTTGTATTGACGATTTATTGTAAACTCTACTGACTTGGTTGTCGTGCCGAAGTATAAACAGAATATTTATTTATTATTTATTACAAAAAGTCTTCTATTGTATGGAGCGGAAACCTGGACATTGAATAGGCGAGCGGAAAACAAATTGCTCTCCAGAGAAATGGATTTTTGGAGACGCTCAGCAGGAACTTCTAGAAGAGACAGAAAACGGAATGAAGACATAAGGGAAAAAAATGGAAGTGAAAAAGACTATTATTGACACCATCAAAGAAAAGAATCTAACATGGTATGGACATGTAAAACGGATGCAAGAAAACAGATATCCAAAGGCTATCCTGGAATGGATACCTCCTGCAAGAAGGAGAAGAGGAGGACATGGATGGATGGAGTATGGGAGTGCATGACAGCCCGAGGCTTAACCGACCAAGACACCTTGAACTGCACTTTATGGCGGGAAAAAATTCCTAACAAGAAATAACTTTTAGGCTGAGGAAACCCATTGTAAATGGAAACACTCCTCTTGAAGAAGAACCTTAATATTGAAAAGCAGTGATCCATTTCAGGTTATAAAAAAATTTTCTAAAGTGAGCATTTAAAAGCAAAAATAAGGTATTTAAAAATATTTAAAGTATCTTTTAAAAAAACAAAAGTAAGTCATACTTTTATAATTTTAATGAAATCTAAGAAAGAGCTCACTGACAGATTTGTTGCACATAAGTGTTGCGAATTGCGTTTTCTATATCTATCTATACATTTTAAAAAACAGTTTCCTCTTAGTGTTATTTATTCGAACCAATGGGAGAAGAGGGCAGGGTAATTACGTCACTACAAATGCATAGGTCATTTCCTGATTAGCTTTCTATCAGTGCGTTATGTTAGTATAATAATATTATATAAATAACAAAACTATACAAATATTTGCAAAAAACTAAAATATTTACAATCATACCTCTACTATATCGGGCCGATGGGTTCCTTCATCAGCTGACATTAACATACAAAAAAACGTTACAATGGAACATCAAATGATGCCGGCCGTGGTCATGTGTTAGACAGTGAAGCACGTGCACGAGGTTGGTGAAGGCAGAATTGGACACTTGCTGTTTACAATGTAGAAGGCGTACGTGGGATGCATGCCAAGTCGCACTGCAAGGCATATGCCTCCATAACGTTCATTAATCTCGTCCACGTGCTTCACTGTCCAACACATGACCACGCTCGGCATTATTTGATGTTCCATTGTAACGTTTTTTGTATATTGAATGTCGGCTAATGAAGTTACCCATCGTCCCAATATAGTTTGTATATTTGTAAAAAAGTTTAATATTTTATAAATATTTTAGTCCTGGTATTTCGGATGCAACAGTATTCCTCATGTATCATAGAACCCGAAGCAAGAGGCCTTTTCCTAAGTGACCTAGGTAAACGCAGGTAAATAATTACACAGTTACATTTATTCGTCCTTGAGAATGCCACGTGGTGGGGTGCGGTAGCCAATGGGAGAAGAGGGATACGGTTTACATGGTACAAGTGGGCGTAGAAAATTATGTCACTACAAATGCACAGGTAAATAATTACATTGGCCATTTCCTCATTAGATATCGATCAGCGTGTTTCGACAGGTGTATCTTTTATATAGAAAAGATTTGGCTTCCTCCGTCATACCTCTACATTTTTAGTAGAAAAGCGTGTGCGGGAGTTGCGAGCAAAGCGAGCTGAGGGCGGAGCCCCTAGTATAGCCTGAAAATAAAAAACGGTAACGAGAAAATAGAAACTTCCTTTTATAACAAGATATGAAAAAGTAACACTTTTTTTCCGAATCACTCAGTGCGGCCCACGAAACAAATCTAAAACGAATATGGTCCCTATACGGGAAAAGGTTGGACACCGCTGACTTAGAACGTGCAACTGATTTGTTGTGAGCTAATACATTAATAATCGCTACTGATGCAAACGCGAAGTCTATGAATTGGTATCATCATCATCAGCCATTTTCAATCCATTGCAGGATGGCCTCTCCAGCAACTTTCCAGTTCCTTCTGTTTTGAGCACTGGCCATCCATTTACTACCCACAAACTCATGAATTTCATCTGTCCATCTCCGCCTTTGTCTTCCAGGTTTTCTTCTAGCTCCTCTTGGATACCATTCTGTTATTTTCTTAGTCCATCTGTCATCATGTCTTCGAGCTATGTGTCCTGCCCAAGACACTTTCAGTTCTCTAGTTTTGATAAGAATGTCCTTTACATGAGTTTGTTGCCTAATCGATGTGTTTCTCTTCTTATCTAACAGTCTGATTCCCAATACAATTCGTTCCATTCTTCGCTGTGTAATTCTCAGCTTCTCTTCCATTCTTTTGGCGAGTGTCCAAGTTTCACTTCCATAAGTCATGGTGGGGAGTATACAGTGGTTCATTATTTTACATTTCAGACAAATTGGGATATTGCTCCTCAGTATGTGACTATATTTCCTGAATACAATCCATCCAAAATTTATTCTTCTCTTTGACTTCCAGCCATTTATCATTATTACAGCTAAGTATATGACTCCACCTTTTCAATTACTGCTCCTTCAATCATTATTTTCCTTTCTGTGGCATACTCGTTCATCATTAGTCCAAAATCCTTACTAACTGTGCATAACTGATTAAGATTTTCCTCTAATTCTTTGGGATCGTGGCTTATGACCACAATGTCATCTGAAAATCGTAAATGGTTTAGGTACTCTCCCTTCATATTGACTCCTTTCTGCGGCCAGTCTAATCTTCTGAAAGCTTCCTCAAGGGCAGCAGTAAACAACTTCGGAAATATTGTGTCTCCTTGTCGAACTCCTTTCTCAATTTTAAATTTCCTACTGTCTTTGTCTAGTCTAATAAAGGAGGTAGCACTCTCGTATATTTTCTTCAAAATCATAATATATGGGGTATCAATGCCTTGTCTTTCCAGTGCCCGAAACATTGCCTTATGCTGTATGGAGTCAAATGCCTTTTCATAATCCACAAATGCCAGGCATAATGGTGTTTTATATTCATTTGCTTCCTCCATTAGCTGTGATATTACGTGAAGGTGACCCATAGATGAGAATCCTGTCCTAAAGCCAGTTTGCTCTTTTGGTTGATTCTCATCAAGTATTCTTTCTAATCTGTTAGTAATGACCCTTGTGAACAACTTGTAGATGGGGGATAACAAGCTAATTGGTCTATAATTTCCAATTTCCCTCCTTTCTTATGATTGCAGTATTCCACTCCTTAGGCATTACACCTTTTCTAATGCATTTTGTGAAGCGTCTTGCCAGTTTCTGTGTCATGTCTCTTCCTCCAATTTTAACAACTCTACAATAACTTCATCTTCACCCGTGGCTTTCTGATTCTTCATTTTCTTCAACACATGTTCTACCTCATCAGAAAGGATATCAGGTACGTTGTATGTGTTACTAATTTGCGATCCATCTTCCCCACTACTGGCATCATTCCCTCGCTCCTTGTATAATTCTCTACAGTAGTATTCTGCTATTTGAATTATGCCTTCTCTGCTCTTTATAACTACATCGCTATTCTTCAGCATCATTTGTCTTTCTGTATTACTGCTCATGGCTGCTGATTTATGTTTTTGTTTTATATATATATATATATATATATATATATATATATAGCACACGTAATAATGTTAGAGGAGATAATTATGGCCGAGTTTCTTATTAGTCTTGTCTTGTTTAGTCATACAAAACAGACCGAGTCAGTATACAACTTACCACGGTAGTACCGGAGAGTCTAATATACACAAAACTCTTTCTAGTTTGAGTATGAGACAACAGATTAGAAACTGGCAATTACATGTGGATTGGACAGTTAGCGATCACCGGGTTATAACTTTTGAATTTAAGGATAATAGTATTATAAATGAAGAACTAAACAGAATGCTAAGCTTCATAATAGTGTCCATTAAACACATCGATTGGTCTATTTTTGAATATTCAGTCAAGACAGATTTTCATCCTGGTTATTTGAGATTAGAGATAGAATGTTTTAAAACGATTATGCTAATATAACACATCAATCGTTAATTAAGGCATCGTATAAATCATCGAAAAATAAAGTTCACTAAGTAAAACGTGTTCATGGTAGAATAACGAGTTAACTAATCTTAAAAAGATGGTACTAAGGTGAAGGTATCAAAGACAGGAACTGACAACCAGCTGAAGTAAACAACCAATTGTATAACGCAGGAGTGGCCAACTTAATTTGTGATGCGATCTACTTTGTTCCTTCAAAATGTGCCGCGATCTACCATCTCAAAAATTTCATTGCACAAGGTGCCCAAATCGAGGGATGACGGTATATTTAAAATTCGTCGTGATCGACCGAAATTAAATCCGCGACTCGTTGGCCACCCCTGGTATAAAAAATATTTGACTATTAAAACAGATATGTCAAGGCAATTGTTGAAAGAAAGAGGCAGATATGGATGGACTATGTTAATGACATTGGAAATTCCGATCCATAGGACTCTTATATAAGATAACTAGGGAAAAGACATGAATATCAGAAGTTTCAGTTCAGTAATTAATAATGAAAGTGAGACGATTAGTTGGTCGGACTCTATAAATATCATCCTGCATTTTCGACTAGCTAATCAGAACTATAGTCTCGACAGTAGTACTGATATCTTTACTACAGAAGAACTGAAAACAGTCCTTGTGAAAGTGAAGATTAATAAGTATCCTGGAGAGGACATGATTTAAAATGTTTTTATATTAAGGTTCTTTCAGTTTTACCAGAAGTACTGATAATGCTCTACAACAAGGGTCTTTTAGAACGAATTTTTCCTGTTCCATAGAAAATCGCATTGCTTCAGTTGCTTAAGAAACTGAAAACCTAATAAACCTAACCAGGACCCAAGATCATACTGTTCAATAGCCCTATTAGCCAAAATACTGGGGAGATTGGAGGCTATCAGAACTACACAGCTGTTGGTTTCCAGGAACCTAATTTCTTCAAAACAGTACGGGTTTACTGAAGGTGCGTCGTGTGAAGATGCCCTAACTGACTTTTTATTACATCTTGAGAATGCTTCAGCGAAATATGAATTGGCAGTATTTGTGGATTTCCACGGAGTGTTCAATTCCGAATACTATCCATTGATAGGAAGGAGTGCACAGATTGAGGTGCAGATTTTTCCAATATATTATTTCAGCCATGCCAAAGCTATTTGGCATGCTAACTGTATTAATAGTTAACTTATTGTTTAATGCCCTTTGGGCATTAAACAATAAGTTAACTATTAATACAGTTAAAACAAAGATGATGGTTTTTAAGTCAAAGTTAGATCATTTACAGATAGATATGTGGCTGTCAAATCTTGTTATCAATAACTCAGCAGGCGCCTCCGTAGCCAGGTGGGAAGGAGCAGCAGTGCGTAGCACACGCTTCTTGATTAGACCGGGGTTCGAGCCCGTCACGACCAAATACGGAGGATGCGGAAAGATCAGGGAATGACCACTGCATATTCATGGAGCAATATGGCCTTAGTTGCTAATGCCCCTAAAAACCAAATAACAATAACAACAATAACTCAGCAGAAAACACTGATGGGTCCCAAGGGTTCAGTTCTGAGACCCCTTTTATGGAATTTAATTCTGCATGAATGGATTGAAATAACTTTTAATAACTGTAAAAATCATAGCATTTGCTGACGACTTGGTGTTAGTTATAAACGGAAGAACAAGTGCGGCACTAGAAGATATAGCAAATGGCATTTTAATAGATCTAAGCCTTTGGGCATTAAACAATAAGTTAACTATTAATACAGTTAAAACAAAGATGATGGTTTTTAAGTCAAAGTTAGATCATAATCGTCCTCCACAAGTTTAAATAAATGGTATAAGGTTGCCACTGGTCGAGGAAACTAGGTATCTGGAATTACTATTGATCAAAAGCTGAGTTTTTTCCCCTCATGTAATTCATCTTGCTGTGAAGGTGAAAAGTACACAGGCTCTTACCTTATCGCTGCTATATATATCACAGAAAAACCCCACGAACTGACCTGACAGTCTGCACTGCTCAAAGAAATATCTGACTGTATAATTACCCCCAATTCTTTTTCATTTGCCACTACCCGGAATGCAGTACAACAAAGATGGTACGTTAATCTGGGATTAACGTTACCCATATTCGGTACCTTCCATTTCTCAGCGCATATGTTAATTTTTTCCAGATCTTGTTGTAGTACCTTACCCTGATTACTATCATTAACCACTTTGCCAACCTTTGTATCATCTGCAAACTTAGACATTCAGCCTGATACACCTTCATAAATAACATTGATACATACAGGGTGATTCAAAAAGGACTTTACAACTTCGTAAGTTGTAAAGTCCTTTTTGTATAGAAATTTATTTAGGAGATTTATATAATATATTGAATTGTCATATTGTAGCGAAAAACATCAAGTTTTACCTAGAATAGTCATTTTGGTTCGATGTGACTGCCATTGGTGATACGGCAGGCATCCCATCTGAACTCAATTTCCTCCCAAACGCAACGTAACATATCCGGCGTAACTTCTGTAACTGTGATTTTAATTTTGAGTCGGCAAGAATGGTAGTTAAGGACGGAACAAACATTCTATCTTTAATAAAACTCCATAGAAAAAAAAAGTCTAGCGGTGTCAAATCTGAGGAACGAAGTGATCATGCTAACGACCCTGCTCAACCAATCCACCGACCTGTGAAAGTAGCCCTTTTTGAAATGCAAGCCGCTGGCGCTCACGGTGACGGAATTCGGTACTACGTCAGCAAAACTTTGTTTTTTGCTACAATATGACAGTTCAATAAATTATATAAGTCTCCTGAATAAATTTCTATACACTTACGAAGCTGTAAAGTCCTTTTTGAATCACCCTATATAGAAAACAACAATGGGCCTTGCACCGAAACCTGGAGGACTCCACTATTATTATTATTATTAATATCAATTTATTTCCGAAGAACTGTCCTTTTACAGCTATGCAGCTAGAGGACATGAGTTATATACAGAGAAAAAAAACATAAAATACAGACATATGCATTGCATACAGAGCCAGATACAATATACGGCCTTAAACAGCCACTGGTGAAGATACAAAAACATAAAGTTATAAGAAATACAAAAACATAAAGTTACAACAAGTACAAAAACATAAAGTTACAACAAATAAAAGTGCATCCGGATACATCGAAGCGTGGATATTGCGGTATCACAGAGAGTCCACCTAGAGCTTGACTAAGGCATACATGTCTGCAAGAATGGAAGATCTGTAGGTTCTGTCCTTGCAAAGTTTCTCAGCGTCTATGGCTAATCTGTTAAATATTTGGAAGGAGTTGTGTGGAAACATGTTGTCCAAGGAGGACATGCTACGCAGCTTCGACCTGTATGGGGAGGTGTTGGACTGGCATCTTCTACTGTCGGACGGTCTGGCGATGATATCCCAAATATCGGGTGACTTCAGTTTTCCGGATAGAAGCTGAGAGAGGGTAAGAAGGTTCCTAGAGATGATGTGATACCTCCAAGGAAGCGTATTAAGATTGGTGACCAGAACAGATTTTGAGATTGTAGGTGTTAGCCCAGCAACCCTATTTAGCCATTTCAAGATCCAGAATTCCAGGGAGAGGAACCTGGCTTGGTATGATGAGGGTGCTGAGGACCATATAGTCGAGGCATATAATGGAATTGGGAAAATACAACGAAGAATGTATTTGATGATAAGGTCCGGGTTATGGAAGTTGGAGATCTCTTGTTTTACTGCCCATAAAGCCGAATATGTTTTCTAATAACATTCATGAAGAGAAGTGTCATTAATAACCACTCTTTCTTCTCCCACTCAAACATCACTTTATCCAGAGCAGTAATCTGCCCTTAATGCCACACTGCTCCAATTTTTACAGCAGCTTTTCATGTACGATCAAAATCTTTCCTGAAATCTAAGTATATGATATCGAAATAACTTTTTTGAATCCCATTCCTTTGTGTTACTGCATAATTGTATCCAATTAGATTGGTCAGAGATAAGGTCGCCCCTTAACAAATGAATGCTGTGACTGCAGTATAATTGCATTCCTGTCTAAATGATTCTGCATTACTTCTTTAACTAGAGACTCCAGTATTTACCCTAGAACAGAAGTTAAGCTAATAGATCTGTAATTACTCGTCACCTTTTGATACCCATTTGGAAACTGGGGATATGTTTGCACATCTCTAGTTCATCGGACCTCTCCTGAATATAACTGAATAAATTTCATCCACCCTAGGCGCATTTTTTATGTTAAGCTTCAACAATTCCTCTTCCGCTTTCCTCTCAGTTATCACAAAATCATTTACTCTATTAGAACTTGATAAACGTGTGGCATCCCCTTTCCTAATTCTTCATGTGTGAATATAAATGCGAAATACCTATTCAGTTTGTCGGCAACCTGAGCAGGATCATCAATAATTAAACCATCGACATGAAGTGGACAAATGTGATTCAACTCCCTCCTACTGTTAATATAAGTAAAGAAATCTTTGCTGCTTTTTCTTTGCAAAAAAAAAAACTTCTCTTCATCTGCCTTAGCTTGCCTAAACTCCTTTACGATTTGATTACAGACTAGTTTATATCTATCATAAAGCTTCTGTATCACTTGATCATTTACATGCATCAAGCGTATTTCTCTGCCATAAGTCTCGTTAGTTCATCTGACATCCATTTAGGTCTAATCAAACTATAACGAGGGTAATAACAAACATTTGGTCTAGTCCGTTAATAGAATATCCTGATAACTTAATTCGATTTTATCGGAAGCACATGTCACCAGTTGCAAAATTTATGATCATCAGTCTGGACATTCATTCATTGTTGTAGGCACAATGAATTAGGCTGGTGAGTGCAAGAAGTAGAGATTAACTGAACTTTCATTAAAGAATTCAAATACACTGTTTCTATACAAAGAATATGTCAACGTTTCGATGCTGACATTCTCTGATTTTGCATTTCCTAATACAACTGCTCTCTCGAACTAACACAAATGTCTCCAGATTGGACCAGGTAGCCTTGATTGTATCTCTTGAATACCTCATGTGAGAAAAAAAACCACAGCCATCTTATTTCCAAATGTACTTCTCCTTAGCTGTAAGGCCTCTTTCACATTGTAATAACACAGACTCTCGTCAAAGGAAAGCCCAATTTGCGGAAGTCTTAACAAGCTCTCCTGCAAAGATTTCATTATTATTAAAGAGTTCGAATGGAAAAGGATAAAGAAGAATGGTGGGGACAAAAAGACCAAGCATAAAACTATAGAGGCAAAGTCTGTGCAGAAAAATATAGGAAATCAATTAAGCTTATTTCGCAAGATAAGGAGCATTATTTCGTAGAATGTCTTATATACGAAGATCCACCTGAGAGAAACTGCATACAATGCGAGAAATATTTTCAATGTATCAGTGAAACACAGCAGTATATTCAGTACGAAGACGCAGGATAATTCACTTATAAAAACTACTAAAACTGAATAGTATACCACGTTGCTCCCATAAAAATAAATTATTCTCAGGGTGAGGATAAGTTGATACAAATACCATATTTGCAAAACTAAAAATGCTTTTTACGGCTCGCAAGTACATTTTATACATCATTATGGCTACTAGGCAAGGTATTTAACAAAAATTACTTCTATATTCTTACAGAAGGTAAGACTATAGAAGTAATTTCATCCTAGAGTTTTTTTTTTTTTTCTGGCTCACAAAAATAAAAGATTCATATAAACACGTATTCTATTTTTAACGGTTACTAAGCTATGGCTGTTTGATTTTAATAAAAATGTCTTTAGAATTTAATTTAAATATAGTTTTTTCAATAATAATAAAATACTGAACATATATAAGAATAAGCAAGAATGTACTTAGTATTAAAAAATATTTTACTAGGGTATATGTCCTTATTTTCCTTGTGTTATTTCATATCATTGAAAACCCCATAACAACCGATGCCCTCAGCTTAAGACATTTCCTTCTGAATCACCCCGTAACTTAATAAATTACAGTCTCTGAAATTCAATAATTCCAGGGAAGTCTCTGAAATTGTTGAATATTTCTCTGAAATTACATGTTTTCAGAAAAATATAAAAGTAAGCCTCTGAAATTCAATAACTTTAGAAACCTACTTTTATCATTTTGCCTCGGCCTCTTTACTACTCCATTTTGCTTAAGTGAGACTTTTCTGCGTTTTTATTTTATCGCACGAACACTATTTGAATATTTTTCACTGCCTGTCCCTCGTAATCAACACTTATTTGGATGTCCTCTGTTTCGTTTCCTTCAGGTATTGAATAATTACAACATTGCTCTTCCACTTAATCCGTCTATTTATAACAATTTGCTCCTTACTCTGTTTTGTTAAATCTAAATTTTGTATATACTGTATTTTAATTCTAGTTTGTATTGATTAATACTCTTTGTATTGATTCTGTAATTCTCAGCGTTATCAACATTGTCTAGGATCTGTGTGCCCTGTGGGTGAGAAGTCTGTATATAAATAAATATTGTCACAATATTCAGTTTGTATTCACTTAAGATGTTTAGCTCCGGGACGAAAAATAAGTTTCTGAGACTCTGCTAACCAGTGCCTTTGACAGAATGGATCAAAAACCGATGAAAATAGGGATAAGGGTTGGGAAATCAATCAGAGGTAATCTGAAGTAGGTTGATTTGAATTAAAATACTATGTTGAAAGTAGGATCTAAAAACACATTTTGCGGTGAAAGGGTTATGTGGAACAACGGCAGTACCCACAAATTGAAACAATCGGCTAGTGTGATAATAAGCTCATGGAAAATCTTTCTATTATTGACAGAGCATCTTATTGGCACTCCTGATTACGAATTATGAGTGGGCCAGTCCCAATCCTCACGAAAAAGCAGAAACATTATGCAAAGAAAAACAAGCGGATGGTCTAAAGCAGCAGCACACTCAACCTTGGCCTTGGAATCAGCATGTATGATTCCAAATATGAAATCAGAAGCCTTTATAGAGCGGGGCGGGGTTCGTTTTCATGCATTATTTAAAAACTCAGTAAATGCAGAATGGATATAACACATGATACAGGGAATAAAGATGGCCAGTATGCGAATACACCGCAATAGGAAATACACGATCCTCTCCAGAAACGCTGAAAATTCAGATACTGTCATTAATTTGGGACTGGCGTCACAGTAATAAAACAGCCGTCAAAATGAACAAATCAATGTTCATTCATCAAGAAGGACGACATTCATAAATAATGTCAAGAGCTAACTATGGCGGCCGCAGTCGCCGAGTGATCAGGCGCTAGGGCACATAAGTGATTTGAGTGCTCGGTGTTCAAGTCCGTGACTGCTAAATACGGTACTGTTTCGCACACGCGCGCGCACACACACTCTCTCTTTCTCGAACTCCTCTGACCATATGGTTCCCGGAGTATAAACGGAAAATTCATTTATTTAACTAGTCAGGTCTATGCAAAGAACAATAAATCAATCAAATAAATCTAACTGTTTCACATAAAAACATAGGTAGACATGGACCTCTTCCGATGATCGAACTTTTAATCAAATATTTCATATAATAATGGTTAACAAATATCACAAGGGAATATAAATTGCAGCTAATTTGATGCGATTTTTTATTTGATACACAAACCATACAGGCAATGTAAATCCGATTAAGAGCACTAAAGATTTTGTACAATATAATTATAATCGCATTCTAATTAAAAATGATTATAAAACATTAATAAGAACAAGTATAGTTGACACAAAAAAAAAAAAAAAAAAAACACAAGTCTGATCCAGAATGTAACTCAGACCTATTACATTCTTTTCTATGGGAAAATAATTTCCGTTATATAAGCGATCATTTCCAGTAACACATTCATTGTGACTCAAGTGTGGTTGTACTGTATTTTGATACTGAAAACAAGCATTTTAATAGAACTGAAGACTTAAAATCTTGGTATGAACATCAACCATACATAATACGATGTGTGGGAATAAAGTTAACGGAACGGTGCTTTTTGGGGTCATGCTCGGTGGTTTGAAAATAAAAGGAAGTGGTATGTTGTAGTTCAAACTTCCTCCATTAGATGGTGGTACAGAGATTGCCCAGTAGGCTGAAAGGTTCCAAGTAACAACCAGTTTCGTTAGTAGCGTTAACGTTCTGTGTCATGACATTACAACGAACGAATATCAAATTCTGCTTTAAACTGGGAAAATCTGCAACAGAAAAGGTACGAAATGTTAGAAACTGTTTATGGTGAAGAAACGTCAAGTTGTATCATTGTGTTTGAATGGTATAACGTTTAACCCTCAGAATGATGGCCGATTAGTTGGATATGAATAAGGAGACGATTCTTCAAATTCTGCATGAAGATTTTGGAAAAAGGAAAGTTTGTGCAAAATGTGTCGCACACAGCCTCACAGATGAGCAGAAGCAATGAACAGTGTCATCATGCGAAGACTACCCAGACTTAAGACAATCCTAATTTCGGCTATTGTCACTGTAGATGAGTGGTGGGTGTTTCAGAGACGAAACGTCAGAGTATGCAGTGGACTTCAAAATCACCACCAAGGCAAAAAAAAAAACAAACAAAAAAAAAAAAACAAAAAAAAAAATCGTTTACAGAAGTCCAGGATCTAAGACTGTGCTGATCATGTTTTCCGGCATGATCAGCACCCTTTTAGGGTGTGATTCACAAGGAATTTGTACCTGAAGGGGATAAATTCGATGCTGCGTTCTAGTACAGGTGCTTCAAAGACTATAGAAGCACCGTTTCGAGAGAAAGGCGGTGGTTCTTATTGCACGACAATGCCTCGCCCATTCCGCACATGTGTGATATCATTTCTGACGAAACATGGCATTGTACACATCAACCGTACACCCCACTCTCCCGATCTATCATAGCGGACTTCTTCCCCACAGTGAACTGTCCTTTGAGAACAGTGCTCACCGTGGGAAAGAGGAATCGATTTCAGGATGTTGAGGACAAAGAAAATCGTAACCGCCGGACTCAACATCATTTCTATGGACGCCTTCGTCGACTCTTTTCAGAATGGTGCCATAAGTGCAGTCAATCGGGTAGTGATTACTTTGACTAAAAATAAAACCATTGAGCTCCACTGTGTTCTCTTTATTGCAGCAGTCCAGGAACTTTACTGCCACACCTCGTAAAAATAACATCCAAACGTGCACACAGGCATTAAACTAAGCTTATATTTCATTTCAGGAATGGGAAAATATACTATACTATCACGGCTTACTAAATTCGTTGTCGTACTCAATGTCAAACCTATTGTAGACTGCAACAACAACAAAATTGAACTATTATTTTTGTGGATGCTGTCGAATGCTTTCCAGACTGCTGTTCGACGATGATCAGTAAGTAACCTCCAAAACCCTGATGATATGGGAAGATACTTCTCACCCAGTTCTCATATTTTAGTTAATTTCGGCATCTACATATGCTGCGATCCACTTCTTATGGTAAGAAATTGTTTTATCCTATTTTACCGAAAACACAGAATATTTAAAAGCATTTTTTCGAGTAGATGCAATCTTATCGTTTATATTTCGGCAATCAATAAACAGTGGTTTGTAATCGATGTAGAAAAGTGGAATGGTAAAGACTGTATTCTACCTGCCCTACTGAAAATGCCGAAGCATTTCATTGCAAAAAGAATATTTACTAGGAACACACACAAAGGGAAATGTTTATGAACCAGAAAAAGAAATGAAAAGGGAAAAAAAAAGTCGACTTTTCAGGAAACACTTAAAGCTGCACATGCCAGCGAGATCGAAGTCTGTTGCTAGGATCCTCTCTCTCTCTCTCTCTCTCTCTCTCTCTCTCTCTCTCTCTCTCTCTCTCTCTCTCTCTCTCTCTCTCTCTCTCTCTCTCTCTCAGCTCCTGAAGGCATCCCTGCAGAGACAACAAACTCACAAACCAGACCAACACACAAACGTACTCACTAGAAAACCCATCAATACACTTCATTACCATATGTCTCGCTCGGCGGCGGTCTCCCAACTTCGATCTCTGTAAAGTATGTACAGTCCTGCCGTCTCATTAGCCTCGCAGGGGAGACGGAATAGCAGCCGAAAGAAGAGGCGAGACTTTTTTTTTTTTTTTTTAAATCTTATCTTCAGCAAGCTGTTTCGAGACACATAAGCAGCACGTGCACCCTCTCAGGTGCAAGTGAGGTCGAGCGAGTGATTACGGGTAGCGGCGGTAGAAAGTGGTAACGGATCAGGACGTGCTGGCGGTTTGCAGGTTTTCTTTCGAGCATTTTTTTTTATTATTATTATTTTCATAGGTTTATGCAGAGTATGTCACGTACCGGTAAATCACCCCCAGTTCCTAGACAAGTGAAGAAGTCGTCATCATTCTTAATCAAGCACGGTATGTGTTCTAATCCGTGATCCCTCTGTAGGCAGAATACGTGCAAATTAAACTCACAGCTTAGAAATGAAAGAACAGCCATTTCAACTCGTGCAAGTCAGTCGATCACATCTGTCTACAGTCAGATCTGATGACTAACTTGCGCGCGTGCGCTCGAACACACAACTATTTAAATTTTCTTGCTTGTTTTAAGTAATTTCGCCAAGTCAACTGAGGCCATGATGCGTCAGTCTATTACACATGGACAGGTGGCGCCTTCCACAGAACACTATGCACGGACAGGGCTGGCGCTTGTGGTGCCCGAGGTAAAACGTTGTCCGCGCCTAATTCACATCGTATCTTAACAAACACACACATATATATATGAATCATTAGTGAGTTAATTTCTATATACGAAATTAAGTAATTGATGCGTTTGCGCAAATGACATCATATGCAAAACAATAATAGCTAATAGTAATAGATAAAATAGTTTCTTAGGTGTTCTGATTACTTCTAGTATACGCCATATCAGCCCGACCAAGGAGTTTTTCTTTATTATTAATATTTTATGCTATTCCTTGTTGATTCTTCTTAAATTCTTTTGAAAGTCACAATATCACGGAGAAGGAATTTAGTGATTAAATAAATTAACTATTGAACGTTACGCCGGAACATTGTTTTTTCCCTTCATAACCAATCTCCAATCCACTCCGATCACAAATAACACACGCAAGTCGATCACAGAATCTGGTATACCGCCGGGTGTGCCATATTCTGCGATCTGTGCTGCAATTATAATACTAACTCTTGCCATTTTTAAGAATCATTCTCAAAAATGTTTCAATACAGAAGACTTTTCTAAAAGATTTATGTCCAAATTAAATCATCACATGGAGAAATCAGACATACGTCAAAGAAAGACAACGTGGAAAATATTTTTTTTTTATCGAGGACTTTTATAAATTAATACATTCTAGCGACAGATGTTGCTAAAAACCAAATTAAACTAAAATTCAATCAGTGTGGGTACAGGTAATTCTTACTTTTAAAATTACTTCGATTTCTTTTATTGATTAATAATTGCCAGTATCATTAATTTGGTAATAAAATAGTTTTGCAAACTTGACTATACTGAAGGATATTTGAGAATGTGTAGTGGTAAACTTTAGGAGTTAGTATTAGAACTAATTAAATATTCTTTAAAAAATCCATATGTAGTAGAACCTTATAAATCCAGTTTTCAAAAATCCAGAGCTTTCTGAATAATTCTCAGAGGTACTCGACCGTACAAGGGCAGAGTTGAAACTTGATCCCCGTACTTAAAAAAAAATAATACACCACAGGTACTAGAATTATGTTTCATGAATAATTCACAAACACCAATATCTATTTTACATATTATCTAATGTTACTATGTATTTGCAAGATATATATGTATAAAATTATTCATTTTACGAAAATGACGTTAAATGTCAGTGTATATATATATATTTTTTTTTTTTTTTTTTATGTGAACCCCAAACACGAGAGGTATTAGAACCTATAGTACTTGGTACTGTGCTTGGGTTGGAGGTTGAGAAGACGAAAGATGATATTTGTTGACATTGGACTTGAACTTCTGTAGATTATAATTTTCAGGAAATACGTATGAAGGAAGGTTGTTCCAGAAAACGGCAGTTGAATGAATAAATGAGGAAGATGAAAAGTTGGTTCTGTGGGTTTGAAGTTGGACAGTAAATGGATGTTGGCTGGTGGCGGCACGTGTTCGGACTGTTTTGAAAGAGAGAGCGGGAATTATAGAAGCCAATTCTGAAGAACAGTTCCCATGGAAGTATCTGCAGAAGAGGCATGCAGCAGAAACAATGCGTCTATGAGAAAGCGAGTGGAGGGACTGTTAGAGATGAATCATTAATTAACCTAACTGCCCTCTTCTGAATGGAATCAAGAAGCCTGAGAAAGGTTTTGGGGGCACCACCCCAGATGTGGGAACAATATTCCATGGCACGGCGGATTTGAGATTTATACAGAGTGAGCAGCTGTTTGGAAGAAAAGTAACGCCGAGAGCGAAAGAGAAAACCAAGTTTTTTAGATGCAGAGGAAGCAATATTTGTAATGTTCTTGTGCAAAGAGAGATTAGAAGTCAGGGTAATCCCCAAAAGAGATATATCATTTTGCCTAGAAATCGGAGTGTCACTAAAGATAAGCATAGGAGCAGAACAATCCTTTTTGCGAGATATAAGACAAGACTGAGTTTTAGAAGGGTTGAAATCAACTAAGTTGTCTTTGCCCCACTGGAGAATTACCTAAGGATCGGCATTTAAAGAATTGGTAGCAGATTTTCAAGAGGTTGAAGCTGATTGAGCAGGACAAGGTTTCTCAAAATGGAAAGTTGAATGCAGTTTCCTATCATCGGCAAAACTATGGATAGGATTTCCAGTCAATGATATACAAGAGGAAAAGAGTGGGGGAAAGAACTGAACCTTGGGGGACACCGACATTAGTGGAAAAGTTAGAAAACAGAGAGCCATCTACCATAACCCTCAGTGAGCGATCAGAGAGAAAACTGGATAACCAATTAATAAAAACAGTTGGCAAACCATAAGATGGAAGCTTATTTAGAAGACCTTTATGCCAAACACGATCAAAAGCCTTTGAGATGTCAAGAGCAACTACTTGTGTTTCACCGAACCTTTCCATTGAATTAGTCCATAAATGGGTAACATAAGCCAGAATATCACCAGTGGATCGACACTGACGGAATCCATACTGGTGATCGTTGATCAGACGGAAGGTTTCTAGGTAGTTTAAGAGTTGGCAATTAATTGATTTCTAAATTACTTTAGAAAGAGTATAAGTAATTGCAATGGGACGATAATTGGATGGGAGGGATTTGTCATCCTTTTTAGGAACTGGCTGGATATGAGCAAATTTCCAAGCAGAAGGAAAAACACCTTTGGAATAAGAAAGTGAAAAAAGGCGGCAAAGAATAGGAGTAAGTTCAGGAGCACAGATTTTGAGAACAAGTGGAGAAATACCATCAGGACCTGGAGCTTTCTTAGCATCAAGATTCATCAAACTCCTTCTGATATCCTTTTGACGGAAGACCACAGGAGGCATTGAATGGAGCGTGTTGGGAATGGTGGGAGGTGTTTTACCAAGATCATTAATACATGAGCTGGAAGAAAAATGGGATGCTAGCAAGTCAGCTTTATCCTTGGCTGAAGTGACAACAGAACCATCTGGTTTGGACAGAGGTGGGAGCAGAGATGGGCAAAAGTTGCGGCCAATAGCTTTGGCAAGAGACCAGAATGCTCGGCTACCATTAGGGCAAGAAGCAAGTTTTCTACTCTTAGCCTGTTCAAACTCTAGTTTGGACTGATTAATAACTGCTTCACAATTGTTGCGAGCTTTGGTGTAGGCAGAAAATGAAACTGAAGAATTAAAAACAAGCCAATTGCGATATGCAACATTCTTCTCTTGGACAGCCTTAGCACATTTATTGGAAAACCAAGGTTTAGATAAAGGACGAGATTTTAAAGTGGAGTGTGGGATAAAGGATTCCATTCCTGCAAGAATAATTTCACTGACACGATCTGAGCAAACGTTGACATCAGAAGTTTTGAAACAGTAATCAAGAGCAATAATCCGACCAAGGAAAAGAAGTCTCGCAGGTCATCCCATTTTGCATTCTTGCAATGCCAAACAACACTAGATTGGGAATAGCCATGAGATAAAGGTTCCATTGGAGAAGAGACAATCACCAAGTTGTGATCTGAAGTGCCTAGAGGACCTCTCACTTCAACCGTGTACTTAGAAGGGTTGTTTGTGAGAAAAAGATCAAGCGTATTGGCTGTATGATTAGGATTGTTCGGTATTCTTGTAGGTAAATGAACAATCTGTGCTAGGTCATTAGTAATTGCAAAAGCCTCAGCATCTCGACCTGCTGGGTCGGTGTGACTAGAAAACGGAAGCCAGCTGGAGTTGTGAACATTAAAATCACCAAGGAAAATTACCTCAGTTAGGAAAGTTGGACTGGAGAAAGTCAAGTTGCAAAGAGAGGAAGTCAAAGAGCTCCAAGTGATTAGTTGAGTTGGGAGAACTGTAGAGACAACAGCTGAATTTGACACAATGAGGTAGAGAGATTTTAAGCCAGAGAAGATCAAAGAGAGGCGATTCCAAATTGCCAAGTCTGACAGAGAATATCAGAATGGACATATGCACAAGTACCACCTTTGAGGCGAAAGGAATCATACAGCGAATAATTTGGGCATCTGAGATGAGCAGTAGTTGAATATAAAACTTTTATATAATATATATATATAAAATTTTATATAAAACGTTTGATAGAAAACTTTTGATTTTAATATAAAATAGAATATTTAGATGTAAATATTTTTAAGGGAAATTACAGGAAATAAAATGCTCAGGTTTTATTGAAACTAAAGCCTCTTATTTTATTTATAAAAATAAAATATTTTTTTCTCTGTCTTACAAAGGGAACAGTCAACACTTTTTGGTTTTTTATCAACAAACAACTAATTTAGACATATTTCAATGATTTATTTATTTGTCAAGGATTTGAATAGAATTTTCAGTACTGTAAGTTAGCCAATCTCTGCAAGTATTTCAGTTTGTCTTCTACCTGCTCATATTCCTGCAGAAATGTGGCAATCAAGTCATGCAGTGCATCATATCTTCTCTTTCTCACCTCTAGACGAACCTGTCTGTGCATTAGCCAGTGTCAATCTGTGGCAAGCCAGGTCCCTCTTCAGTCCATCAAACAAAAACCATACGCTGTGGTGACTGCAGTGGAATAGGGAATTAAGTGCATTGTGAAATCCCTCACATCTGTTTGAAGTTAGAAGACCATTCAAGAGCTGCATCATGATGATTCCATATTCTTATTGGAAACTGGGGATCTCTACCTGCTGCACCCTCAACGTAGAAAAGAAGTACGTGAGCGCCTCATTATAGCTATCTTCGTCTGGAAATGTGGCGGCAAGCTCAAAGACACTCCTCACATCATGGACTGGAACAAAGGTTAATGCAGCAAGAAACTTCAGCTTGAGTTTTTGTATTTACATCAGTTTCAATAGTCTTCAAGCCAATATTGCTGTGTTTCCTGATGAGACTGACACATATGGAAATAGCACCCTTTAACCTCAGCGTTTGGAAAGGCAATCTTCACCGAATTCATACAAGCTTTCTCAAAATCCATCAAAACCTTTTGAGGCACCAGATTTGGAACCAACAGCTTCATGATTTCAAACATTCTATTATAAGTATCCAAGTTCTTTTTCTGTAACAAAATGTAAATACATGGCGGATATAAGTTACCCACATTGGCATGCTACGTATACAGTTGATAAAACATGTTTGGAACTTTATCAAAGGTGTCATCTCCATAAACTGTATCTTTGTTCAATTCAACCAAGAGTTCCTTATCACCCAAAACCAGAATTCTGTCTGGATCATCCACGCCTGAATCATGAAGTATCAGTTGACGGTACTTCTGAGGAATGTCAAAATTTATTGTTGTTGGTTTAGGCAAATGACCGTCTTTTCTGTGATTGAGAAGATTTCTCGCAAGGGATGATCGTTTGGGCATATAGGCCAGTACATCGTTACTCAACTCTGACAACACAATTCCCCATCACATCACGAGGAGTAGAACTAACTACTCTCATGTATTGCCTCATTTTGCTTCTGGCAACGTTGGCTTCTGCTTTTCGAGGACAGGAATCATGACAATGTTCAGTTGGTTGTTGTACTATGTTGCCATCTTTTGTCTTCATAACTGAATAACAATTGAAGGTGCAGTAGGTAGAGATCCTCAGTTTCCAATAAGAATATGGAATCATCATGATGGAGTTCTTGAACGGTCGCCTAAAACTACAAACTGCTGCGAGGGATTTCACAATGCACTTAATCCCTATTCCACTGGAGTCATCTCAGCATGTGGTTTTTGTTTGATGTACTGAAGAGGGACCTGGCTTGCCACAGATTTAAACTGGCTAATGCACAGGCAGGTCCGTCTGGAGGTGAAAAAGAGAAGATATGATGCACTGCATGACTTGGTTGTCACTTTTGTGCAGGAATATCAGCAGGTAGAAGACAAACTGAAATACTTGCAGAGATTGGCCAACTTACAGTAATGAAAATTCTATTCAAATCCTTGACAAATAAATAAATCACTGAAATATGTCTAAATTAGTTGTTTGTTAATAAGAAAACAAAAAATGTTGACTGTTCACTTTGTAAGACAGAAAAAATAATTTATTTTTATAAACAAAATAAAAGGCTTTATTTGCACTAAAACCAGAGCATTTTATTTCCTGTAATTTCCCTTACAAACATTTACATCCAAATATTCTGTTTTATATTAAAATCAAAGTTTTATATCAAAAGTCTGTTAAAATACGTCGTCGTCTCGTCCTAAACCTTGGTTTCCTAAACCTTGAACAGCCTTAGCATAAATATGCTAAGGCTGTTCAAGATGCAATGTTGCATATCGCAGTTGGCTTATATCCAAATCTCCAGGTCATTTCTGCCTACACCAAACTCCAACAATTGTAAAGCAGTTATTAATTAGTCCAAACTAGATTTCGAACAGGCTAAGAATAGCAAACTTGTTTCTTGTCCAAATGATAGACGAGCATTCTGGTCTCTTGCTAAAGATATTGGCCGCAACTTTTGCTCATCTCTATTTCCACCTCTGTCAACACTAGATGTTTCTATTGCCACTTCAGCCAAAGATAAAGTTGAACTGCTAGCATCCTATTTATCTTGTAACTCGCGTATTAACGATCTTGGTAAACCAACTCCTACCATTTCACCTCACTCCAAAGCATCCTCTCGTCTCGTCTTCCGTCAAAAGTAAGTCAGAATTTTAAACAGCCTTTATACCAAGAAAGCACCAGGTCCTCGTGGTATTTCTCCAATTGTTCTCAAAATTTGTGCTCCTCTTGAGCTCACTCTTGTTCTACTTCGCCTTTTTAGACTTTATTATTCCACCGGCGTTTTCCCTTCTGCTTGGAAATTTGCTCATATCCAGCCAGTATCTAAAAAGGGTTACAAATTCCTTCCACACAATTATCGTCCCATTGCAGTTATTATTATCTTTATTTCCCCTAGGAGACACCCAGTTACAGCTATTGACTGGGGGGGGGGGGGTTAGATACATATTCTGTTATGCAACAGAGAATATTATATACAATTTTACATTATATGTAACACTCGTTACTAAATTATACAATACATGTTGTACTTATTATCAGAATTATATAATACATTAATAACTTGTAATCTGCTTAAGACTTACTTAATAAATAAACGAGTAAAATTTTATACTGCTGTGTTTAAAGCATAACATCACCATATTTACATTAGCACGGATATTCGCAGCAGAACAGAATACAATATAATACAGAGTAAAAGCGTTAAAAAGTTCATTTTTACTGTTTTCAGCAGTCTTTCTTTTGCGGGAATAGAGTGGAGTAAGTAAGACATATCCAAGAGTGTTTACAGATGAGGTTGGCATTTCTGTCAGCTACTGTATGCAGGTTCTTAGTGCTGTTTATTTTTCTTACATCTGTATCTGTAGGTAGCAGTTTGAGACTTCTTTTCTGTATGTTTTGTTTGTGCAGACTTTTTCAGGGTTGATATTTAGGGTATTAAACAGCTTTAGAGTGTTTGCTGGAAAGAAACTCCCAAACTATCCAACTGCGTAAATGCGGGCTCGAGTTGCTGTTCCTTACCTCAACTCGTCTTTGTTTTTCTCCGGGTGTTACTATCCAGTCTCGGACTTTTCGGTGAATCCAGCCGTCCCGTTAAGATCTGAGCAAGTGTCATTATATTCTTTCTTTGTAGTGATCGTTTGTCTCCAAGGAGTGACTTCTAAATTGGAGTATAGTATACCTCTTGAGATGGTAAAAGGCTTAGCTGAAATTCTGTTCAGCCATCTCAAGAGCCAGTATTCTATTCCTAGAAAAGCCTTGATAGTACTTTCGGGAGCTGAAGCCCAGATTTATGACGCATATAGAGGAATAGGGATAACACTTCTATTAATATACTGAATCATTAAATTGGGGTTTCTAATACCGGTGAGCTCCTGCCTGGTTGCCCAGAGTGCCGCGTATGTTTTCCTATGGATGTAAGCATAGTGCGGAAGGAAGTTCAGTCCTTCGTCCCACTTGAGTCCAAGATCAACAGTTACTTCTATTCTTTCTAAAGTAACGGAGAAATCTATTTACCGCAAACTTCTAAACTATCTAGACACCTTCCACCTGATCAATGATCGCCAATATGGATTCCTCAGTGTCGATCCACTGGTGATATACGGGCTTATGTTACCCATCCATGGACAAATTCACTGGAAAAGTTTGGTGACACTGAAGCAATACAGTTGCTCTTGAGACGTCAAAGGTTTTTACTTGTGATTTATATAAATGGTCTCTATGCCTATGGTCTCCTAAATAAGCTTTCACCTTATGGTTTGCTAACTGTTTTTTTTTTTTTTTTTTTTTTGTAACTGGGTATCCAGATTTCTCTCTGACCGCTCACTGTTGGTAGCCGGCTGTCTAACTTCTTCACTAATGCAGGTGTTCTCCAAGGTTCAGTTTTCTCCCACTCTTTTCCTCTTTTATATCAATGATCTTTTTCCATTGATCCGAAATCCTATCCATAGTTTTGCTGATAGCGCACAGCATTCCACTTTCCAATTTGAGAAGCCTTGCCCTGCACAAACAGCTTCAACTTCTCTAATATCTACTACCAATTCCCTAAATTCTAATCTCCAGGTAATTCTGTAGTGAGGCAAAGATAACTTAGTCGATTTTAATCCTAAAACTCAGCCGAGTCTTATATCTTGCAAAAATGGTTTCTTCTGCTCCAATTCTTATTTTCGATGACACTCAGATTTCTATACCAGATTACATATCTCTGTTAGTGATTACCCAGACTTATAATCTCTTTTGGCATAAGCACATCACAAATATTGGATTCTCTGCGCCTAAAAAACTGGGTTTTCTCTTTCGCTCTTTGCGTTACTTTTCTTCCAAACAGCTGTTCACTCAGTACAAATCGCAAAGCCGCCCTAACATGGAATTTAAATATAAATGCATATAAATTATCAGGTGACATAGAAGCCTATGGCAGATACAAGCTAGTCTGTAATCAAGTAACAAAGGAGGTTAAAGAAGCGAAGGAAGATTAGGCAAAATCTTTGGCAAAGAGTACTAAGAAAAACAGCAAGGACTTCTTTACTTATATAAAAACTCTGGAAGGAAGGGACTGAATCAGATTGGTCCAATTGATATCGATGGTTCGCCTGCTGACGATCCTGCTCAGATAGCTAATAATCTGAATGAGTATTTTGCATCTACATTCACGCATGAGGAATTAAGGGAGGAAAATGCCAGAAGTTTACCAAACTGTAACAGAGTGCTTAATGATTTTGTAATAAATGAGAGAAAAGTGAAGAAGAAATTGTTGAAGTTAAATATAAAAAAGGCGCCTGGTAGTGGATGGGATCTATCCAGTTATATTAAAGGAGGTGGCAAAGGAAGTAAGCAAACCCTTAGCCATAATTATGAGAGCATTCTTGGACTCAGGGGAGGTCCCCACGGACTGGAGATGCGCAAATGTTTTCCCAATTCACAAAGGGTGACATGAGTAATTACAGACTACTTAGTTTAACTTCTGTTCCGGGGAAAATAATGGAGTCACTGGTTAAAGATGAATTGCAGGATCATCTAGACAAGACTGCAGTAATAATTCAGACACAGCATGGGTTGTTAAGGGAAAGTCTTGTCTGACCAATCTGATTGGATACTATGATGTGGTCACAAAGGAACTAAATGCCAAAAACAATTTTGATATCATATACTTGGATTTCAGGAAAGCTTTTGACACTGTTGCACATGGAAGACTACTATACAGAGCGGAGCAGTATGGTATTAAGGGTAAGTTGCTACAATGGATATGAGGGTGGTTGAGTGGGAGAAGACAGAGGGTGGTAATCAATGGACGCTGCTCTTCGTAGACTAATGTTATTAGTGGAGTCCCCGAAGGTTCTGTGTTGGGCCCACTGTTGTTTTGTATATTTATCAATGATATTGATGAAGGTATATCAGGCTTGGCGTCGAAGTTTGCAGATGATACAAAGGTTGCAGGGTTGTTAATGACAGTGTGCTATTGCAACAAGATCTAGAAAATATAGGCGGATGGGCTGAGAAGTGGCAACTGAAGTTTAACATTGACAAATGCAAAGTACTGCATATGGGTAGAAGGAATCTCAGAGAAACGTACCATTTTATTATCTTACCTTATTTTTAATAAAAGAAATAAGTTGTACTACAATGTCCTTACCAGACCCGTATGTACTTAACAGGTCTGCGTTGTAACGCATGTGAATAAAATACTGTATAACAAAAACAAAAACATACAGAACTGAAAGGGCATGCCATTAAGTGAATAATTCCGACATGCTCGGTTTATCAATAATTCTTAAAATAACGATAATAACACGTATATGATACGATATTAACCGGGCAATCGGCGTTCGTGTGCAAAACGACCGCAGTGAGATGTGTTTAAATTGCGTGTCTTAAATTTCCGATCGTGCAAAGCAGTTTGCACGATCAACGAGGCAAGAATGGCTTAAAAGTAATCCTAATATTACAGAATAAACTTTCTGCAAATTTTATCACCGAAAACAAATCGTTGTGTCCACTGAGTAGTTGCTGGCATAGTAACAGAAGTCACCTTAACATTTCTAAACCAGTCAACTTAATTTCGCATCACGGAGTTTGCTTAGTTTTGCTTGTTTTCGCATATAGCATATAGTAACTGAGAATTCTTCCTTCTACAGAACGATGAACCATGAAAAGCGAGAGCTCTGCTGTTTCTCCACATCCTTCAGTTAGACAATCAGGAAAGTATTCCGTTGTTAGGTTACACTTCCTTACTGATTTACTCATTGACTGACCTATATTACGGGTGTAATAACATAACCAAATGTAGGGGCACTTTTCCTACTATGATGGCATCAAACGGCACCAATTCAAATACGTGGTCTCAATTTTTCCTTTACTTACTCAACTGGCTTCCACCTAAGTGCTGGAACAACGTAGGTTGTGGTTATTGTTGTTAAGCTCACATTCCAACCTGAGCTAGCTTCATTCATTTGCACTGCCCTACCTATCTGGACGCCTGCATATCTACAAATAAGCTCTATTTTCAGGAAAACTAATGTGCTGGTAAATGTCCTCCGATGTTTTACACCATTCGACCACCAGTTAGTTAATCTGTTTTTGTTTTTTAACAGTTTTCCCTCACATGCATTCGACGATCGAATTCATCCCAAATAATTCCCTATAGCAGTAGTTTCCAAACTACTGAGATCTACGGACCGTTTCAAAAAATCAAAAAATGTTCACGGACCCCTTCAAATATCAAAAAAAAAAAAGTTTGCGGACCCCTATACATAACATACACACACACACACACATGGTCGACCACCGTTTAGCGGACCTCCTGGAACTAGTCTACGGACCCCAGTTTGGAAAACACTGCTCTATAGCATTGAGGTCAGGACTCAGGGTTGGCCAGTCCAACTTTTAGAAACTGATGTTCTAAGATCAGTCCGTCACAACGTGAGCTGTATAACATGCAGCGTTTTCGTGCTGATAGGGCTTTCCAAAGTGCTGACACAACGTAGGTTGTGGTTATTGTTGTTAAGCACGTCTAGGTAGATCTCAGCCTTCATAGTTTCGTCTAAAACAGCCCAGACCATCATGGCTCCGCTAAACTTCATTATTGAGATGATACATATTGAGATGTGATTATTGAGATGACACCTATTACAATATACTACCTATTTATTGACATTGTTGAAGTTTCCATCCGAGAAACTTCAACATTACTTCACCTTCCACCATCAAAATTACTGATAATCCTTCCTGTCACTGTGGGTCCCAAGAATCTTGGGACCATCGCCGGATTCTCACAATGAAAATTCACTGCCTTCACAAGGAAGAGGAATTCCACAACCTGGAAATGAACATCACTACAATGCCTTCTCGGAATATGCAAGAGAACTCTTCCTCAACCGCAGGTACAGACTGGATAGTTCTGCCCTCTGGACTCTGTGACTGTTCTTCGGATGGTTGAACTCTACTTCCCTCAAAACAGAGATCTCAGCTGTGGCGCAGTGACCGTGCGCCTATTCAGGCCGGAATTTGACATCTACAAACTCCTCCCACAGCTAGATACCACCAAACCTGTGTGACAAATCATCATGGTTGGGACCCTGTCCCAGGAATGACAAGACAGCACATGACTTAGCAAACTAGACTACTCAACCATGGGCAGGACCATGTCCCATGAATACCCTGCCCGGACTTGATTCTTCGAACTGGACTCTCTGCTCTCGTCAATGTTCCAGCATTCTCTGGCGATCCGAACTGAGCCCTCTCACTCAGTTCTCTTCACATTCCCTTCCCTGGGTGGGGAGGGGACGGTCTTCTGTCTCTCTCCCTCCCTGCCACCTGTTACCAGATTCATCCACCGGGGATGTCCGCAGGGCTCTGTGCTTGGCCCGTTCCTCTGGTCTATTGTCTTGGACGAGTTCCTGGGCTTGGACCTTGGGGGGGCTGAGCCCTTGGCCTTTGCGGACGACCTTGTCCTGTTGGTGCGTGCGGACACTAGGTCGTCCTTGGAAATTATTGCAAATGCGGCGCTTGTGAAGCTCCAGAACTGGGCAGCCTTGCACAACCTTACCATCTCGGCAGAAAAAACAAAATCCATTCTCCTAAAGGGCAGACTACAAATTAGAAGACCACCTACGATGAAATTAAACTTCACCCCCATCCGACTGTATACAGAGGTTAAATACTTAGGTATTTACATTGACTCAGGTCTTAATTTCCATAACCACCTGAAATATCTAGCCACCAAAATCCGGAAGTATGCCGCCATGATCAGGAGGGTGAGCAGAGCCGACTGGGGCCTGAAGCACAAAGCTCTGACCCTCATATACAAAGCAGTATATGTCCCGATTGTCTGCTATGGTGCCTCCACCTGGTATAGACAAGCTACACTATCAAAAAACAAACAGAAGCTGGATACAATTCAAAGGTTCATGCTGCTATCAATTAGTAGGGCGTGCCGCACTGTTAGCACCCCTGCCTTGCAAGTTCTAACAGGTTGTCAGCCACTCTACCTAGAAGTAGTCAGGCGAGGCCTATATTACCACCTTAGGAAAGGAACACCAGCTGAAATAGTAAATCTCCAGCTGGATCTTGCAAATGACCCCAAGATAGAGAAGAGGAGAATCACCCAACACCTACAAGCGATATGGCAACAGAGCTGGGAAACCACACAGAAAGGAGACATCACGAGGCGATTCCTCCCAACTATAAACCATACTCACCCAGAGCCCCCTCCATGGTTCTCACCTGGTCTGCACATGACGTTTATCATCACTGGACACGGCCCCTTCCGTCAGAAACTCACAGCTATGGGGATTGAAAGAGACCCGCGGTGCCATTGTGGAGAAGAAGAGTCCTGGGGGCATCTCATGTATGAGTGCCCTGCCTATGACAACAGTAGAATCAAGTTTGCTACCGCAATTCAAAGGAATCCACGAAACCAAGAGTCCTCGCTGCTGCTCGATGAAAACACATACAGGGCACTAACTGTGTATGCGCAGGAAATCTTCGCACTGAGGCTAGCCAAGATTGCTGAAATGAAAACAACATTGGATCATGCTGCCCAAGGCCTGAATCAGACTGGCGTGGGTTAGCTCCTCCTCCGCTAGAGGACACTGCCTTGACAACTTGCAAATCCTTTAAGGGTATTAACACTGCTGGTACCATTCTGGTGCGGGACTGCTGGCACTCATCGAGTGCGGGATACTGCTGCAAACCCCTTATAGGGTAGGATCAGCCGGCACCGTTCTGGTGCGGGACTGGTGGCACTCTGGAGAACTCCTGAGTGCGGGATACAGAGTCCATTGGCCTCTGGTGATCATGCAGGGGCACCTGTCCCCTGCTACTTTAACTCCCACCCCCAGATCCCTATTTTCACCTCACAAAGAGCGGACTGCTCCTTAACTTCAGTCCGTCCTCCTTTCCCTCTTTCTGTTCCTTCTAACTCGTACTCCTGCTCTGTTTTCCTCCCCCCCCCACTTTTTTATTTTTTATTATTATTTTTTTTTTATTTATTTATTTATTTTTTTTTTAAATTTTTATTATTATTTTTATTTATTTATTATTTTTTATTTTTATTTTTTATTTATTTATTTATTTAATTATTTATTTATTATTTTTATTTTATTTTATTATTATTATTTTATTATTTATTTATTATTTTTTTTATTTTATTATTATTATTTTTATTTTATTTTATTTATTTATTTTTTTTTTTTTCACTTGACCTTTGTCAGGAAGCTTAGGCAACCCTGGCAAAGGCCAGCCAGAGTATAATGGGCAGCCTGGCTCACCTCCCAGTGGTGGTGGCGGGCAACGTGGGGTCCCACTAGGGGCTCTGCGGCCAAGCAGCCAGAGACACAACAACAAAACATAACACTACTCTGACAGAAACCAGACATTACACTTTTTCTGGCTTTTACAGAGATTCTGTATTTCTTCACAAAGTACCATGGTGCAGATGTGGGAAACCACAGGTGGCGCCTTTCACAAAACACTATGCCACTATGCCACTATGCCTGCCACCTCTTTCTCCTGGTAGGGTCTTCCCCTACTGTCTTCTCTGAGGTCGCCTTCCCTATCGTCCCCACATTTCTAACTTTCCCCCCACTAACTATTCCGGCAGTGCACGCGTCTAATTTAACCAGCTAAATTCCACGAGAGTTCAAACTTAACATCACCTTAGTTTTAACGTCAACGTTAATTTTTTTATAGGACCCACACCGGGTGGAAAAGACCCGGATTCGAATCCCGTCGATGACTTGAGGAACTTTAGTGGGTTTTTCCCCCAGACTCGGGTTTTTTCGTCCAGCAAACAGGCAAATCGACCAGAGAACACACGCAATTTACAGACAAAATAGATATACAGGTAGATGTAATCATTTACGGGAGATCCCAATATCATAATTTTAAGACGTGTATTGTTATCCTTAATAGTAGCTTGGATATTGCAGTTGTAAATGAACTATGAACAAAATTTGCAACTTGTATTTTGGTTTGATTGTTATACATGTATTTGTCGTTCTATATAATATTATTCTATTACCCACCTGGAAATTTTATCCAATCACAGTATCCAACCAAATTGGTGGAATAAGATCGCGCCTGAACAAATCCATGCTGTGAATGCAGTATAATTTCATTCCCATCTAGGTGGTCCTGTATTACTTCTTTAACGCGGGACTCCATATTTTTTTCCCTGGAACAGAAATATACCTAATAGGTCGGTAATTACTCCTGTCACTATTTTATTCGCCTTTAGCTAGTTGGGAATATACCACATCTCTAGTCCCTATGAATCTCAGCCGAATCCAAACATGCTCTAATGATTATGGATACAGGTTTGCTTATACTCTTTTCGCATCCCTTAATATAATTGGATAGATTTCATCCGTCCCAATACATCTTTTATATTTACTTTCAACAATTTAACTTTCACTTTCCTTTCAGTTATTATAAAATTATTTAGCTTCCTATTAGAACTTGAAAAATTGCTTGTACTAGTTTCGTAAAGAATTCCTGTCGTGTGAATATGGATACAAAATACCTATTCAGTTCGTCAGCAACGTAAGTAGGATCATCAATTGTTAAAGCATTGATAACAAGTGGACCAGTTTGCTCATCCCTTTCCTTCTGGTTCTTATGTAAAGGAGTCTCTTTGACGTTTTTATTTCCATCTTTTGCCAGAGACTTCTCGTAATGTGCCTTGGCTTACCTAACGTACTTTGTGATTGATTTTAGATCAGTTTATATCTATTGTATGCTTCCGTATCACCCGATAATTCATATGCATGCCATACGTTTTGTTTATCAGCCACTGGTCTCCTTATTTCGTGTGCATCTATTTAGATATAAGCTTTCAGGTATAAAACGCCTAGTAGTTGGTTCCCTGATTACATGCCTAATTGCTTTCCATTCAGAATTGTTGTTGTATCATCTTTACGAACGCAAAGCATCCTTTCCCTTTATGATAATCACATCTTAATGTAAATCCGATATCAATGAACTGTGATCATTGTGTTTTTAATTTATAGATTCTTAGTGCATGAAGAAGCGATCAAGGGCATTCCGTTTTCTTGTTGCCTCTCTAACATGTTGCTGTAGAAAATATTCATCCAATAAATTCACAAACGTCTTGTTGTTGGTGATCAACTCAAAAGTTGATCACCAACAACAAGACGTTTGAGTTGATCACCAACAACAACAACTTTTGAGTTGATCACCAACTTTGTTGTTGGTGATCTAGTATGTTGGTGATCAACTCAAGTTCCAATCAATATTTGGAACGTTAAAATTGCCCATTATAAGTTATTCTGAATTCTCTGGCTAATTTTATTTCTCTACATTTGTTTCTTATTATTATCTGTGATTAAGATTTAACACGCTCCTAGTCTGATTTTTGTTTATACAGTGCTTATGTCTTATCATATCTACTGTGCATTGCAGTGGTCACTCATATCAACTGCATGCACTGCCTTACATTTTATATGCTTCTTAACTAAGTGCACAACACCCTCCTGTTTTTATTCGTTCTGTAAGTTCGTGCGAGCACAATCCTCTCCACTCAGATCAGAAAAGGTCCGTGTTCGATCCAGTGGATGATGCTAGTAATTATTGTGATCTGTTTTCACTCTGTAGCGTCTCAGACGCGAATATCAATTTCTCACCCCCCCCCAATCCGAATTCTCAGGTTTTTCTTTCAGCAGCAACAAGCAAATGGATCACAGAAAATATGCAATTTATAGACATAGTTTATAAATTTGTTATTTTTGTACACACTGTAGTCCCCAAATTCTGATATCCCTAAAATGTCCGCATTTAATGACTTAATCTGTACAGTACTTCAAATTTATCAAATTCATTTACTATGCTCTCCCCTTAGCGTACTTGCACATATTTTTAATCATGTTTTAAATTCCTCTCCAGCGAAAAATAGTAATTTTTATTTTAATATTCGTTCAAAGACCTCGGACCTTGAAATTTTCACCACATTTTTTGTTTAATTTTAAAAGATGATATGTTTTACAACGTCATCAACTTTTGCCCCTGGCAGCCATACTCTGGTCCTATTCCATCAGATTCTAGACGTTCTCAAGTGAAACTTCTTTAGGCGCACCCCAGGCAGCTTTCACATGGAAGTAACAGCAGCGACGCATGACGCAATCAGTACCCCTACAGCGCGCCCACGTGTTGCTGTTGTTTGTTATTTGGTTTTTAGGAGCATTAGCAACTAAGGCCATATTGCTCCGGGGATATGCGGTGGTCATTCCCTGACCTTTCCGCATCCTCCGTATTTCGTGATCACGGGCTCGAACCCCGGTCTAATCAAAAAGCGTGTGCTACGCACTGCTGCTCCTGCCCCTGCCCACCTGGCTACGGAGGCAGCCCTACACGTGTTGCGTTTACGTTTCAAATCGCTATATCTCAGCTTCTATCATTCCGATTTTAAAAATAAAAATATTTCTTTCGCCATTCTCTACCGTATTTCATAAAAAAGAAAAAATATATATAATTCAACATGCCGAAGACTAGTGAGCGTTGTAAGGAGCATAGAGCACGTATATGTGCAATGCGACCACCGAAACCACCTCCATTAAGTACAAAAGAAAAATCTCAGAGCGGTCTAACCATGAATAATGATCCGAAGATTTAAACGACAAGATCTGGAACAACCATCGATGGAGTATTTCTAAAGGACACTTAGACTTTGAAATCTGAAATTTATGCATCATATTTTAGCTATCATAAGTCAATCGTATCGATGTTACCATATTAAATCTGTAAAAACTTTGTAATAAACTTTTCAAACAATTGTAAAATATTAAACCACTGTAACACTGAAATAATGTTTCAAAAGAAGTTTCATTTAACTTCCGCTATGCGTGCTCGGAACAAACACAATATATTTTTAATTTCATCTGCAGACCACCTGGAATGCGGTACCATCATCAGAAAGGGACACTTACAGTGGAGGTCTTGTTTTCGTGTGGCTGGAATAATGATCAACGGCTGTACTCCATGTTTTTCATAGGGTGTGTGTGTAACTACGCAGAGGTACCGAGAACAGATCCTGGAAGCCTATGTGTCACATATTAGGGGTGCGGCAGGCCTAGGTGTTCTTTTCATGCACGAAAACGCCACAGCAGAGCTCAATTGGTGGAGGAATATCTTTAAACTGAAGAAGTGAAATGACTGCCATGGCCAGCACGATCAACTGACTTAAATCCAATCGAACATGTGTGGGGGGGGTGCCCTTGGGCGTCGTACTGTACGCCGACAGCCAACCTTTCTGTCACTTGGGTTTGCACTGGTGGAAGAATGGGATTTGTTGCCACAGAATCTTATAGACACCCTTATATCGAGAATGGTTCATTGCTGTCAGGCGTGGTTAGTCGTTGGAGCGGACCATTCGTCGTACATTACCCAATTCACAAAGGGGGATCGAAGGATGACACGAGTAATTACAGACCAGTTAGTTTAACTTCTGTTCCGGCAAAATAATGGAGTCACTGGTTAAAGATGCATTGCAGGATCATCTAGACAAGACTGCAACAATAATTCAGACACACAGCATGGGTTTGTTAAGGGAAAGTCTTGTCTGAGAAATTTGATAGGATATGATGATGTGGTTACAAAGGAACTGGATGCAAAAAATAATTTTGATATCATATATTTGGATTTCAGGAAAGCTTTTGACACTGTTGCACATGGAAGACTATTTTACTAATTGGAGCAGAATGGTATTAACGGTAAGTTAATACCAATGTGAGTGGGAGAAGACAGAGTGGTAATCAATGGACGCTGCTCTTCGTAGACTAATGTTATTAGTGGAGCCCCCGAAGGTTCTGTGTTTGGCCCACTGTTTCCTATATTTATCAATGATATTGATAAATATAGGAAACAGTGGGCTTAGTGTCCCATCAGGCTCAGTGTTGAAGTTTGCAGATGATACAAAGGTTGGCAGGGTTGTTAATGACAGTAATGGCAGTGTGCTACTGCAACAAGATCTAGAAAATATAGGCGGACGGATGGGCTGAGAAATGGCAACTGAAGTTTAACATTGACAAATGCAAAGTACTGCATATGGGTAGAAGTAATCTCTGAGAAACGTACCATCTGTGTGGTACTACACTTAAGGTGGTAGAAAATGAAAAAGACCTGGTAGTAATTGTGCAGTCAGATATGAAGTTTTCTGAGCAATGCAGACAGGCTGCCAAGGGAGGTCATAGAGTTTTGTCAATGATATATAAGAATTTTGCTAGCATAGAAAAAGTGATTGTCCCTCTGTATAAGGCAATGGTCAGGCCACGCCTTGAGTACTGCGTACAGGTCTGGAGGCCTCATTTTAGGAAGGATGTAGATTTGCTTGGGTGTGTACAGAGAAGGGCAACAAGATTGTTGGGAATGAAGGGATCCTCTATCCAAGAGAGGCTTAAGTTCTGCATATTGCAGTGGCTGGAGACTAGGCACCTGCGCGGGTGCCTAGTCTCCAGGTGTATAAGGCCTTGAATGGGTTGAGCACGCTGAATTCTGATGGGATCCTTCCACTTGTTCAGATTACGAACGTAAGGCGGCATAAATTCAAATTGAGGAAAGACAGTTGTAGAATAGATGTGCCGAAATTAACTATCCCAGCGGGTGGTTAATTTCTGGAACAAACTTCCATCTGTCGTTGTGGTAGTTGATAGGTTAAATAAATTTAAGGAGGAACTGGACAAGCATTTGAAGGGAATGGTGTGACATGCCACTCCTACTACTGTCATGTTTTTGGATATCTCCGCGGCCTACGACAACGTCTCAATTCCAGCACTCATTGCGATTTTAAGGAATTATTTTAATGTAAGAGGAAATTTGTTAACTATAATAAGCAGCCTGCTAGAACACAGAAAACTTACTGTTAAGCACCAAAAGCTACAATTTTGCTTTACCATCTCGCGATGGTAAAGCAAAGTGCCACAGTGGGAAGTTCTTTCGGGTACCCTCTTCGCGGCCGCCCTGAAGCGGTTTCTTGCACGGTACTACAATTTTATAACATATGATGACGATGTAAAATTCTTCATCACTTCCAAAGACCATGCTATTTGCCATCTGGTATTTGCCAGATGGCAAATAGCACAATCCGAGAATTTGAGAGCTACCTTGATTGCATCGGGATCCGTATTAATGCACAGAAGCCTGCCCAAATGACCATAACTCACAAGCAGAATAAAAATGACATATCGATCTCTGTGAACGGGTCTAGTGTGGAAAAAGTGCACTCTCACCTGGACCTGGGTCCAGTGAAATAACAGACTCACCTTTGCTCAACACTTCGCCCATTATGGTCTACTAGACAGGAACTGATAGGAATTAGGAATTCTCAGCTAGTGACCAAGTACATTTTAATGCGTGTCCTGCCAATTACAATGTATGCCTCGCAAATCTGTCTTCAGCTCCAGATTCACATTATAAGTCCGTCCTTGGGATCGAGTACTGGTTCTTGCGATGGCTTAACAGAGTTGCTGGCCACCCTTTTACTATCTCAAGGGCCATTCTCTACTCAAACCTTAACATCACACCCTGGATGCAGCGGACAATTAACAGGAACATACACACTCTCGCACAAATGCTCACAGACAGAGTGGATAATATTCTAGTCAAACCGCGTGCCACTGCCAGACGTTGCGGAGAAGTAAATAACCCACTGCGTCCAGTCCTGAACAATCTTAGTAGCCTGCAAAGATTCTTCCCATCAAATACAGCAAAAATATTTAACTCGCTACACACAGATGCCGAAAAACTGTGTGAGGATGCAGCATACCGGAAAGAGATCTTCCAGAATTCGTACAGACACAGAAATATGAATCGGCTGCAAAGTACCAAAGAATTGTGAGTAAAAGTGAAACTTTCTGCTTTAAGAACAATAATAATTTGGTAAGCTGTTGACTGGAAAAATATACCTTCTCTAACAGTTATGTAAATATGTAAGTTATATATGGTGAATTGTAAATATATTAGAGAATTAGTGAGTTATATATTAGTGAATTGTAAATATATGATTTGTGTAATGTATGCACATAATCATTAATGTGTAAATACTGTATATATTAAACATAAAATGTGTATATAATATTTCGGGACGAGACTACATGTTCAGTATATGTAACGCACTGCACGTACCCTGATATGTACACTTAGCACCCTCCTGGCACTTTGCCGTCCCGGGGTGGTTTCCTTTACTGGAATAAACAGACGATGATAATAATAATGTGACCATATTTTCGAGCATCTTGTATCGACTTCTGTAATGTCACCTTTTTTGGTAATTTTTATACAACTCCTATAAATATCTCTTCTATCTGTACGAAGTTTCTCGCTTATCCTCATTTCATCACAATACCAAATTTTGCCGCGTTTATCGCAAGCTGCACCAGTTACACCACGTTGTCTGCGTGTTCTGTTAATTTTGTCAAATAGTGTAGTCGCTCTCCATCGACGGTATCCGTATGCGCATGCCCATTTACGCATGCGATAGGCATGCGCGTGCGTAAATAGGCATGCGCATACCGGCGACGCCGAAGCGCCATCGTCCACCTTCCATCTCCCGCCCTTATGGCTGACAAATTCCTTTCTGGAACCCAACCGGTTGCGGCGTCCTACTAGGAGAGGGAAGTGCGTCAGCGACCGGGAGGACTCTGATGATAGGCATGCCTATTTACGTAAAACGTACGCATGTCTATACGTGGGCATTTACGCATTCACTCATGCGCATGTCCATTAAAGCATGCGCGTGTCTATTTTCGTATGCGCAAGTGTTTGGGCGCATACTCGTGCGCACGTCCATTTACGGATCGTGCGCATTACGTATGCGCACGCCCATCTTCATTTATGTATGCGTGTGCGCATGTCCACTTTGATGTTTAAAGTTTTTTGGTGTAGGGCTCAAGATGACATTAGAGAAGACCACCAAACCAGTGGAGCAGGATGACTAGAGGGAAAAGAGAATTGGAGAGGGGGGGAGACTAGTATTCGCCTTTCCCCCTGGCCAAGGACCACGCAAGGGAGCGTGGCTAGGAAAGCCTAATGGCAGCATCTGAACTAAATGACCAGATGAACAACGGTACATGACACTATACATGAACAATTCCCACACACTTTTAAATGGCATTTAGCCGTTGCGCGTGGAGGAAAACCAGGAACCCAGTAGCCGTAGATACACTCTGGCAGGTCCTGCCAGATATCCTTCCTCAGTTTATTTCAATTTATGCTCCCTTTAAGGCCTTAAATATGTCAATCAGATCACCTGTGAGATGATCTGATTGAGGTTTTTAAGCTTTGGGCATCATTTTGCTCTCCTCACGAATCTTGTTGTCTTTCTCTGTACCCTTTCCAACAGATCCAGGATCTTTCTAAAATAAGGTTTCAAGATCTGTATCAGTACTAAAGATGTGGCCTAACCATTGCCTCTTTAACGCATGCTTTGAGTGACCGGATTTCAAGCCCGCGACTGCTAAATACGGTGCTGTTTACAGCGGTAAATACGATCGCATGGTCGTCCCGGAGTATAAGCAGAAAAATTTTGCTTATTTTATGTAACACTACAATTCCTACTCCAATAACTCGGACGGACTATCGTCTATGTTCACGTACCGGTTCAAGGTGAGTATGTTTGTATCTATGTATATTAAAAATAATTTTTCTGTTTGTGAACTCCTCCGACCAAACGGTCAGAGGAGTTCACAAGACAGAATACAAGAAACAGCACCGTATTTAGCAGTCATGGGCTTGAACCCCGGTCACTGAAGGTGCGTGTACTTATGCACTCGCGCGCCTAACCACTAGGCTACGGCGGCCTATGTAATAAAAATATAGGAATCAAAAATAATAGTGGTCCCAATACTGATCCTTGGGGTACCCTGCTTCTTTAACTCAATCTGAGGAATAACCATTTATCACAACCCCCCCTGCCTGGTGCCCTCAAGCTATCCATCTAAGGATTTTCCTTATGATTCCAGCCTGCTCCAACTTATAAAAGTAACCGCTCGTGTGGGAACGAGTCAAATGCTTTAATATCTAAATAAACAAATGTCGAAATTATTCTCTAAATCCAGCTCAAGAGTGACCTGTCAAAAGGGCTAACCAGATTAGTTAAACATGATTTTCCCGTTACAAAACCATTCAGAGTATCCTTCAGAATTCCATTTTTATTTAAATGATCCTGAATTACACCCTTGATCATTTCTCCATGATTTACCTACTAATGAAGTTAGACTGGGGTGTCGGTAATTTCCCGTTACTCTTCTAGAACCGCCTTTAAGTTCCAGTTTAATCAATCCAACGGAATCTCTCCCGAGTCCAGTGATGCTCTCATAACTAGCTTTAATGGTTCAATGCACTCACTTGCCGCCTACTTTAAGATTATAGGGTATATGCCATCAACCACAGGAGCCTTACTCGCCTGTGGTCGCGAAAGTTTTCTCATTAAATCAACATGTGAAATTTCAACATCATTAATTACATTTTTTTCAACTTCACTCCCATAATTTCTCATTGACGTGAAGGGTTTTTCTTCTGTAAATATCGATGTAAAGTAACTGTTGAGTTCATCTGCAACCTCAACTATAGTATCTAATACTATCCCACGTCCATTACATAAGGGTCCAATCTGATTTGCCCTTCTGTTCTTTGCATTTATATATGTGAAGAATTCCTTAACTGCAGTCTTTGCTCTATTCTTTATCCTCACTCTTTGCTCTGTCCCAGACTCAGTAAAGATACTACAGTGAAAATTATACTTCGCTTAATAAAACGTCTTTCTCCTTCAGAAAATGATGAACATAATTCAACCATGGAAGACCAACATGGAACAGAACATCAGTGTTCCGCAAATTCTTTCCAAAATAAGAAATTGCCCGACTCCAATGAGATTTTAAAAGATGAACTTGAGACGGAAATTAATGAAATACTTTTAACTATTTTTGCTAAAAAAGTTCAAAGCCTATAAAATATGGACTGAGATAGTCTACGATTATCTCAGTACCAGAATAGAATCCAAGCATACTATTGACTGCTTATGCTTCTTAAGAGCTCACTTTATTCGGACATTTGGAGTAGTGCAATACCACGGCAAATCGTGACAAAATGCCTGAACAACATGCAAACTAAGTAGCAAACCCCGTTTGCTTATAACTATGCACAGAATGATCTGATGGAAAGCTAATTAAAAAAGATGTACCAAGCTGTTATTCCTGGAAAGAATTCAATTCCAAGATTAACCGCACCACCCGAGCTTCCACCTTGTGAAAGCTCTGGGAGTAACAGGCTGAAGCATGATTTTTCAACTGCTACGTTTGCTTAAAAAAAGGCAGTTATATATCGGTCCCATTAGCACACAGTTGCTTGTGGTGTACTCTTCTGGCCACGACCGTCCAAAGTCAAACAGGGAAATTATTACTGAATTTCCCAAAACTCTTGAATTTTGGAGAAAAAAACTCTATTCTAGCTCGGGGAATTTTATAATATTTTATATTTGAAGTTAAATGAATTTTCCCTTACAAACAACGTTATTAATGGTTCTTCAAAGTAGTTCTCAAATGCCTATTTAATTCATAATGTAGCTAATATCAGGACCCATTTAAGCACTCTTGTAGCCCGCAACAGGCACAACTTTGGGACAGGCCAAGACCCCGTGATAGATTCCTGTAAGCTGCTCGAATATTCAAGGAAAGTTTGGGTTCCCCTCCCCCATCGCAGATGGGACCAGATGCTACGATTCCCCTATCTCCTCCCCCCCTTCAAATGGGACCTGGCTAAAACACTCGCAATGAAAGATTTATTATTATTATTTATGTACACTTATGTAACAGTTTTTCTTTTTTTTTTTAAGAATTTCCTTGAACGCTGGCGAAGGCAGAGATTTCACTTCTGAGCCATAAAAACATTCTTCCCGCGCGATTTCCAAACCCTGGAGTCGCAGTAATTATTTCACGCCACAAGCGAGTTCGTTAGTTCATGCGGTTGTCTGTTGCTTTTCCGGAACGAGATTAAATTATTCCACGATAAAAGGAATTTTCGTACGTCGTCCAATAAAAAACCAACTGTAAAATATGAAAGGGCCTCTCCTACAGTTTAGGGCGCGCAGATGAAGGAATTAACGTTGGGGGGAAAGAATACTAGAAATTATTTCCTTACCTGGATTAAGGTATCTTCCCCGCCCCCTCCGTTTTAGGGATCATCCAGTTTGGGGCCCAAGAGCATTACATTCCTGGCCCTCTCGCAAGGAACGACCCTACTTGGTACACACGGAGGGCTTTTTTGCCCTAGGGCCCGTATATTCCGTGATTCTGAGAGTAGACAAAATGAGAAAAATTACTCTGCGGGATCAGCGTAGCATACACCTATCACTAAATGGTTGCAAAGGCCTCGACAGAATATAAATTCGTTCTTAATATATTTCGAGGCATCTTTTAATAAGGAATCTGAAAAAGTGATATTAAGAAATTTCTCATTTTAGGTATCGGAAAAAACACATACTGAATATATATATAATATTTATTGTATACAAAACTCCCTCGTAGTGCAATAATTTTTCTGAAACGAAAGTTGCAGAGTATTAAAATAGCATTCAGTGGTTTGACTATTTCGTATTAAAATGGTTCGAGTACGAAATTAACGTTGGAAGAAAGTCTGCGACTACAACAGATATCTAAGAAGTCCGTCTTACCTGCAACCCGACGCGAGGCTTTTCACTGTGATCAATCGGTGCGCAGCAATCACGAGACTGCACTCAGGTGTCAACAATTATTTAAACAGCGATCCGCTTTGCCGAAATGAAATTGCGAGTCGAGTCAGCGAACTTGAGGACGAAAGAACACACACACGTCTTCAACCATAACGTTATCCAAACACGCGCGTATTATCATCACAGTTTTACGGCAGAAGCAAACTATATCTTTCGGGTCATTGTTTTCGATAGTTCAGAATGTGCCGACCTTCCAACAATGAGACGCGCGGCGTGCCGTCACGTGACCTCTATAACGAGCGCCTCGGGCAATTCCTGGCAACTCGTCTGACAACTTCAGAACGGCCGCAGCACAGTAGCCTGCACGGCATTCACGCCAGGGTCATGACCGCGGCCTGCCCCTCCTGACACAGGGCTCGTGCTGATTGCTGACAGCCTCTGTTGCTGACGCCGCCTGGGAACGTGAAACGGCAGTCTCTAGCAGGCAAGACGTGAGAAAGCAACCGAAGCCCGAGCGAGATTTTCAATAGTTAGTGGAGATGGCGCACGAGAGAACAGGATGAGAGCAGCCACTAAACACCAGCGCCATTAGCACAGAAGAAACAAAAGTTAATACGCCCAATAGATCCGCCAATAGAGCGACTGTAACAGCGACCATTCCTGAAGAAAACTCGTGAAATTCAAGAAACAGAGCCAAACATCAAAAATCAGTGTGGGGTGGGGGGGGGGATTGGAGAGGAAATCACCACATGAATATTAATTTTAAAAAAAAGATCTTTCTCTACTACAATGCAGACCCGAGGTGAATAAAGAAGCTTACATCATTGCGGCTGCTTTATGGCAGCCAAATTACTAACATCATTGGTAATGGCTGGGAGTCGCGTCCGTATTCGCAGTCCTGAACATTAAAGCTAAAATTTAAAAAATAGACAGAGAGATAAATATCTGAAGCAATGTCATTGAAAGAATAAAGTTAAAAAAGTAGGATGTACAAGGCATAAGTTTGTCTTAGTTTTGTTTTCCTTCTCCAATACGATCATCCAGTGGCGTGACAAAAGGGGTTAGATAACTTCTCCGTTACTGTTTATGGGTGAGGAAGGGGGGTATTTAGGAGAGTTAACATACGGCGACGCATTTCATATTGTATATTGTCTTAAATATCTACTAGTTTCCTTTTTACAACAAAAAAAATATATAGCTATCTGTACAGAAATCGTAAAAATAATCTTTGTAATGTTAAACTATAATTAATTAGGCATATAAATAAATCTTATATAAAATCTGTGCATTCCAACGCAGACAGCAGTTAAACCTAATTTTTCAATACTAAAAATTCTTAGCGTTAGTATTGACACGATGATGGAATGAAGGAACGCTTATACAGCATCAGCAAAAAAATAAAATAATTCCCAATTCCTTCCAATAATTTGTCCAAACCTTGCTTAAATTTATTCAAATTACTCAACCTCCACCACAATATTATGTGGAAATTTATTCCAATAATAGAGTACGCTTTAGCTGAATGCGAATTTTCGGACATTTATTCTGCAAATACATCCTTTTTCAAAAGTAAAGATGCCATACGCATTTAATTTACTTGAACCTTTTAAAGACTTACATACTTCAGCTAGGTCAACATGCGAGTGTCTACTTTATAAACAACTCCAGTCTTTCCTGGTGAGAAAATGCTTTTGTGCCCCCTTACTAATCTCATTGATCTCTGCACCTTTCCAACAGATCTCTGTTCTTCCTTCATGAGGTTTCCAAACCAGTATGCGATATTACAAATGTAGCCTAACCATTGCTTTAGAAAGGGATAATCACCTCCTTGTCCTCCCTGCTGGAAAAGTTGCTATATATCATAAGAATTCCACGGGCTGTTGTAGCAGCTATGCCAGACTACAATTCCCCCACATCATTTTCATACTGCACTTGGTAACAGGAGCATGAAAAAATTAAATTTAGTACCGCAAAAGGGTAGCTTGTGCAGCACCTTTTATTTCTCGATGTTAAACCGCAATTGCCCTTTTCGAGACCGTTGCTGAATTTATCTAGATCCTCTTGAAGTAACATACCCTTATTACTGCAATTAAACGTTGTGCTCACCTTTGTATGATCAGAAAATTTAGACATCGAGCTTGAAATACATCAATATCATTAAGGTATATTGAAAACAGTAAGGGCTCCACTCATCACATTAGTCCATGAAGGGCAGTGACCATCATGGACTAACTATAGCTGTTCTATTCGATTTTTAAGTCTCTAAAGTTCTCCTACAACTTAATCCTTTTATCCACGGTAGCAATTTGTCCCTAATGCCACATTGCTCCAATTTGCACAACAGTATCACAAATGCTTTACTGAAATCTCACTATATGTCAAAGTCATTCTTTGCATCCAGTTCTTTCGTAATAACTTTACAGTAGCTAATTAAAATAGCAATGGATGATTCCCTTTAACAAATCCAAGTTGTGCTTGTCATCATCACGACTATTTCCTATCAAGATGACCTTGCATTACTTTTCTCTGACACAGATGTCAAACTAATAGGTCTAATTGTTTTACTTCACCCTAAAAACAACCCTTGTGAATAGGAAATACACTTGCACATCTCCAATCTGCAGATACTTATCCTGAATCGAAGGATGCTCTCATTATGATGACTAAAGATTTAACTACCTCTTTTGCACTCCTTTTAATATAATTGGATAGATCCCATCATCCCCGGGTGTCATGTTCCCTTTTAGCTCCAGAAATTTCTCTTCCTTATTACTCTGTTATTATAAAATCATTTAACTCCCATTCGATATGATACAGATTTCTGCTAATCCCATTTATAAAAACTTCATGTGTGAACGCAGATGCAAAATATTTATACAGGTGATCAGCAATCTGCACAGGACCATCAAAATTTATACCATTCATATGCCGTGGACCAATGTGATTCATCCCTTTTTCTCCTGAAATTAACATAAGCAAAGCATTCTTTGCTACTTTTCTTCGCATTCCTAGCCAAAATATTTCTATAATCAGCCTCAGCTTGCCTAACTTCCTGAATAGCCTAATTACCCACCGGTTTGTATTTATTGTAAAACCTAATATCTCCATACAATTTATAACCATCCCATGCACTTTTCTCCCTTCCACTAAGCTCATCAGTTCATCTGACATCTATTTTGATCTAAACTCTGCACAGAGTCTCCTACTTTTAATGAAATGCCGAATAGTATCTATTCGGCATTCGGGAAGTGTGTTCGCTGATTACATCAGTGAACACACTTCCCGCTTAGTATTTGCATTTTTAACATCAGTTCGTCACAATGAAAAGAGTTTAAAAACTCTTTAATGAACGATCCCATTGTAATCACCGCTGGGAAAACAAAAACGCTTCGCTTTACCCTTGACAGTAGTCATTTCTTTGATTAAATTCCATATCAATAAGCTGTGATCAGTGCCACCTAAAAGGTTCCTTTACTCGAAGATTCTTAATATATGATGAATCACTGACGATGAACAGCAGTGAGCTGTCAACCCATGAGTTCCAACTGATATCTGGAAAGCTAAAATCTCCCATGATAAGCATTCTAAGTTGATGGCCCACTGCTTGTCTGATGGTTATTCTTTAAGGATTCATTCTACGAAGAGCTTTTAACCCAGACTTCCCCAAATGAATGATGAGCGGTAACTTTAAGGGAAAAGAAAAAAAGAGAGAACAGTAGCCTAGTGGTCAGGCGCGCGGGTGCATAAGTACACGTGCCTTGAGTGACCGGGGTTCAAGCCCGTGACTACTGAATACGGTGCTGTTTCTTGTATTCTGTCTATCTTGTGAACTCCTCTGACCGTTTGGTCGTCCCGGAGTATAAACAGAAAATTTATTTATTATTATCTCGTATTAAATCCCCCACTACATATTATTTATATCCGTTACAGGTCAAGGGAGGCGTGGGCTCAGAAAGTTTGAGAACCGCAAGTGCAGCATCATAACATGGGTTGAATGTTATGATTCAACAGACTTTCAGTGCTCCATGATCGTGACTGCCACTGAACAAATAAAAATCTGTTTTAAAATGCAAGTTGTATCAGGAAAATATCTAGTCGGTAGCTGTCTCAGAATTTGGTGGATGGTTTGCTATAGTGACAAATACTGGGGGAGGGGAGGGGGGAAATCGCAGGAGGCTGTAGATGTAACGTTTCTCAAAAGGGGTTGAGGAACAAAACAATTGGTATTATTTTAATACAAGATTAACCGGAATGGGAATCGTGACTGTCGATCGCTAAATGATCTGGGTATGTATTTTTAGGCGTGACTTTCGTTCTATGGTCCGCTGTTAATGTCATAACCTTTAGGGCATGTTTCCTTTAAGGGTACATGGCAGAATTTTTTTATTTTACTTTATCAGTTCTGTTATTTTTTTATTATTATTATTGAATCAAAACTTGAAAACCCGAACGCTCTATACGATGTAGCTTACTAAACTCTTCTCTTATTAGAGAGTTTACACACTGCAATGTGGAATCACAATTTCGGTCTATTTAATTATAAAAAATGATAGATATATGAAATAAGTGATTTTTTCGGATTTTTTTTTCTTCATTTAATTTTGTGCTACATGTACACTCTTACATGATCCGGTATATGCTTATTACTTCACTGTGTGTGTGTGGGGGGGAGGGGGTAATCGGGTTAATTTTAGACTGGCAATGACAGTAGTTTTTTCAAAAAGGGTGCTTCGTTAAATATTGACTAATCCTTTATTACTCACTGAATGTTAAGTTGTGTAAAATATTTAAAAAAAAATAAAAAGTCCTTGGTAGGCAACAATTTAAACGTCTTTTAAATTTATACACATTTTAATACCAGCTTCAATTTCAATACCAAAATAGTAAGTATTAAAGATGTGCTTTCTTCACTGGATAACATGCGTACTTTAATTTCAGACCAGTACGAATCCACCATATATCCCACAAGGTGTTTCTCTGTCATGCTATTCGCTGCAATATTTGTTCCGCTCGTGAATCAAGTTCCAGCGTTCTTATCATATGCCGATGACATTGTGTGTTACTTGGCATGCAAACGCCAGGTTGGTGACAAACAAGCGAGACAAATCTCATTAGAAATTGTAAACAGCTACCTTAATACATTGAGCGAGTATGCTAAATTTTTTGGCTTGTCAGTCAACCCAGAGAAGTCAAGCTATCTTATCTTTACTCCAAGCTGGATGAAGTCTGCTGATACTGCATCATCTTTAATTCCGGAATTAGCAGGAAATGTCCTGACTCCCAGAGACAGTGGGAAATTCCTAGGGGGTAATCCTGAATACGAACCTCACTTATAAACAACAAATCCAAGCTCAGTATTCCAAAGCCTTAACAGCATTCTGGGGAATGAAAATAGATTTGTGCAAAACTCGAAATAAACAAATAATCAAAAAAAAAAACACCTCGAAACTTACTTCAGTAGTGTGCTCTCCTATACCGTGGAAGTTTGGTCTGCCGCACCAACCACCAGCCTCAGGAAACTATTGGGCACCAAAATTTGGGTGCTGAAGTGGGCCAACCTGTGGTCCCACCAGATTAACAAGGCATCTAAATCTGCACTCTGCAATGCACGCCCACAGAGCTCATGTGCTAAAAATAAAGGCCTTCCTTCATCTGTGCTCATCTAACATAATCACATCAACATCTGGAACTCGACTGGTTAGCGTTTACAGGAAGACACCTCCGCAATACCCCCTCCTTGTGCTCGAAGCTCCAGAGGTTAGAGTTTCGATAGACACTTCCCAAATGTGACTCTGGACACTCAAAATCGACCTATGGTCTATTGACAAGTCATATCGAGATGACATCTTGACCTATCTCTCTGTATGCAAAGGACAGGTGTGTAAGTGTCGGACCTAGTATGCTGACGTCATGTTATGTGCTGCTCAATTCCTAATCTTGCGTATTCTAATTCCTATCGATCCTCTTTTCTAATGTTTTGACTTGTTTTCACTGTTTATTTATTATTTTAATTTATTTTTTTAGCTTACTCTTGTAATGCAGCTGTACTTTGTATTTCTATATGGTAGTCACTTGTTTAGACAATGCATTGTTAGATTCCTCTGAGTATTTGTAACTTTTATTATATATATATATATATATATATATATATATATATATATATCAATAAATTAATACCATATATATTTAGTGCACATATGTGTGCTCTGGTCTAGATAAAATACAGTAGTATTATTATTAAAACTACCCACAAATCATCATCACCAGAGGAGGGGTACACCGTTAAGACAGCTCTATAAAAACAAAAAATAAAGATTCTTTTCTCTCAAACGGGGTATGCGATTATTGTAAGTTCGAGAACCACTGCTTTTGAGGCATTCGAAATGCCCAGTTTAATCAATGTTCAAAATCAGCTAGCCTAACATTTTCAAACAGACATCAGAGGGACCTACAAGATTTTCTACATACCACTGAAAGAATCTTGTGCAAGTTTATGTAAATATGGTAAAACTCCCACTTGTGTGTGTTTAAGCAGAGGGTATGCTTCAATTGTCACGGTATGTTCTTACCAGTTTACAGTAGTTAAGTAGTAAAAGTATTTGCGAATAATTAATAACTCAAATAGTGTATTTTCCAGATAAAATGTAGTTATAAATCAGATATTATGTATTTTATAATTGTAACATAGATGTATTTTTGTAACATAGTTGTATATGTATTTTCACCCTCTAGCCAGTAGCTGTAACCGGGTGTTCTCCTAAGAGAAATAAACTGATGATAATAATAATAATAAAAAAAAGTTCGTGCGCTATTTATCATCATGCCGACTAAAAAAAGTCCAGACTTTGTGGGATCTCGTTCCTTTATGTACATGGACAGATGTAAATTCCGTTAACTTCCAGTTTCTGGGTGCCACTTGTCTCTGCGTCGTGGGCGTGGTCAAAGAACGTAGTGAATGTACGGTTGAGTTCTGTGAATGCGTAATTTTTCTTACAATTGTATGTAAATTCCCTTCTGATTTGGAGGGAAATGCGAAATCGTCATTTTTGTTTAGTCGTCGCCATTGTGCTGGTGGATATAGGTTGAAATTAGTGAGAGCAAGTTTGGTAAAAGGAAGTACAATAGAGGTAAAAGAATTAATGGGCAGTGGGTGTTTGAACGAGGTACATCGCGGTGTTTATTTAGGGTTGTTGAAAATTGGAGTAAAGAAGTCCTAGATATCGTTAAGACTTCCATTTTACCCGGTACTACTATAGTAATGGGATTGCTGGAAGTCTTACGATTGCCTAGTTGACGAAGTGTTTCAGCAGATAGCTATTAAATTATCACCAGCTTCAGGATCAGCAATCAGCTATCCTAAAACTGGTGCAAACGCCAACAGTTAGATGGTTCGTGGAGTGCTATTGAACAGTAACTGCCATCAAGAAAATTCGATGATCAGTTCGACTCCTATCCTCAGGAGTTTAGGTGGCGGCGTAGGCATTCTGGCAGCAGTGACATAACGATGGCTTTCATCAATGGAATTTGTGGACTACACCGGACGGCATGTCAGGACTGATGAGGTGAGTTTTCTTTGTATTCAAGTAGTCATTTATGTTTAGTGAAAAAAAAAAAGGTAAGGTTTTTACGAGATTTCGGGAGGGATTCAAGCAAAAAACCGGTCGTTGGCCACCGCCAGGACTCATGAGGTGTTTCCTTTGAATTAAAGTTATCATTTTTATTTAGTGACAAGAGGTTAAGTTTTTACGCAACTTCTGGAAGGATTCAAGCAAAACACACACTTGTTTTTAAGAAATGTGTGTGTATATATATACACTTATTTTAGCTCCGTATTGCCGTTTCGCTTTTTCTTTAAGCTGCGACGTATTGCAATGGCACGTCACATTCCCGTTTCACATGGGAGAGCGGAGCACATGGGGGAGTGATTGGCACCTGCCAATCACTGTCTTTTCGTCGAAGTACGGAGGGGTACCCACGATCTGGAGTTTTATCGTAAATTCCCCTAATACCGTAGTTGCGACCTTGTACAAGTTTGTGTTAACTTGAGTAGTAAATTCCCCTAATACCTAAGACGCAGGAATGATGCCCCCTCCTGCGATAGTGGCGTAGCTCATGCTTGGGTTCTTGAGTCAGAGCATTATTTCTCAAACGTTTCTTTACTTGATTAAAACAGCAGTACATCTGGTCAAGACTGATTCGGAAGGCAAATTATCAGTGAACGTATTCATCCGTTATTACTTTTCAAGGATTGTTTTATTTTGATGGTTAGTTACTGAGCAGAGAAGAAAAGTGAAGATGCTGTGCTAAAAGATGTGCGGCTCTTTAAAAAAAAAAAAAGTGGGTTAGAAAAACAGTTGGTTTCCAGTAATGAAATGCATAATAATGAACTTTTCAGTGAACAGCTTTTGGAGCGGCAGAAGATGGCTGCGATGAGAGGATCCAAATAAGGCAACCTAATAAAATTCTACATGAACGTTTAAGTGAACCGACAAGTAACAAACTGGAAGTTGTTGCGGACTTAAAATACATGAAAAGACATACATACAATGATCTTCATAAAATTATGCCTCCTCTACTTAAGATTTGATAAGTGTTCACAACGTGCTACCAAAAAATGGAAATAACAAAATTCTGAAATTTTCAATTAGGGGAATTTACAACATCAGGACATGGTATCTGTTTAAGAATTAGGGAAATTTACTACTAAGGAGAAAATATCATTGCAAGGTTTGGGAGTTTACAATAGCCCACGTGCACGATCATTCATCCCTTTAATTTAAGGAACCAGGACCGAGCCGGTCCTAGAGTTGAGAGGACCGAGGTACGAGAATTAATGTCAGAGAAAAGGACAACAAGGAGTTCTCCCCTTGGACTGAAGGGGGGGAGGGGGACAAATCTTTGAGATTTGTGAGCTCTTTTCATTCTGGGGCTCGGGTACAGTGTACCTGCTAATGTCCCCCCCAAAGAGCCGACCCAAGACAATTATGCTGGCCAACAGGCGCTCGATTCTTTTCCCTAACATTATCAGCGACTATGAGATTTATTCCATAAGCCACCTTCAAAAAATTGTTAATGAACACAATACGAAGCAAAGTGCTCAGGGACGACAGCACAGTAGTACACGCTCTTGAGTGGACCATGATTCCAGCCCGCATGACTGCTAAACATGATTAATGATGTATTCATAATATGTTGTAAACTCCTCTGGTCGTGTCAGAGTAATTGAATAATCCAGAGTAAATGAATAAAACGTGAACATTATTCAGACCTGTTACTATGTAAGGTAACAGTGCTCGTATTTGGCATTTTCTGTACTTTTGTACGCTCTCGTTAGCCGGACACAACTCTCTTGTACGTTTTCCACGATATTGTCTTTGTACCCATTAACTTTTTATTCCTCTGTACCACATTAGACTTGTGCACTGTTGATCTAACTGACTGATGGGTGTTGCCATTCCCTGCATATCAATTGTAAATTAATCTCCTACATAATTAACTTGGCTAAATAAAAGAATTCGATTAGAAAATGAAACAGAAGGCAAAAACCTCTTCTCTGTACAGATCTTGGTTAACTACAAAAAAATTGTGGTCAATGTGGGAAGCGGAAAATTGTTTGTTTTGGAGAGAATGAAAAAAAAGGGACCGTAAATGCCTACGTCTCCAAAGAAATAAGAAAGTTTTCGCATTTGCATACTTAGACTGTGACATTTGTTTGTCTCCTGCACCATCGGTTAATTAAGGTCAGTGTTCCGGTCTGGGAACACATTGGGCTCGCTCTGTTTCTCATTTCTCTTTTAGTTTCTTTCCCTTCCCTGTTTCTCATTTCTCTTCTGATTTTCTTCCCTTCTTGGAATAATCAGTTGTACTCGTTTCCAAACACCACGATCCCGAAGGGAATGATTTCCTTGTCTAGTGACGCTAGAGCTCATATCTAAATGTTAAGTTTACAGACCATCTGCAAATAAGGCAGGTAAAACTTTGTGACTGGGTGTGCCGCTCAGTTATTTTGGAATCAATAAGACCAGTGTGGCATTTGTACCTTCAGGTACTGTTAACGTACAGTTATACGCTATTTTATTACACATACGCCACTTTTATTTAAATCTGACATTTATATTTCTCTATGCATTCTCTAAACATGCGCTTATTCTGTCGAAGAAACAGTTTTTAATCTAGTACATATTACAGTCTATTTCGAAGTCGTAGAAGCTGCTACAGGTATTTTATGACCGGTTATAGCGGTGAGAAAATTCGGCAAAGTGAGTATATATATAAGTTAAGATAAGTTAGCATAGTGAAATAGTAGTTTTGCCGTACTTACTGGCATTAGTTTTGATTTAATGCATTTTTAATATCATTAATATATATATTAATTATATTAAAACCAGACGCCATCGTGACAGAAATAAGGGCTTTGGATGATTTTGGCATTGCGATAATAGCTGAGATGTTAAATGAGATATGAGTGGAGTGATACTAGAGGATCTTAGTAAATCCATATTCATAGCTCTACCAAAGAAACCAGGGGCTATTGATTGTGAACTACATCGCACCATTAGCTTAATGAGTAATATTACTAAAATTCTTCTAAGGATAATATTGATGAGGATAAGGAATAAAATAAGGCCGGATATAAAAGAAGAACAATGTCGATTTATGCAAAATACTGGAACAAGAAATGCTATCTTCATGATAAGGATAATGTCGGAGAGGGCTATTGAAATTTGTGTTTCATTGATCTTACGAAGGCATTCAACAGGATGAAACATGAACTCTTCAACATTCTAGATTGTTTATACATAGACGGGAAAGACATAAGGTTACTCAGGAACTTATACTGGGAACAAACAGCAGCCTGAGAATTGGAAAAGACATGGGTGAGAACATAAGAATTCTGAGGGGAGTAAGACAGGGCTATGTTTGCTCTCCGGACCTATTCAACCTCTACAGCGAGGAAATTATGAGCAACACGTGAAATTGGAGGATTCGCATTTGGCGGACAGAATGTAAACATCAGATATGCAGACGATATCGCTCTCATTGCGGAGACAGAAGAACTACAGGAACTTCTAGGCAAAGTAGTGGAACAAGGTAGAAGGAAAGGCTTAATAATAAACATTAAAAAAAAAAGAGTGCATAGTTTTCAGCAAAAAGAAAATTGTGCCCAAATGCTGCATACTGAAAATAGGGAACAACATCATAAGACAAGTAGAGAAATGCAATTATCTAAGGAGTTGTGTTGCACAAGATGGACGATCAGATAATGAAATCAAAAGACGGATTGGTATGGCCAAGACCACGTTTCAGAAACTGAGCAACATACTAAAAGATAGGAAATTGTCACTGAAAACGAAAAACAGAATTTTGAACTGTTATGTTATACCTGTCCTTATGTACGGTAGTGAATGCTGGACAATCTCCCAAGAAATGGCAAAGGGTTTGGAGGAGACAGAAATATGGTTTTATAGACGGATGCTCAGAATATCCTGGACTGAACATACCAAGAATGCAGATGTATTACAAAGAGCAGGAACGCAAAGATCATTACTGAGGAACATAAGACAAAAGCAGCTGAAATTTTTTGGGCACATCATGAGGAAGGTTTGGAGGAGATCATCATGACAGGCAAGGTGAATGGAAAGAGAAGCAGAGGAAGACAAAGAATAAACTATATTAGTAGTCTGACCAGTTGGATGAATGTACGGAGTCTAGACCTGCTGAGAACAGCAAACGATCGAGAGCTGTGGAAGACCATGATCACCAACGTTCTTAACGGACAGGGGGGAGAGAGAGAGAGAGAGAGAGAGAGAGAGAGAGAGAGAGAGAGAGAGAGAGAGAGAGAGAGAGAGAGAGAGAGATTTTATTTAACACACACACACGTGAATCACCCCTTAAAATTATAACTGTCGTCCGAATGACGTAAGTATATGGCAATATTTCTTACAGATTGCATCAGACTGATAAGATTGGCACGCGTAGGTGATGTAATATTGCATCAACTGTTACTTTCAGCTATACAAGCACGCTCTGCAAGAGTTGCAGTCATTCCTTGCTTGCGTCAGGATGGCCAGTTACGTGCTGTTGACGCCACGAAGAAAGAGTGCTATTGTTGCTTTACTTGAGGTAGGATGTTCTTCCCGTCATATTTCTTGTAATCATAGTGGCATAATATTGAGGGTAAGGCGCCACCTGTGGTCTCCCACAACTGTACCATCTGTACTCTTGTGAAGTATACAAGACTCTGTAAATGCCAGAAATGTGTGTGGAATGTTGCATGTGTATAGTATTGTGTTGGGTTCTGTTGTTTCTCTGGCTTCTTGGCCGCAGGGCCCCTACGTTGTCCGCCACCACCACTGGGAGGTTGCCAGGCTGCCCATCCATACACTGACTGGCCTCTGCCAGGGTCGCTTGAGCTTCCTGAGAGAGACCATAAAAAAAAAAAAAAAAAAAAAAAAAAGTTGAAGAGAGTTCCACAGGAAATAAGACAGGAGGAGGTTAGACTGGGGTGAAAGAAAGTTGGACTAATAGTGAAGACAGTCCACCATGAATTTAGGCGAAGTAGGGAAGGGGATTAAAAGTCGCAGGAGCAGGTGCCCCTTGTATTGATCTAGCACCCAGTTGAGTGCCAGCAGTGATCCCGTACCCTAAATTGGGTGCCAGCATGCATCCTACCCATAAAGGGTTTGCAGTATTGTTTCTGCAGCACAGATTTGCATTTATCCTAACCCCGAAGGGGTTAGCGGGGAGTATTCTGGACTGTCCTAGCAGCGGTGAACTTGGCACGCCTTGTGGCGAAGACAGCCTGGGCAAATCGAGTGAACGCTATATATTTATCTTCGTCATTTAGTAAATCTTGCTCCTGATTGCGGGGAGTTCCTCTGATTACTGTAAACAGTTGTAACCGTTGGTTTTCATAGAAGGGGCACTCATACATAACGTGAGCCTAGGACTCCTCATCTCCAGAATGGCAAAAGGGATGTGGTTCGATACCCATAGAGTTGAGTTTTTGCTGGAATGATTCGTGTCCTGTTAATAGAGCTCACTTTTCAACAGACCGACCAGTCACATGCTCCACCCCCGTTACACTTTTTGGCCCTCCCTGCAAACCTCCAATATCACTCAACCATAACCCGAAACCATCTGATGGAGATCGTCAAAAAACTTCCACTGAAAGCTGTTGTGGGTCCCGACCGCTTTCTTCTGTTTCTAATCAAAATCTGCAGTACATATATTATGGACCCCTTAGTCCATATTTTCAATAAAATCTTAGAAAGTGGAGAGATTCCAAATATCTGGAACACATACTTTGTTTGTTGTTTGTTTGTTATATGGTTTTTAGGAGCATTAGCAACTAAGGCCATATTGCTCCGGGAATATGCGGTGGTCATTCCCTGACCTTTCCGCATCCTCCGTATTTGGTGGTGACGGGCTCGAACCCCGGTCTAATCAAGAAGCGTGTGCTACGCACTGCTGCTCCTTCCCACCTGGCTACGGAGGCGCCCACATACTTTGTTCGGCCAGTCCCTAAATGCAGGGACCTCAAGATTTCAGGTCTATTGCCATTGGCTGTGGGTTCCTAAAGATATTTGAAAAAGCAATCCAGCCCACCATTGCAGACCACTGTTTCAATCACAGGCCTCCGTACCTTCACACTGTGATTAAGGGGAGATCTACTAATAGCAACCTCCTAGACACACTTAGCAGAATCCAGAAATCCCTCAACAGGACACAGCTTGATGTTATTTTCTTTGACATAAAAGCGGCCTATGACAAAATAGACATAACAGCTCTAATCACCATTCTCCAGCAGTACTTTAACATCACTGGAAGGACTCTGTGTCATTAAATCAATCCTGGAGCATAGACATCTCATCATCTCACATCGCAGATTTCGGACAACTTCCATTACTAATGGGGGAAGTCCTATCACAAACCCTATTTTCCGCAGCGCTGGAGCCCTTCCTGGCATCCCGAACTGACTTGCAATCATACGCTGATGACCTGAAACTTTATATCACATCTTCTGACCAAACTCAGGTTCTTAGCACTACCTTGCAGGCAAGTAAAACCATACATGACCTCCAACAATATCTGGCTTCCATCGGACTACAGATTAATCAAGCAAAGACAGTTCAAACGTCCTTCACCTGGAAGAAATCACGCAATGACATTAATCTTACAATCAATGGATCACCCATTCAGAAAGTTAAAACATACAAGGATCTCTGATTAGTATGGGATGATGGGCTGACATTACAGGCTCACCTCCTGAACACAAAAACCAGAATGTACTCCGCTATGTGGGCGATCCGCCAGGAACTAACGGGAATTCATGACGCCGACCTGGTAAAGAAATATGTTGTCCGATGTGTCTATCCCATACCTCTATGCCACAACCATTTGGTCCTCTGCTCCCACAACACACTTCAACAAGTTCCTCAGCCTGGAATACTGGCTCCTGAAATGGCTCAACTGGCGGACTGGCAACCAATACACCATTTCTAGCGCTCAGTTCTACATAAATCTGGAAGTAACCCCATGGAAACAACAGAGTGTAGCAGCAAACCTTCTTACATTTGCCAGACTAATCACAAGACGACTCGACACCCCTGACATTACTGATCTAATAAAAACTCCCCGCATTGCCGGAGGGAATCAAATGCACCCAAGACTCACAATCAGTTTGAACAACTTGAAACGCATGTTCCCAGGAAACACGGTAGATTTGATGAACAATCTAACCATCGACCTGGATAGATTCTGCGAGCAGCATACATACAGACGTCAGAAGCTAAAGAACACATATGCAAACATACACTTATGAGACGCCACGAAGGAAAATGCCACCACAATGCATCTCGTTAAAAATAGGCGAAAAGGAAAATAAATCTCTCTCACTCACTCACACACACACACACACACACACACACACACACACACACACACACACACACACACAGAATCTACTACTCCAAAGACGCCTGGCTGTGAGCACTATTACAGTCAAGATTGAAGAGATACTACATGCAACAACCGGTGAAGGACTGCCTCACTTCTCTCATGGTTTTGTAATTTATAGCACTTTTGAGAAAATAATATCCTATAATTCTTTCAATTATGTAAAACAATAAACACTAAGTTCTGTACCTTTCGGGTTAAGCATACATGTGCCCCATGTAACCGCCAGACATACGTCCCTGTCTTAACCTTTGTATGTAAATATCACCCCCCCCCACTACTAGCTTCCTGCTGTCTAGGGGGTGGCTTTTCGGCAGAGCAATAAACAGATTAAATAAATAAATAATAAAAGGGTTGCTTGCAATCTAGGTGAGTACCAGGGAGGAGGCTTGGGAAAGGTGAAGCTGACTGAGGGGAAGAACTTTTGTTATTTCTCCTTTGTGGGTTGAATTCCAGGATTCCTGCTAGAGGCGCTGCAAATGATCTGAGATTCGTCTTTCCTGTTTGTGGTCGCTTGTCAGGTCCAGTTGGAGATTAAGTAGCTGTGTAGGTATGTTTTTTTCAGACTATGGAAAAGGCCTCTTTTAGCAACTTCAAGGTATAGGGGCATATACCCTGTGATGACTTGGAGCGCAGGGGTGCTGACAGTGCGGCAAGCCCTGGTTACTGTCAGAAGCATAAATCGCTGTATGGAGTGCAGTTTGCGTTTGTTTCGATCCAGTGCAACTTTGGTGCACCAGACTGAAGCACCGTAACTGACAATTGGAACAAAAACTGCTTTGTACATTAGGGAGGGCTTTGTGTTTTAGGCCCCAATCTGCTCTACTGATTCTTCTAATCACAGCTGCATATTTCTATATCTTGATTGCTCGGTATTTCAAGTGAGAATAGAAGGTTAGCTTGGTGTCAATGTAGAGGCCTCATAGCTGCGAATTGGAGTATTATTAATCTTCATAACTGGTGGTCTGCGTATATGGAGTTTCCCTTTCAATAAGATCGACATCGTCTTCTCACCGGAGAGAGAAAGTTGATGTGTTCTAGCCCAACTCTGGAGGCGTCCCAAAGCCAAAATTGGCCTTAACCTCCAAGGCAGCTTTAGTGTTGGACTAAATGAGGAGAACAAGATCGTCCATCCCCAGGAACTCATTCAAGACAATGGACCATAGAAATGGTCCCAGAACAGAACCCTGGGGACAACCTCCGGAAGAAACTTCTTGGCTGTTTGAAATTTAGTGATAATATGCACTCTTCTGTATTCAAGGTATGATTTTAAGCTGTTGTAGAGGTTGCTGGAGATTCCAGCCTGCCGAAGTCTTCGAAGGACACTGGGTCACCACAGTCGATTGAAGGCCCCAGCGAAGTCAACCATAATAGCCAAGGAATATTTTGCTTCCGTTCTTCAGTGCTACATCCAATCTTGAAACCGAATTGGTGTGGGGATAAGAGTTGCTGCTCGGAATATTGGTTGGCAAGTCGATATAGCAGGAGCAGTTCCTGGAGTTTTGCTAGGATAGAGAGTAGATTTCTTTCCAAACTCAAGAATACTGGTTCTGCTTATAGGAAAAAATGAACCAGATGCAAACGAGTCTACGCCAAAACAGGCCCGCGTTTTGAAGCGCTTATGCTTTAAAAACCGTAAAGCTTCGTCTGAGCTGAAAAGAGAATGGAAAGAACATACAGGAATGGTTAGCAAGTGCAGTAACAGTCAGAAGACGACTCTTCAAAAATGGACTACAGGTCCATTCTTGAAGAGGCGTCAAATGACTACATGTGGTCAATTTTTCAAAATGGACCTGTAGTCCATTTTTGAAGCCCGTCGTACTAAGAAACCCTTCCTCACACAAATAATGAAGGCCCGATTAATTTGGTGTAAGGAGCATGTCAAATGGATCCCCGAGCAGTGGAAGTCAGTTATTTTCTCGGATGAGAAGAAATTCAATCTGCATGGCTCTGATGGGAGACAAACGATTCGCCGTACAAGTAACGAAGAATATCATCCAGAATGTATGGTGTCTACAGTGAAATTCCCTACCACCCAAATGATATGGGGAGTACATTTCGTATCGCGGAGTAGGTCATCTGCAGTTTATAAAAAGGTTCCTTACATGCCAGTGGATACCTGGCTATATTGGAAGGCAATCTGCTGCCAACCATTAGAGACCATTTCAACCTACCAAGTCACTGCATCTTTCAGGACGACTCTGCTCCTTGTCATCAGGCGAAAAGTGTAAGTAGGCACTTCTGTAGTTACTTTAGCTTCATTTCTGCATTAGAGGTTCGACAGTGATGTGTTTACATCTGTTACAGGTGAAAAAATGGTTGAAAGAACGGTCCATTACAACTCTTAGCTGGCCAAGAAACAGCCCGAACCTGAATCCTATAGTAACTGTTGGCATTGGGTGGAATGCGCAGTTGCCAGAAAGAAACCAAAGATCCTTCGTGAACTTCAGGAAGCCATAATTCGTGTTTGGAACCACGAACTATCAGTTGATTATCTTCAGAAATTGATCTTGTCAATGCCTCGACGGTGTGCTACTTTCATCAGGACCAGAAGCGGTTCAAATAAATATGAGAGCACCCGTCAAATATTACTTAGCTTTGCCTTAACTATTAATAAATATCTTTTGTTTATATTTCTATTTGTGATGCTAGTCATTAATGCAACATACCATCGCGAAAAAGGGTTAGAAATGTGAAATTCCTAGGTGATGCACTTTCTTTGAACACCAGTGTATATATTGAAGAAAAGTGAAAACAAGAAGGAAGATAAAAGGAAAGAGGAAGTAGCCAGTGCAGTGCAGTCAAAGGCAGCAAATGCTAAACCTATACAAGACATGGGCAAAAAAGTGAGGAACTAGAGAGTGATAGAAGGTAACAAAAAATATATTTATAATATATGTATAATAAGAGAAATAATTATAGACATGATAAAATTACAAAACTGACAAAAGGATTTTGTCATAACTTACAAAACCGACCTCTCGTCAAGCGTCAACGCCCAGGATTGCAAGCAAAATAGAGCAAAATAAAAAAAAAAAAAGTTACAAGGGTGACAAAGTTGGGGAGGGGGGGGAAGAGGTATTTTGAAAACTGCTTGTGAGCTTCACAGTTGACACTACGAAGACGAGAAATTAAAAATGAAAGACAACAGAAATTTCTTGAAAAAGTAAAGAGCAAGTTGCCTTGGAAAAAATAACTTACATTGTAGAGACCGTGAGGTGGCAATACGACTGTACGCAGGAAAAGAAGAAATAACTACAACGCGCGCGCCAATGAGATACAAATATAAAGTTATACAATGGCGACACCTAGTGATAAAAACTGTCAAAAATAGAAATAATTAGAAACTACATAAAAAAAAAAATAATGTACAGACATACTCTAAATGTAGTTGTAAACAGGGCTGTAGTGGAGCCCTTTAATAGGGCAACCCTCCATTAAAGTAATCCTATGTAGAGGGCTCTGGAGCAAGTTCTAAGGCTCGTACTGAAGAGAAATTTGGACAACAGGTACAATAAAAAATGAGCTCGCCATTTATCAAAAAAAAAAAAAAAAAAGTTACAAAATTTGTCACTATATGGCGCTGTGGCAAAACCAATCACTTGAACAGCGCTACAATTGTTCAAATTGTATTCATCATTTTGGTCAACAACAGTTTCCATTCGAAGAACAGCATTTTCTACAGCAGAACGTAACATGTCAACTGGAAAAGCCAGCACATGACGTCTAATGCTGTCCTTCAGGTCTGCCAGAGTTTGACATCCTTCCCGATACACCTGGTTCTTCAAAAACCCCACAAACAGAAGTTGCATAAGGTGAGGTTCCGTGATCGGGGTGGCCAAGACGTCTGGAAACAACGGCTGATGACCCGTTAGTCTGTAAAGTGTTGCCTTAGCAATCTTTGGACACAACGGTGTGTGGGGGGTGGCGCACCATCTTGCATGAATATGGTATCCTGAAGGCACCCACGTTGTTGCAGCTCTGGTATTGCGAAATTTGCCAACATTTAATAATATCGCTGTCCAGTGACGGAGCAGGTGCGGGGTCCAGTCGGTGTTACCTGTACAAAAAAATAGGTCCCAATCATGAATTTGGCCGTAAATCCACACCACACTGTCACTTTTGGAGAATTAGTATTAGTAACGGCCGTATGGTGCAAGAAAGCCTATGGCTTATGCTGCACCAGCCAAAAAAAAAAAAAAAAAAAAATCCGAACAAAACAATGATAAAAACTAAAATTAAATAAATAATAATAATTAATAAATAAATAAAAATAATAAAATGAAATAAAAAATAAATAAAAAGGAAATTAATCCTATCATCCTATGCGCTTCCCTTACCCGAAAGTACTATCCAGATGACCTTTGAATTTCCCCAAACTGTCGGCCTCTACCACCCACGAAGGCAACTTATTCCAGTAATTTATAACTCGCTGGCTAAAGTAAAACTTCCTGCAGTCCAATCTAAACATTTCCCCCCGTAACTTGAATTTATGTCCCCTAGTTCTAGCATCATTTATAATCTTGAAAATTTTGTCCTCATTCATTTTACTGATGCCTCTCAGAGCCTTAAACACCTCAATCAAATCTCCTCTAAGGTGTCTAGTTTCCAAACTCTGCAACCCACATATTCGAAGTCTTTCTTCATAAGGACGCCCTTTTGCCGATCTCACCAGGCGAGTTACCCTTCTTTGCACCCTTTCAAGAAGCTCGATGTCTTTCTTTAGGTGCGGTCTCCATACTTGAACACAGTATTCCAAGTGTGGTCTAACATAAGCCTTATATAATGGGATTATCACGTCCCTATCTCTACTTGCAAAAGTTCGATAGGACACCATGGGCCTTCCTTGCAACCTGTTTACAATGCTCAGAGAATTTCATGTCTGACCGTATCGTAACACCCAAGTCCCTTTCCTCCAGTACTGGGTTTAGTTGAACTCCACCAAGTGAATAAGTTATTTTGGGATTACTGTTTCCCAGGTGTAATACCTTACACTTTGTTGGATTAAAGCACAGCTGCCATTTTTCTGACCATTCTTGAAGTCTATCTAGGTCTCTCTGAAGAAGCTCAGCTTGACAGTGATCATTAACTACTCTACCAATTTTAACATCATCTGCAAATTTAGACATCACGCCCTCTATCCCTTCATCGCAACGGGACCTTGGATAACTCGAGTTTTCTGTTGCCCAGTTGTGCGACAAATGCGACAGTTGTGCGTATTCACTTGTCCATTTAAGCAGAAGTGGGCTTCATCACCCCCAAACGATGTTCCATGGCCAAGTGATATCCACTGCCATTGGCGCCAGAAACTGAAGTGCGTATGTTAAACGAATATCTGCATCACCATGCTTTAGTTGCTGTAGCATATGCATTGTGTAAGTATAGTACCGCAACACCTGACGCATTACTAGCCTTACAGTGGAATACGGTATGTCCACTTCACGAGAAACAGCTGGCACACTTGCGCTACCACATGGAGATTGACTTGATAAATCCACGACAGAAATAGCCACATCTTCAACACTAGAGGAGTCCACTCGTTTCCGACTTCTACCTGGTTGAACGCCAAGATGTCCTGTTGCTTCAAATTTCGCAATCATTTTGCGGACAGCACAAACAGTCATAGGTCCACGTGGGCCTTATGCGCTTCTGACGCCGGAATTCTCTGACAGCCGCAGCTGCACTGTTGCTGTTCTGATAGTTCAGCTTCACTAATAACGCCTTTTTCTGCAACGTTGCTGGTAGTGCAGGCAAACATCTACTGTATGAATTTGAAGAGACTGCTTTGCTTTTATACAGTACAGTAGAGCTGAGTAGTGGCGCTGTGGCAATAACTTACGATTATGCAAATAACGTACGTTATTTGCATAATCGTATTGTAACTAAGATAGTTACGCGCCATAGTGACAGCGCCATACAGTGACAAATTTTGTAACTATTTTTTTTTTCTAATAAATGACGAGCGCATTCTTTATTATATCTGTTGTCCAAATTTCTCTTCAGTACGAGCCTTAGAACTCGTTCCAGAGTTCTAAGGCTCGTACTGAAGGGCCCTCTACATAGGGATACTTTAAGTTTAACAACCCTATTGCTGTTCTGATAGTGCAGCTTCACTAATAACGCCTTTTTCTGCAACATTGCTGTTCAGATAGTACAGTAATATATATATATATATATATATATATATATATATATATATACACACACACACACACACACATATACATTGCTGTTCAGATAGTACAGCAATTTATATATATAAATAAACACACACACGGGTATACGCCGTATAACCTCTGAAATTCGATTAATAAGTACAGTATACTCTCTTCATACGTAACATTCACAGAGTATATCTTCAGCTAATTTTATGACTACAGCACTGATCATAAACTATTAAATGTATACATAATGTACAGGCCAAGAAGAAAAATACGAAATAAGGTGATAAAGCGAGTTGGACCAAGTGTGAAATTATTATATGTATCTGAAAAACATTAATCCTTTTTAATCTTTAAACATTTTTTATTTTGCTCACAAAAATTATTTTTTTCATTTATTTCGGTAACAATAAATTATGTTTTTTACCCTTTGCCTTATGGTTTACATCAAAAACGAATACACATGTTACTATTTTTCTTGCAAATCCTGGCCGTTAACACCCGAAACATCCTTGCTTTATCGGCTTTGTAAAATATTATTTATCTTTTATTATACATATTTCTTTGTTAGCTTTATCATTCTAGCTCCCTCACTTTTGTTTCAACTTTATATATAAAAGGCAAAGAAATCAAAGCTTCGTCATGTGCAGTGTTAGATTAATTACAATAATTAACTTAGCTAGTGTTGAAGTAAAGTATGTACGGCCGCTGCAGCAGAGAGGCCAACTCGAGGGTGCACAAGTACGTGTGCTTTGAGTTACCGCGGTTCAAACCGTGACTCCTAAATACGGTGCTGTTTCTTGTATTCTCTCCACTTCACTTGTTAACTACTCTGACCGCGTGGTCGCCTTGGTATAAACAGAAAAGTTATTTATTATACAGTAATGAGAAAAACTTATTGCAATTGATTACACCATTTTCTTTGATAAACTTGGTTCCCAATAAATAATATATAGCGTACCATTCATTAAAACTCCTATTTATAAACTATCCATGGAATATTCTTCTGACATGCGGGGAACTTCACAATCACAGTCAAACCACTGCCTTGTTTCTGTACAATAATATGTTCCTCTTCGTTCAGATTAACTACACAAAGTAATCTCAATTAAGAAACCATTCACAAATTACGTAATGGGGAAGTGTCAAGATAAACTGCTACAATGACTTATGAGTGGAAGGTCGCAGGAAAGTTACATATCAAACTTTTTATTAAAAAAAAAAAAAAAAAAAAGTGACACTGAGTTATTTCATTACGTAATGAAGGGGAGCAAAGCTTTTATTACGAAGTGTTTCGGGAAGGGAAAGGGTATTCAAAATATTAGAAAAAAATCGCGTTACGTAATTGTTACCTAATGGTATACAAGGCATGAACCCCTTATCAACGTTAAAAAAAAAAAAAAAAAAGTTAACGTCTATAAACCAATATTTACATAATCTATAAACTGGCATTTACATAAACCTCATATTTGGTACGCATGCTCTACAGAATGTTTTTAAAATTCATAAAACCCCTTCAAAGCAGAGAAAACGTCAAGACAATTACTGTAATTCAATAATTCTTCTAAAACATTCAGTGTTTATTATCGCATGATTGATTAACATCAATAAAATATTTTCCATCTTCCTTTTCATTTACTGACAAGGTGGATTAATTTGATTGAGAAAGTTCACAAGTTACTCCAGTTCATATTACGTCTGTAGAAGTGTGTTCACGACCGATCTGCATGTTGAGTGTGTATGTGGGGGGGGGGGGGGTCCGAGAAGCTCTCAATAGCTCGTGGAGGCCCCTACTCATTCCGCTTGAAACTATAGAGATGAAAGAAACCTTTAAGAATTCCTCCAGTCTCCGACGGGATTCGAATTCAGACTTCTCCAAACGAGCGAAGGGTGGCAAAACCACTATACTGTCGAGAGGATCTAAACGTTTTATTTATAATCGAAATATGGTAACAGTTGCAGATTGTTGAATAAGCTACTCAGAGATAAGATTCCCACATTTTCTTGGCATTTAGCAGCTGTCGCACAGAACCTTACACGCATTACAGTCGCAGTAGACCTTGTGCCAACCAACCTTGGCAATTTAGAACCAAAACGTAAAATTTTCATTTAATCTTAGTTATAAATTTGAATTGTCTTGTTAAAACTGGGGGCCCCCTTAAAGTCGAGAGCCGCGAGATGAAGTCCGTGGATGAGAGAATTAAACGCCGCAATTAGTTACGGTCGGGGGCCTTTTCACAATCTGACTGAGCAATTATGTATATTCAAATGTGGTATTTTAATAAATATGACAGATTTTTCACATTCAATGTAGCTCCAGAGTCATCTTAATGACTATTATGCAAACTATTTTGAATCGTATATAAAAGAAGCCTGCTTGCGAAAACCGAGAACTGCATCACAAAGATTGAGAATTCTCGAACTCGTTACAGATTCAATACCCATTCTATAGTTCAGCGTAGTAAAACTCCTGAGCGCAGTTCTTTGGTTTGTAGCTAATAGGTCTGCGTGGTTTCACAGTTAATATAATATAGTAAGCTACCGCAAATAATTTGAAATCGCATAAAGATGGCAATGAAGTTATGCTATGCTGAACCAAAACATGGGTGCAAGTGCCAAACCACGCATCATAACTTAGTAGTAAGGTATCCAAGGACACTTTCATGATCAACGCAGGCTCATAAATAAAAGTTAATGATGCAGGGGCATGGTATATATTGACTTCTTTGTTAACGGAGCATTTTGAATAGCCATCCCTTTGATTTTGGAATTTAAACAACGTTTTAGGAAATATTCATAAACAGTAAATGGAGTTAAACACTGTACTGTACTTTAAAGGTTATTAAGTATTAAAAAACAAGTTTTACACCGAGACAGTGGAGGATCATTATGAAGTAACACCGAAAATAAAAGTAAATTATGTGTAAGTTAGTGCAAGTGCATAATTTCTTTATGCTCTTAATGTAATGTCTTATATTTACATAAGCCGTTTACTTTTATTTATACACGTGTATATATATATATATATATATATATATATATATATTATTGATGTATTTTATTTAACCGATGATCTCCCACAACTGCGTCATCCGTACTCTCGTGAAGTATACAAAACTCTGAAAATGCCAGAAGCGTGTGTGTGGCATTTTAAATTTAAAATTATTTTATTAGAGTCACCCAGAATTTCTTCTATATACCATTTGTGTTTTCGTGTCTGTAAATTGCGTGTGCTCTCTGATCGATTTGCCTGTACTGCTGGACGGGAAAAAAAACAACAAAAAAAAAAAAAACGAAGTTTCTTGGGGCGGGGGAAAACCTTGCTATCTACGCCCGAGACCGACTAACTCAGCCACCGAGTGAAAAAGGCCCATTAAAGTTCCTCGTGTCATCGAAGAGATTCGAACCTGGGCCTTTTCCACCCGGTGTGGGGAGGACGGTGACGATACCATTGTGCTACAAGCGCAGACTGTGTGTAGCATGTGGACACGTGTATATGTAAGGACGGCACCTAGAGTGTGTGTGTGGTGTGTGTGTGTGATCGCTACTGGCTTCTAGGCATTTGCCCATCCTCACCTTGTTCATCTGTGTTGGTGCAGAAGCAGAACCTCTGCAGGGCGGGCCCGAAAGTGTTGGAGCTCGGGTGTCAGCCTAATGTGCTGGTTTGGGTCCCTCTAGTGCTGAAACGCACAAAATCCCGCACCTACCGGAGACAGTGCAATACCAGTGGGTGCCAGCAATCCCGCTCCCAGGTTGCCCAAACCAGAGGAAAAAAAAAAAAACACCAGCTCTGTGTAAATTAACCCATTAATTATTTTACTCAGAAATATTCTGATTTTTTACCTTGTTTAAATTTAACTTTAAGATATTGCAAGGAAATTTAAATGTTAAAACTTTAACTATATACAAAAGCATTTAAAAGGATAGCCAGTGGCAAACAGTCATAATGAGACTACTGCCACAGGAAGAATGTTGATTCGTCTCTTCCGCTCCAAGATACACATCAATGAAATACGTCTTCCACGAGAAGAGGCGTACTAGAAGTATATGATAAAGTCAGTAGCATCAACAGAAAAACAGCCGCAATGAGACTGTTTCTCTATAAAGCACTGATTGCCATGCAGTCAAATTCAGGAAAATTTAATGGTGATGATGTTTTCTATGAACAGCCATAATGAGACTCAAAGCCCATTATTATTAGCTGGTCCAAAAAGAAGTTGCTCAATTTGAAATATCAACCTCACAAGAGACCACTGCCACGGAAGAGCATAATGATCCGTGTCATCCTCCCAGTCAAAGGTCCTCAACAATTATAAATCTTGCTTTTCAATCTTCCATATATGTACTTCTAGATATGTACTGGATAAAGATTACAAAAACCTCAAGCGTCAGGAATGGGGTCAACAGCCACAATGAGACTGTGCCTCTATAATACAATTTTACAATTCATCATTTCCCACGCAGTCGAGGAAATCTTTTGGTCAGAAAATTAGGAGTGATGAAAGTTGCTGTGAACAGTCGCAATGAGACTGTCGCGACACGATTTATATTATCTAATCCAAAAGTGGCGTTTTTGAGCATGTAGTTTGAATTTTATATTGAGCTAAGTGGTGTTGGTTCAGTATGGTATCTATTTCCAGAGTCCAGCAAGCAGGAGGTTAAAGATTCAAATAATGAACTTCAGAGCCCCCCCCCCCCAAGTATTCCAAGGTCTTCCCTACTAGTATTGATATTTTTATTATTTACATTGTTTACTTGTTATTTGCCTTATTTACAACAAGTGGCATTCCAACGAAACACAGTAGGCTATTTTGTTCATTAAAATAGCAGCTCAAAATTTGTACACCAATTTGATTTCAATTTAATTAAACAAGCTGATTCGTAAGTTCAGTTCTCTTCTGAAAAATTGACACTGAGAAAATCTGTAGGGTGGTAAAATTTTGTTCATTTTCCAGAAGGATATGAACATTATCCACCGATAGGTTAGGGATACTATTTATAAGACGTCGTCTCTGTTCAGAGTACAGTGGACACATTAACAGGACATGTTCCCAATTCTCGTTCTGACCACACGTGCAGGACGGATCTGGCTCCAGCTCCAGCTCATGGAGCTTACCGCATGGAGATGGTGCGAACCGAGAGAACCGTGACCCGTTAGTAAATATGCTGTAGTCATAGATGGTGCGAACCATTAACAGATTCCAGGAGAAGTCACAAACGTCACTTGAATGAACTTTTTTGTTGCCAGTCCGGACACAGATTCGTCCCATCTAGACGCCAAATAGCTGTTATTTCAGTCAAGATTCTTTTATTTTCTGCTTTAATGTCATTTGCTGGGTCTGATGTTATGCCCAAAAACGTTGTAGATATCCCTTTCTTTAACTTGTAGATTGTGCCTCTGAATAAAATATATAAATCTATGGGCATTTCACCACCAAGAATTTGAAGTGCATTATTTGAAACCGTGCGAGGGACGCAATGAACAAAGTCTAAAGTGTGTTTAGTGTCAAGCGGCACCAGGGGTTTCCCCCATCTCCGCGTTGCTTGCATTGTGATGGTTGTGCCAGTTTACTGGAAATGCCAGAGATTCAAAAGTATATGGATATTGTACATGTGTAGGGTCGTGTAATTTTGTTCATCTGGTCATTTAGCCGCTGGACCCCTACTGAGGGGCAACGTTGCCCCACTTTCGCCCCGTGGGGGCAGACCAGGAAACACCAGTAGACTAAGATTTACTCTGGATGCAATGAGCAGCGAGATGTATGTGTATAGTATTGGTTCTGTTGTTTCTCTGGCTACTTGGCTGTACGGCCCTAAATGGAACCCTACGTCGCCCGCCACCACCACTAGGTGAGCCATGTTGCCTATCATTCTCTGGATGGTCTCAGCAACAGTCTCCTGAGCTTCCTGAACTGAGTAAAAAAAAAAAAAAAAAAAAAGTGAGCAAGGGCGATAGTCGAAGAGGGAATCAAAGCGGAGAGAAAGATGGAAGTACAAGGAAAGGCGTCCTCCAGATGAGGGAGGACGTGAAGGAACGAAGGGTTGGGCACCCTGGGCGGGAAGCTCACCAAGCCCACGGCAAGTAAAAGTTTGCAGGGCAGATAACCCTGCAAAGAGGAGCGCCATTTGGCATTCCACAACCCGGTGTCAGCGGCACCTGACTCACTTTACAGTAAATAGGTGCATGGTCATCTTATACCAGAGGGTGTCAGTAGCACCTGACCCTCCCTATGGTGAACATGTGCATAGTTATTCCACGCCTGAAGGTGTTGGCGAAAAACCATATCATTGTGAGAGTTTGCAAAGTAGGTTATTTCTACTCAGGGATGGGATGGAAGTATTACCCGGCACACTAGGAGAATGCCAGTAAGAAGAACCTACCCCCAAGTGGAGTATGCAGATGACGTATCCCACAAAGGGGTTAGCAGGCAGGAGGATCCCTCACTCAGGAATGCCAGCATATGAAATCATACCCCAGCTGGGGGTTGCAAGGGGTGGAGATCCCGTACAGTGTTGTGCCAGCATACTTGTTTTAATCAATGGAGAAGAATACAATCTATGGAGAAGGAAGGTAGAGTGAAGCTGTGATGGGCGGCTTCATCTGGTTTGGAACGATCACACTGACCACAAAATGAAGTTACAAATTTACATTTGAAGGATAATTTTTTTATTCACTGGAGGAGGGTTTTTATTTTTTAATTTCTGATTTTTTAAACTTGTAAAAATGAATACTCTATTCTGTACAGATGCGAAACATTGTTTAATAAACCCGATACAGTATTGACATAGTTATATCTAAACCAAGGTCACGTTCGGAATCAAATCAGTTTACGCAAATTCATAAACAGTAAGAAATGCAGACGAACAGTACTTTACACAAACTCAAATTAAAAAGTTCTAAATATAAAATCAATGTAACGGAGCCTTTCTTTCCTACAGACCACAAAAAAAAAAAAAAAAAAAAATTCTACATCGGTGATGCTTATAATTTTAGTGATTGCGATCTTGTTTTAAGCTGCAAGTATAAAATAAAAAATAATAATAAATAAATGAATAAAATAACGCCCATGTACGATAGCCCTAACAGCTGGCCTGGAAGAGACAAAATGTTGATGGTGCTCTCTTACGCCCGCTTTACATTTTTGGGAAATAGATGTAAAAACATTTGAAGATGGTAAATTGGTTAAACAACCTATGTTTGTTACTTGTTTGAAGCTCCGTAATCTGTTAGTGCATTTTTTTTTTTACTATTTTAAAAAGTAAAATTAAATCTTATCAAACGAGATTTTTTCAGCTGTCAAGAAACACATTCGCCTGTAAAACTTAGCTAAGGCTGGAAAGCGTTAGTAGCCAAATTAAGAGCGATTTTTAAATTTATCAATTTTGTCATTAAAAGAGGTAATACGAGGGAAGGGAGATCACAATGATTTGTCGAGATTTGTTTTACTGTAAGGTGTAGAATTTTTCATAATTATTTATTTACTCAGTTTGAAGTAGTACAAAGTTCACTCCGGTACAGAATATATGCTAACTATATTGGTCATCAAAAAAAAAAAAAAAAAAGTGTTGTTTGAGGTGGTTCATTTCGAAATGGACGGTAACGAATTTTAACGGAGTTCAGGCAGCTGCAACCGAGATTCTTCACAACACTCGGATAAATCGATATACAATGCCGTGTCCTCATCTTGCATTCTGAGGTAAGTTGGCTCGTCAAGGATAAAACGTTACAGCGATTTGGACTATCTGTTGTAAATAATCCGAGTCCAATACTGATTTTGATTTGTTAATACGGTTAAATGTTATAAATCATTTATATGGATTATTCCTAATAGAAATTAACCTTTTTCTTTTTTTTTTTCATAAAATTGGAAATTCGTAAAAATAATTTTATACATAATATTTTCAAATATTATTTTGGCTTGTATTCCCAATATTAGAAGGAAATTATTTCAAAAAACAAATCAGAATTAAAAAAAAAAAAGCAAAAAATTTGAACGAAATATAAAAATAAAACTAGTCGTTGCTTCTGTCTTGAGGTAATACTATGTATTATATCTATTTGTGATCATGTTATTCAATCAGCAACTTCTGGATCTGAATTTCAGAGAATCTGAAATTCATTTTGCTTTTATGAGCCAAATTCCTACAAAACTGGCTGACAGGTACGATTTCCTTTCCCAATTTTAAAATCTATTTTAGTGCAGCAATCTACGACGGCTGTTATATTGAACAGCGGTCGTAGAATCTGTTTGTAGGCTAAAACGGGACTCTTAAGAGAACAGAACTGTACCCCCATTTGTCAGGGTTCCAAGTCACATGTTCATGGTACTAGTTTCGACAAGTTCTGCGGTGGTTTCGGGTTAATTGGATACAAACCACTGGCTTCCTTGCATAAGAATCCACTTGAACTGAGCCTTCTTAACCCCGTCCGGTTGGAAATGTTTTCACCTATGATCGCAGCAATCTCGCCGTCGTGTGTAGCACAGTTGGTAGAATCACCATCCTCCGTACATCGAGTGGAAAAGACCCGAGTTAGAGTCCTGTCAATGACGGGAGGTATTTTATAGGCCATTTTCATTATGTGGCTGAGTTAGTCGGTTTAGACGAATATAGCATGGTTTTATCTCCCGGAACTCTGGTTTTTCATCCAGAAAACCAGCCAAGAACGCACGCAATATACAGACAGTATATAAAAAGCATTATGGTCTTCGTCGCTGATGTTCCTAAAATACTACTACAACCGCAGCAACCTCAAAAGACAGTTGATGACAGGACATCGTAGGACTGTCTTGCTGTTAGAACCAGATAGTGGTCTGTTCTGGTTGACTAGCCTTCGGGAGACCTTGGCCAGCTCTTCTTATAATAGTTCCTGTCTCCTGAAACTATTTCCATTGTGCCGAGACGACACTGAGTGACACATTAAGCCAACGTGCTACCTCCGCCTGTGACTCCACGGCTTCAAGTCGTCCACCAACCCGCGATCTCAAAGAATCATTTAAACTACGATGACCTCATCCTGAGTATCGAAGATATGGGGCTATCCCACTGAGCAATCTTAAAAAAAAATGAAGTTGTGGTCGCAACCCGTCTTTTACAGGCATGAATAATTTGCGGCTCTGTAAGGTGGTAAATCGATGTCTTTCGGATACTCTGAATTTACATGCCACGATGCCTATTATATCAACTATCCGTCTTCGGGGACACTGTTCACAATAAAATATTCATGAAAAACATTGTTCTGTTAATTTTGTCGAGCAGTGTAGTTGAAACACCGTTGGAATCAGGAGGTCTTACAAGGAGTCAAATTCTCGGCGAAGAGTTCGGGCAAGGGGAGGGATACTGAAGCTGGGAGATGGTAAGGGACCAGGGTGAACGATATACATTTTCTTCACCAAAAAAAAAAAAGAAAAAAGAAAAGAAAAAAGCAGCATGGGAGAGAATCATCCCACTGTAGGATGTTAGTGAAATCGTCATTAAACTCTGGGATGATCCCTTCCCCCTAGAACAGAGAAGAGCGCCTCGAAATAATTACTCTGAATAAAGCGGAAACTTCCAAACTACCCAAGAATGAGTGAAATAAATGCGTGCCCTTTTCAGAGGCACGAGCCATTTTTAGCAGACTTACTTGTATAAAGTCTCAGTTCATCAAGCGATATCTTGGGCTAACTGTTAATAAAAAGGGTACTTCACTTTACCAACAGAGCTGTCCAGCATTTCTAGCACAGAATGATTTCAATTCATGGATGGACAACAGATCGCAGTTTAATTAAGGAAACTTGATTTCTTCGCTACCGGACAACATCACTCCAAATGAAGTTCAGTGAAAATTCAGCTCACCAAGACATAATCACAGCCATAAACAGCATGCCAACTGCACTAATTGCCAGAACTGAAAGCACAATACATTTATAATACAGTTCCGAGAGACAGATTTCCTCTTAGTGCATTTATTATCGACTCATTACTGAAAATTTACAATCTGGACCTACGGACTTTCCCGGAAACAGTTCATCAAGAAAAATCGACCAAGAACGGGCGCAATATACAGAGAGTATATAAAAAGCATTATGGCCTTCGTCGCTGATGCTCCTAAAACACTACTACAACAGTAGCAACCTCAAGAGACAGTTGATGACAGAACATCGTAGGATTCTGTCTTGCTGTTAGAGCCAGATAGCGGTCAATAGTATAATCAATATGTGAACATACCATTTCACAAGAGAGAGTCCCCTCCTATCCAGGGCTGTAGTGGAGGGTATACCCTCTGGATTTTTTTTTTTTTTGTGAATAGCGTATATCATCTGGTTTTTGAAAGACTGAAATATGGCGTATACGGGAACACGCCATATACCCTCTGGAATTCGATTAATATGCACAGTATACGCGCCGACCGGGCTAGCCAGGTGGGTAAAGTGCCTGCCTGGCAACCCAAAGGTCGCGGGTTCGAATCCCGCCTCGGGCTTGGATCAAAAGTACTGCAAAAACTTTGGGAGGTGCATTATGGTCACAGAAGCCGATGCACCAACAACTACCAAAAAAAAAAAAAAAAAAAAAAAACAGTATACGCTCTGCTTTTCGTAACATTTATAGAGTATATCTTCTGCATAATTTTACGACTACAGCACTGCTCCTATCTCTATCAGGCATCTTAGGCCCATATATTCATCCTGCCTGCTTAAAGATTTGGAAAGAACCTTTCTGCTTATTCTCTTTAATCAAACCCCCTTCCGCAGGAGTGGATTAAGGTCGGTTGAGGCCCCGGGCGCAGAAGAAAATATTGGGCCCCTTAAAAAAAGGCCCCTTAAAGAGAGACAGGGAAAATAAAAATACATGTTAACCATTTTTTTAAATAAATAAAAAATATTATGTACTATTAATGTTTTATTTCCAATAACATTTGAATATAATATATGTATAATATAATTAATAATAATCAAAGTTTTGAACTAATATGTTCAACTAATTTGTTGGGGTTTTGCGTGGGCCCTTCAGAAGTCGGGGCCCAAGGCGCGCGCCCGGTGCTCCCGCCGTTAAATCCGCCTCTGCCCTTCCGCCAAAAAAGAAAACAATGCTAACTTTGGAGCCAATGAGGAAGAACTGACTCGTGTCAACGAGCATTTCATTGGAAACAGCCCCACATGTACACAAGGGGAAAACCTTGCTGATCGAGCCAAAGATTATAACAGCCTGTCCTCAGCAGATTGCCAGTGAACAATCGCCACCCTAATTCAGAATATTCCAGGATTACACCTTTGAGTCGGCAAAGAACTGCACCACAACCTAATAGAAAGGACCCAATACGAAGTGACATACAGCGACACAGTAATCTGAATATTATGTTCAAAATTGTTCGTAGCTTAAACAATAAACCAGAAACCTTTCTCCTCTCCTACATGGTTGGCATTGCAGAGAGACATGGCTACATCAAAACCAACAAGACATTTCAGTTGCCACATCACCTGGCTTTGGCTTTTTCCCCCAACCTCAAAGGGAAAAAAAAACTACAGAAATGAAGGGGATAGCCATTTTTTCTTCTAACTTTTTTGCTCTAGCTTTTAATCCACTCCTCCACTGGGGAGGAAATTAAAAGCTAGAGCGAAAGACAACTTCACATAAAGAGATGCGTGCTACGTTTAAAAAGGTATTCAGCTGTCCTTGATGTTGTGGTTGTTTATCTTCCTCGAGTCCTTGACTGTTCCGAAATCGATATCCCAAATTGGATCCTAAATATAGTCCATGCACCTTTCCTGCAACAAAGATGGTATGTAGAGGCTTTAATTTTACTGTAAACCCCTGGCTTTTAGCCGTGAAGGGTATTGTGTACGGCATGTGCGTTTTGTATGCAATAAAGAGTTCTTCTTAATCGCCTCTAATCTTTAAACTGTGCTTCAGGCTATAAGTCATTAAGCTCTCTCCCATTAATAGAGCCCACATGTGATACTCATAGGCTAAATACCCGCTTCTCACATGAAGTTCTGTATTCGAGCCAATACCAGAAACTAGATATGAATGAAATCATGAGTCAGTTCTGTTTTTTGTCCAACTCCATACTCTCACTGATTACAGCCCAAAAGAACCACCACCATTGCACCAAAATATTTAAACACTAATCTGTCTCTTTGCTGCCGAGCGCTAGTACAGGGGTCGGAAACCTGTGGCTCGCGAGCTGCATGCGGCTCTTTGAACATGTAACTGCGGCTCTAACTTTTAGCCCACATGAAGCACAATTTGAAATGGAGTTAAAAAAGAGTACTTAAAAATCAAGGACATGTGGAGTGCAAGACTAAAATGCCTTAAAACTGAAATTGGGGATTTGGAGAGGCAGAAGGCTGCCCTTGCAATTGTACATAAATGGACGGCGATAGACGAGTTGAAAAAACAAGAACAAATTTTGTTTGGACACGTATATAAATTTGAAAATATTTGCGTTTGGACTTCTGAGATTTGGGCCGACGAATTTCTGTGAGCAAATATTTTCGAACATGAACTATATTAAAAATAAATCAAGAAACCGTCTGAAGAATGCGAGTCTCTCAGCATGTTTAAAGATGAAAATTACGGCCAGGGCCGTACTTACAAACAGGCGCATGAGGCGCTAGCCTCGGGCCTCACCATAGAGGGGGTCCTCGCATGGCCTCTGTAATCTCAATTTTTTAAAGCGATTATTGTATTGCAATGTTTGTGTTTAAACAGATAAGTAAAAATAATTGTTTTTTTTCTGATTATATATGCAAGTTTTTTTTCTTTTTGGACTCTGGACCTCTGGTATCTTTAAAAAGCTTAGCGCCTCGGGCCGTGAGAAGCGTAAGTACTGTCCTGATTACGGCATACTTGCCTGATGTTCAGAGACTCGCTCAAGAAGTTCAGCAGCAAGTCACATTAATTCACACCTAATTAGATGTTTGTTACGTTTTTTTCAGTATTAACAAATAATATTTCAAAAAATATTTTTTTTTATAAAACACCTTCCCACTATTCCATTTCTTAAAAACTCCTCCCTTATCCCAGCTTGAGCTGAGGTGCGGCTCTTCGGATTCTCCTTTCTTTTAATTAGAGCAAAAAAATTGCTCTTCACTCAAAAAAGGTTACCGATACCTGCCCTAGCACAGTTGGTATAGTTACCGACCCCCCCACACTGGGTGGAAAAGACTCCAGATTCCGGCTCTTACATTTATAGATTTCCCACATAATGACCTTATTTATATCAGTAGGCCCTTAGTTGCTACAAACATACAGCTATATTTGTTTAATTGTCTACCTGTTACATAACAGGTAGACAATTAAATGACGGGAGGAATTTTTATGGACCTTTTTCCACAACATGGCTGAGTTAGTTGGTCTCAGGCGAGGGAGTATGGTTTTGTCTCCCAGCAACTCGGGTTTTTTGTCCATCAAACAGGCAATCGAACACACACGGAACTTACAAACGTATATGGCGTTTGTTAATGATCCATGGCATCGGATCACAATCTTCTAAACTCTAAAGCATACGGATTTGTGTGTGATGTTTGACCCAAAGCGCCATTTTCACAACCACATAAAAGGCCTGTGTCTCAAACTACATCGTTTGAGGGCAGTTGAAGCAACATCAGCTATACATTCGCAATCTTGCAGACACCAGAAATTATATTAAATGATTCTTGTATCCAGCAAATTTATGGATTCGAAATCAAGGGATTGACTGCCCACTACTTTAGAGTGTCTGTATGCTGGGGAATATTGGCTTCTCAGGTGGGTGGCATACAAACATCAATTAACATCGCCGTAGCGCTTCAGAACTGGTGTTCACACTTGAGATAGCAAAGACTTACAGACAAAATTATAGGCTTATTACTATAATGAAGGGCTCACCTCGGTGACGAATACATGGGATATATTGTATGTGGTTGGCGGATTCTCCTTGGTTTCCTCTAAGCTGGCCCATCACTTTGTACTTTGAAAACAGGGCTCCACCTAGCAGAGACTGGTTTCTGCCGAATCGGCAGTTACAGAGAGTCGAGGCACTCGATGCAGGTTGCGAAAAATTTGCCACCGATAAAAACTGCAGGCGACATATACTTAAACAAACGCTTCCGTAATATGCTATGTTTGATTAATGTATAAAACATCGATAAATATGTATAGTTTAGTAGGGAAATGCCCTCTACATAAAATGGGGTAGAACCCATTTCAACTAGACCATTTGTATATCAGCTTTACCTTACTGTTATGCTGTAACATAGCTATGTATATAAATATTTCATTAATATTCGCTGTAAGAGTCGGTCAGAAATCTGTCGTAAATTATAAGCCGTCACTCTTAACAAAAGCCAAAAAATTCTGTAAACATTTAACTGATTCCTTATTTCTATATGGACTATAATCTGTATTTATTTCTAACTGTATGTACTGATTCCTATACAATGATCTGTATGGACTTCTAACAATTTTGTTGTTAATAGCGTAATATAATAATAATCTTATAGATCTCCCCACATATATTCTTCCCCCTACCATCTGCTCGCCGAAATGGGTTATATCGTATGAAGCCACAACCCCCCTTCAGACTATTTAAAGATTACATCAGTGGTTTTCAACAGGAGTGCCACGTAATTTAGGTTTAAGTTACATTTTTTTAAATTTAATATATTTATTTCATTATAAAAAAAGGTACATCTTATTGTGTTCAACAAACCACAATGACAGTATATACATAATGTCAACTGATCATTCTATTTATTCCAAAATGAAAAAAAAAAAACCTCACATAATAAAAGATGTTTTATTACATGCGATATTACGTTACGGTTAACCTTTTGTGCTCCCTTATCGAGTGGGACTCGACATGACACAAACATGTGCCCCAGGACTTATGTATCGAATTTAGCTCGACGATAAGTTGCCTACTTGGAAGAATTTTCCACATCTTACCTATGCGAGTTAAGATTTTCCGTGCTTACCACTATAAAAACTAAGAGGGAAAGACCACAAACGATTGAGGAAGAAATTAGAGTATATCTCTCCAATATTCCACTTAATATCAAAAAGATCTGCGTATCACACCAGGCACAAATATCTTGTTGAAAAGTTACGCAAACCACGTATTTAAATACCTTCCGTTGTATGGCATCTTTTTAATTTCGTGGTGATCTACATTGATGTTTATTTAGTACTTCTATATAAAGAATAAAAATTTATTATATATATATATATATATATATTATGAATTGTAATTTTGTTTATAATTATATTATTATAATAATATTCATATAACATTTTAATATTACAGAGAGAGAATCGGATCTAACAGGCAGAAAATGAATAGGGGTGCCACAAAATAAAATAAATTACTTAAGGGTGCATTATTAAAAAAAAAAAAAAAAAAAAAATAATCGAAAACCACTGAATTAGATAAAGACTATTTAAAGCGTATAAGTTTATTTCTGTTTTTTACTCTTGAAAATTTATGCTTAAATCAGATATTCGCCGTCTAAGTTAACCCTCATATTTTGTACTGTTATCTTTCGCTTTTCGCACAGCGCCATATTACAGAGAAAATCTAAATTAAGAACCAAATGGCTACGTCAGTGGTCAGCAACCTTTTTCTACCGCGGATCAACATCTTACTTTTCAATTTTTTTTATTTACCGATCAATCGCAGATTACATTATTTAGAATGTAATAAATAAATAAATAAATAAATAAATAAATCATTCACAATTTTTTTAAAATTTAATTCCAACGTACATTTACTCATATGGCTGCAGTAATAATAATATTATTTAATGATAAATTTTAAAATATAATTTTTAGTAATGAAATGTAAGAATTTTTAATGGCATCCTTAATGCCAAATTTCTTTAGAAAAGGTTTACTAAATCTGGTTGGTATTTTTATTACTTTTAACCGCACACACACGATTCTGAATTCTCTTTTTAGCCGCCTGCTTCGTAATGGATTTAATATAGCAAATTTTCTCAAATGAAATATTTGAGAAAATTTGCTATATTGTTCTTACATATAGGAAAAACGAAATGCAGACAGAATGGCGAATATTCAGGTAGAACCGCCACATACTACAACCATGTGCTTGCAAGGTACTCGAATTGAAATTGCGTCGCAGATTTTTAAAATGAATTAAAATGTTCAGCTACGGGTCATCCAAATCATGCTGGCGGATCACCTTCTGACACGCAGGTCAGAGGTTCCGACCACTGGTCTAAGTTTTAATTCCATTATTTCTGCTCTTTCTTTTAATATTTATTTATGGATAACCCTCAAGAGGAAAACGATCGTTCAAAGTCTTGATCAAAGAAAAATGCTGATTACCATAGGCCTCTCATTGGTCATTTGATTAGGGATGTGTAGAGGCTCGCTTTAAGTTAAAGGATAATTGCAGACTAGATATAAGGATTTTTTTCTAAAAATTGTACAATTTTTAGGTACCATTTTTCGCAAAATTGTACCTAATCTTGATGGAATTTAAAACTTATGAGTATTTAAGGAAGGACTGCACAATACTTCGATGAATGTAATTGACGTAGGCTACATAGGCTCTAATAATTTTGTCTATCGTATTAAATAAAAATAAATTAGTATTAGCCATTATTGAAAGGATGCACCAGGCTTTTGCTGTACCGTACCGACCACAAAAAAAAACAGTAGATAAGAAAATGTAAGTTACGCGCTTCCCTCCGCGCGTAGGTTACTATCCAATTGACATTTCAAATTTCATCTGACAGGCTCAAATACCTGCGGAGGCAACTTATTCCAGTAATCAACTCACCGGATAAAATAAAAAAAATAAAAAAAAACTTTCTGCAATCTAGTCTAAACCTCTTTTCCTGTAATTTGAATTTATGAATCCGAATTCTGGAATTCCTTGCAACAAGGCCCTCGTGGTAGCACAGTTGGTGGACTCGCCGTCCTCCCCACACCTCGTGGAAAAGACTTGAGTTTGAGTCCCGTCGATGACGTGAGGAATTTTTATGGACCCTTTTCACAACGTGACTGAGTTAGTCGGTCTCGGGCGAGGTAGCATGGCTTTTTTTTCTCCTGGAAAGTCGGGAAGAACCCGACTTTCCAGGACAAAAAAAAAATTGGCCATTGAGCACACCCAATTTACAGAGAGCATACACGGAACAATATGGCCTTAGTCGCTGATGCTTTTAAAACCCTACTACTATATGCAGTTTCCCTTCATATATTCTTAGTAAGACATTACACTAATTAAATTATACACTTAGTGGAAAAGAGAAATCGTATTTTCTATGAATACAAGTGGAAAAAAAAAAAAAAAAAAAATCACATGCAGAACAGATTCAAGTGAAAACATGGGCGCGTTTAGTAACACCAACCCTCAGACCTAATCAGGACCCCAGATGTTGAATGGCGCGCTCGTCAACAGTCCACAAGGAAAGGAGCCAAACCAAAACCAATTGGATGTCCCGTACGTCAACCTGTGGTAGTCTTATTTTGCGCGATTTTGAAATAATGTACCCTTAAAATATAAGTAATATTTGATAATATATAACAGAGCTATAATGCTCAATACGTTCTAGTTGATATCAATGTTTGTAGAAGAATAAGAGAAATTTACCTCAATATGATACTCTCCAGAAATTAAAACGAAAAAAAGATTAACGCAAAATGATTATAGTAAAAAAAAAAAAAAAAACCAATTGAAACCAATTCAAAAATTAAGAAATCAAAAAAACAATTTAAATAATTTATTTAAAAAGTTTATGATAAATTTTAAAATCGTTTTTCAAAATTTACGTTAAAACTTTAATAGTTTGATTTTTAAATTGTTTTCAACTGATTTTTTACTGTAACCATTTTGCGTTAATCTTTTTTTCGTTTTAATTTCTGGAGAGTATCATACGGAAGTGTTCTACGTATCATATTGAGGTAAATTTCTTATTCTTCTTCTACAAATATAAGTAATAATAAATAAATCTTATTATATGCTTAAAAATTAAATAACGCACTATACGTACCCACAATCCCGCGGTAGCACAGTAGTTATAATCACGATCCTCCCAATACAGGGAGGAAGAGGACCAGGTTCGAATCCCATCAATGACGCGAGGAACTTATTGTTTTATTTTATTACCATACCGAAAATCCAAGGCCTTGAAGGGATATACAAGATCATTTCTGGCTGGCTATTGGTACGCTAATAAGAAAGGTTGATGACGTGTGCGATGTATAAACAATTTACTTATACCTTTATCCATTAGACGCAGCCAATGGGCTGCGTCCAATGTATAAGTAAAGCTATCAAATTTTATCTTCAGTCTATTTTGAACGATGTAGTAAAGAAAATGAACGTGACATCACAGTTAAATAATATTAGAAAGCCTTTAACATCAAGGATACCATACAATTTGTAAGGTCATGTTGGCAGGTTTCAACGCAGTGTATGAATGGCGTTTGAAAGAAGCCGTGTCCACAATTTTGCAATCATGGTGTTGTTTTCTGCATTTACAACACCATTCAGAAATCATTTCTCCAAAGAAAGCTAGTGTAAAGGTAGCAAACAAAGCTTAGCATAAAAAAGCATTAAAACAAGAAGATATACAGCAACGTCTGGAATTTCGTGTTGACGATTTGACCAACGAAGGCTTGAAGAAGTGGAGAAAGAGGTGGTTGCACGAAGACGAGCAAGAGTCATTGAACGGCCTGTTTGTAGTCTAAACATCAAAGTTTTGAGCGAAATGTTAATTCATAGTGCCCTCGTGACTGTTCCCAAAAGATACTTACACGGGGCGGAAAAGACCAGAGTTCGAATATTACAATGACGCGAGGAATTTTAATTGTTCTTTTTCACAACGTGGCTCAGTCAGTCAGTCTCAGGCCAGGGTAACATGATATCTTCTCCAGGAAACTCGGATTTTTCCAAAAAATCGACCATAGTACAAGCTCATTTTACATATATTATAAACGGCAATGGGGCCTAATGCCCATATAAGTTGCTGATGCCCATATAAGCGCTGCTTTGAACATAATGGAGGAGAATGACCTAAATACGAACAGAAATTCAGTTTCTCAGCACAAAATCAGGGAAGAAGTTCTCGTGATCCATTTTTGCCTTCCATCACCAAACTTTGGCATAAACAGCCAGACCACAACTGTGACCAGCCCCAAAGCAGCTACTCTCTACTGACAATTCTCATCGAATAATTTGTAAGGAATAAAGGAGGAGATAAGATATTTGAAAGATAAATATATATGTAGATTTTCCTGCAGCTTGACTCTGAACAGCGAAAATATAGTTTTAAAGTGTGCATATCATGCCTGATCGGCCTTTCTTCCGGTAAAAGATAGAAATATAATTTCAAAGTGAAGGATGCAGTTTTGAGGTACAAGTTATCCTGTAAAGCTATCCGTGCTTAAAGCAAACTTATGATTAATAATGGTTAATATTGAGTTACCGTTGAATACTGAATCCTCAAATGTAATATTACCGCACTGAAAAAAAAAAAAAAAAAAAAAAGATGGAAAAATAAATGCAGCTGAAGAGAAATAAGTGTCAAGATGCAGTCGACGGCCGGAATCAAGCTGTAGCACTACTTTGGCGATGGCAACCTGTGCGTATTAGCGTATTATGAACTAGCCCAGTGGTTTTCGACGTTTTTTTAATAATGGTACCCTTAAGAAATTTATTTTATTTTATTTATGAAATTCCCAAACACGAAAGGTATCAATCAAAACCTATAGTACTTAGTACTGTGCATGGGTTGAAGGAGAAGTATAGGGGGGGGGGGATGCCGAAAGGTATCGAAACCTATAGTACTTAGTACCGTGCATGGGTTGAAGGGAAGTATGGGGGGGGGATGCCGGAAACTTTCCTCTAGAGACTAAACATGGGTTTCGCCCCTTCAAGCCTCCAATAAGCAAAGTGGTGGTATTGCACCGATTGATGAGTCATCTACCACCTACTCAATTTTCTAACGGTTAGATCTGTGTGTATGTGCGCGCTCGCTTAGAAAATTGCTATATGATAGTTATTACGATAATACAATTATAAACAAAAATTACAATTCATAATACAAATTATATATACTTATATAATAATTTTATTCTTTATATAGAAGTACTAAATAAACATCAATTATAGATCACCACAAAATTAAAAAGATACTGTACACCTTTTTATAATGAAATACATAAAAATTAAAAAATAAGTTCAAGTAACTTAAACCCAAATTACGTGGCACCCGGCTGCAAACCACTGGAGTAGCCAACAAGTAAGTTGAAGTTGCTCAGGCGTCCGGCTCTATTAGCCTAAGATCTGGAAATTAAAAAGTTAAAACACTACAGACATATTCCTATCACAAGAGATGGTCCGGAAGCTGGGGAATAAGCCACACTGACAGTAGTCATTGTTCTCCATACGGCGATGGCAATTCTAGTTAAAACTGTTAGAATCGTTTCAGCAATTAGAATCGACTTTAGGAGCACTAGATAGAAGAGCTTTCCTTGCATTAAATTTCCTTGAAGAAAAGATAAGCACAGAGAATATGCTGTAGAGGGTGGGGAAATGTAAATCGCCAGAATAGACTGTCAGTTACAGATTAATATTTTGAAAGAACTTATAAAATTATATTTATTATTATTTAAAGTAATAATAGCTTTCATTTTTCACTTATTTGAAAGTGAATATTAGTACATATTGAATTTGTTGGTTCGCTGCATCTTTCAAATATTGAAAGTAACAGAAAATATACGTTGTTAATTATAAGCATGAGTGTACTTTAGAAAATCGAAAATATGGCAGACAGAGAAATATTACAGAACGGCTTAACAAAGTGATTGGTAGAGTGAAGGTAAAATAAACATTGAAATTAAATATCAACTTAAGATAAGTTGAAAACATGTTTGTAGGTAGCAGAAATGGAAAGTTATTTCATTATTAAGAGTGAGCAAAGGGCGGTAATTCGAGTATAAGAGACAAAGGATACCAGGGAGGGGGCCAAAAAGTTCTGAGAAAGGAGTATAAAAGACAGTTACTATGTTTTTTTTTTCCCCAATGTATTTTCTCTGAAGTTCAATATACTTATTGCATTCAATCTGCAAAGAGTTTAAAATTTTTTCAGGTTGGACATCAAACGAGGGTTCCACAGTTGTTTATAGCTCTTCGTCATCTTTAAAATGAGTTGCACGAAGATGAGACTTGAGATTTCTGAAAAATAGTGATGTGGTGCCACACCTGGATTGTAATGGGAATGTTTAATTCTTCAAAACCACATTCATTAATTTAGCCTGTATTGTCATGGAAAATGACAAATCCGATGACCCAAATTTCCCCAGTCATTTTTTTCCCGAACCGCAACTTTGAATTTTAGCATAAGGCTGGCATAATATTACACTGTCATTATGCTTTTAGGTGTAAGGCAATCAATCAACAACAATCCTTTTGTGTTCCAGAAAACTGAAGCCAACGCTTTTCCAGCTAATGGTTGGGTTCGAAACTTTTTTGGGGTTTGAGATCTCTTGTGCACTGCATGTTTTCTAATTTAGATTCAGTATCATAAAAATATAGTTTTGTCACCAATCTCCGAAAGGGATAAAAATCTGTATTAGTAAGAATTAATTTTAAATTCTCTTTTGATGACTCCACCCTTTGATATTTGTCATGAATGAAAGGGTTTCTTGAGACCCAAACTTGCACAAACTTAGAACACTCCTAAACGTTCATGTATTATTATTAAAATGCTTTCATGGGAATGTAAAGTACTGTGGTTTCGAGTACTTTGGTGTATTTTTAATATATCTGTCGTATTTATTTAGAGATACTTCTGTTATTTTTATTTAAAAAAAAATAAAGTTTTGCTGTATGGATTTATCGATAATGCCTTCTAAATAAAATATTGAGGCATTCTATAGTTCGAAGTGGATTAGAGACCATTTCATATTATTATTAGTAATGGCAAGTGATGAAAGAGGCGCCTCCGGCAGGAGCACTACTGCTCCTGCCGGGTGGGCAGGAGCAGTAGTGCATAGCACACGCTTCTTGATTAGACCGGGGTTCGAGCCTGTACCCACCAAATACAGAGGATGCGGTAGGTCAGGGAATGACCACCGCATATTCCCAGCCCGGATAAAGGGTGAGGGTTGGCGTCAGGAAGGGCATCCGGCCGTAAAAATTGCATACCAAAACAATAAAAACGCTGACCCCATATAATAATGGGAAAAGGCGAGGACAAAAAAAAAAAAAAAAAAAAAAAAGGCAAGTGATGAAAGAATCTGGCTGATCTATATAAGCTTGCTTATATAGATCAGCCAGAAATAAAAAAAAAAAAAAAAAAAGCAGTTCACCCATCAGTGCCCTCCAAGAAATTGTCTAATGTTCCCTTGAATTTATTCAACCCACCCACTTGAACAACAGCAGATGGAAGCCTGTTCCAACAATGAACAACCCGCTGGCTGAAAGCAAATTTCCGCACATCTATCATGCAACCATCCTTCCTGAACTTGAATTATGCCCCACATGTGTGTAGTATCAGCAAGTGAAAGAATACCATTAACAACATTCAGCTTACTCAATCCAGTAAAGGCTTTAAACACCTCAATCAGATCTCCCCGCAGGTGCCTGGTCTCATTTCAGAACTTGAGCCTTTCTAGGTACGGAACCCTTTTGTATCCTTCACCAATTTGCATTTCTCTGCATCCGTTCCAGCAGCTCTACATCCTTCCTAAAGTTAGGCTTCCAGACCTGTACACAGTACTCAATATGGCCTTATACAAAGAAATAATCACCTTCTTATCCCTGCTAGCAAAGTTTCTGTATATCATTGACAGACTGTTCTGGCAGAATGTCTGTACTGCTCAGAGAATTTCATGCCTAACTGCATAATTACCCTAAGTCTTTTTTATTTACCACTACCCGAGTGTAGGACCACACAATTGATAAGTTACTCTGGGATTATTGCTACCCATGTGCAGTACCTTGCATTTGTCAAACTTCAACTGCCATCGACCCAGTTTTCCTAGTTCTTGTTGTAGTGGCCCACCCTGGTAACTGTCGTTATAACCCTGCCAACCTTTGTATCATCTGCAAACTTGGACATTAAGCCTGATATTCTTCATCAATATTACTGATAAACTTCATCAATATTACTGCCCACGAAGAGCAGTACCCATTAATAACTATTCTGTCTTCTTCTTCCACTTAACTATAGTAGTAACTTTCCCTTAATGCCACATTGCTCCAGTTTGTACAGCAGTTTTGTGTGCAACAGTATCAAAAGCTTTCCTGAAACCTAAATATATGGATGTCAAAATTATATTTTGCATCCAGTTCCTTGGTCACTGCACCACAGTAACATATCAGATTGGTTAGACAAGACCACCACCCATTCACAAATCCATACTGTGATTGCAGTATAATTGCATACCTATCAAAATGGTCCTGCATTTACTTCAACCAGTGATTCCATTATTTTCCCTGAAATATACGTTAACCTAGCAGGTCAGAACTACTCATTGCCTCTTGATCCCCTTTGAGTTGTGGATATTCTCACTTCTCCAGTCCATAGGGACCTCCTGAATCCAAGGATGTTCTCATAATTATGGTTAAGGATTTGCTTACCTTAATATAATCCTTTGCTGCCTCCCTTAATATAAATGGATAGATTTCATCCTCCCGAGGTGCCTTTTTTATGTCCATCCTCAATAATTTCAACTCTACTTTCCTTTCAGTTATCACAAAGTCATTTAGTTCCTCGTTAGAGTTTGATAACCTTCTAGTAACCCCTACCCTAAAGAATTCCTCATATGTGAAATGTAGATGCAAAATACCTATTCAATTTGTCCGCAACCTAAGCAGGGTCGTCAACAGTTAACTCATAGGCATAGCCGTAGCCTAGTGGTCAGGCGCGCGGGTGCATAAGTACACGTGCCTTGAGTGACCGGGGTTCAAGCCCGTGACTACTGAATACGGTGCTGTTTCTTGTATTCTGTCTATCTTGTGAACTCCTCTGACCGTTTGGTCGTCCCGGAGTAAAAACAGAAAATTTATTTATTTATTTATTATAAATATCAAGTTGCTCAATGTGATTCAACCACTTCCTTGTATTGTTAAGATAAGCATAGAAGTCTTTGTTGACTTTATTACAGAATAATCAAGACTAATTTATATCTACCATAGGCTTCTGTATCAACTGATAATTGCCCCTCGTGGGTAACACAGTTGGTAGGATCGGCATCCTCCCCACACCGGATGAAAAAGACCAGAGAAGCAAATTTTGTTGTTTTCGAACAACGACCAAACCAACGGGTCCGAGCAACCTCCGCGACAAACGTCCGTATTTGTTAACTTACATATGATATTTATTACACGAAAGGTATGTTCCAAAGGCAATAATATATATATATATATTTTTTTTTTTCATAGTAGTAAGCATCGTATTAAAACAACTAAAGATGTTTTAGATTTTTTTTAACTTATACTTGAAAAATATTTAAATAAATAATTGAAACTAATATTAAAGCTGCAATTAAATTTATAAGAAATATTGATAAATTATCAATTAATACAAGAAGAGAAGCAAAATTGATTTAACAACAATATGACCGGATGCAGATTATCACGGATTAGAGGATTCAAGAAGACTGGCCGTGGTGTGCAACTGATAGAGAAATGGCGACGAATTAACCAGCAATGGGCACTTACTGTATAGGTATTTTTAAAAGGAAGTCATGAAAGTTTAAACGATAGGTATCAGTGTTATAGCTTAATTGTAGTGGTCAACATTACAGGTTTGACAGTAGTGAATAACATCAGCGAGTTCAGGAACATTGAAAGGCAGAATTATATGAAGTGTCGTAATATAAAGAAGTGAATTTTGAGAAAAGGCATTTATTAGTAATGGTTGCCTTTTATATTTATACAGTGCCTCGTTGTATGACGTAGCCAAGTGGTCAAGAGCGTGAGTGCACACGCTCTTTGAGTGGACCGGGGTTCAAGCCTGTGATTGCTAAATTCGATTAATGTTTTATTCTGTTCTATGTGTCTGAATCAACTGCTCATGAGATATACACAGTCCTACCCAATACACATATTTGGAAAAAAAATAAGGTGTTGTTTATAATAATAGAGATAAGAATAATAAGAATTGTCAAACGAAAATACTAAGATGAGGAGTAAGAAAAAAAAAGAATTGAACATATAAAAGTTATATAAAATAAAATACAGAGGTATAATAAATTTTTTGTTCTATAAATATATCCCCCTCCACAATACATTGAACATCGCCAATGCTTTCTGAAATTACACAGAAAGGTATAATATATATACCTGCAAACCTAGATAAATGATACGTTATAAATAATTAATAATATTTATGTTCTTGGTCCCTATTCTTAACAGCAAGTAAGATTAAGGAATTGTTGAAGAATCAAAAAAAAAACACCAACAGATAAAAATGTTTAAGGTTGGGGCTCTTTTAAGGTAAGCGCAGAGGCGACAAGTTTATGTTGAGTTTGTATCTATGGGGGGTGTACTGCGTATTTAAGCTCAGTTTGCGTGTATATTGCACGAAAATTCGAGTTGCTGTGCTAGGGAAAAAAGCTCCATCTCTATTTCAGATGGAGATTTTTTTTCGATCTAACTACAACTCCGACTGAAGAGGAAAGCTTTTACAGAGGATTCTTATGATTTGCAACGGAATTGAGCCTCGAAACTACCCAAAACGACTGACAATGCTACTATACGGACATTGAATGATCATAATGAAAGTGGGATAAAAAACTAAATACAGTAAAACTCGGATAAGTAGTTTTCCAAGGGACCGGAGGTTTAGAACATCTTACGAGGGAAAAGACCCAAGGGTATGATATATTAACTACACAAATAAAAATACACATACATGAACGATCATGTGAACTGTAGAGAAAACTATCAAGAATGAAAATTGTCATTTAATGCAAAACAATACGTATTTATTAGTCACGATTTAATAAGATTTCAAAATTATAACAAGGATGCAATGAGCAGAAAGTAGTGAGAAGGATAAAAATCAATTAAATAATTACCAGTAGTACAAAAAATTTAAAAAAAAAATGTTTATAATTTTTTCCAAGTAGCTATCCAGAGAAGACTTTCAAATAATTTGGGGAGAGCTTCATACAGAGTAAATCAATATTCCTAACACATTTCAACACTGACTCAGGAACATCGAGCACAATATGAATGAATCGCTGCAGCGAAGAGAAGCCAATCATTGCATCTCGAAATGTTGGTACAGCAGGCTCATCTTGTTCAGACTTACTATCAGTCATGTTTTGATCTTCATTGCAAATAGCTTTAATACTTTGCAATTCACATGCGATAACATCAATGTCTACATCAACATAATCATAAAAAATTACTGTAAATCCCAAACTACTCTGTAGGGAATCCCATTCGTCAAATGGAATCCCTTCCTGTTCATCACTTAACATTTTCTTCTATAGCATTATATAACCTAGCCTTTTTAAAGAAATTAATTATAACATTAGGGCTTAGTGTATCCAATGATGCTTCTAAATAATGCATTGCATCTAACAAAGAAAATTTTGAACTTTAATTTTTTTCATTCAGTATTACGTGGGTAAGCAATTTATGTACAAAGTACTTACGAAAATGTATCTTTAAAACTTTGATCACTCCTGATCCATTGGTTGCACAACTGACGTGGACATTGTCCAAGTGCTCATTGTTTTTTGGATGAGCAGGACAGTTATCGACAAATAAAAGTATTTTTCTATTCTCTAATGCCATCTTTGAATCTAGAGCTCTTAAATACTCATCAGAAAGAGCACAGGTCATCCATCCTGTTTTATGGTTCCTGTATTTACATGGAAGTGTTTTCACATTTCTGAAACAGCGTGGTTTCTTGGGTTTTCCCATCACAAGCAATGGCAGTTGTTAGAGTGGTAGAAAATGTACACTAAAAGGGTCGTAGAAAATGAAAAACCTGGGAGCAATTGTGCAGTCATATATGAAATTTTCTAAGCAGCGCACACAGGCTGACAGAGCAGGTCATGGGGTGTTGCCAATGATATACAAGAATTTTGCTAGTAGGGAAAAGGAGGTGATTATCCCTTTGTATAAGGCAATGGTCAGGCGACGCCTTGAGTACTGCGTACAGGTCTCGAGGACTCTCTTTTTAGGAAATATGTAGAGTTGTTTGAGTGAGTAGAGAAAAGAGCAACAAAAGTCCTATTACCAAGAAAGGCTTAAGTTTTGCAAATTGCAGCGTCTGGAGACTAGGCACCTGCCACGTTATCTGACTGAGGTGTATAAGGTCTTGAATGGTTTGAGCAGGCTCAATTCTGATGGGATTCTTCCTCAGATTACGAACCAGAGGGAGCATAAATTCAAATTGGGGAAAGACAGTTGTAGAATAATGTGCGGAAATTTGCCTTTAGCCGGCGAGTAGTTGATTGCTGGAACAAAACTTTCATCTGTCGTGGAAGTTGACAGTTTAAATAAATTCAAAGAGGAATTGGACAAACGTTTAGAGGGAATGGATGTGTGAAATTTTTTTTTTTTTTTTTTGGCTGATGCTACATAGGCTTGCTTTCTTGCAATACAACTGCTACTACTAGTTTCTCTGAGCCATTCATATTAGACCCCACTAGCACTGTAATTCTCGCCTTACTCGGTTTACCACCATGGCTGGTTGGTTGTTTTGGGTTTTATTGGCGCATCAGCGACTAAGGCTATAATGCGCGTTACCACCATGGCAATTCTGTCTTTTTTTGAATGCATAAGTCTTATTAGGAAGTAGGCTATAAAAGAGTTAATTCGTCAACATTAAAAATATCACACTTTCTATATTGTTTGATCAAAACATGTAGTTTCCATTTCCTCCACTCATCAACTTGTAACTTATTTACACTAGAAGATTCTCCACAAAATACTTTGTAAACTAAACCATATTTCATAAAGAATTACCAAAAATACTAATGGTAATCTACAGAAATAAAGTATAGTATTATAAGTTCAGCTTCTTTCAACATACCTTAATTAAAAGGTCACAATTACAAAAAGACAGCAATAATCCACTAAGTAATTCAGAACCGTGAGAACTTAACGGCAAACGCTTCACTGTGCTTCAAGTGGTCGACGCGAGAAGATTTAAATATAGAAATAAAGAATTTATATATTTAAAATACGTCTTAAGTCGGAAAATGTCATTATAATAATACCGTAATACCCCGAAGTTACGCGATAGGTGCGTCCGACGAAAATCGCTTAAGTCGAAATCGCGTAAGTCGGGGTACAACTTTGCATATAAATACATAATTTTTTTTAATTTAGAAGAAAAATATTTAATAAAGTTGCAGTTCTTTATACATATTAATACAAAATATGTATTAAAAAATAAATGAGTTACGTAAAAAAGTTATTTCGATGGCTTCATAAAATCTAACAAATTCGTCTGACGACACAGCGCCTTCTTTTTTTTCACGCAGAATTTCTTCGTAGCAAGCTAATCATTTTTTTATTCCTTGCTTTGTAGCTATAACGCGTTCTTCGTTGGAGTATGTTTTCTAAAATTTTTAAGCCCTTTTCAATTGAGCTGAGACCTTCTGTCAAGCTTGCAATTGTCATATGCTTTTCTGGTGGAACTGGGTCTGAAGTGTCGGATACTTCAGTAAAGTTTTGCTCACGCATCTCTATGAGCTCATTCGTTGTCAGATCCTGATTATGTGAATCCAACAGCTCGTTGACATCATCACCATTGACTTCCAAATCTAATTGCCTGGCAAGATTAACAACTTCTTCTATGTTGATTAACTTCTTCACATGAGCAACATGATCAGTTTCTGGCGTTGTTTTCGTCTCGGTTTTGAAAAAAAAAAAAAAAAAAAAGGACAAAGTTACTTCCAGACACCATTCAATCTTTTTTTGTGAATTTCATCCCAAGATTCTTCAATGATTCTTACGGCATCTAAAACATTGAATTGTTTCCAAAAGTCTTTAACAGATATCTCACTATTTTGTCTCATAGCTTCATTCAGACGTGCAAACGAACGCCTCGTGTAGTAAGCCTTGAATGTTTTGATGACTCCCTGGTCCATCGGTTGAAGCAAGCTGGTTGTGTTTGGAGGCAAAAACAACTTTCCCACGTGGGTCGAAATTAATTAGGGTGGCAGGAGGGTGACCGGGTGCATTGTCAATAAGAAGAATCACTTTAAATGGAATCTGTTTAGACTTGCAATAACGTTCGACTTCGGGTATGAAGTGGTGACCAAACCAGTCCTCAAAAACGGAAGCTGTCACCCAAGCTTTCTGATTTGACTTCCAAATCACTGGTAAGGTAATTTTAGATATACACCAAACGAAAAAAAAAAAAAAAAAAACCAAGAATCGCGTGACTCAGAGTTCGGGTAAGTCGGGGTATTACTGTAATACACTGTGTATTCTTTATCATGAACTTTGCGGGAAAACGTTTTACTCGAGAAAAATAATACATTACAAGAGTTGAAATTGGGACTTACGAACCAAACCTAGTATAGGTGAAAACTTCTTATGCGGGAATTTCTTATCCGGGTTCTACAGTAGTATTAAAGGAAAAGGGTAGTAGCCAATGTGCAATGCCGAGTTAGAACTATCTAAAAGGTACCACAGAGTCGACTTATTAAGAGGAAGCTAGATGAAATAACATTATGAAATACCATCACCGCATCTCTCTCGCAGAATGCCAAATTAGTGCATCTTTAACCCCAACATTAGCATGAACGAGAACCCCCTTTACACCTTTCTTGCTGAAAAACTTACTTTATTTTCATTTAATAAGCTCAAGCAAAATGCCATAACCTAGGGCCCTAACCAAGGCCATATATACAGTGAATTATGACCACCCCCTATGAAAATTGAATGCAACCCGTTGACCACGTTGACCAATAAGGTGTCAGTGGTTCAGTAGGTAGTAAAACTCCGAGCGTGATGGGTAAAAGGAAAGATTTATCGGACTTTGATAAAGGACAGATTGTGGGTGCTCGATGAGCACCCACAATCTGTGTCAACAACATGAGGCTCTTCATCCATGGTATCAAAAGTGCAGGCCAGTGGAGGCGGCTGTATTATGGGGCATATTTCACTGGTGCGTGTTCAAGAACGTATCAGTGGTCTCCGCTATCGTCAATTGCTTGATGACTGTGTACATCCCGCTATGTTACCGCATCTCTCTCGCAGAATGCCAAATTAGTGCATCTTTAACCCCAACATTAGCATGAACGAGAACCCCCTTTACACCTTTCTTGCTGAAAAACTTACTTTATTTTCATTTAATAAGCTCAAGCAAAATGCCATAACCTAGGGCCCTAACCAAGGCCATATATACAGTGAATTATGACCACCCCCTATGAAAATTGAATGCAACCCGTTGACCACGTTGACCAATAAGGTGTCAGTGGTTCAGTAGGTAGTAAAACTCCGAGCGTGATGGGTAAAAGGAAAGATTTATCGGACTTTGATAAAGGACAGATTGTGGGTGCTCGATGAGCCGGTGCCTCGATTTCCCAAACGACTGAACTCGTGGGGTGTTCGAGAGCCGTTGTTAAAGTGTACCAGGACTGGCGTCAAAATGATCAAACAACGACCTGACGGCAAGACTGCAAAGGTCAGCGAAAGGTTGATGTTAGAAGTGAGCGCCGGGTCCGACGACTCGTACAGGCGAAGCACTGTTGAAGAATTGACTACCCAATACAAAAATGGACCAACCCGGAACAATATCTACTCTGGCCATGCGTCGAACGCATGGGCTATACCAGCAGACAACCCCTACGGCATCCTCTCCTAACGAAGGTTCATCAGCGTAAAAGACTCGCCTGGTGCAAAGAGCATGCAAGTTGGACGTTAGAAGACTGGAAGAAGGTGTGCTGGTCGGATGAGTCGCGTTATTTACTCCACACCGTGGATGGTCGTGTAGGATTTGGCGTCAACAACATGAGGCTCTTCATCCATGGTATCAAAAGTGCAGGCCAGTGGAGGCGGCTGTATTATGGGGCATATTTCACTGGTGCGTGTTCAAGAACGTATCAGTGGTCTCCGCTATCGTCAATTGCTTGATGACTGTGTACACCCCGCTATGTTACACTTTTTCCCGAATGGCGATGGTGTCTTCCAAGATGACAATGCGCCGAGCCATCAGACACTTGTTGAGGAACATAGTTCTGACTTCCAGCATATCGATTGACCTCCGAACTCCGCCGATATCAATCCCATAGAGCACTTGTGGGACACTATGGAAAGGCATATCAGGCGTCTGGATACACCAATCACTTCCATACCTGCATTGCTGACCGCATTACACACAGCTTGGTTGGCCATACCTCCCTAACGTTTCCGACATCTTGTTGAATCAATGCCACGTCAGATAGGTGTAGTACTGAGGGCAAAAGGAGGACCTACGAAGTATTAGGTAGGTGGTCATAATTCAGTGATCACTCAGTGTACATTAACCAATTTTAAAAATTTACATTTTTTCTAAAAGAATTATAAACTGGCTCCGCTTTCACATCGACGTCTCTGAAAGTTATATATAGTGGGTCAAACTAATCCCATTCCATCGAGATGTTGATTGTAATCACGTTCCACTGTACATCATTCTAAAAGTTTTTAACTTTCATAGACGTCAATTTGAAGTGGAGTCAGTTTTTACTTCTACAAACATAACTCTCATTGGAGACGACCAGTTCGGATTAGGTTTTTTTTTTTTTTTTTTTTTAGATAAAAATGAGCTGCTACATAACGACTGACTCTTCGTTTTCTTGTTTGATGTTGGAAACTGTTCATTTCCCTGCTCGATATTCGGGTACCCAACTCATAGAATTAACATCTTTCTTCGTAGACATTTTTGCAACGTGATGGATGGCACGACGCCATAGGTTAAGTCGGCTGTAAAAATACGACTAGTAAAGTACAGTACAAGGAGGGCTCACTTAACGTCCTTTCACTTAAAATATGTAACAGACTTAAAAAAAAAAAAAAAAAAAACCACTGAACGTGAACAGGATGGTTAAGAATAGAAAAGAAAATTTGTCCTATTACATTTCACGCAAATGGAATTTCAATCATCGACAAACTTTTTCGTAAAAACATTTAAAAAGTTAGATTGTTAAAGAATACATATGATAATACTTAAAGTACTCATCGTTGTAAAAAATCTACAATTTAGGTGACTCATCAGGGGTCAACCATCCAAATTGAAGGAAAAAAACAACGGTAAGGGTTCTGTTTCTGTGAAGATCGATATATAGTATGGCAATACCAATTTTAATGGGGTTCTTAGGGTTATATAAAATAGCCTAATAGTATATTTTATAATTTAAAAAAAAATTATAAAATGTATGCATAGTTCACATTGTTCATCGTTGATGCAAATGAATGAGATAAACTATTTAGATATAGACCTTCTGCTTTATTTATCTCTTTCGGGTCAACGATGAACAATGTGCACACATTTTATATATATATATTTTTTTTTTTAATTAAAAAAATATACTATTAGGCCATTTTATATAACCCTAAGATCCCACTAAAATTGGTATTTCCATACTGCATATTGATCTACACAGAAACAGAACTCCTTATCGCTGTTTTTATTTTCAACTTGGGTGGTTGACCCCAGTTATCCAAACTGGGGATTTATACAACGATGAGTATTTTGTATATTATCATATGTATTCTCTAACAATCTAACCTTTTTTGCCAACACGTTCTGCACAGATTTATCTAAGTATATCTTCCTTTCTTTACTACTATTCGCCAAATACTAATACATTCTAACAAATAATACAGTACTATATATTACATTATGGTTGTAGTGTATATATTGCCATGGCAATGGCACTCGCCCATAAATACTAATATTGTAACATCACACTGCATACCTCATAATATATATATATATATATTTTTTTTTTCAGCATGCTGTCTGTCCCCATGTAAAAACTCGACTCCCAGTGAACGGATTTTCAAGAAATTTTATATTCAGTTCCTTTAGAAAGATTTGTCGAGCCATTCCAAATTTCATTAAAATGAGACAAATAAAAATCCAGCAATTATTTCTTTATTCCATACAAAATGTATGGGAAAAAGATGCATAAATTAATTAGTTTTAACGCAGTATTGTTAGCGTTAGACAGTCCGTCCACGCTTCGCATGATTGTTATGCGAGACTCCTAAACCTGGTGTCGTTTCTCAAGAGATACATATATAAAAGAGAACACGAGATAAGGGTAACAAATATTTATATAAAAAAAAAAAAAAAAAATTTGTAATCAACTGCTAAATTCAGAGAACGCAAAACTATATAGTTTTATTAAGCGCTCTACAGTTACAAATCTCAGTAATTAATTGATAAGATAAATATTTCATTTAAAAAATTAAGAAAAAAATCGAAAGCGCCTAAAATGACGCACCCCGTACACTGACTTTTTGAAATATTTAGCATCTCACTGACGTTAAATAAACGGTTAAACAACATGTGGTTAGCGCTATCTGCCAATTCCTTAACTGGCTCAAATAATGGACGTCCTAACGTAATTAAGTTGTGCAACGCCTTTTTGAGCATTTACTCTTAAGAAATTATATGTATGTGTATCGAGAAAGATGATACCTATCTGGAGATTTATGTCGCCACGAATATGTGCTAGTTAACTGGAACTGCGTAATTCAATGCACGAAATGTCTTGTACATAATTATAACTAACACGCAGCACAAACTTCGTTGACATCAGAGTGAAATCGAGTAATTTTTCATCGAGTTGAAAAAAACGTTCGTATGAAGAAAATCATTCATGTCAAATTTTATGAAATCGTTTCAAAACAAAAGAAACGACATAACACTTCTAAGTTCGATATCAATCATGTATTAATATTAAGTGTGAATAATATCCTAAAAAAAAAAATAAACCAAGTATATTTACTCCAGGAGATAAAAAAAAATGGAAAAGTGAAAAACTTTCTAAGCAATTTCTCCGTGCTAATCTTCTTTAATTACTACATTTTGCATCAGTATCATCACAAGTGGGAGGTAGGGCGAACTGGTACATTCTCTATTAAAGCACTTGACTTTGTGGATGGACACCTGTCGTTTCACTTTAACAGCATATCCACTAACTCTTTTATAGAATACCAAACTCACACCTCCAGCTACGCTTTTAACCTAATTTGCTTAAGCTTTCCAGAGTGTAACGGCCATTTTTATTTCTTTACTTGGCGTCTGTTTCGAACTATCAATGCTCCTTTCGCAGCAATTTTTGCATATTTAACTAGCGAAACGTCACCTCATACGCAGACGGAGCAATACTAGATTCGAATCCTCCTTTGACCTCTTCTTCACAAAAAAATGGCCACTGTATGTTGTGACGTTACTGCTTTCGTTCTCTCTTTTTTTAACCCAAACGAAGGTTTCAAGGCAAGCATCCAGGCTTGGCAAAGAAGCCATTTTTGTCATTGCACTTACCCTAAGCACTGAAGCGTGAATCTCTGGTCCTGCCGATGGTACGCAGACGGCATTCGACTGTCTCGTTCGCACACTGCAGGGACAAGCGACTCATGACCCGTCCCTGGCTCGTGAAGCGTGTCAAAATCTCGCGTCATCACCGGCGGGGTTGTCTAGCAAACTCGTAGGTCCTTTATTACTGCCTTAAAACATCCACGGGCAGTTCAGAATGGAATATTTACAAACAAATACCCGACTTCTTTTATGCGATAAATCCAAATGCCGTAAGCTGCGGCCACTGAAGTTTTCGGAGCTTGATATTAGCAGCGAGGCTGCAAAAAGAATCGGGTAATGTAACTTGTGGTTCAGATTTAGTTCATTATCAAGAAGCCCTCACCCATTATTTAGCCATTTCGCTAATCTACCTTTCATTCAAAGATTTTCAAAATGTACAAGGTAACACCAAAAAACTCTAAAATAACTCACTTACCGCGTAAGCCACAAACACCAGCGTGTACCACACAGACGACTGCGTGGGCACTAGCCACATCTGTTTCACTGTCTACCGACTACCGTTTCAAATAGGCCCCATTGTGCGCGCGGCGCATTGTGGGAGACGCTTTGCGTAGTGTTGTGTGTTCGTGTACGTTGTCTAAGTGCATAGCACGAGAGCCGAGAGACTATTCCGCGTGAGAACCAAAGCGGAACGGCTCGCGGCAGAAGAGCGACAAGTGGAAGAGAAAATGAACGGAAGCTGGCAAAGTGAAAATGTAATATTAAGTTAAATGTGTCGTAAAGAGAATACTCTAATTGTTTTCGCTCATTTCTGTCTTATTTTCAGTTTTATATCCACATTTTTTATTCTTTTTTTTTTTTTGCACCGTTTCCTAATCTGGCCAGGAAAACTTCGACTCTGCAAAGCGTAACCCAAGTTGCTAATTTCATGTTTAATATAGTGCCTTCACAGAACTGTCGTAATTAATAAACGGCTGATTATTCTTTAGCATTCACAACAGGAATTAACTGCCGCCACTGCCAACTTTCGAGGGTACATATGGGAATGTGCGCATATACTAATAACAATATTATGTATATATATATAAAAAAAAAAAAATCAAAACAAACGATTAACTACATTTGAAAGAGGAAAGAGGATTTAGAATACAGTAAGAAAAATCTGGTTTATTTTTCAGCTGTTACTTTTAAAGGAAATTCTTGCACGAAAAACTAGCAGGGACGAAGGGGCTATCGATCGGCGACAGCATTTCCCCTTAATATCAGGTTGTATTCCAAATGATTAATATCCTCCTCCTCCGCCTGCTACTCGCACAGTATCAGTTTTTTTTTTTTTTTTTTTTCCTCCTGCTGCGCACAACTATCGCGACGCTTCTCATTTTGCCTCTGTTTATGTACTTTTTTTTCAGTTTTTTTTTTAAAACCGTGCATTCTCTATTATTATTATTATTTATTATTATAATACTTTCGGGAAGAAGTAAGTTAAAATAAGTTGCTGAATCGACTCGATGTTTAATAAATAAATTAATAACTTGATGAAAACGAATTGGAAGTTTTTGAAATACTATACTAATCCATATGAACTCCATAAGAAGTTCTGATTTGTTGTGGTGAAAAAAGCTCTCGCGGTAGCACGGTGGTTATAATCACCATCCTCCAACATTGTATGGAAACAGGCCTCATTTCGGGTCCTGTCAATAATGCAAACAATTTTTATGGCTTTTCTCACAATGTGGCTGTGTTTTTCGGATGAGGGTTGAATGGTTTTATTTCTCTCGGAAACTGCGGTTTTTTTGTCCAAAAGGAAAATCGACCGAAGAATACACACATTTACAGACGCAATGTGCTTACACCTCATTACCGTAATTGCTTTGGCACTTAATACACACACAATTACAATTACACAGAATGCCAAAACTAATAAGAGAAGGGCAGCAGAAATTGGAGATATTTAAGGCATGAGAAACAGAGAAAGAATGTGAATATCCTATATGATACAATGAATTAAATAAAATTATAGGCTGAATTGGATAGCCAATTAGAGAGAAGGGAGCTGTAGAGCAAAAATGATTAGATTAATATATGGAGTAATAGTAAGCATCCGATAAGGGTGGGTACTCTGGTTATATGTCCCGGAAAGGGGGGAGAAAAATTATAAAATTAAAATGTGATGTTATCTAAAAATAAATATTGATACATAATCAGGTATTTAATCAGGAGACTACACCTGATCATGTATCGGTAAGGGTATCCAATCCACGTGTTGGACAAGGTATTGCAGCTCCTGCGAACACTAAGTTTTTAATTATATTTAGCGGTTTTATTGACTTAATTGTTATATTAAATTATTTTCTATAAGTAGCTTATAGTCCTACTCAAAGCTCCTTAATTTATTTTGAATTTAGATAGCCATTTTTATTTAGATAGCCATATTAACTTAATTTAGATAGCCATATTAACTTAAGTGTCCGCAGATTTACCGTTTGTAACTTGCCGCCATTGTTATACGATACAACGTATATCCGGAACTAGATAGCGTAAGGTTTAACGTAAAACTAGATAACAAAACACGTAGCACTGTATTAAAAATCCTAGTATAGTACAGCATTATCAAATAATCAGTAAAATTTATTAATCTCATTAAATTTCATTGTCAATTAAATTGTACTTAAACGGAATCATGACCCAGACTAGAGCAGCAAAGCAAGGCTCACAGATTAGCCAGAGTGCTGTGGCTCGGGGGAGATTCTACAACGCAACACAGTCTAAAAAAATGCGCGAAATGTGAATTTTTGCGGACCTGTCTAGAACAGGACATGATCTAGTCAAGGAGGATGTCTTTGTGTGTGATAGGTGCAGAGACTGTGAGGAAATTAGGCTCCAACTCAGCGTTTTGATGGGCGTCTATGAGAGTTTGAGGAGTAGGGTGGATGCCCTCGAGGAAATTAATAAGAGATTTGATTATTAATAAGAGACTTAATTAATAATCAAGCTTTCAGCTGACCAACTCAACGCCAGAGCTCACTCCTGTGCATCAGGCAACACAGCGGCAATCTCCAAGGCAGAATACGCCGGTCCCACAGAAACTAGTTATTGTCGTTGACTCTATTGTCAGGGAGATGGGGAATATATTATGCAAAAATGATAGGTGGAACAGGACCAGGGTATGTTTGCCATGGGCGAAAGTTGATGACGTTGTAGGGCAGATATAATCTTTTAAGGGCACAAAAGTGATACTGTTGTACACGTTGGCACTAATAACCTTAAGAGTAAGATCTGCAGATTTAATTTGCTCTTGAAGTCCTCAGCAACTTGCTGGGGACTTCAAGAGCTGCTGAGAGTCATCATGGAACAAGTAAATACATGGGCTGTGTTAGGGTTACTAAAAGTAAGAAGAAGCGCATGTATACTTGCATGTACACCAACGCTAGAAGTATAGTAAATAAAATTGATGAATTTGAAGTGCTGATCAAGACATCAAAGGCAGATATTGTTTGGATATTAGAGATATGGTGTCACACAGATATAAGCAGTGCGGAATTAGAATTTGGGGAGTACAGTGATGGACAGACATGGTAGGAAGGGAGGAGTGGTTATGCTGTTAGTTAAGAAACACAAAAAATCTAAGGAAGTGCATCCAGTTGACACGAGTGGACAGTGAAATTTTGAGTCTGTTTGGTGTGATATAAACACTGGGAAAGGGAAAATGACAGTATGAGTATGTTATAGGCCTATTGACTCTGATGAGTACAATGAACAGTTGTGCAGAGAAATAGAATGGGCCAATAAATCAGAATATCTTGTAATGGGGGATTTTAACTTTCCAGATATTGACTGGAACTTGTGCATTGGTCACTCGCACGCTAGCAAGACTTTTGTGGGGAATGTTAAGGGGAAATCTAAGTGGATAATTGGAGGATTGTTTACTACAGCAACATGTTCGAGAGGCAAACACAGAGAGTAATACCCTTAATCTGATTATCAGCAATGATTATTCATGCATTAAGAATTTGCAGATAACGGAACCACTGGGTCACAGTACACTGATGTGGGATTTACTTAAAGATGTAACTAGCATCAAGGCTAAAGAGAAGGGCTTTTGTTTTCGTAAAGCTGACTACAGTGGTCTGAGACAGTTTTTAAATTCTATACAGTGGAATCAACTGATGATGTTACCAACGGTGAATTCTAAATGGGAAGCCTTTAGGGAATTAATCTTGGAGGTTACTAGGCTTTTCATGCCAACTAAGAAATACTGTTCAAGGTTCATGCCTAAATGGATTTCGGATGAATTAATGAGGCTCGTGTCAGAAAAGTAAAATGCATGGGATGCATATAAATTATCAGGCGACACAGAAGCCTACGGCAGATATAAGCTAGTCTGTAATCAAGTTACAAAGGTGGTTAGGTAGGTGAAGGCAGATTATGAGAAATCTTTGCGAAAGGACGCGAAGAAAAGCAGCAAAGAGTTCTTTTCTTATGTAAACTGTAAAGGAAGGGGATGAATCAGATTGGTCCACTTAACATAGATGGTTCGACTATTGATGATTCTGCTCAAGTAGCTGATAAACTGAATGAATATTTTGCATCTACATTCAGACCACCACTTTGATTATTGGAGGCTTGAAGTGGTGAAACCCATGTTTAGTCTCTAGAGCAAAGTTTCCGGCATCCCCCTCCAGCCCATACTTCTCCTTCAACCCATGCACGGTACTAAGTACTATAGGTTTTGATACCTTTTGTGTTTGTGGTTTTCATATAAAAAAAAAAAAAGACACGAGGAGGTCTTCAAGGAGGGGAATGCCAGAAGTTTATCAAGCTCTAACAGGGAGCTAAGTGATTTTGTAATAACTGAGAACAAAGTGAAGGAGAAATTGTTTAAGTTAAACATAAAAAAGGCACCTGAAGCAGATGGAATCTATCCAGTTATAACGGAAGAAGCAGCAAGGTGAAGTAAACAAACCCTTAGCCATAATTATGAGAGCATCCTTAGAATCAGGGGAGGTCCCCATGGACCGGAGATGTGCACATTTATCCACAATTCACAGAGAGGGTTCAAAGGGTGACACAAAAAAATTATAGACCTGTTAGTCTAACTTTTTTTTCCGGGGCAAAATAACGAAGTCACTGGTTAAAGAAGGGATGCAGGATCACCTAGACAAGACTGCAGTAATAGTTCAGACACAAAATGGGTTTGTTAAGGGGAAATCTTGTCTGACCAATTTGACTGGATACTACGATGTAGTCACAAAGGAATTGGATACAAAAATTAATTTTGATATCATAAACTTGGATTTCAGGAAAGCATTTGATACTATTGCACATGGAAGACTGCTGTACAAATTGGAGCGGTATGGTATAAAGGGCAAGTTGCTGCAATGGATAAAGGGGTGGTTGAGTGGGAAACGGCAGAGAGTGGTAATAAATAGACACTGCTCTACGTGGACTAATGTTATTAGTGGAGTCCCCCAGGGTTCGCTGCTGGGCCCATTGTTTTGTGTATTTATTAATGATATCGATGAAGGTATATCAGGCTTAATGTCCAAGTTTGCAGATGATACTAAGGTTGACAGGGTTGTTAATGATAGTAAAGACACTGTGCTACTGCAGCAGGATCTGGAAAAGTAAGGTAGATTGGCTGAGAAGTGGCAACTGAAGTTTTTAATATTAAAAAAATGCAAAGCACTGCATATGGGTAGCAGTAGCCCAAGAGAAACGTACCAACTGTGTGGTACTAAACTCAGGGAGGTGGAGAATGAAAAAGACCTGGTGGTAATCGTGCACTCGGATATGAAGTTCTCTTAGCAGTGCAGATGGGCTGCCAGAGCAGGTTATGGAGTTTTGTCAATAATATATAGGAATTTTTCTAGCAGAGACAAGGAGGTGATTATACCTTTTTATAAGGGAATGATCAGGCCACACCTTTAGTATTGCGTACAGGTCTAGATGCCTCATTTTAGGAAGGATGTAGAGTTGCTAGAACGAGTACAAAGAAGGGCAACAAGATTGGTGAGGGGAACAAAGGGGTTCTCTTACCGGGAGAGGCTTAAATTCTGTAAGTTTCAGCATCTGGAGATTAGGCACCGAGGTGATCTGATTGAGGTGTACAAGGCCTTGAATATTTTTCAGAAGGCTCAATGCTGATGGGATACTTCCACTTGCTGAGACTAACAACCGGAGGGGACATAGATTCAAGTTGAGGAAAGACAGTTGTAGAATAGATTTGAAGAAGTTGGCCTTTAGCCAGTTGGTAGTTGATTACTGGAACAGTCTTCCATCTGTCGTTGTGGAAGTTGATAGCTTAAATAAATTTAAGGCTGAACCAAAGAAACATTTGGAGTGACCGGATGTGTGAAATGGGAAGGTTTTTTTTTTTTTTTTTGGCTGATGATAAGCTTGCTTTCTTACATCATATGCCTCAACTAATGTATCAAAAACTGTGTTTCTATATTTGTCCCTACGTGTGAAAGAAAAGAAATTTTAAAAATAAGTGAGAGAAAATTGGAGGGTAAAGAAGTAGAACTTCCACAAAAATATGGACAAGGTAGTTCCAATGCATCAAAATCTAACAGGAAGCGAAACGATTTTGTCATAACTAAGAGGAAAGTGGAACAGAAATTGTTGAAGTTAAACATAAAAAATGCGCCTGGATTAGATTGGATCTTATAATATATTGGATCTTTTTAATAAAAGCTTTTTTATTTGTAAAAGCCAATTATTTTCTCTCATTCTGACAATTTTCTCAAATTCTAAACGTTCCATTGTTTCTAGGGAAGCAATTTCAGATTTTATTCATGTAATTGAGAAAACTCGTTCGATTTTTATGTTTTAAAGGTGGTACTCATCTTGAAATTTATCTTATAGTATACGGGGAAAATGCTTAAAGTAAGTAGAATTTTTAAGTTGATTTTTTCACGTTTGTTGTGAAACGGGTACAAAATGTTTATGAATAAGTGTAATTTATTAAAAATCTGAGCTTTTTACTGTTTTGTGATGAAATATTTCTTATTGCTATGTTATCAATGATGCCGCATGCTCCTGTTTGAAAAAATTACAAGCACTGCTGGCATTGTTTTAGGACCAAAAGGACTCATTCACAGTTACTGAGACTGAATGTTACTTTTTCCCCCATCAGCTAGTCAAAAAGTGTTGATTTTAAACTACCAGTCAATGTAGCTTCATGATATTTATTTCTAAAAATGTCTAGTTTTAATATTACCAACATTTCGGTATGAACTGTTTTACAGTCGTTTTGCTCGATTTTTTTAGGTGGGCGAAATCGCGTAAGGGACAACGGTGAGCTCTGTGCCCTCCTCGAAAGAGAAACTTTGTTACAAAAAGTTCGGTTAAGATTTAGTTGATGGTGCACCCTTCAAAATGGCGGCGAGGAGAAGAGGGGGAAAGCAGTGATTGACGGATTGTGACTCCGCCCACTCACTGCGTTCCCGCTATTCTCCTCGGCAAACGGTACTAGGTGACACGCGGGTGGCACAGCAAACAAATACGGCGGCTGAAAACAGGATAAATCCAATAATTTCAAAAGTTCAAGTTACAAAAATACGGTTTTCGTGGATCACAACATATCATGTGACATTTGAATAAGTCGGATAGAACCGAAAAGAAAAAAGTAATAATTTTTAAGGAAATTTAAATAGGGAGATTATTATTTTTAGGGCAATTATTTTTAGCGCAAATAGGTGATCATTATTATTATTATTTTTTTTTTTTTTTTTCTGGGGGTTCTGCCCCCAGACCCCCGTTTCTGTGGGGGCTTCTGCCCCCACACCCCCGATATACGTATTATTCAGCCTTTTCCAAAATACAAACAACTTTTCTTTTTTTTCTTTTATAATTACGCATCGATAAAATTAAATAATATGCTAATCAAGTATTAACACCACGTGACATTTCTAACAACGAAATTCATAACACGGGTGACACGCACGGCGTGGCACGCGTGCCAGATGTTTCCGTATGTTCAGCAGAACATGTGACACTGGGCGGAGTCAGCACCCGTCAATCACTGCCGTGTCGGCGAGTGTTGAGAGGGTGCACCGAGTACTAAATCTTAGCCAAAAGTTCAATTTCATACAAATTCTAGCCATCGAAAAGAATAGAACCGAACAAATATTCTGGTGGGGCAGACAAAACTTTCTCAAGGTGATAACCATACAATGTAGTTTTCGCAAACTTTCCCCATTCGCAGTGATGATCTTACGGACAAACAAGTACGTATTATGTCTTGTAAAGTTTCAAATGCAGTCCGATGAAAAAAAAATCTTCCAGAATTAAAGACAGTGTTGTTACTATTATTGATCTCCTTTGTCAATTCACCGAAAAATTGTGTCGTGAATGAAAAATTAGTTTTGACATGAATATTCAAATCTGCTTTATTTGTGCTAGATCTATTAATCAGAAATAACAAAAACAAGTAAGGGAAGAAACGTTGTTAGCTGCAGTAGCAAAACACACAGGTTTAATTTAAAAGGCTGTGTTATACCCTAACGGTTAAAAAATACAGTTCACACACGCACAAAGAGGTTTGTGAAAATAAGAATTTTTTTTAAATTTTATGGGAATATATCCATATTTTCTCATTTCTGTTGCCATAACAGAACGTTCATGTATGAAGTTTTAAAATTAGATCCGAAAAATAGGGTCGTAATCTATGCACTTATCAGAACCAATAGAATGTCTATTAACAAAATTATGTAAAAAGGAACATTTTAACTAATAATTTGTTTTTAGCATTCATTTACGAATTAAAATGTTAATATGAAGAGGATAACATCAATTATGTAAAAATAAATATAGCTCTTTATTGTTTTGTTAAACCGTTGATTCAAAAATATAGAGGATTAAACACGATTAAAGAATTGCTTATGACGTTTTGGCTTTTTCGAGGAATTGCAGCTACTTGGAGGTCTATAATGCCGTGTTCAGCACGTTTACAAGGCCGTATATATTTACTCATGAAATCTAAAAACACCTGAAAACGTAATGATTCAGAATAACATTTGCTATTCTAAATTACAAGTTTTAACTACAATTCCAAACTACAGTAGGGATAATACCATTATGTCTAACAAATTTGTGGAGGCTTATGGCGCTGTTGATTTTGGGTTTTTTCCCGGCAATTCTACCTATATTGAGTTTTACTGTAAGTAGATGAGCATTATGGACATATTAGCATACAAATTACAGCGTTCCGCACAAATACAGGGAAAATTTATGAAAAAGTGTTGTTGATATCACTTTTTTGCTTGTGATTGTGAGCAGCTGGTTTATGATTGGTTGAACATGCACGTGATCACAGTCATATTTCAGTTGCCTTTAGACGTGGGGTTGGTGTTATTACAATTTCTGTATTTTCAAATGGATTGCTCGTGTTGGTTTTGTGAATTTTTTCCAACCCTCCATTCAGATTCTTGTGTTGTTATTTATGTAGAGAATGGATCCAGTATCAGAAGAAACTTCCAGAATTGATAAAATATTTGCGGCAAAAAAAAAAAGACAACGAATCAGCGATCATGAGCTCTGGGTAGCATACAATTTCAAATACAATCCATTCTCGTTCAGCTATGCGTGTGTAAAATTTTGCTCAGTGAAAAGACAAAGTAGTAGTGGTAGTAGTAATGGATGCATATAATGCAAGAAAGAAAATGAGCTTACGTAGCATCAGCCAAAAAAAAAAATTCCACACATCCATTCCCTCTAAAAGTTTGTTCAGTTTCTCCTTCAATTTATTTACGCTATCAACTTCCACAACGATAGACGAAAGTTTGTTCCGGCAATTATTATTTATTTAATTAACCACCCACCGGCTAAAGGCAAATTTCTGCATATATACTCTACAACTGTCTTTCCTTAATTTGAATTTATGCCCCCTGAGGTTCGTAATCTGAGCAAGCGGTAGTACCCTGTCAGCACTGAACCTGCTCAACCCATTCAAGGCCTTATACATCTCAATCAGATCACCTCGAAGGTGCCTAGTCTCCAGATGCTGCAGCTTGCAGAACTTAAGCCTTTCTTGGTAAGAGGATCCCTTCATTCCCCTCACCAATCTTGTTGCCCTTCTCTATACACACTCAAGCAACTCGACATTCTTGCTAAAATGAGACCTCGAGACCTGTACGCAATACTGAAGGCGTGGCCTGACCATTGCCTTATACAAAGGGATAATCACCTCTTGTTGTTATTTTGTTTTTTTTTTTTTTTTTTTTTTAGGAGCATTAGCAACTAAGGCCATATTGCTCCGGGATATGCGGTGGTCATTCCCTGACCTTTCCGCATCCTCCGTATTTGGTGGTGACGGGCTCAAACCCCGGTCTAATCAAAAAGCGTGTGCTACGCACTGCTGCTCCTTCCCACTAATCACCTCCTTTTCCCTGCTAGCAAAATTCCTGTATATCATTGACAATACCCCATGACCTGCTCTGACAGCCTGTCTGCATTGCTCAGAAAACTTCATATCTGCCTGCACAATTACTCCCAGGTCTTTTTCATTTTCTACTACCCTAAGTGTAGTACCACACATTTGGTACGTTCCTCTGGGGTTACTTCTACTCATAAGCAGTACTTTGCATTTTTCAATGATAAACTTCAGTTGTCACTTCTTAGCCCTTCTTTGAACTTTGTGTGTACTCTGCTAAAGCTAGGTAAGTAGTTTTGTATCTTATGATAAAAATATGAATTAAATTCCTTGTATTTTGCTTTTGACTTTCTTTGTGTGTGTAGTATGTTAAAACTATGTAAATAAGTTAAAATTAACTGCTAAATTAATCACTTAACATCACGTTCTAATTTCACGTATAATTTTTTTTTGCGGAATTCGAAAATTTTTCCATATTGCAAACACATCACGAACGCTTACTCGAACTATACTTGAAGACTTCATATGGAAAATGAAAAGAAAAAAATGGACTGTCCTCATAATGGTATGCTATCGCAATTAAAATCTGTCCAAAGTGCCCACGCTCCTACTGATGTATATACGTAGGCTACCATCGAGGGCCTTCATTGATATAAAAACAGCTTATGATAAATTAGCATTATCTGTTGTAATAAGCATCCTCATAAGCTTCTTTAACATAGATGGGAACCTATGTTAAAGAAGCTTGGGACACCACTGAAACAGATATGAGGTCTAGGCACCTCTTATTTACTCTTAAAAATCGTAAGGCACGTACTCAATTAGTAATTAGTAGAATGGTACCTCAGGGAAGGGTCCTGTCGGTGATACTACTTGCAGCTGCGCTGGAGCCTTTATCAGCTCTATCTCCGAACTTAATTTCTTAAGCAGACAACAACAACAACAATAACAAAATAATAATATTCAAGCAAGAAGTGAGCGATCAACTAGAAAGAACAACGAATTGAACAACACGGGACCAGAGGAGGATGAGCAAGAAGAAATAAAGTGGAAAGAGATAAAGAGATGATGGTAATGATATCCAAAATAGAATACGAGTGAAAGAAGGCCCTAACAGAATTCAAAGGAAAGGACCGAACAAATACCCATGTGATACCGAAGCAAAAGTCCAATAGCATCCTGTGTAGAGTTTCAGACCACCTCAATCGGCAAATAATACTGCATTACCTCGACAACAATGGTGCAACACTGGAGGTCAACCACACAGCCGTATATGTGCTGCCATAGCAGCAACAGGATTAATGGAAGAGAAACGAGAGACCAGCAGCAGAAGAACCGGATAAAGAAGGAACTGCCAGCATGGGAAAGAAGACTTCAGCAGAAGATAGAAGAATTAAGAGTCAAGATAGGCCAACTGACCCAGTACCAACAAGGTAATAGGAGTAAGAAATTGATTAGAAAAGTTAAGAGCATCCTCAAGAGAGACAGTGTCCACAGCAAACACGACACCAAAAAAACAGAGAATGGGGAAATACTTGGACACACTGAAGCAGAACCTCCTCAAACTCAGAAAGAAACTACGCCGATACAAAGAGCGCTCCCACAGGAAAATGAGCAACCGAATCTTCGATGAAGACCAAAGAGCCTTCTACAGGAGTCTCGACGGGAAAGACGGAAACAGAACAGCCGAGAAGAATACGATCAAGGAGTTCTGAAGAAACAAGTGGAGCAGTGAAGCATAACAGCTGATTCCCATGGATAGAACTAGAACGGAAAAAACAAAGGACATGCAACAGAGGAGAGAGCGTGAGATTCGGGAGGAACAAGTAAAACAGCCGATCAGGAACTCTCACAACTGGCGAACCGCAGGAATAGTAACGTGCACAACTACTTGTACAAGAAGCTCACTTGTACACAAAACCACCTAGTAGAGCAATTCACCCGAATGATAAGGCACCTAAAGACAATCCCGAAGTTTATCACTCAAGAAATCACATATGTGAAGGCTAAAGAGCAAGATAAAAGAAACCTGGAAAAATACAGGCCAATCACCTGTCTCCCAACGAGGTATAAGATCCTGACCAGCTGCAAAACCAAGAACATATCAGACCACTTGGGGAGCAAGAACACAATGGAAGAACAGCAGAAAGGATGCAAGCGGATAAGCAAAGGATACAAGGAGCAATTAACCATAGATGCCGCAGTTAGGTTAGTTGCCGTAGCCTAGTGGTCAGGCGCGGGGGTGCATAAGTAAACGTGCCTTGAGTGACCGGGGTTCAAGCCCGTGACTGCTGAATACGGTGCTGTTTCTTGTATTCTGTCTATCTTGTAAACTCCTGTGACTATTTGGTCATCCCGGAGTATAAACAGAAAATTTATTTATTTATTAGAGAGCAAGCCTACAAGTGACAGCGCAATCTGTACATGGCCAACATCGATTACCGCAAGGCTTTCGACTTCATGCCTCATGGCTGTCTAATAGAGACGCTGAAGATTTACAAAGTCAATCCGACAGTGACAAACTTCCTAGCTTCCTAGAGGCAATGATGGCGAAATGGAGCACAACCATTAAAGTCGAGAAAATCACAACCAGACCGATCCTCATTTGGGTGGGAATCTTTTAAGAAGAGGCCCTGAGCCCACTGTAGTTCTGTCTAGCATTCAACCCGCTATCCACCATGCTCAACAAAAAAAAAAAAAAAAAAAAAAAAAAAAATGATATTATGGTCCCCTGTAAATGATTACATCTACCCACATATTTATTTTGTCATCAAATTGCGTGTGTTCTCTGGTCAATTTGTCTGTTTGCTGGACAAAAACACCCCAGCTTCTGGGGCAAAAAACCTTGCTATCTATGCCTGCGACTGAATAACTCAGCCACGGAGTAAAAACAGTCCACTAAAGCTCCTCGCGTCATTGACTGGATCGATGCCGGGCCTTTTCCACCCGGTGTGGGGAGGACGGTGACGATACCATTGTGCTACCGCGCAGACCCACCATGCTCAACAGCAGCAAGTATGGATATAACTTCAAAGAAGGAAAAACCTGCACACCTTCACCCACCTGATGTACATGGATCATATAAGGCTCTGGCTCTGCGCGGCAACCGAGAAGCAACTCCAGCAACAACTCACAGAGAGAGAGAGAGAGAGCGCTTTACAAATAGCTAGGAATGATGCAGGCTCAGCAGTTACAGCACAAGGAAATCAGGGCCTGCTTGACCAAAAAATACTACCAGTGACTCGGAAGCCTGTTGAAAGCAAAGCTGAACGGAGGGAATACAGTTAAGGCCGTAACACCTTTGCAGTCCCAGTGCTAACATACCCTTTTGGGATCATAGATTGGACTAACACCGAGCAGGAGGATATCATGAGAAAGATAAAGACAATGATGACCAAGAAACGCCAACGCCACCCGAAGTCAGCCATGGAGATCGTGACAATAGCTCGGAAAGAGGGAGGAGAGGGCCTCATAGACCTCATCGAGCAACAGAAAACAGCGATAGCTAACCTGAAGGAGAACTTCCAGAAAAACGCAGCACTCTATACCAGGCCATAAATAAAATAGACAAGTGGCATACCCCACTCAACCTAGGCGAGGAGTCCCCTCCCGTTCAAACGGCACAAACGCCGCTAGAAAGATGGGCAAAGAAGACACTCCGTGGAGACAGTACAATGACCTCCACCAAGATTATATAGATAAAATGGCTTCCAATGCATGGCTCACGAGTGGGACTCTCTTCCCCGAGATTAAAGGATTCATGCCCGCCATTCAAGACCAAATAATCAATACCAGAATATATAGAAAATACATCCCAAAGGAGCCCGGAATGTCAGACGACACATGTCGACGATGCCACCTGTCCTCAGAAACTATCCAACACATCACCGCGGGATATAAGGTGTTCACTTATACTGAGTACACTCGTAGACATGACCAGGTAGGCAGGATAATACATCAGAAGAGAGCAAGGAAATACCAGTAGCTCAAAGAAAACGTATTACAAGTACGAACCCCAGGTAGTAAGTAGTAGAGACCCCAACCCACAAGATGTACTGGGTTGCCATACTAACGGACAAAACAGTCCCGCACAGCAGACTGGACATAAAAATTGTCGACAAGAAGGAGAAGGCTAATTGACATAGCATTGCCCAACACTGGCAACCTCCATAAAATGCATGAGCAAAAAATCACGAAGTACACGAACCTAAGACAGGTGGTCAAAGAGATGTGGCATATGCAACGTCAAGAGCATCCCGATCATCGTGTCAAACATTGGTAAGGTGCCAAAAAACCTACATAACAGCCTAGCAGAAATGTCTCCCAGAGAACAATTACAAGGAACTCGAGAAAATCGGAATCCTACGCTTGTAGGACAGTCAGGGAGTTCCTCGACCAACAGTAACACCAGACATGATAACCATCCTGTGTACTTGGTAGCAATACCCGTCATGGGGTTGAATCCGCCCCCGTCGGGGAGAAATAATATAAGAGCAATAACAATAACAATACAGGATTCCCAATTACAAGAAAGGGTGTCTCCAAATACAGATACGTACTTAAAAATTTCTTCACCTTAATTAGTCTAGAGCTTAACCCCACCAAATCAGCTCAACTGATAACGAAAAAGAAAAGAAAGAAAAACAACATGTGTATACGAATAAGTGGCACTCGGATGAAGAAAGTTTCCTCCAACACGGACCTGAGCCTAAGATGGGCCGAAGCGGTGGGATCTACATTTTTATCGAGGAATAATCATTTATCACAACCCTCTGCCTCCTGCCCTGAAGCAATCCAACTTTGCTATCCATCTAAGGATTTCCCCTGTGATTCCAACCTGTTCCAGCTTTAAAGTAGCCGCTCATGTGGGACTGAGTCAAATGCTTTGCTGAAATCCAAATAAACAATGTCGAAATTATTCCCTAAAGCCAGCTCTTGAGTGACCCTGTCAAAATAGCTAACCCGATTAGTTAAACCTGATTGTCCCTTTACAAAACCATGCAGAGTATCCTTCAGAATTCGATTTCTATCTAAATGAGCCTGAATTCCACCCTCGATCATTTTTTCTGGAAGTAATCCCGAGGATTCTTAATTGCCTTCTTCTCTTTAAGTTTTAGCAAGTATTTGTGCTTTTTTACGGTACTCACCTCCTAAAAAAAGCATAAACTCTTGCTAAATAAATAGAAAATTCTGTATGATCCAGTAGATAAATAGAATTTGTCTATTTATCTACTATGGAATCCAGTACAATAGGCCCATTTATCTACATACTCTTGCTAAATCTTAATGATGAAAACAATCGGTACTATAAGTCTTTCTATAAATAATTTGTATCGCTTTCTTCTCTTGCTCAGTTAATTCAGTCAGCCCCTTTCCTCCTTCTTTACGGGCTATGTTCAGTCTCTCGATGGCAGAATTCGGGTGGCGCTGGGGCTCTTGTTCATCATTATCCTGGTTGATCTGATAATCTCCTCCATTTCGGTGTTGGTGCAATCTACGATTCCGAAGGAGAACATTAATACTGGGACTGCGTAAGTGTTTATGGTTATTATTTTTATTATTAGCAGTAGTAGCAATGGCATAGCATTTGGGGTTAAGCGCCACCTGTGGTTTCCCACATCTGCGCGTATGTACTCCGTGATGGAATGCAGAACTACTGCACAAGCCAGAAAAAAGTGTAGTGTCTGGGTTATGTAGTATTGTCATGTTCTGTTGTTGTCTCTGTCTACTTGGCCGTAGGGCCCCTAGTGGGACCTAACGTTGCCCGCCACCACCACTGGGAGGTGAGCCAGGCTGCCCTCACACTCTGGCTGATCTCCGACAGGGTCGCCTGAGCTTTCTGGACGGAGACCAAATAAAAAAAAAAAAAAAAAAAGGAAGAGAGTGGGGAAGATAGTACAAGTGGTGGAGTCAAGTAGGCAAAAGGAGGAGGATGAGGAAAGAAGGCATCCTCAAGCGGAAAGAAGAGGTGGTAGTAGTAGTAACAGTGGTAGTAGTGGCATATGATGCAAGAAAGCAAGGTTGTAAAGTCAGCCAAAAAAAAAATCTCACATCACTTGTCCATTCTCTCCAATAATTTGTCTAGTTCTCTGGATTTATTCAAACTACTCACTCACTGGCTGATAGCAAACCTCCGCACATCTATCTTGCATTTTGGATTCTAAACTAAATTTCTATCCTAATTTGACCTTTATGGCCAAAAAATGCGCAAAATTATGCAGAAGGATTGTTACAATCAGCTGAGCCGATTGGGGTCTCAAGCGGAGGACTCTGGCACTCATCTACCGAGCAGCATTTTTACCTGTAATCTCCTATGGAGCTGGCGTGTGGTTCCATCGCACAGCCATGGTAAGAAACAAGGCAAAACCAAACAGTACTTAAAGAACACTTGTATTAACAATAACCAGAGTATGTTGTACAGTGAGTATCCCAGCTGTACAAGTTTTGGCCGGCACTGTACGACTACATCTGGAAATAGCAGAGAAGGGCTATATTATAGACTGAAAAAAAAAATTTCCCCATGGAATTCTTAGGAATTACCCTAAATCCTGCAAATGATATAGCCTAGTGGTTAGGCGCGCGGGTGCATAAGTACACGTGCCTTGAGTGACCGGGGTTCAAGCCCGTGACCACTGAATACGGTGCTGTTTCTTGTATTCTGTCTATCTTGTGAACTCCTCTGACCGTTTGGTCGTCCCGGAGTATAAACAGAAAATTTATTTTTATATCAAAGTAGAAAGAAAACAAATTGCCATCCAGTTACATCAAACATGGCAAACCGAATGGGACCAGGAAACCAAAGGCGCTGTCACCAGAAAGTTTCTGCTAAACTATGGTCAAACCTAAGCCACCTAAGTGAATGCTCCAGGACTGTTTACAACCTATATATTGACTGCTCATGGGTCTCAATGCCAGATTGGCTTCCTTAAGACTGACTGACGACCTCCACTGTACCTGTGGTGAAAGTGAGGATTGGGCGCATGTCCTGTACGAGAGTACAATATATGAAACCAAAGAAACCAGCTTACTACAGAAATTGGTCCCCTTCCTATGGGCTAAGAACACTTATTTATAATGGAAGAGAGCTATTATAAGGCCTTCACCAACTCTGCACAAAAAGCATTTGAAATCAAGAGACTTGCAAAGACAGGTACTGCAACCAGTTCCTGTACCAAATCCATAGCTCATTAACTAAAACAGTCCAAGCCCTTCCCAGAGAATGACAAGGTGAATTTGACATGACCACTCGAAATGATGAAACATACCGGAAAAGACTGCCAAAATTGAATTCCTCCCCCTGTAGGCCCCCTAACCAATTGTTGGGCGACCCCAGAGGCAGGAAAACAACCAAGGTGTCTGAATGGGAATATGGGCAAGCTGGTACTGTCCTCCCCCCCATCATAGCACACGTCCTAAAACTGACTTGGATAAACATACCTAAATTGACCAAATAACCGACTGGACCACTATGGCTAAGTGGTGCCTGCAACCGGAGCTACCTCTCAGCTGAAGAATAACAGTAAGCTGTTATTCTTGTGTAAATGAGCAAGTGTAAATGCTAGGAAATGAGTAGATGCATGGCTGTGAGTAAATTATATGAAAGACTGAGTATTGGGGTGAATGCGAGTGACCGATCGTTGAAGTGAATGCGAGTGATTAATTGTTGTGGTGAACGTGTGTGAGTGAATGAATGATGCAATGAATGCGATTACCTGAATGCTGTGGCGAATGACACGGACTGGAGGTGGTGGTGAATGTGAGTGGCTGAATGTTATGGTGAATGTGAGTGACTAGTAGGGTAAATGTGGATGACTGAGTAGTTGTGGCGAATGTGAAAGACTAAATGTTGTGGGAAATGTGAATGTGAATGACTGAATATGTGAGACTGAGAATGGCTGAGCGTTGTAGTGAATGGGAAACTGCGTTGAGTAACTGAACAAACGAGTGCGTGGATGAATAAATTACTGAGTGCATTATTGGATGAACGTTGAAGTGCATGAGTGAAAATAAGTGAACGAGTGATGGATGAATAAACAAACCGAAAAAAAAAAAAAAAAAAAAAAATGTAAAGGGGTAAAAATATAAAATGTGTTGTCTGTAAAATGTAAGAAAAATTACAAAACCTAAAATGTAAAATAAAATTTAAAAAACCAGAATGTGAGAAAAAAAAAATAGAAAATAGAAAATGTAAGAAAAAAAACTATAAAAAGTAAAACTGTGAATATTGAGTGAATTCAAGTTATTATTAATTGCATGTTCCATCTTAGCCTCTTTACCAGACAGATTGATGGCTATGCAGGCCCTCAGGGGCCTCATGGTTATCCAAGCTGACACCATGCTGTAACTTTTCCTAGGATAACCGCAGGCCAGTGTAAGGCAGAGCTGCAAAAAGCACGCTCCACCATAGGGATCTCTTTCCCTATGAATGAGATAGTTCACCTGAGTCTCCATCCCCCAATCTCCTTCCCCCACCCTGGTGGCTCACTCCACCATCCACTTTCAACTCCCACCCTCTGGGCCAGGATGGGCGTCTTGTACCAGGGGTCCCCTTACTGTCTCCCCTTTTCCCTTTCAAATCAGGCAAGTGCCTCAACTGTTGTCCCTCTGTTCTCGCACCCTCTTCCTCTCTCCCCATTATCTCCTTTCAAACCCACTTCTATCTCCTCCTTATTTTTCCTTTCGAATATTTTTTTTCCCCTCTAGGCTCCACTTGGACGCCTAGGCTACGCCAGGGTTCGCCCCCGCCAGAGCTATTCTCTCCTAACGTGGAGAGCCACCAACACCCTCAGTTTCCGTCACTGCCCCGGGGAGGCAGACCAGGACGCATTAGGAAGGATGGTTTGGCGGCATCAGAGGTTTCCCCCAACTCCTCGTTTTTACTCTGTGTAGAATACAACCCACAGTAATACCTCACAAAACACGCACTAACAAGCACCCCTGGCCTTATACAAAGTATTGTATTCTACACAGAGTAAAAACGAGGAGTTGGGGGAAATCCCTGATGCCGCCAAACCATCCTTCCTCGATTTGAATTTATACCCCCCCCCCATGTGTGTAGTCTGAGGAAGAGGAAAAATCCCATTTATCACTGAGTTCAAGAGAAGCATCATTATCAATATAGAAAAAATACTACAAAACATGTTACAGTAGACTTTCAGAATAACGGCACCTTCGGGGATTCAGGATGCCGTTCTTTCATTTTTCTGTTATCTAGAAAGATTTATTTTTAATATATATATAATGCAGAGATAATGAGGCTAAATAAGAAATAGAGGGATTAAGAATGCAATTTTGTTAACTGCACATAAAAAACATAAACACGTTGACCATCCGATGTTATATTCTGCCACTAATACACTTCTACTCACGCCAGTTCTTTTCTGTTATTATATATCAAGTTTGTCACCAAGCTTTAATATTCGTAATTATTCTTCTCTGTATGAGGTTCATTAACTTTAGGAGTCATAATTAGGGGTTTTTAATTTAAAATAAATATAAAACAGCGGTATAATCAGGGATACACCCCCAGGGGCTTGGCACACACACACCCAGGGTCCTGAGCAGGATATCATCGTTCTTCTCTTTTTGGTGATTACCTTCTATTTTTGACTCTCTCTCTCTCTCTCTCTCTCTCTCTCTCTCTCTCTCTCTCTCAGGGTAACTCGGGAATTTTTTTTTTTTTTGGCTGGTGCAGGCTTCTTTTGGTGCAAAGAAGCCTGAGGCTTCTTTGCACCATATAGCTAATAATAATAATAATAATAATTATTATTATGTCAATCAGGTAGGTAGCCTTTTCCAAGATGGAAAAGGCTACCTACCTGATTGACATGGCAGTGCCGAATGTCCAGAAAACCCATGAGCAAAAAATTAGGAAGTACACGAACCTGAGACATGAGGTCAAGGAGATGTGGCATATGCAAGAAGTAACGACCATCCCGATCATTGTGTCGACCACCGATATGGTGCCAAAGACCCTACATAGCAACCTAGCAGCAATAGGTCTCCCAGAGAACACCTACAAGGAACTCCAGAAAGTCCTGAACACCTGTACGATAGTCAGAGTTCCTCGACCAACAGTAACACCGGACATTACAACCACCCTGTGTACTTGGTAGCAGTACCCGTCACGGTGTGGAATCTCCCAATCAGGGAGAAATAATATAAGAACAATAATAATAATATCAGTACAAAATTCACTTTCAAAATGGCAAAATTAACAAATAAAGTAATCACGTGACTTGCCGTTTTCTGTTTTTTTCGACTGCAAGACATCAGCGCGGTATGTAAACATGCTATCTCAATGTGCTGTAATCTCGAATGTGCCGTTATTTAGGGTGTCGTTATTTCGGCAGTGTACTGTACTTTTTATAATGCTTTCGTCAAACCAAGGAAGTAAAATACAATACTTAATTAAAAATTGAATTCATAAAAAAAACAAAGTTAATGAATTTAATTTTGGACTGCGCGCGCACACATACACACACATAAATACACGCAGATCTGTAACCAGGCCGAGGTAAGCAAGAAACTTGTTCAGGGCGTATCGAAACTAGGGGCTGTAAACATAAGATATGAAAATAATTAATATATATTAAAATTTATTTATTCGGGTTTTTTTTTTAAACTGTGAAATACCGCGAAATGAGTGAGCACGATAAGTATTTTGGTTTCATTATTTGTATATTCATTATTTATTAATTTATTGTAATTTATATGAACGAGCACTAGGGCTCAGGAATTAATAGTTACGGTTCTACATGCACATATAGATGATATTAATGCATAACTGAAATTGTAATATAAATAGCATAAAGTAACAGTGTAGAAATTTTTAAATATATTTTCCATAATACAGGGACAACGTAGCAAACACACCTAATATTGAAATATATTAAAACAATCTTTAAAATCTTAAGTGTGCAAATAATAGGCAGTAAAAATGAACAGGTTTATCATATTAAAATATAATTTAACATTATATTTTTAATTAATGAAAAGTTAAAAACTTCCAAGGAAATTTTATAATGACAAAAGAATGAAATATTAGAAAGCACTTACTTGTACTGAAATATGAACGATACAGGATAATACTGAAGAAATCAGGAACGCAAGCTTTCAAGCAGACGACCAGGTTAGCAACAAACTCATTCCTTGGAATTAACCGGTATTGCATCTAAATATGAGTGCGCCATCTGATGGATTGAGATTGAGAGAAAATTGTGGCTTAAGTTAAAGAAGTATTATATTCAAGTTTAAGATCAGTAATATGAAAATTGATATCAGATGATATTTAAATTCTTTGTTTTATTAAGATGGTTAATTAGATTAACCAGACAGGTGATGATTTCCGAAAATATATAAGAATACAATGAAATTTCGTAGCCGATACTGCTGGAAGCAAATTCTGGAAAGTTTAAAAATTAATGAATTAGTCATAAACAAATAATAATAAAATCCACTTTACTATTATTATTACAAGTGTTTTTATATTTAGAAAACGGACAGTTAAGCTTTCAAGACTAGTCTCAATCAACATCATTTATTTGAGAATTATCTGGTTTAATTTTTGAGAATGAATGATGAAGACTGCGGTTGCTATAAACGAAATATTTAAAATAGGGCTATGGAGAAGTAATTGGAGACATTTCTCGAGACTGATTGGAGATATTATTGAGAATTCAAAAAAATTATGATAAATACATAAGAAAATAAATAAAACTTGTTTAAAACTATGCTTTAGAAGTTTTGATAGAATATTAATTTCAACCTTCATCAATAGGGTCGTAATAAGACACTAAATAAATTTAGTGTCTTATAACGGAGTGGATTAACAACTGTAGGAAATAACAACTGTAACTTGTTTACAGTTGTTATTTGTTTCCACAGGTAAACAGAAGAGAGCTATGGTGACAGCAATTCCAACGTATGGATATTTTCTAAACTGGATATTTCGATATTTTCTGGCAAGTATATATATTCTAAACCAGCAATTCTCAAGGCTCTACCAGCTATTTTAAGAATGAAACAAAAACGTCGTTAGTAACCATAGTAAAAAAAGCACATAATAATAAATAAAAATTGGTGACAATAAAGAAAAAATAAAAATAATATAATAAATAAAAATAAATAAATGATGTTGACTGACAATGCATATTTTTGCTTGACAGAATGAAATTATTTTACAATAGCAGGAAACCCTATCATAATTAACTATTCTCTGAATGTAGCAAAAGAAAACTTCGATAAAGATTCTTTAATAAAATACAATAGAGAAAAAAAAATAATAGCAATAATATTTATAATAATATCAGTAATAATAAGAGTCAAGATAGGTCAGTTGACCTGGTACCAACAGGGCAAAAGAAGTAAGAAATTTATTGGAAAGGTGAAGAGCATCCTCAAGAGAAAGAGCGTCCACAGCAAACATGAGACCAGAAATCGGAGAATACTTGGACACAATGAAGCAGAACCCTCTCACACTCAGCAAGAGACTACACCGATACAAAGAGAGCTCCCAGAGGAAAATAAACCATCTCCGAATCTTCAATGGGTACCAAAGAGCCTTCTAGGAGAAACTCGGAGAAGATGAGAAAGCAGGAAACGGACCACCCGAGAAGAAGATGATCGAGGAGCTCTGGGGAAATATCTGGAGCAGTGAAGTAAGTCTAACAGCCGAGCCCCCCCCCCCCCCCCGATAGAAGTAGAACGGAAGAAAACCAAGGAGGTACAAGAGATGAGAGAGTGGGAGATTCGAGAAGAAGTAACACAGTCGATCAGGAATACTCACAACTGGCGACCCCCAGGAATTGATAACATCCACAACTACTGGTACAAGAAGCTCACTTGCACACACCAGCACCTAGCAGAGCAGTTCACTCGAATGCACCCGGAGACAATTCCGAAGTTTCTCACTGAAGGATTCACATATCTAAAGACGAAGATACAAGAAACCCAGCGAAATACAGGCCAATCACCTGCTTCCCAACGATGTACAAGATCCTGACCAGCTGCATAACCAAGAAGATATCAGACCACTTAGAGAGTCAGAACATAATGGGCGAAAAGCAGAAAGGATGCAAGGAGCAATTAACCATAGATGCCGCAGTTATGGAGCAAACCTACAAGAAGCATCGCAACCTATACACGGTATACATCGATTACCCCAAGAGATTCTACTCAGTACATCATAGCTGGCTAATAGAGACCCTGAAGGTTTACAAGGTCAATCCGATAGTAACAAACTTTCTAGGAGAAACGATGGCGAAATGGAGTACCACCATTAAGGTCCAGAACATTACAACCAGACCAATTCCCATCAGAAGAGGAATCTTTCAGGGAGATGCTCTGAGCCCACTGTGGTTCTCTCTAGCACTCAACTCGCTATCCACCTTGCTCAACGGCAGCAAGTATGGATATAACTTCAAAGAACGAAAAAAGAACTTGTATACCCTCACCCACTTGATGTGCATGGTTGGCTCTACGCGGCAACAGAGAAGCAACTCCAGCAACTACTCCGGATCACCGAAGAATTCAGCAAGGACATCAGGATGGAATTTGGTCTAGACAAATGCAAGGCCCACACACTGCGCCAGGGAAAGTTAGTCGGCCGAAATTACCAGCTGCTGACTGATAAAATGATCGAAGCTATGACAGAAGGAGAGACCTAAAAACACCTATGGATGATGCAGGCTCAGCAGTTAGAGCCCAAGGAAATCAAGAAGTGCCTGACCGAAAAATATCATCAGAGACTCAGAAGCCTGCTGAAAGCAAAATTGAACGGAGGGAACACAGTTAAAACCATAAACACCTATGCAGCTCCAGTACTAAAATACTCCTTTGGGGTCATAGATTGGACTAACAAAAAAAACCGAACTGTTATTTTTAGGCCACCTGAATAATTAAATTCATATGCCGTGCTGTGTCTTATGTCTGTTAATTGCGTGTGTTCTATAGTCGATTTGTCTGTTGTGCTGGACGAAATCCCCAGTTTCTGGGGAAAAAACCTTGCTATCTACGCCTGAGACCGACTAACTCAGCCACGGAGTGGAAAAAAGCCCATTAAAATTAATCGCGTCAACGATTGGATTCGAACCCGGATCTTTTCCACCCGGTGTGGGGTGGACGGTGACGTAGATTGGACTAACACCGAGCTAGAGTATGTCCTTGTCTTTCATGCGAAAGAGAAGGACAATAGGCCGCCGTAGCCGAGTGGTCAGGCGCGGGTGCATAAGTACACGTGCCTTGATTGAACGGGGTTCAAGCCCGTGACTGCTGAATACGGTGCTGTTTCTTGTATTCTATCTATCTTGTGAACTCCTCTGACCGTGTGGTCGTTCCGGAGTATAAACAGAAAATTTATTTATTTATAATGATGACCAAGAACTGCCAACACCACCGGAAGTCAGCAGTGGAGAGAATAACAAATGCTCGGAAAGAGGGAGGAAAGGGCCTGACAGACCTGATAGAGTAACAGAAACCAGCGACAGTTAATCTGAAGGATTACTTCGATAACAACACAGCACCATTTCACCGGGCCAGAAGGAAGATAGATAAGTGGTATACCCCACTCAACCTAAGCGAGGAGTCCCGTCCCGCCCAGACGGCACAATAAACGAAGCTAGAAAGATGGGCAAATAAGACACTCCATGGCAGACACTACAATGACCTCCATCAAGATCAATCGATAACATTGTTTGAATACATGGCTCACAAGCGGGACGCTTTTCCCCGAGACTGAGGGATTCATGCTAGCCATCTAAGACAGGTAATCAACACCAGAAACTATAGAAAATGCATCGCAAAGGAGCCCGGAAAGTCAGATGACACTTGTGGACGATGCTACCTGGCCTCAGAAACGATGCAACACATCACAGGGGGATGTAAGGTGATCATTCAGACTGAGTACGCTCGTAGACACGACTAGCCAGGATAATACATCAGAAGCTAGGGAGGATATACCAGAGAGTGGGGTAGAGTGTAGAGTGTGTTTAGTGTCAAACGGCACCAGGGGTTTCCCCCATCTCTGCGTGCTATACATTGTGGGTGTGAAACAGAACACTGTCAATGCCAGAGGTTTAAAAGTGTATGGAGTTTGTATATGTGTAGTGTCGTGTATTGTTGTTCATCTAGTCATTTAGCCGCTGGGCCTCAAATGGGACCCAACGTTGCCCACACTTGGTCCCGTGGAATCAGGTCAGGTACACCAGTATCATAGTTATTTACTCTGGCAGGTCCTGCCACCTAATTTCCTGAGATTTCAACGGCAAGGACCTAAAAAAAAAAAAAAAAAAAAAAAAAAAACCAGCTATAGATAGGGGTCAGCCAAAACAAAAGGAGTACTAGTTTTGACGATTTTATGTTATTAAGTTTTTGGGTGTAGGGCTCAAGCAATTTGATGTCGATTCAGACGCTAGTTGTAAGTTAGAGAAGGGGAGGGAGACTGAAGACTGGGGGGGAAAAGATAGAGATACGGGGTCCATAGAGAAGATGACCCCAAGTCAGTGGAACAGGCCTATGCCCCACCAGAGTGAAAAAAGTGGGGCGGCGAGGGTGGAGGAGACCAGCGGTAAACTCCCCCTCGTGCCTTGTGGAGGAAAAGGGCCACGCAAGGGAGCGTGGCTAGGGAGGCCTAATGGCAGCAGCTGAGCTGTGCTGGTGGTTGTGTCAGTCCTGAGACGAACCAAGGAAGGAGTCTTTTTTTTTTTCCCTCTCTCTCTCTCTTTCTCTCTCTCTCTCTCTCTCTCTCTCTCTCTCTCTCTCTCTCTCTCTCTCTGAGAGGACTGTCATATCCAGGAAGTTTCTTATTTTGAACTTCAATGGTTGGCGTTAGGGTGCCTAACCCATCTAGCAGTGAAGACAGACTGCGCAAACTCAGTAAAGGCGGCATAGCGCTGCTCGTTCATTATAATCAGGTGCTCACAATACCGCGGATTAGCTTGGATTTTAGTGACAAACCTTAGCTGGAACGCGTCATATTCATGGCAATCATACATTACGTGATCCCACGTTTCTTCATCCCCACAGTGACACAGTGGATCATCTTCTATGCCTGGGGATGTTAGGTTCCCTTTAAAGGGTCCGTGGCCTATCAATAGAAATGTAGTATGGAGGCCTGGTGAGTACCATTGACGAGGCTTTGGACTAATGAGGTTCACAGAGGGAATGAACTTTTTCGTTATTAATCCTTTGTTGGTGGTGTCCCATGTCTCTTGTCAGGTTCTGTACATAATTTCAGAGATTCTCTTCCTTTCCTGTTTGGGGTTGTTATCAAAGGTTAAGAGCGATGCCTGCCGTTTCTGTGAGAATACTCTTCTTCAAACGTTGATACAATCCTCTTCTTATTACCTCTAGGTGTATGGGTATACATGCAGCTAGCACCTGTAGAGCTGTGGTACTTACTGTACGGCACGCCCTTATTACGGCAAGGAGCATAGAACGCTGTATGGAGTCTAGTTTACGGCGATTTCGATCGAGGGAGGCACTAGTACACCATACTGAGGCTCCATAGCAAACTATTGGGACAAATATAGCATTATAAATGAGGACCAGAGCCCGGCGCTTAAGGCCCCAGTCTGCACGGCTTATGCGGATGATCATGGCCGAGTATTTGTTTATTTTCTCTGACATATATTTCAAGCGAGGATGGAAATTTAGCTTCATATCTAAGACGATTCCTAAATACTTAATTTCTGGGTATAATCTTATGGAGGTGTCAATTTTGATAACCGGTGGTCTTCGTAGTTGGAACGTTCCCTTGGGCAATATAGATTTTGTTTTCTCTCCCTAGATCTTTAGTCGGTGAATGGTCGCCCAATCCTGAAGCTTAGTTAGTGCGCAATTTGCACGCTCCTCTAGATCAGCTCTTGTGTCACCATGCACCACCAAAACCAAATCGTTAGCAAGGGGTTGAGTCATCCCCAAGCCCATCCCAAGGAACTCGTCCAGGACGATGGACCAAAAGAAAGGCCCCAGGGCCCAGTCCTGGGGACAGCCTCAGGAGATCTGGCTAGTGACAGATTTGTACCTGGTACTAACATGGACAGTGCGGTGTCTCAGGTACTCCTTGGCACAGCTATAAAGGTTGAGTGGTGCTTTGGCTTGACGGAGTCTTCTGAGAATATTAGGCTTGAGTGCTTGAAGCAGTAGATATTAATTTAAGAAGAGCATCTTCAGTGCTGCAACTAGCTTTGAAACCGTACTGAAGTGGAGAAACGAGGTTTTCTTTAGAGTAGCATTTTGACAACCTGTTGAGTAGAAGCCTTTTCAGAAGTTTGCCGAGGATTGGCCTGTAAGATTTTGGCTCTTCAGGAGGTTTGTCTGGGTTCTTCAAGATGAGTTTGAGGCATGCCTCTCCAGATAGCAGGAAAGTAGCTTTCCATTAGGCATCTGTTGAAAGGGGCGAGCATTAGGGAAGTAGGTCGCAAATTTCTTGATTACATCCACCTCGAGGAGGTTATTGCCAGGAGTTTTATTTTCTTTAGTTTTGTCCAGTGCAGCTTTTAGATCGTCATTCGAAAAAGGTTCTTCAGTATTTTCTGTTGTGTAAGAATCGTTAACAATCTGTAGTTGCTCTTCAGTTAGCTGTGCATCATCTGTTGGAAAGAGGGCATTTAGGACATTGTGGACAGAGTCCTCCCAAGCGAAGGTAGAAGAACCATCAGGCTTTACAGTTGTACTGAGGACTTCACCTCTAGGGAGTTTGTTCAGAACGATGCGATAGACAACTTCCAGGGGGTTATCGTTTCCTGTGATCGAGACCAAATTCTTCCAGGAAGCTTTTTTGCAGCGTCTAATCATGGTAGTGTAACTGTTCCTTAATAATCGGTAACTGTCTCTTGCGGCTTCGACCTCCAAGGATGGGAGGTGCGCACGGGCTCTCTGAAAAGTTTCACGAACTTGGTGAACTCTCTTCCTCATGTCTTGTAGTTCAGCATTCCACCACGGGACTGCGTTTTTGAAGGGCCTTCTCTTGGGGACTGCCATAGCACAGGCCTCTTTGATGGTCTAGGAGAGGGAAACTGCACAATCCTCAGAAATGATGTGATTCAGTTGAGAAGAGTCTTCATGAAGTCTTCTTACAAGTTCGGCTTGAAAATGTGGCCAGTCAGCTTTCTTTGTGCAGGATCGCACTACATCTCTTGGTATTGGTGAAACGCGATCCACAGAGCGGCCAAGAGAACAGGTGATCGCTCTGCGGTCAGAAGTGGTCCATGCTTCATTAATCTTCCACTTGCTGAAATTCCAGAAATAGTCGGCGTGGTCAGGGTGATGTCGATGGTACTTTCCCAGAGGGCGCTACTGTACATGGGGAGATTTCCAGGCTGGTTGAGTACTTGTAGTCTGGAGGCAAGGATGAAGTTTTCAAGTTCCTCCTCATTTCGAGTGGCCGTACGATCAGGTGTTTGACTATGCCACAAGGGGGAGCGACAATTCGCATCCATGGCTATGAGTAGCTTACTCCAGGGAGAAAGTCAAGTGCTGTTTGTATTATGGCGATGTCATCACCAGGTCTGCTATAGAATGAGAGAAGATGTAAGGATCCCATGGCAGTAAAAACTTGAGCACAGGCAGTAAGGAATGTACAAAGTGGAGCTACTTTAGCTACAGAGATTTCAGTGTTACTGACTAGGATTGCGGCCTGTGGTACATCTGTAGTACCTTGAATGATTTTGTATGAAACTGGATAACCTGTGACCTTACCCTTGTAGGCATAAGGCTCCTGGAGCATAATTATGTCAATATTTTCTTCCTCTGTTTTTAATTTAATTTGTTCAACCACCGCTCTGGCACGCTCTGCATTAATCTGCAAGAAATTCAGCTTCTTCTGTGTTGGTGGTTGGGTGGACCGTCTATCCATGATTGGTTCTATCTTGGTATATACCCTTAAATTTTATATATACAGGGCAGTTTGCGTCCCTGGCCGAGTGCAGATGGGGTATTTTAGAACGTTTGCAGTTTGTGCAAGCTGCTGGTTCCTCCCTTTTGGGACAGTCTTTAAACTCATGTCCCTGCTGGGAACAGTGACCATACGTTAGGACCCGTTGGTTGCAGATGTGCGATGTGTGTCCAAATAGAAGACGCCTGAAACATTTGGGAAGAACTGGAACGTACTCCTTGAATCGGTGGCTTCTCCAGCCGATGTAGATCCTCTCATGTTGGCTAATAACCTTCCATGCTCTGGGGGAAAGTTGGACTACCCAGTTAATTGTAGCAGCTGACTTAGACTTCGTGATATGCTTCGGTATAATTTCAGCATCAACGTCGTCCTCTGCTGTATGCGCTAAGGTTTTTGTAGTATATCTCCTCCTTTAGCTCTTGAGGAGTAGTACTCTTGTCCAGACCGAAAAGGATAATGGAAGGTCCTTTTCGTTTTGGCGTTTCCGCCTTCAGTCCTATGTTGGGGATTTCTGAACGCTTTAGTATAGTAAGTGCCTCCTCCCTAGTATCCGTTTCAATGATAACACCAGGCATCCTGGTTTTTCTTATGCTTTTGATCTTTAAGGTTTTCATTTGCTCCTTGAGATTACTGGTTAAAACATCCTTAACTGCGTCGCTAGTTGTCAGTTGAGTATCCTCTGTGGGCTTCACCAGGATAACGTGCGATTTAGCTGTTCTTTTGTCAGATTTCTTAGTGGTATTTTTTGCACAGGGGCCTCTTCGTTGGGCGAGGAAGTGCCATTCCTCAACGCTTCGGCAAAAGAACGAGGGCATTGTACCATTTTGTTTTCCCGTTCTTGTGTGAGTAAGTCTAATTTGGCCGACATTTTCTCGTTATCTGTATGCGGATGGTAAACAATGCCCTCCATTTTCGACCATATTCTAATAATGCCTGTGCGAGTGACAGCAGTGATTCTGTTTGTCTTCTTGGCCATATATTTCTCAAGGATGTCGCGCAGTTTTAAGAATTGGTCAATTGGGGTCCCCTGTAGTGGTTCTTCCTTGTCATCAGTGTTATCTGTATCCGATCAGCTGGATGTATCCCTAGCTGGCTCCCCAGGTATATCCCTTGCGGGGGGGGGGGAACTCTGTGCCAGATCTATGTCTTGTCCTCCGAGCTTTCCTTGTGCTTTGTTGCCTCTTTAGTTCTCTCATAGCTTCATCATTCTCATGAAGGAGATTAGCATTTCTAGTGCGTCTGCCAGCGTCTGCGCGGTCTCTGTTCATATCCTGAACGTCGGAATCTGACATGGTTTTAGTTCAGCGCAAAATTCCAGAAAAGTGCAATACAAATTTTCGGGATTCCACAACTATAGTCTTTTAGAGAATCGAAGGAGATTTTGTTTATTTTGCAGGCTGACTTAAATGTTTTAGAAAAATATATGTACACTGATCAAGTGGGGTGAATTTGTAAGCACGCTGTAAATAGATTTCCATATTGTATACGTGGGCAATCCCATTTAGTTTGACCTTGTGAAACTCGAACAAGTATACAATAAACGGCATTAACTCAGTCTCTTCTCAGAGAAACAAAAGGCAGAGGGCTGGTGCCTTGTTGCTTGAGGCAGAGATTAATCACTTAGCTGCTTTAGGTTGGCATTCACTCTAAGTGGTATTTTCCAAGTGCTTCCGATCACTGCTGTTAAAGCATATAATTATGTCAATCTAAAGTTATCAAAAGTAAATTTACCTCAAAGATTCGGATTGTCTTATGTTGTCTATGTTTGTGTAGATAAGATCTTTAGCTTTCAGAATATCCCAAATACTTTATAATTCGTTGTTTAATTAAACTTGAATTTTAAGTAAATGTAGGAGCACAAAATAACTAGACTGACACAGTCACCGCACATCGGGAGGATATACCAGTTGACCACAGAAAGCGCACCAAAATACACTTACTAACACTAGGCAGTACTTGTACAGGGACCGTGCCATAATAACGGAGAAGACCATTCCGCACAACAGACCGGACATCACCCTTGTGGACAAGATGAAAAAGGTTACCTACCTGTTTGACATAGCGGTGCCCAACATTAGCAATGTCCAGAAAACGCATGAGCAAAAAAATTAGGAAGTACACGAACCTGAGACATGAGGTCAAGCAGATGCGGCATATGCAAGAAGTAACGACCATCCTGATCATCGTGTCAACCACTGGTATGGTGCCAAAAGACCGTACATAACAGGCTAGGAGCAATAGGTCTCCCAGAGGACACCTACAAGGAACTCCAGAAAGTCGCAATCCTGAACACCTGTAGGATAGTCAGAGTTCCTCGACCAACATAACACTAGACATTACAACCACCCTGTGTACTTGGTAGCAGTACCGGTGACTGGGTGGAATTCCCCAATCAGGGAGAAGTAATATAAGAGCAATAATAATAATAATAATAATAATAAGCCAAAAGCAGTACTGGGACCGCATCATAATAACGGATAAGACATTCGCAACCAACCTACCGGACATAACTATTGTGGTCAAGAAGGAAAAGGCTACCTATCTGATTGACATAACGTTACCCAACACTGGCAACCTGCAGAAAACCCATGGGGAAAAAAGCCAGGAAGTACACGAATCTAAGACAGGAGATCAAAGAAATGTGGTATATGCAACAAGTAACGACCATCCCGATCATCGTGTTGACCACAGGTATGGTACAAAAGACCCTACATAAGAGACTAGCAACAATGGGTCTCCCAGCGAACACCTAAAAGGAACTCCTGAAAGTCGCAATCCTGAAAACCTGTAGGATAGTCAGAGAGTTCCTCGACCAACAGTAACACTAGACATAACAACAACCACCCTGTGTACTTGGTAGCTATACCCTTCACGAGGTGGAACTCCCAATCAGGGAGAAATAATATAAGATAATAATAATAATAATTGCTCCCAATGCATGGCTCACGAGTGGGATAATAATATGTGGACATGTGATGTGTCTTAAGCAAGGCGGCCCATAAACGTTAGTTCATCTCCACCATGGTTCTCTCTGATGATATACAAGACTCTGTACAATGGCCAGAAATGAGTGTAGTGTAGTGTAGTGTAGTGTGTGTGTGTGTTGTTTGTTTGTTTCTAGTCGCTTTGCTACCAGGAAGCAGCGATCACCCGGAAGGCTGCTTCTCAGTTCCCGTCCACGCCACCAGGAGGCGGGCCAAACTATGCATATACTAAGCTAAATGTAATATTTACAGCAACCATTGGAAAAATCGTGGGTCCTATGAGTGCAGCATTCTCATATAATCACGGTGGTGAATACCACAAAGAATCCCGCATCCACTGGAGAAAGTGTAATAGCAATGGATGGTAGCAGTTCCCATACCCAGGAGGTCTAAATCTAGGTACTGTACAAGCAGTTTAAAATCCCGTCTCTGATAAAAATGGAGACGAGCAAATCCTGCCCCCTAAGGGACTAGCATATAAAAAAAAACTGTTCCCAAGGGACTAGCATATTTAACAATTTTAGGGGGGAAATAGTAAAATTAATGGACAAAATATTATTTTGTAAACTGGGCAGAAGAATAAGACATGACAAGTCTTCAGAGGCGCCACAGAAACAGGTATCTGACGTAGCTAGATTGAATTGAAGAAGACGCGCGTTCAAAGGACCGTGGCCAGTTAGAATGTATGATGTAAGAAGTCTTGGGTAGAACCAAAACTGATTACTCTTTTTTTTGAGGTAGTGAATTTAATATCAGGTATAAAACATCTAGTGACTGCTCCTTTGGTCGAGGAATTCCATCTCACTTGCCATCTTTTATGATGCTCAGTCCAACATTTCGCTTTTTTATTTTTTGGATCGGCAGTGGGATCATAGGTCAAATCGGAAAAAGTTAGAGGATATCCTTTACGAATATAGTAAACAAAGCCTTTGTACGTAAGATACAGATCCAGAGGTAACAAGCCTGCGATGGCTTGCAAAGATGCAGTTAAATCTGTTCTACAAGTTCTCAGGAGAGCTAGCAAAAAGGTCCGTTGGACACTGCCTAGTTTGGTTTGAACTGTAATAAGTTTGTGAAATCATATGCTGGCTGCATATGTAACGATTGGAATAAACACTGTGTAGTATAGAATTCTGAGGGTTCCCTTTTTTAAACTCCAGTCCTGCCGAGAGATTTTGAATAACATGGCCGTAAAAGTCTTCCCTTTTTTGGAAAGATTCTGGATGTGTGGTAAGAATGACAAATTTTCATCGAAAATAATACCAAGATGCTTATGAGTGGTAACAAGTGGCAGAGATACTCCATTAAACTTGGCAGCCGGAGGTCTATTATGGTCTAGTTTTCCGTGAAATATCACCATCTTTGTTTTAGGTGGTGACACTCTTAATTTATTTTTCAGAGTCCAATCCAGCAAGTTATCGAGTACAGGGTTAGCCCATTGTTCCAATTGGGACTTGGAATTACCATGTACTAAGATGGAGAGATCGTCGGAAAAGGCAATCATTTACGCATCGGCCGGCCATGTCGGAGGGAGAAGACAACCAATCATCAAGCACGAAGTCCACACAAGGGGTCAAGAATGGAACCCTGGGGACAGCCTCGAGACACAGCTTTAGATACCGACTGATGTTTGGTTTGGATGTAGACAGTACGTTTAGCAAAGTAACTTTTGAGCAATAGGAAGAGATGTCTAGAACAACGAGCGATTCTAAGGCGCCGTAAGACACTCTCCCACCAGGCATTGTCGAAAGCGTCTTCAAAATAAATAAAAACTGCCAGTGTATATTTGTAAATAGAGCTATCAATTAATTTTTTCAATTCAAAAAGCGTATCTTCACAACTACAACCAGGCTTAAATCCATACTGAAGTGAGGAAGTTGATGTAATCAACTTCTTTTGGAAGACTTTCCAAAAGAAGTTGGTTACATCTGTATGCCATGAGTTTTTCTAGTAACTTGCCTAAGTGGGATAATGAAGCGGTAGGCCTGTATGATTTAGGATCACTTGGTGGTTTATCTGGTTTTGGGATTATTGTAATGAGAGCAGACTTCCAAAGAACAGGGAAATTCCCAGCTTCAAGACGCTTGTTGGGTGTTTCAAAAGATGGTTTGGTCTGATAGGACCAAATAGATAGATCAGTTCCTGAGGGCCTTCACAACTTTCAATAAATGCAGTTTCATAGAAGAAACTACATTTTTAAGCTCTTCCATAGTAAATAAAGGAGTAGAAATGGAAGAATCATATTGCCCTTTTCTTTCCTAACTCCATAGTGGTAGGCAGAATCAAGAGTTCTATCATCATTGGGAAAAAGTATCTCAAGTATTCGATCTGTAGTTTGAATCCAGTTCAGTGTTTCAGTATTATTTGAGATTATTGTATTAAAGATATCACCAGGAGTTAATTTATTTCTATTGATTTTATATATAAGACCCCACGGATCTTGATTTCCAGTTGTATGTACAAATTTCTGCCAAGATTTGACTTTACTATTATACATTGTGTCTCAAAAATATTGGTACAAACGTTTAGGGGAGATAGGTAAAGGAATCTAAAGGAATGTGAATCGCATAGGAACCCATAACCGGAAACGTCACCGTAAGTCGGTACACGGCGCTGTTCATCAGTTCGCGAGAGAGAAAATTTCTGGTTTACACATTCAAGCAGTACTCGCCGCACGAAGAGCATGCATCGATATACGAACTGGGAGCTGGCAGACATGCACCTAGTGTATGGATTAGCAGAGGGTAGTGGACGAGCTGCTCAACGAATTTATGGAGAACGCTTCCCAGACAGACATGTACCGGACCACCGTTTGTTTGCGCATGTGCATCCAAATTTGTGCGATTATGGGTTATTTAGAGGTAACAGGAGTAGTGCGGGCAGACCACGTTCGACGCGAACTCCCGCCATCGAAGAAAGTTGAATGCCGTCCAGAATAATCCTACTACCAGCACACGTGCCGTTGCCTCTGCCTTAGGAGTGTCTCGTTGCAGCGTACAGCGTGTCTGGCACGACGATTCCATACACTCCTTTCATCTCCAAAGGGTTCAGTTACTGCTCCCCCAAGATCATCTTGCACGTGTGGCTTTTGCGCAGTGGTTTCTCCAAGAAAGTGTTCAAGACTTGAATTTTCCAGCCTATGTTTTGTTCACGGATGAGGCTTATTTCATTCGGGAAGGCTTATTCAATCAGCACAATGCTCATGTGTTGGCTCACGACAACCCAAACGGGGTGCGCCCCCATGCGGCACAACATCGCTTCGCAATAAAGTGTGGGCAGGTATGGTCGGTGACTGCTTAGTCGGCCCATACCTGTTACCATACTTGACGATGTTCCAGCAAATGTGAGACGCAACATTTGGTTTCAACATGACGGGGCGCCTGCCCATTATGGAAGGTGTGTTCGTGACCATTTGAACAGGGGTTTTAGGCGTCGATGGATTGGCCAGGGTGGACTCGTTGCCTGGCCCCTACCCTGATTTATCGAGTCTTGATTTCTTTCTGTGGGGGGGGCCCTCAAATCTATCGTGTACGAATCGCCTGTGGAGACGGAAATGGATCTCGTGGCGAGACTCGTCTATGCTGCTGCTGCTACTGTCAAAGAAACTCCTGGTGTGTTCGACCGTGTCCGCCAATTCATGCTGCGTCGGTGTCACGCATGCATCGCGTCTCATGGTGGAACCTTCGAGCATCTGTTGTAACATCATGAAATGCATCCATCTCGTACTCCATTGTTAATATTATGTCAAATAAATGTTTGCCACTAATTACTCTCTTGTGTCATTTCTGCTTCTTGTGCCTCTGCTACTACTTTCCCGTGACGTTTTCGGTTATGGGTTCCTATGCGATTCACATTCCTTTAGATGTTATCTACCTCCCCTAAACGTTTGTACCAATATTTTTGAGACACCCTGTATATTGCTTTAGTATATATATATCCTATTCTCATTTTTACAATTTAAATGTAACCTATTGACCTCAAGTAAAGGCTGTCTATTTCGTTTTTCTCTTTGATAAAGGCGCCTAGCGCGATGAACCTTGCGACGTTGAATTGTTAGCTCAATTGTCCACCACGAGATACATTTTGTACGGAAAGGTTTCCTTTTAGTAGATTGTGTAAAGATAGAGTTTTTAACAAAATTTGCCAATTGATTATCGTCAAGATGGTCCACAGAGCCTGTAAAATCAGACGGAAGATCTTTAAAGATTGATTTATCAAAGTTTTCCCAAATTATATTTCGTAGGGAAAATCTGATCAGGTCATTAGGTGGAACTGTAGCAGTTTTAGAAGAACATAGATCAAAAGATATCAGTCAATAATCGGAAACTGTCAAATCTGTATGTACATCCCACTCAGAAATTAGAGAAGAGATATTGCTTGTTTCCAGAGTGACGTGGATGTTAGACTGCCCCAGGGTGCTACAGAAGGCAGAAGGCTTCTTTCGGAGATTAAGAACATGCAATTGATGAGCAAAAATTAAATCTTCTAATAACCGCCCTCTGTGGTCGGTAGTTGCGCTATGCCACAGTGAAGATTCGGAATTTGCATTTATTTGGATAATAATAGGTTCTGGTAAAAGTTTAAGAAGAGTAGTTTCTAGGTACTCCAGAAATGGATTAATATCTGAAGATGGCAGACAGTACAAAGAAATTAAGTAGAAGGACATAATTTCATTAGTTGCTTGTATACAGGTAGCATGATGTGAGCAGAGAGAAGTGACGGTAAGCATGTCTAGATTTCTATTGAATACAATAATGGCTGTTTTTGGATCTTCATGAAGGGATTTTATTATTCTGGTGGATAAAGGATAACCTGTGATTTTACCGTGATAGTGATACGGTACCTGGAAACAAACAATGTCTGAAGAAAGAATGTCTGCAATTATTCGAATTTCATCAGTTACTGAATAATAATAAATAATTATTATCCCCTAGACTGAAGGATTCATGCTCGCCATCCAACACCAGGTGTATGTGTAAAGTACAAAGTATGTTGATGTCAAACGGCACCATGGATTCCCCCCATCTTCGCGTTGCTTTCATTGTAGGTGAACCAGTTCACTGGGAAGACCAGAGATTTAAAAGTGTATGGATATTGTAAATATGTAATGTCATGTACCGTTGTTCCTCTGGACATTTAGCCGCTGGACCCCTACTGAGGCCCAACGTTGCCTACACTTTGCCCCGTGGAGGCAGACCAGGTACATCAGTATTTTAAGTAGGTACTATGGCAGGTCTTGCCGCCTACTTTCCTGAGATTTCAGCGGCTAGGACCTAAAAAAAAATAACAATAATAATAAAAAATAATAAATAATAATAATAATAATAATAAAAAAATTATCGATTGCGTTGGGATGTTTCTTGAAATGAATAGGCTGAGACTGGGCGAAACTCTAAATTTGGTCGAGATTAGATTTAATGTGTGGGGCATTCGCTTGTGTGCAGATAGAGTGGGGGAGGGGAGGCGGAAGACTGGGTGGTAAAGGCAGAAGAATGAGGACGATACAGAAGATGTCCTCGGATGATCTGTGGGGCATGCTCATGCCCCACCAGGAGAAGAGAGAATCGGCGCAGGTAGCGAACAATAGCATAGTTCTGTGGGTGGAATCCAGGATCCTTTGGTCGACAGCAGTGCCGGCTTTTTTATACCATGCAACCACTGCATATGTTGCTATTGGCAGAAGTTCTGCCTCGTAGTACAGCTTCATTGTGCATTGGTTTAATCCCCAGTCTCGCCGGGCGATTCTTTTAACCAGGGCAGTGCAGAAGTGTATCTTCCCTCTCAGGTGGTTGAGGTGTGGTTTGAACGATAGTTGCGTGTCGAGTATGACTCCCAGATATTTGACTTCTTTGCTGAATCGGAAGGTTATATTGCTTATTTTTATCTGGGGAGGTCTGGGTATATTCAGCGTTCCCTTGAGGAGTAGGGAGTTAGTTTTAGTGGGTGAGAGTTTTAGTTTATTGGTCCAACACAGTTTTGTAGGGTTTGTATGGCGCGGTTTGCCTGGGTCTCCAGCTGTAGTCTAGAGTTGGCTGCAATTGTCAAGACAAGGTCGTCCGCGAAAGCCTGCGAACGAATTTCCTCCAGGTCCTTGTTCAGGAAATCGTCCATCAGCAAGTTCCACAGAGTTGGTCCCAACACTGAGCCTTGTGGGCAGCCTCTGTCGATTTGTCTCTGTATTGCCTTGTAGGGGGTGTTGACGATGATCATTCTGTCGGTGAGGTAGCTCCGGATAAGGTTGTACAGGTTTCCGGGGACCCTAGCCTCCCGGAGCCGGCCCAGGACGCTCGGCTACCATAGTGTGTCAAACGCCCCGGCAAAATCTATGGAAATAGCCAGTAGGTATTTTTTATCCGTCTCCTGTGCTTGTATGATTAGGCTTTGAAGGCCGTCAACAGTCGAGCGACCTTGTCGGTAACCCATATTGGTTGGGTGAAGATAGGTTTGCTAGTTGGTAGTAGTGTTGGATTCCTGCTAGTAGTAATCTTTCAAAAAGTTTACTGCAGACAGTGAGAAGGGCGATTGGTCTGTATGAAGATGGTTGTTCAGGTGGTTTGTTCGGATTTTTGATTATTAGTTTTACATTGGCTATTTTCCAGTTGAGTCAGAAGGATCCGTCTAGCATGCATTGGTTGAACAGTTGGAGCAATAGATCAGGGTCAATTTCAGTGACCTTCTTAATGATCTCCAGCTCCAGGAGGTCCGGGCCTGGGCATTTTCTAGCAGTTATATGTGATGCACTTGTAAAAGCTCCTCTTTAGAAAATTGTGGCTCCACATCATCAGTTTGATAAGCGTCGTTTTCCTGACATGTCCTAATCTGCTCCTCTGTTTGTGTGTCCACATGAGGGCAGTATCCAGGATGTTATTTGTTGATGCGTCCCAGGAACACGTTGCAACACCTTCTGGGTGATCGTGGTTGTTATTACCTCCACCTGGGGAGATTGTTCGTGAAGATTTATAAACGGTGCTCCAGGGGTCAGTATTCCCCGTGGTAGGCAGAAGTCTTTCCAATGATTCTTGTTTGTTTTTCCGTATGAGAGCAGTGTATGAGTTCCGTGCCTCTCTATAGATTTCCCTGAGTGTCTCTACTTCCTGTGCGGGCCATGTCCTTCTCCCTCTTTGGAAGTTTTTCCTCCTGTTTTGGACTTCTTTTCGGAGTCGTTGCAACTCATGGGTCCACCACGGCATAGCGCCAGGTGTAGGTCGTTTTCTTTTTATTGCAGTGTTGGCAGTGTCGGTGATGATATCTGTGATTGTCCTTTGCAATTCGTCTGAGCTTCTGGCGTTTTCTAGGTCCATTGTTCTTCTGTTTTTGTAAACAGTTAGGGTCTCCTTAAATAGATCCCAGTTTTCAGTATGGAACACGTAGCACTGGAGCATCCGTCCAGCTGTTGGCTGCCTGTGGAGGTTCCGATTGAGTTGGAAGGTGAGGACCATGTGGTCGGACGAGGACCAGGCATCCTGCACCGTCCAATCAGAAATGTTACCCGCTATATTTCGAGTGGCGAGGGAGACATCCATGGTCGCTTCCCATCTCAGATTACAAAATGTTGGCAACTGGTTTGGCCTGTTTAGTACGACAATGGAAGCGTTTGCAATGAACTCCTCCAGTCGCTGTCCATTACTGGTGCCCTGCCTGTCAGGTGTGTGGCTGTACCAGGCCGGGAATCTGCAATTATCATCCCCTCCGATGATAATTTTTTCTCCTTGGAGCATGTTGGTGACGTGGTCCAGGTATCTGGTGGCTGTAGTGATGTCTTCTCCAGGCCTGCAGTACAGGGAGATTATGTAGAAGGCACCGATTGCGATTATAACTTGGGCGCAGGCCGCCCAGGCTGTGCATAGATGGGAGATTTTGATGGCTGTTATATTCGAGTTTCTTATGAGAATTGCAGCCCATGGAGTTGTTTCCTCTGTCTGTATTATTTTGTATTTTAGGGGATATCCCCTGACCAGTTTGGGGTGGGTATATGGTTCCTGTAGGATGATGATGTCAGCATTTACTTCATCAGCTTTGAGCCTGATTTGGTCAGTTACGACCCTTGCCCTTTGTGCGTTGTGTTGGAAGAATTTGACAATCGTGTTGTTGTATTGCTTAGGATGTGCCGCCATAGTCGATTCAGAATTGGTTCAAACTCTTGATTTTTATTTAGACGGGACATTTGTTATCTCTTACTGAGTGCGCTGCGTCGAGTTTTTGGCCTTTGCAATTGGCGCATTTTGGTTGTTCATCTTTCTTAGGGCAGTCCTTGTGGTCGTGGCCTTTTTCGGCACAGTAGCCACAAGTCTGGACTGTTTGGCTGGAAGTATGGGTGGTGTGGCCAAACTTGCAACACCTATAACATTTGGAGACCACGATGTGTTCGTGAAATCTGTGGCTGCTCCAGTTTACAAATATCGTTGTTTGCTTGGCAAGGACTTGCCATTTTGCGGGGCTAAGTTCCACGACCCAGTTCCTGGAGTTTCCTGTCATGGATTTAATCGCATATCTCGGTGTGACCAGTTCTTTCATGTTGGTATTTGGGAGGGACCTCTGCAGGTGTCTGAAGTATATCTCAGAGGTCAGTTCTTCTGGCATAATGTTGCTATTCAGGTCGTATATTTTGATAGAGGGTACTTTTTTCTTCGGTGATTCCGCCTTCAATCCTATAGTTGTTATTTTGGGGTTAGTCATAATCTGGCTGGCTTCTTCGATGTTTTCGCCTCTATGATTATTCCCGGATTCCTCGTTTTTCTGATTGTTTTTATTCTTGTCGATTTCAGATCATCAGATAATTCTTGTATAAAGTGGGTCTTTATACTTTCACTGGAGGTGGTGTCGTCAGCAGTGAGTGCTCACAGCACAACAATATTGGGAGTTGGCAGAAGAGTTTTTCTTTTGGCACGTTGGTTTTTGGTTTGTATATTGTCGGGTACATTGGAGGAATTCCTCAGCGTTTCTGCAAACGTAGGTGCACGCTGTTGCATTTGTTTCGCACCACATTCAATATATGCCTGGAGCTTGGCTGTTGCTCTTTTGCTCTGAATGTATGTTTCGGTTAGTAGCGTATCTAGCTTGTTCCAGAGGTTGACAATTTGCCCTCTGAGAACTGTAGTTATCCTGTTGGTCTGTTCCTTGAACAGGGTTTCAGGGGCGACCCTGAGAAACATCGCCTTCTCGGGAACGGTGCCCTCCGGTAGGGAGGGGTACTCAGGGGGTTCCGGTTGTTTTTCGTCGTTGGCATCTCTCTGGCTTGGCTGGTTATCTTGGATTTCTTTCGGTTCTTTCAGTTCGGTTTGTGAGCGAGTCACCTGCTCCAACTTGAGCACTGTTGGCTTTATATATTTCCTCTTGCCAGTCTGTGGGGCTCCACTACGAGGGTCCGCCGCTTCATCCTGGTTTTCTGTGATGATGGGGTCATCTTTGGGATTCAGGTATGTAATGTCCTGGGTGTTTTCAGGCTTTGCCTCCATGTTGAGTAAAATCCGGATTTCCGAGACTGTCTGGTTTAACGAGGTTTCATGGGTTTCCTGTTATAGAGCCGGTTGCTCGGTGGAGATTGACACTTGTCGCGTATTTCTAAGTGAAATAGGGGCTGAGCAGTTCGTCAATAAAAATTTGGGCCGACCCCCAATGTTCAGATGGGTGGGCCAACAGTTAAGATTCACCTAGAGGAGTGGGACTAATTCCATGTGACATTTCTAGGGGTGGCAAGAAACAATGGTGACATCTGATATGCTGTATTGTACACTGGGGAAAAGTTTGCATAACACCATGGAAAGTTTATGATGGAGGGGGGGGAGTAACACAAACATCGTCATTATTTGGCTGTTTTGCATTTAATCGGCGAAATATGGGACTCTGACTTGGTCCAAGGTTACTCACAGTTCGGAAGCAATTCCAGTCAAAATCCAGACTTCAGCGCGGCAGCTGCGTTATATCGGTGCACTTCCCTATGTCCTCGTTGTGAGCCTCATGGTGACCATGTGGTCTCAAAAAGGAAATAGAGAAAAAAGTTGATCTGGTAAATACCCCAGGAATTTCACAAAATTATGCTCACCACATGGTGATAATTTGCTGTGTGCAGAAAACTTTAGCTTATACTGGAAAAAATACATTTTAGAACTAAAAATCAGGAGCGCGAAATAACGTGTCCATTCATAGATACACTCTCAAACCTGGTGTCCCATAGTACATGGTACTCAATGCTTATGTAAACTATGCGTTTCTTAGACCAACAATTTATTCTCCAACACCAGGTAATCAACACAAGAAACTATAGAAAATACATCGCCAAGGACCTCACACCTATTGAATTGGAGTGTCTGATTGCACATGTAGACGATGCCACCTGGCCTCAGAAGCGATCCAACACATCACCGCAGGATGCAAGGTGATCACCCAGACTGAACACACTAATAGACGCGACCAGGTAACCAGTATAATACATCAGAAGCTAGCAAGGAAATAGCAGTTGATCAAAGAAAGTGTACCGTACTACAAGTACGAACCTCAGGCAGTACTAGAGACTCCAACCCACAAGCTGTATTAGGTATTAGGTATGTTCGGGGTCTGGCGGCACCTGGGATTTCTCCCATCTCTGCGTATGTTCTCTGTATCGGACAAGCCAGAGATTTAAAAGTGTAAGTGTAAGTGTAAGTGTTTTCAGTGTCAAACGGCACCAGGGGTTTCCCCCATCTCCGCGTTGCTTTTATTGTGGGTGTACCAGTTCACTGGGAAGGCCAGAGATTTAAAAGTGTATGGATTATGGAAGTGTGGTGTTTTGTACCGTTGTTCCTCTGGCCATTTAGCCGCTGGACCTCTTCTGAGGCCCAACGTTGCCCCACTTACGCCCCGTGGAGGCAGACCAGGTACCCGATAGTCTTTAGTTCACTCTGGCAGGTCCTGCCACCTAATTTCCTGAGATTTCAGTGGCTAGGACCTTAAAAAAAAAAAAAAAAAAAAAAAAAAAATTTTTTTTTTTTACACATATATGTATAGATATATGTGTGATATCTCTCGATTGCGTAGGGTGATGTCGCTTGAATAAGGATAGACCGAAATATGGGCGTCAGTTAATTTGGATTCATTGAATTTATGTGTTTGGGGGAATTCGCTTGTGTAAAGATAGAGAAGGGGGGGAGAATGAAGACTGGGGGGTTAAAGGAGGAAGGATAAGGCCAAAAGAGTAGGAGGCCTCAATTTGGTGTCAGCAGGGCATGCCCATGCCCTGCCAGAAGGAAGAATGGGGGTGGCGTGGAGGGGAGGAAACAGTATGACCGTCTCCTTCCCCCCTGCCGGGGTGGGATAGAAAGGGCCGGACAAGGGAGCCGGCACAGGTCGCCAATATGGCGTGTGTGCAGCCTGGCTGCAGAGTGGTGGCTAAGCCAGCAGGTTCAGGACAGCATCACAACACTGGCCCCAGGAGGTACATACAGGGACAAGGTCTCTACCGACTTGTTCAGAGATCGGTTGAATGCCGGCGTTGGTCATGGGATCAAGGTCTCATCCAGTTTGGTCGTGGTCATGGTCCTTCTATTTCCATTTTGGGTGGTCATTCTTGGTATGTGGTCACTTTTGGGTGGTCATTCTTGGTATGTGGTCACTTTTGGGTGGTCATTCTTGGTATGTGGTCACTTTCACTGTTTGTTCTGTTATCTGGGCGTCGATGCAGTGTTGTCACTCCTGCATATGGTGATTGTCACATTCTAGGGTAGTTCGTTGGGTAAATTACATGCACTGTCGGTCCAGTTGACAGGGTGTCCGTGTTTGATTGTGATGTTCGTGGGAGCAAAGTCCCGTCCGATATCGTGGTACTTTGAGCTTTCTGGTACAGTTGACAAAGTAATGGCACTCATGAGAGCAGAGTCCCGTCCGATGAGTTGTAGTTGTAGTCAGGTCCTGCATCAAGCCTGGGGAGGTTGGGTCATTGCCCTTAGCCGGGTAAACAGCTCATGTGCAAAGCACGAGAGGGCCTTGTAGTGCTCCTCCTCATGTAATATAAGGTGCTCCCGTTCCTTCGGATTAAAGCGTATCTTTGTGATGAAATGACATCTGATGTCCTCAAAGAGGGGACAATCGTGCATTAGGTGTGACCATGTTTGGTTTTCTCCGCAGTGGCATAATGGGGAATCCCTGATGCCGAAAGTTGACAGCTTGGCATTAAAAGAGCCATGCCCTGTTAGAAGAAAGGTGGTGTAGAGCCCCGGTGAGAACCAGTTTGGCTGTTCGGGATACACTTGGGTAATGTCCGGGATGAACTTCCGGGTTATCTCACCTTTAGTTGAGTCCGCCCATCGGGACTGCCAGGTTTGTTGAAGATATTTGGTTAGTCGTTTCTTTTCTGCGTTGCTGTTGTTGGTCGGGTCTGTGGTGAAGCCAATGCAAGTTACACTGTTCCCTCTTGATAGTTGATATAGCATGCCACAGCGGACAATCTCCAGGTCCAAGGGTAGGAGCCCTACAAGGGCCTGCAGTGCGTGTGAGCTGACCGTGCAGCATGCTCTGGAGACAGTGAGTAAGATGCTGCGCTGTATCGTTTCTAGCTTTCTTTTATTGACTGCGGTGGTTGCTTTTTTAAACCAGATCCCTGCTGCATAGCTGATGGCTGGAATGAAGAAAGCCTTGTAAAAGAGGATCAGGGTTCTTTTCCTTAAGCCCCAATCCTTTCGCGAGACTCTTGCTATGAGGGCTGAATAGTTTTTGATCTTTTTTTGTAGATATACGAGGTGTGGAGTGAATGAAAGATTTTTGTCAAGGATGATTCCTAGGTATTTTAATTCGGTGGTCAGTTTTATGGTTTTTCCTTCTATTTTTATTTGAGGTGGCCTCCTGATATCAAGGGAGCCTTTTAAAAGTATTGAGGATGTCTTATAAGGTGATATTCTTAAGTGATGATTTTTTGACCATTCTTGGAGGGTATCTATGGCCCTGTTTGCAATAGCCTCAAGTTGTGCACGATTGTCCGCCTCCAGCATCAGGACCAGGTCATCTGCGAAGGCTTGAGCATCTGCTCCGTTTAGATCCTGGTTGAGGAAGCCGTCCAACACCAAGTTCCAGAAGAGAGGCCCCAGGACTGATCCCTGTGGGCATCCCCGGAACACCGGCCGGGTGAGTTGGCTATAGGGTGTAGATACTGAGATCCTTCTGTCCGAAAGATAGGTTTTGATGCATTGGTATAAGTTGCTGGGAATGTTTGCCTCCCGGAGTCTGCCGAGGACACTTGGCCACCAAAGTGAGTCAAATGCCCCGGCAAAGTCAATGGAGATAATAAGGAAGTATTTACTATTGCTGTGTGTAGCTGCATTTATTATACATTCCAGGGCATCCACGGTGGAACATCCTCGTCGAAAGCCAAATTGCTTGGGAGAGGGGAGGCCTGCTTCTTGGTAGTGAGCTTGTATCCTGCTGTGTAGTAGGTGTTCATACAATTTACTTAGTACTGGCAGTAGGGCTATGGGTCTGTATGACTCCGGGAGTTCCTGTGGTTTCTTCGGGTTCTTCAGTATTAGTCTAATTCGTGCTGCTCTCCAATCATGGGGAAAATATCCTGCAGATAGGCAGTGGTTATATAAGTTTAATATAGTTGTTGGGATATATTCCACGGTCTTTTTTACAATTTCTGGCTCCAGGTAGTCTTCGCCGGGTGTTCGCTTATTTCTTATTTTTGCTGTTGCCAGATGGAGGTCTTCAAGTGTGAACGGGTCCTCCCGATGTGCTGGGCAGTAGTTAGTATTTTCCTCACAGAGCAGAAGTTGCTCAGGAGTGTGGTCTGAGGGCAGTTTCTGGAAGATGGTATTCAGAATATTGTCTATAGATTGGTGCCAGGATGTGGTATAGTGGCCATCGGGTGTCTTTGTTGAAGATATTACTTCTCCTTTTGGTAATTTATTAGTTGCCACTTTGTATACAACCCCCCAGGGGTCCTTATTCCCTGTTGTTGAGACTAGTGTCTCCCATGAACATTTTTTCCGGGTTCTTATTAGGGCTGTGTATTTGTTTCTGACCTCACGGTATTGTTGTCTGAGGACTTCTACCTCTGCCGCCGGCCAGGATCTTCTCGCTCGCTGGAAGCTTTTACGGCGTGTATTTACTTCATTCCGCAGTCTCTGAAGCTCAGGACACCACCATGGGACTGAACCTGCGGATGGTTTCTTTCTTTTTATAGCTATGTTTGAAGCCTCTGTGATTAGACTTACTATAGCACGCTGGTGCTGGTCTGGGGTGAGGTTTGTGCTGTCGAATGCTTCAACAGAGTATGTCAGTGCCTCCCGAAATTGTTCCCAGTTTGCCTTGGCTATAGCAAATCTGTTGAGGATTGTTCTGGGTGTGGGTGGTCTATTGAGGGCACGGTGCATCTGGAAAGTTATTACTCTATGGTCAGAGGTTGTCCAGTCCTCTCTGACCTTCCATGAGGATATGTATCCTGCTGTGGAGCGAGTGGCTAGGCTTATGTCTATTGTTGCCTCCCAAAGAGTACTTGAGAAGGTCGGTAGATTATTTGGCTGATTCAATACTGTGAAGCTGCTGTTGGTCAGGAATTCTTCCAGGCGCTGTCCATTGGCAGTTCCTCGTCGATCAGGAGTTGTACTGTGCCAGGCTGGTGACCTGCAGTTTGCATCTGCACAGACGATTATTTTAGTATTAGGGAGCTCGTGGAGGACATTTTGCAGGTATTGGGTTGCAGGGAGAATATCTTCGCCGGGTCGGCAGTATAGCGATATGGCATAAAATTCTCCCAATGGAGAGATGATCTGGGCACAGGCAGCCCATTCGTTGCAAAAGTGGGTTATTTTAGTAACCGTGAGGTCAGGGTTGCAGACGACCAGGGCAGCCCAGGGGGTATTGCCGTTATGTTGTACAATTTTGTACGTGAGTGGGTATCCTCTCACCTCTTTCTTGTGTGTGTAGGGTTCTTGGAGGAAGAGGATGTCAAGGTTGTCCTCGTCTACCTTTTTCTTTAGTTGCGCAGTGACTGCAATTGCCCGTTGTGCATTATGCTGTGCAAATTTCACTGTGTTAGAATCTTTATATTTACAAAGAGTTCCCATAATCTGTTCTTTGTTGTTGAGTGCTTTTGGCTTTTAAGTACACGGGACAGTTACTGTCTCTGACAGAGTGGTCTGCTGGTAACTTTAGGGCTTTGCAGTTTGCGCACACTGGTGGAGCGGTTTTGTTTGGGCAGGAATTGTAATTGTGGCCTACTTCTGCGCAGTGCCCACAGGTTGGAGAAGTTTGCGGTTGAGTACACGTGTGTGTGGTGTGGCCAAATCGGCAGCATCTAAAACACTTTGGAACAGCCACGTGCTCTCTGAAGCGATGACTGCCCCAATCGATGTAGATTCTTGCCTGCTGCCTTAGTACTTTCCACGCTCTGGGAGCTAATTCTACCACCCAGTTAGTTGAGTTATTTCTGGGTTTTGTCTGATATCTGGGTGTTATCAGATTCGATGGGTCCGTATCCGGGAATGCTTGCTGCAGGTTTTTGCAATATATCTCACCTTGCAATTGTGTTGGGGATAGGTCATTTCCTGTATTAAAGATTACAATGCTTGGTCCTTTTTTCTTGGGAGTTTCTGCTTGTAGGCCCAGGGACGGCACTTTCGGATTTGCTATAATTTTGTTCGCCTCCTCCTGTGTTTCTGTCTCGATGATGACGCCGACGTTGCGGGTCTTCCTTATCGATTTTATTCTGGTGTGTTTGAATTCATCGCTAAGGTTAGTAATTACAGTCTTCTTTACTTCTTCACTTGTGTGAAGAGTCTCGGTGTTTGTTGGCTTCAGTATGACCAGGTTGGGTCTTGGTAGTAGTGGTACTTTCTTTTTGCTGGGAACAGCAAGGGTTGGTGGTCGCTCCGTTGTCATTGTGGTCCTCAGCGCATGGGCATATGTGGGCGCGCGCTGTTGCATTTGGTTTGCCCCACATTCCATGTATGCCTGGAGCTTAGCATTGGCTCTCTCACTCTCGAGGTAAGTTTCCGTCAAGAGAGTGTCCAGCTTGTTCCACAGGTTCACGATTTGTGCCCTTAGCCCTGTGGTTACCCTGTTAGATTGCTCCTTAAATAATGTTTCCAAGGCAGCCTTGAGGAACAGAGACTTCTCATGAACTGTACCCCCTGGCAAGGAGGGATCCAGGGGAGCCTCCTGTGGCTTCTCCTCGCTGGTGTCCTTTTGGTTTTCTGTTATGTCTTTTGATTCAGTTTGGGAGCGCATCTCCCGCTCCAGATTAGGTGTTGGCTTTCTATACTTGCGTTTTCCTGTTAGCGGAGCCCCCGAATGGGGTTCTGACGTCTCCTGTTGTTGGTCTATGACGACGGGGTCGTCATTTTGGCTCTGATGCGCGGCATCTGTGGGTTTTTTCAATTTCCCATCCATCTTTGCGAATTTCGGATTATCGAACTTTTACGGATAATCGGAGTTCATGAGGTCCCGCGTGAAAGAGCTCGTGGAGGTGAGCAAGAGGCCACCTTCCTCCCGTCTCTGTTTGAATTTAGAGCTGAATAGTCCTTCAGCGAAGGTTTTGGGCTATCCCCCTCTGTCACTTGGGGTGGGGGGGGGAAACAGCCAGATGTGGAAATGCCCCTAGAAGAACGGGGTTAATTTCCTGTTGGGTAGTTTATATCGGCGAGGACGTTGGTAGTGTTATTTTGTTGAAGAGATCGTCGGAACAGAAGTAGCTTCTCTCCATGGTCAGTTTATGGTAGAGGAAGGGGGGGGGAAACAAAAATCATCGTTTCCAGTTGGAATTTCACTAAGTTGATAGGAGTTAGTTGAACTGTAGTGGTAGTGAGCTTCTTCCGTTATGACTAGAAGAGAAAGTATGCAGCAGTGGGTGGGAGTGGGGGAGAAACAATCACTAACCCTGTTGCCAGTTGACCTTGCCAGGGTCTTAAGTGACGTGTTGCCTTAAGCAGAATATCACTGGGTTCGGCTGCGTTGAATGAACATTAAGCCCGCTGTTGGTTTCGACTCTTAATTAACTGGAATATGAATGCTAAAAATTAAAATATGTTGGAGCTCTCTTTCAGCCCGATAAAAACACTGTTGGGGCACCCTCCCCAGTCAAGTGCACACTACCAACGTGGCCTCCGCTTTATAATCGGTGCCTCTCTATGGCCCTGCTGCCAGCCACATGGTGACCATTGTAGTCTGGCAAACAAAGGACACAGATAAAAACGCTGGTAATTTGCTAAATTCCCAAAAGTTTGCAAAATTGTCTCACCTAGGGAATCCTCAGATGAATGTCTTTCGACGGGAACACTTTTCTTGGCGAACTAAACACTTAAAACTCATATTTTAACACTAAAATCAGGAGCTCGTAAAAACGTGTCTACTCATAACGGCAGCCTATCGGTCCTCGATTTAAAAGTGTGTGGGATATGTAGTTTGTTGTGCCCATTGTTCTTCCGGCCTGTTAGCCGCCGGGCCCCTAGTGAGACCCGACGTTACCAATACCCGCCACAGGGAGGCCGGCCAGGTGTTACCAATATTTGTACTCTGGCTGGTCTTGCCACTTACTTTCCTGGGATTTCAGTGGCTAGGACCAAAAAAAAAAAAAAAAAAAAAAAAAAAAATCGAGGCTGATATTAGTGATACTTGACAAGTTAGTATTAATAGTATGCGACGTGGGGCTGTGCGGTGAAAGTGAGTTTTAAAAACCAAATAGGTTAGGGCAAGAATTTTGATGTTCTCTTTTGATTTTGAAATGTAGGGCTAAACGCCGTGCAAGACAAAATTTTGGGGGGAGGATGAAGACTGGAGGGAAGAAATTGGAAATAAGGGGCCGACAGAGTAGATGGCCCCCACAAGCTGTACTGGGACCATGCCATCATAACGGATAAGGCAAGCCCGCACAACAGACCGGACATAACCCTTGTGGACAAGAAGGAATTGGCTGCGCTGCCTATCTGATTGACATAGCAGTACCCAACGCTGGAAACCTGCACAAAACCATGGGGAAAAATCAGGAAATACACGAACCTAAGACAGGAGACCAAGGAGTTGTGGCATATACAACAAATAACAACCATCCCGATCATTGTGTCAACCATCGGTATGGTGCCGAAGACGCAACATACCAGCCTAACAGCAATAGCTCTCCCAGAGAACACCTACATGGAACTCCAGAAAGTTGCAATTCTGGACACCTGTAGGTTAGTCAGAGTTCCTTTACCTGCAGTAACACCAGACATAAAACCAACCACCCTGTTTACTTGGTAGCAATACCCATCACGTGGTGGAATCCCCAGTCAGGGAGAAATAATAATAATCACCTAGAGGCACCGATCCCTGCTCGCCAGCCCCCACACACACTTTTCTGTGTAAAATGTGGAGGTATGACGAAGTAAGTCAAATCTTTTCTGCATAAAAGACACACCTGTCAAAAGACACTGATCAATATGTAATCAGGTAATGACCTATGTAATTATTTACCTGTGCATTTGTTGTGACGTAATTTCCCCGCCCACTTGCACCACGGGACCCGAATCCATCTTCTCCCATTGGCTACCCCACCAGGCGGCATTCTCAAGGTCGAATAAATACCACTATGTAATTATTTACCTGCGTTTACATAGGTTACTTAGGAAAAGGCCTTTCACCTCGGGTTCTATAATGCATAAGGGTTATTGTTGTATCCGAAAGAGCAGAACTAAAATATTTACAAACTATAGAAATATTTAAAATATTTACAAAATACTAAACTATTTACAAATATACAAACTATACGTGTGTACGCTAGGGGTACGATTGTTTGTATGATGTGCTCCGTAAACTTTTCTTGATTTGTGTGTTTTTTTAATTAAAGTATTAAGTTCCTATTAGTGCCACCACATAAAGATAGACCCTTGGATTGCCAGATGCAAAAGCTTTAATATTTGAGCAGACAACAGATAAGTATTAAATGAATTTCTGCATGTTCATTCTGCTTCTCAATACAAGCGCTTTCAGCCATTATCTTGTAGTTCAACTTATACACATGTCCAACAGATACTTGACCTTTACCCGGCATTAGAGTTTCGCATAGCCGCTTTGCTCTTCCCCTCCCTACTTAGACCCCTGCTACCTGTGGATTTCACTGCGGGACATCTAAGGCAACCGGCTGGTCACAGTGCCAATTGTTTGCAAAACCACAACTGGTGGTGAAATTAAATTGTCTAGTAACATTGCAGTATTTGAATTCAATATGACAAATACTACCTTCTGTCAAAATTCTAGCGTCTGCACCATCTGTGGGACCAGCTCTGATCCCATTATCAAATGTAGTGAGAGTGTAAGCAATTAATATGCAATGACTGTACCCAACCTGACCGGAAAAAATTAAATAAAAGTTGTCGGAAATCATTCTGTTGTGATAGACGTCGACTCAGAAATTCTCAGAAAAGCCCTATAAATGTTGCAACGCAAAACAGCACGGAACCTGAGACACTTTCCTCCTCTTCCGCTAGCAAAGTTGAAATGCCTTACTCTAGTTCACTTGAGACAAATATCATGCCAATAACTAGAAATATTGACTCTCAATCTTACGCGGAAGAAGCCTCTAATCCTTCTTTGTTGTCTCCGGGGTCGCATCAACTTTCAGATGTATCAACTCAAACACATATATCTATGCTGTCAGAAGATCTCAGCGCTAACTCCCTCCCTACTGAAACTCCGAATCCAACCTTTTCTATTCTACAATCAAATGAATTCCAGGAACTACTCTTTAATACTACGAAGAAAATCCTCCATCAAACTCAGCTAATCAGCGTACCTCATACTGCAAAATCTGATATTCCCCTGAATTCTAATACAATCAATGAAGGAAACTGCGAGCTATCCACAGAGATTCGTGGTATAAAAACAATATTAACTAATCAACTGGCTGAAATTTCTGACATTAACGCCCAAATTAAAAATCTCACGTCAATTATGTCTTGCCACTTAAGGGAAGCTAGGAAGAATTCTGAACCTACTCTTGAAACAAATGGGCACAAAGTGAATAAGAATTCTTCATTACCTGACGATGCCTTTAGCATTGAGACTAGATCTTCATCTTCCACCGGCCTCAATACTCCTACTGCTGCAAGTATTAATTTGCCAAAGCCTGCTAACATTCATGATTCCAGTCATTCAACAGAGCAATTTATAGCCAAACAGATGATTCTTCTAATGTAAATCGAACCACTCCTACCCTGCACTCCTCTGCAGAACAGTTCTGTATGTATCTCTATTTTACAAGCTCAGAGTCACCAAGTGGAATCCTCTTCAACATCAGTTAAGGCAACATATGCAAAAATAACTGCTGCCACATCTAATGAGGTCTGCAAAACTGTCTGTAGGGCTGCCGCCTCAGTGAGTAAACCTGCTTCTGATTGCCAGTCTCAAATATCACACCAAAGGTCAAAACAGAACAAACCTTCAGAAAATGCTAAAGCCTTTATATCTCAAGATACTGTCTCCAAGCTTCCAGCCAAAATTCATCAAATACAAAATGTAACTAATGCAGATAAATCTCAGTTATTGAAACGAAAGTACAATATTACAATTATACCCACAAAAGACCGAATTTTTGTTTCTAGACTTGGACCCGCCACTAAATCCGAAGATATTATCAACTTAATTAAAGAAGAATATGGTTTCGGTGTGGATGTCCGTTCTCTGAAGACACGATGTCCCGCCTACTCATCTTTTATAATAACATGCCTTCCGTCAAAAACAGAAAAAGTGCTCAATCTAAGATCCCTCTTATCAGGGGCTCTAGTCAAACGCTTCACGGACAGACCGCCAAGGGAGTTCAAAATCTCTTCTCCACATGCATAGCAATCAGTGGCCATGCGATCTACACATACTACGCTCTCTTCTCGTCATAGAATCCCCAGATCTCAACCGTCCAGATCTCAACCTTCAGAATTGCAGGAGTATAATTAGCAACCTAAGCCACTTTAGAGCAATCCAAGGCTCACATATTTATATTTACCTGCTCACTGAAACCTGGCTCCCCATAGATATTGATGATCATGCGATTATAGATGGGCAATATACAGTCCATAGAAAGGACAGAAGATCTCGTGGTGGCGGAGTATCTATTATACATTCTAACCATATACTCTGCGAAATTGCATCAAATTTCACAAATATTGAATCACTATACTGCCTTCTTCATCTTGGCAAGTTAAACGTTTTAATCGTATTACTTTATTTTCCACCTCTCTCAACTAATACCGACCTTCAGTACTTAGAAAGTTCGCTAGAATCTATCTTACCGCTAATTCAATCTGCCCACATAGCAATGGTTTTGGGTGACTTTAACTGTCAACTGGCCAATTTAGGATCTTCTTCTCCATCACTGCAGACTAGGGCTCTCTTTAATATGCTTCACATTATGAACAATATATGAACAAGTTTGTAATTTTCCAACCAGTGAAAATGCCTACCTTGACCTAATACTCTCCTCTACTCATATAAAGGTTCACAATGACAACCCTATAATTTCACTCGAATCATTCGCCAATTATTTTTGACATCACTGTGACTTCTCATAATTTCAAATGCAGCTCCCGTTCTCCACGATTCAATTTCAGAATGGCTGACTGGCCTCTGCTCAACCTAGCTCTCAACAACATAGACAAACAGCTCTTTGACGCTATGGATGACGTCGATGTCCTCACCGATAACCTGATCAACTGTGTCTACTCAGTTATATCTGACATTGTTCCTCAATCCCATCTGACCGCACGCTCTAACTATCCACACTGGTATAACAGCGAACTAATACATAAAATTAAATAGAAAAAATTCTATAGTATAGAAACAAGTATAAGCAATCAGGTGACAGTCAATACTATGAAATATTCAGCCAACTCCGCAAAGAAGTGAAAACGCTCATATTAAACTCTTACAATATGTACACAAAGTCAGTTCAGGATAGTCTGCTTACTCACAGAGATATCAAACCATTCTGCAATTTCATGAAGCACAAGAATATAACCAGTAGAAAGTTACAACTCCATAACGCAAATGGAATTCTCTTATCGGACGAATTCAGTATTGCTCAAGAGTTTGCCAAACATTTTTCCAGAATTCAAACAAATAATACATTGAGACCTGCCTCATTTCCTGACTTCACACCCGTTAAAGATGATATCCTCATTAACCTCTTTATCACAGATGAAGATTTAAATTCGGCATTAAAAAGCATGAGAAATAACTATGCTAGAGGTCCAGATGTCATTCCAGGCTTATTTTGGAAAATGACTGTCACTACCTTAAAACCCCTCATACTGCGGATCTTCAACTTGTCTCTCAGGCTGGGGAAGTGTCCTAAGCACTTTAAGCAGGTCAATATAGTTCCTATTTTCAAAAACGGTGATAAAAATGATGTAACTGATTACAAACCGATATCCCTATCCTTGCAAAACAGCCTGGCTAAACTCTTCGACAGAGCAGTACACAAACATCTCTTCGAATTCTTCAGGCCTTTCATTGATCAGAATCAACATGGTTTTTGCAGTGGCAAGTCAGTAGTCACAATTTTTCTTCCTTTCTGGCAATACACCTCTGAAGTTCTTGATAACCACACGCATCGTTCCTTGAGCGTTATCATCAATAAAGTGAACTCAGACTGTTTTATACCACTAAGTGGAGTACCACAAGGCTCCCCCTTAGGTCCTCTTCTTTTCATTGTTTTCATAAATGATTTTCCTTCTTTCATCTACACCTCCAATATTCAAGTTGCTCTCTATGCAGATGATCTTAAGATCTACTCAGTAGTGAAGGAGATTACCGATTCTCAACAGCTTCAATGTGCTCTAAATAAATTCTCTCTGTGGCTATCTCTGAATGGCTTGTCTGCTAACCCCTCGAAGTGCAAAGTAATCTCTTTCTCATCTTGCAGATCTCCACAACTAATGAATACGGAGTACACTGCTAACTCTGTGATCATCGAAAGGTGTGATCAAGTTAACGACTTGGGGATTCTCTTCTCCAGCAGTGCTAAATGCGATGCCGATGTCCTTAAAATCACCAGCAAAGCATTGAAAACACTGGGATTCATCAAACGGAACGCTTACAAGTTCAAAAACTAAAGATATGCGGTTATCCTTTATAAAACTATTGTTCTGCCAATCCTTGAATTCTGCCAACCCATCTGGAATCCTCACACAAAGACTAACTAACAAAATTGAAGCAGTCCAAAAAAATTTTGTCCGTTACCTAATGTACCGTAATCCTCTATTCTATCACTCAGTGTAGTATGAATCGCTGTGCGATTACTTTCATCTAAGGCCTCTGTGCACTAGAAGAGTTATTGCTGACATCACCCTTCTAGCCAAAGTAATCACTGGAACTTATGAAGCATCTGATATCCTTAGCAAAATCAACTTCAATGCTCCTTGTAGACAAGTCAGGTACCTTACACTGTTTCGCCTTGACTCTGCCACCACGGACTTTATGAAGTTCAGTCCACTGAACAGAATCAGCAAATCAACAAATGACTCTCTCATTAACTTCTTTGTGAACTCCCAATCACTGATGAACTCCATCCACAAGTTGCCTCTTCTCTTCAAATGCAAAATGACTAGCTCTCATCTAATTATTGTAGTTTATTATTATTATGTGTTTTATTATTTTTATATTCTCTAATTGATTAATTATTATTTGTTTTACCGGTAACTTAACTTAATGCAATCCTCTTTTGTACATATGATTTTAATGTTTGAATCTATATCAATGTTTATCTTCCTGTTGAATCTCTTATTATTGTTATTGTGTTCATTGTTCTGATCTCAGATACACTGTTAATGGTTGCCTGTTGTGTATCTTGTTATTAATAAAAAAAAAAAAATAAATAACAAAAAAATATCAGATTCCTTCATCAGCTCACATTACACTGGAATATCAAATGATGCTGGGCGTGATCATCTATTAGACAGTGAAGCACATGCATGAGGTTTGTGAACTTTTGGAGGCAGTTGTCTTTCAGTGGAAGAAAACAATGTACATGTAATTATTTACCTGCGCATTTGTAATGACGTAATTACCCAGCTCTCTTCTCCCATTGGCTCGAATAAATATCGCTAGGAGGAAAACATTTTTAATGTATAGAGAATATAAATGGAAGAAGTACAACAATCGATCAGGAACTCCCACAATTGGCGAACCCCAGGAATTTATAACGTCCACATCAACTGGAACAAGAAGCTAACTTCCACATGGAAGCACCTAGCAGAGCGGTTCACTCAAATAATAAGCCGCCCAGAGACAATCACAGAGTTTCTCACAATGGAATCACAATGTCTCCCAGAGATGTACACGATCCTGACCAGCTGCATAACTAAGAAATCAGACCAATTGGAGAGTCAAAACATTACCATGACCCTCAGTAGAGTCATATGATGCAAAGAAGCATGCTTATACAGAATCAGCTAAAAAAAAAAAAAAAAAAAATCACTTCCCATTTTACCCATCCATTCGCTCCAAATGTTTGCTCAGGTTTTACTTGAATTTATTGAAACTACCAACTTCCATAACGAGTGATGGAGTTGGAAGTTTGTTCCAGCAATCAACAACCACTGGCTTCAGGCAAATTTCTGCACATGTCTATTCTGCAACTGTCTTTCCTCAATTTCAGTTTATATCTCCTTAGTTTCGTAATCTGAGCAACAGGAAGATCACATCAGCATTGAACCTGCTGAAACTATTCAAGCCCTTATACACCTCAATCAGATCATCTCACATCTCACATCTCACAAATTGCAGTCTCCACACGCTGCAATTTGCAGAACTTAAGCCTTTCTTGGCAAGAGCGCCGCCTTGCTCCCCTCACCAATTTTGTTGCATTTCTCCAGACCTATACACGGCACTCACGGTATGGCCTGACCTTCGCATTATAAAAAAGGATAATCGCCTCCTTATTCCTGATAGCAAAATGATGTTTCTCTGATACATCATTTGAGAAACCCCATGAGCTGTTCTGGCAGCCCATCTGCACTGCTTAGAAAACATCATATCTGACTGGATGCTTACCACCAGATCTTTTTCATTCTCCACTACCCTCACTGTAGCACCACACAGTTGGTACATTTCTCTGGAGCCAATCATCTGCTAACCATATGCAGTACTTTGCATTTGTCAATTTTAAACTTCAGTTGACACTTCTCAGTCCATTGGCCCAACTTTTCTAGATCCTGTTATAATAACATGCTGCCATTAACGACCCTGCCAACTTTTGTATCATCTGCAGACCGAGGACTCCACTAATAACATTAGTCCATAACGAGCAGTGTCCATTGATTACCTCTCTCTCTTTGTCTTCTTCTACTGAACCATCCTTTCATCCATTGTAGCAACTTGCATTCAACGCTAGACTGCTCCAATTTGTACAGCAGTCCTCCCTGTGCAACAATTGCTTTCCTGAATTCCAAGTGTATGATAATGATATCAAAATTATATTTTACATCCAATTCCTCCTGACTTGTCAAGGGGAAGTCTTGTCTGACCAATCAAATTGGTCAGACAAGACTTCCCCTTGACAAACTCTTACAATGATTCTTTAACCAGTGATTCCATTATTTTCCCAGGGAACAGAAGTTAAACATACAGGTCTGCAATTACTCGTGTCACCCGTTCATCCCTCCCCTTTTATGAATTTGGGATACATTTGCACATCTACAATCGGTGGAGATATCTCCGAGTCCAAGGTCGCTGTGATAATTATGGCCAAGGTTTTGCTTACTTCATTTTCCGCCTCATTCAGTATAACTGGATATATGACATTCATCCATTTGCCTTTCTTATGTTTAACTTCAATAATTTCTTCTCAACTTTACTCTCAATCACGACAAAATCATTCAGTTCCATGTTAGAGTTCAATAAGATTCTGTCCTCCACTTCCCTACAGATTCTTCATGTGTGAATGTAGACGCAAAAACTCTTCATTCAGTTTGTCAGCTATCTGAGCAGGATCATCAACAGCTGGACCATCGATGTCAACTGGACCAAACTAATTGATCACCTTCCTTCTAGATTTTATATATATAAAGAAGTCTTTGCTGTTTTTCTTTGCATTCTTTGCAAAGGATTTTTTGTAATTTGCCTTCGCTGGCGTAACCATCTTTGTGACTTCATTGCAGACTAGTTTTTATCTACCAGAGGCTTCTTTGTCGCATGATAATTTATATGCACCCATGCATTTTTCTTTTTGCCACAGGTGTCATTAGTTCCTCTGACATCCAATTAGGCCTAAACTTTGAACAGTATTTCATCTTTGGTATGAAAAGCCTAGTAGCATCCAACATTATTTCCTTGAATTCTTCCCATTTTGAATTTGCTGTTGGTAACAACACAGCTAGTCCAAATGGATAGAATTTCATTACTGTCTCAGAATGCTGTAGTCGCCTTTACGAAAGCAAAAACCCTACCATTTACCCTTGATGGTAGTTACATTTTTAGGTAAAAAGGCCTACATGCTCTGGATTCATTATTCTATATTCTCCATTATGTAGCACAGAGCGGAATGGAAAGTAAAATAAAATGACGAGTTGTAGTTAAACTAGATTTAATGTTAAATATATATGATGAACAGTAAAAACAGAATGCGTTAGATAAATACAGCAAACAGTAATACAAAAAGCTTTCGGGCTTTATGTTGCCCTTCATCAGTTAACCGTTGGATTGAAAGTTTCGGGACGTAGAACTTAAGAACGTGCGATGGCAGTCATGCACAGTGAAATGCGTGATGCAACAACTAACTGTTGAAAGTTGAAATCTGTGGTTGTGACTATGGGAACGGTGCCAACGTTTGTCAGTCAGGACAATGGTTGCTTCAATAATAGGATGAACATGACATCGTCTGTTTCTATTGACGGAAGTATTAGAGCACGTGATGTGCAGCGACTCCAATCAGGAGCGACGTCCGTAATGGCGAACTGATGACAACCATGACATCGCGGCATGGGCCAATGTCGTGTCGAGTTGACCAGAAGTGGTCAGCAATGGCCAAGTGTTCCTTGATGGGCGACTCTCGGTTGATCGAGACAACATCCTTCAGGTAGCTTACGCAGACGACCTTGCTAGTTTGATTTTTGGTAATTCCCGCCGAGAGCTAGAGAGCAGAGCAAATGAAGTACTAGAGGACTTGAATATCTGGTGTCAAACACATAAACTTCAAATCTCGACTAATAAAACAGAACAAATGTTGCTCTTGATGTGAATAGCCCACCTGTTATTAAGTTGAATGGAGAAATGATTAGTACTCGGCAGCATAAATACTTAGGAATTTATTTTGATGACCGTCTTAATTTTAATTACCATGCAAAATATGTAATTCAGAAAATAAAAGCTATGACCTATAAAATTATTAAGATTACCAGGAGTACTTTTGGTGTAAAGAAATCTTCCATTAAATTATACTACTATTGTATATTTATACTAATTGTGTGTTATGCGGCTGGAGCCTGGGAATACAGAATCGGTAACTCCCTTGTTCAAAAATATCTTACTAAAGCACAAAGATTCTTTCTTCTCGCTGTAAGTAGAGCTTGTCGAACTGTCTCTACATCTGCTCTCCAGGTCCTCAGTCATCGACTGCCAATCCAATATGAAGTAATGTTACACTATCTTTTAAATTGTAGAAGAAAAAACGTTCCTGCGATTGTAAATGGTATAACATATAATACTGAGTTGCAAGAAAACGTAGACATTAAAAGAATGAGAAATGAATGTTGTCGAGCGTGGAAAATACCTGGTCTACCTCTACTTTGGGTAGGGAGACATTTAAGTTTTTTCCCGAGGTTGTTGATTACGACAAGAAAATGGACTGGTTCAATCCTGGCTTATACGTTACGTTTTTATATACCGGTCATGGCAGTCTTAACTTTAAATTGTTCTCACTAGGATTAAGTAACATTCCTCTCTGTGCTAGTAGTGCTCAAGAGATTGTTGAGCACCTCATCTTAGCACCTCATCTTTCATTGTCTCCTGTACGATGATTTAAGACTGGCCTTTCAACTTCTCACAAATGTATTTGACTGCTCTGAACTGCCAAGAATATTATTATGTTCTGAATATTATACTGCCTTCTCCACATATGAAGAGAAATTGTTTAAACGGAGAAAGAGAATTCTTAAAATTAGATCAGATGGTCATCATCTTCGAGTGCTTCGTCAGGTTGAAAGTCGGCCGCCAGTTTTAATTAATGAACTTCTCTCGTAAATTTATTGAACTCCTGAGGTTCAGTAAAATGCTAGACTGCTTCTGTTTCTTTGGATTACTCTTACCTGATGTATTGATCAGTCTGCTGGACTCGGAGACCAGTATTTATTTATGTATCATCATTGTATATAGTCTTTTTACGTACTATCATTCTATATAGTCTTTTATGTATCATAATTGTATACAGGGTGTCTCAAAAATATTGGTACAAACGTTTAGGGGAGGTAGGTAACATCTAAAGGAATGTGAATCGCATAGGAACTCATAACCGGAAACGTCACGGGAAAGTAGTAGCAGAGGCACAAGAAGCAGAAATGACACAAGACAGTAATTAGTGGCAAACATTTATTTGACATAATATTAACAATGGAGTACGAGATGGATGCATTTCATGATGTTACAACAGATGCTCGAAGGTTCCACCATGAGACGCGATGCATGCGTGACACCGACGCAGCATGGATTGGCGGACACGGTCGAACACACCTGGAGTTTCTTTGACAGTAGCAGCAGCAGCGCAGACGAGTCTCGCCACGAGATCCATTTCCGTCTCCACAGGCGATTCATACACGATAGATTTGAGGGGGGCCCCCACAGAAAGAAATCAAGGCTCGATAAATCAGGTGAGCGTGGGGGCCAGGCAACGGGTCCACCCTGGCCAATCCATCGACGCCCAAAACGCCTATTCAAATGGTCACGAACACATCTTACATAATGGGCAGGCGCCCCGTCATGTTGAAACCAAATGTTGCGTCTCACATTTGCTGGAACATCGTCAAGTAACCCTGGTAGAACTTGTTCAAGAAATATCCGATATTTAGCGGAGTTCATGCGGGATGGTAACAGGTATGGGCCGACTAAGCAGTCACCGACCATACCTGCCCACACATTTATTGCGAAGCGATGTTGTGCCACATGGGGGTGCACACAGTGTGGGCCCTCTGCTAATCCATATACTAGGTGCATATCTGCCAGCCCACCCACAGTTCGTATATCGGTGCATGCTCTTCGTGCGGCGACTACTGCTTGAATGAGTAAACCAGAAATTTTCCCTCTCGCGAACTGATGAACAGCGCCGTGTACCCACTTACGGTGACGTTTCCGCTTATGAGTTCCTATGCGATTTACATTCCTTTAGATGTTACCTACCTCCCCTAAACGTTCGTACCAATATTTTTGAGACACACTGTATAGTCTTTTTATGTATAGTGTATAGTGTGTTCGTGTCTAACGGCACCAGGGGTTTCTCCCATGTCCGCGTTGCTTTCATTGTGGGTGTAACAGTTCACTGTAAAGGCTAGAGATTTAAAAGTGTATGGATATTGTATGAGTGTAGTGTTGTGTATCGTTTTTCTTCTGGCCATTTATCCGCTAGACTCCTGCTGGGGCCCAACATTGTCCACACTATGCCTCATGGAGGCAACCAGGTACACTAGTATTTAGATATTTACTCTGGCAGGTCCTGCCACCTAATTTCCTGAGATTTGAGTGGCTAGGACCTTAAAAAAATATATATATAAAATAAAAATCCTCCCTCGGTGGGGGTTTAGAAAATTGAGTAGAAAGGCTAAATGAGTTTAGCGTGAACGCAATTAAATTTAGTCATTAAATTTTTGAAGTTATGTGGGGTATACGCTAGTGTATTAGGTAGAGTGAGGGGAGACAGAAGGCTGGGGGAAAAAACAGAAATATGGGAACGATAGAGAAGGCGACCCCAGATAATCAGTGGAGCAGGCCCATGCTCCACCAGGCGAAGAGAGGAGTTATTTGTTTTTTTTTTTTTAAGAGCATTAGCAACTAAGGCCATATTGCTCGGTGCGGTGGTCATTCCCTGACCTTTCCGCATGCTCCGTATTTGGTGGTGACGGGCTCGAACCCCGGTCTAATCAAGAAGCGTGTGCTCGAAGAGAGGAGTGGCAAGGAGGTGAGGGGACCGAAAATACCATCCTCTCCCCCTGCCGGGGGAGAGGGGAAAAGATAGGACCATGCAAGGGAGCATGGTTTGAGAGCCAAGAAGGCCGGCAGCAAGCTGCAGTTGGTCTTCGGTGGTATTGGTGTTCCCATTTGGGACATCACTCATGGGACCAGGTCCCATCCAGTTTAGTCAAGTCAGTTCTTGTCATTTATTAAGTAGGTTCAGTTGTTGTTCCTGATTGTCATGTGTAGGGTTCAGTTGTGCTCCATTGCAGCGAGCATTCGTCTTCTTGCGAAGAGCTCTTGGGCATAGCAGGAGAAAGCCAGGTACTCTTGTTTTGTATCCAGTATGTTGTGCTCCCGTCCACTAGGACAATACAGGATCTTTGTTATTAGGATGTTGCGGAGGTTGTCATAAAGCTGCCAATCATACATTAGATGTTGCCAGCCCTCCACACCGCCGCAAACACAGGTAGGGTCCTCTTCAATTCCCAAAAGAAAAAGTTTGGCATTGATGGCGCCATGTTCGGTGAGTAGGTATGCCGCATGGAGTCCAGGTGAGAACCTCGTTGGGAACTTAGGGTAGACCCTGCCGACGTCAGGTATAAACTTTCTGGTTAATTAATCATTGTACATAATTGTTATAAATTGTACACAATGTATAGATTACTTTCAGCGGCGAATAGGGGAACCTTGCTGCCTGCCAAAAAATAATAATAAAATACTTTGACTTGACTTGACTTTGTCCGCTAAGCGAGTCTGCCCGGTAGCACAGTGGTACCATCACCGTCCTCCCCACACCGGGTGGAAAAGGCCCGGGTTCGATTCCCGTAGATGACGTGAGGAACTTTAATGGGTTTTTTTCACTCCGTGGCTGAGTTAGTCGGTCTCAGGCGTAGATAGCAAGCTGGGGTGTTTTCGTCCAGAAAAACAAGCAAATCGACCAGATAACACACGCAATTTACAGTCATAATACATATATGGGTATATGTAAGAGATTACGAATGGCCCTAATATAATAATTTGAATTTGAATTTGTCCGCTAAGCGAATGGCTCTTTCCTGTTCTGAAATACGTCTGCCGAGTCTTCTGCCAGTTTCCCCTACGTAGCAGCTAGTGCAGTCACGGCAAGGAATGCGGCAGATTAGTCCACTCTGTAGCAAGGTGGGAACTGGTGTTTTCACTTTGGAGATGAGGGATCGCAATTTCCTGCCTGGGAGTTGTACTCACTTTATCCCATGAGATTTCAGAACCCTGAAAACCTGATGTGAAACGTTTGGGTAGTATGGGATAAAGGCGCTCGGGGCGGAGGCATTACCTTCAACGGTCCTGTTGGTCGTTACGTGGTCACTGGCCTGTAGGTCGCACCTATCTGGGGTACTGGTGGGACAGTCACATCTCGTAATATCTGTCTTGACCCTAGCAATCTCGGTGTGTCTCTCATCGGCAGAACTAGAGTGGCTCCAGGCGCGAGTTAACAAGGCACGCACAGTGCCGAGAAGATGGCTGCGCGTGTATGCTGATCAGTAGTTGGTAAATTGGTCAGCACACATTGGCTTGCGATAGACTGTTGTTCTCAGGTGTGTGCCCTCACGTCGGACCAGCGTGTCCAAGTATTGTAGGGTATTACCCGATTCTAGTTGAGGACCCTAGCCTTCTTCTATAAGGCAGTCTTCTTACCAGCAATAACATACGCATCAGGAGTCTGGTTCCACAAGGCAGTAACAGCAGTAAACTAAAGGAAGCTAGAGACAATTCAACGTTCAGTCCTACTGACAATCTCGAGAGCCTGCTGTACTGTAAGCACCCACGCCCTCCAGGTCCTCTTGGCGCTCTCCCTCTGGACATGGAGATCGTCCGCTGTGGGTTGCTTTATCAACTGTCCAAAGGCAGAGCAATCACCTGCCTAGACTATTGAACTGTGATTTTTGAAGTTTATAGTTGTGCCATCCAGACTATTGAATATTATTGTGTTTTATTATACGTGTTTTTTTTTTTTCCTGCTGGCTCCCTGGTATGGGCAACCCGGGGAGCGGGATTGCTGGCACTCACTGGTATTGCACTACCTCCAGTGGGTGCGGGATTTCAAGTGCGAATTGCGCTACAGTAAAATCAGACTCAGGTAATTTAACATACTTTTTAAGGACTGCTTTGTAAAGACTATATATTCCCAAGTTCTCAAGGTAGATTTGGGCTTATGCCTGGGAGCTACCCTGAATAAGAACACACTTGCACACACACACGAGAGTTTAATGTTTGTCAGAGCATATAATTATATGTAAATATATCTTGTATATAAATCATGTATATACTTTTATGTACATAATGTTGAGACTATATTGTGTGTAATTAATAAATGAATGAAATGAATGAAAACAACTGATAGGCGAACGATCGTAAACTCGAGAAAAAACGCCTTCTCACCCACCTACAGCAGGCCTGGCAAACCCGCTGGACGACTTCGACAAAAGGGGAAGTCACCCGAAGATTCATACCGGATAATCAACTAGTGTTTCCCAAAAGCCAAACTGGTTTTCACCGGGAATGCTGACATCTTACCTACTCACGGGACATGGCGCAATAAGAGCAAAACTCTCCAGTTTCGGTTTGAGTGACACCCCTCTCTGCCACTGTGGACAAAAATAAAATCAAATTATTATTTTAGGGTTGCCCGTAATTAAATACATTAACCCGTATTTGTGTCTGAAATCTGCCACTGTGGACAGCTAGAGACGTGGGAGCACCTCATGCACCACTGCCAACTATAAGAAGATCTTCGCTGCCTCTTAATAACCAGAATACGTTTCTCGCCAATAAACCAAGAACAATATCTCCTGGAGAGCGAGGACAATTATAAAGCCTTAACGCAGTTTGCGCAGGATCTTTTTACTAGAAGAAGAACACACCCCCAACCTTAGCAGGAATTTTCCCACAAACTAACCACTCGTCATCCATAATAAAGATCCTTGGATGTGCCAACCAAACAAAAACCTAACAGCTACAATCTGAAGAACAACTAATCATTAACTTACCTGGATCTGACCACTGGCTTAAACTGGAGTCATTATCTGGACTTGACCACTCACACGGAAGGGACAACATGTCCCAGGAATGGCATACGAAGACCTGACAAAGACATTGTGCAGTTTGCTGCCGAAACATCATTAGGCGATTTGAACCGGGTACCCTCACTCGGTTCACTTTCCTTCCTTTCCCTTGGCAGGCGGATGGTTACTCTGTACCCCCCTGCTATCCCCTATCTTCATCTGGTGAGGCCTGGGCCTGCCCCACCGACTTTTGGAGTTATCTTCACTGTTGACCCCATATTTCTCTCTTTCACCCCCCAGTTTTCAGTCTCCATTCCCTCTCTAGCTGTCTTGTAAATTAACTCTACCCCACATAACTTATATCTCTTTCGGCCTGACCCAATTTCTAGCGTTTCTCCCCCCCCCCCCCCGACACACTTTTTTTTTTTTTTTTTTTTATTTTAGGTCCTAGCCACTGAAATGTCAGGAAATTAGGTGGCAATACCTGCCAGAGTAAATGCTAAATTTCTAAAATATTGGTGTACCTGGTCTGCCTCCACGAGGTATAGTGTGGGCAACGGTGGGTCTCATTTAAAACCCAACGGCTAAAAGACTAGATGAACAACGGTACAAAACATTACACACCACAATATCCATACACTTTTAAACCTCTGGCCTCTGCAGTGTTCTGTATCACACCACAATGTATACTACGCGGAGATGGGGGAAACCCCTGGTGCCGTTAGATCCTAAACACACTATACCCTATATTAGTCACGGCAAACATTGCGATATTTGCAGTGACTGAACTACTGGGGAAACCATGGCCTTACAGTGCACCTGTTGGTAAACGGAGTCACCCAACATGATTGCACCACCAGTTAAGCACAGACTGAGAGCGGTGGAAATATCATCTGTTAGTTAGATGGGTTCTGTTGCTAAGGGTGTGGTCACTATACAAAAGTTTCTTGGCATATGTGATGGCAAACTCAACGGGGATGGAAGTAAATAGGGACACTACATCGAATGAGGCCATGACTTGATCATCCGAGATGGATAGGATCCGTTCTATTATAAATTCACCACTTTTGGAAACGGGGTTGGTGGTCTTGCCTACGAGGGGAAGAGTGAGGAGCCCCGAAACAAATTATGCCAACTCATAACTCAGTGATCCACAACAGGAGACAATAGGTATTAATGGTACACCTTCTTTATGGACTTTCGGTAGCCCGTAGAATTGCGGGATCTGGCAGCCAGAGGCACAGAGGCAACTATGTATGGACTACGTATTTTTCCTTGCTGAAACCAACTGTTCGTGAGCACGTTTACTTTCGACATGTACTGTTCCAAGGCTTTGATGGGAGGGACAGTTAATAGATGGTAGACAGAAGTGTCCTGCAGAAGCGACAGGGCTTTCGCCTCATAATCAGTACGATTCAACACAACTGTTCGAAGTTCTTTGTCTGCCGGAAGAATGACGATGGAAGAACCCTGCTTCAGTGTTTTAAGGGCAGAGATCTTTCAATAATTGAGATTGGAGGAAGCAGGGCGAGCATAACGTAAAATCGCTGCGGTTTTTAGGAGAATTGCGTTCGCCACTTCTTCAGGGAAACCTGCTAATGACGCTTCGACACCTAAAGCAATATCAGTGATCGGTGGACTTCGGTGAAGAATGGCAAACTTCATTCCCAGAGTCAATGGATCTATCTATTCCACAGATAAGTACTTGGGGATGAAGTTCAGTACAAATTGCGTGCAAGTTGCAATATGTCGATGACGAAAGTCGCGGGACTTACGGACTAAAATTGCGAACTTACGTTTTTGTCGTGTGCAATAGCGGTCAGACTCCCTGACAGCTTGGGAGCACAAGGTATGAATGATACTTGAGTAAATCGAGCTAGTAACCAAACTCCTAAGTTCAAACATCAGTGCCGCTTTATTGGTGGAGGCATTCCGTAAGTCACGATGGAGGCAGCCGATCCAAATATTAATTGTCTTGTAGCTGAATTTTTGGCAGGCACGTTGCATAGATTCACTAGGAAATGGAAGCTTGTAAAGAAAGCCTTTTGGAATAACGTTGTTTGATTTACATCGGTGGGCAAATCTGAGATGTTGCCTACCCCGGCCTATAAAAATAAAGTTATTGTAGCTTCACGACTACGTCGTGTGTTTGATGGCCAGGAATAATTAGAACATATGTTAAAAGGACTACGCGCTCTGGATTCATTATTCTATATTCTCTAATATGTAGCACAGAGCAGAACGGAAAGTAAAATAAAATGACCAGTTGTAGTTAAACTAGGTTTAATGTAACTACTTAAGTAGTTGGTAATGTATAGAAATGATGCTATTTCACTAACTTGTACATAAATTAATTTTTTCGTAACACGAGGCTCTAGTCCTAAATTACGATGCGTTCACGGTTGCCCTGTACTTTATAAGTAAATCTGTAGATCTCCTACTCTTAATGTCGTTAGGGGCAATGTATACAACAATATCACCTTTGTGCCCTTAATAGATGATATCTACTCTACAACGTAAACTTTTCCCCCTGGCAGATATACCCTGATGCTATTCCGCCTATCCTTTTAGCACCATATATTCTCCTCCACCTCTCTCTCTCTCTCTCTCTCTCTCTCTGACAATGGAGTCACTGACAATAATTAGCTCCTGCTGGACCAGCGCATTCTGCCTTGAAGCTTCTCACTGTGCTGCCTGATGCACAAGAGTGAACTCTAGCATTGCAGCTGAGAGCTTGATGTCCCCCCCCCCTCAACTTTAATTCCTTCGAGGGCATCTACCCTACTCTTCAAACTCGCATAGACTTTCATCAGAACGCTGAGTTGGCGCCAAATTTCTTGACACTCTCTGCATAGCACACAAAAACATCCTCTTTGGCTAAATCATGTCCTGTTCCAGAATTCCGAAAACATTTTATCAGTTGCTCAATTTATTAGGCAATGATGCGTTGGAGAATCGCCTCCTTCGGTTCTCCCCCCAGCCACAGCACTCCCGCTACTTTGTGCTCGTTGCTTTGCTGCTCTAGTCTGAGGCATGATTTCTTCCGTTTGGATACAATTAATTGATTAACAAGGTTAAGGTGTTTGTTTTAATTGCGGTCTCCAGGGTTTTACCTTTTACCTATATGCCAATTGATTAACAACCAAATTATAATATTAGCGTCCCCTGTAAATGATTACATCTATCCATATATATTTTTGTTTGTCTGTAAATTGCGTGTGTTCTCTGGTCGATTTGCCTATTTGCTGGACGAAAAAAACTTGCTATCTACTCCTGAGACCGACTAATGCAGCTACGGAGTGAAAAAAAGCTCACTTAACATGATTAATTAATTTAGTTAATTAATTGACTGCACTAATCTAATAGATTCCTAAATGTAGTGATACGTATTAGGTTATCTAGTTTTACGTTATACCTTGCGCTAATAAATTCGGAATATACTAATTTACCGTTGTAAAGATCACAACGGTAAATTAGTTATATCTATATACACTGTGCTGCCTATTAGGTACACTACCTAGTAGCGTGTTGAGCCTCCTTTAGCCTTCAAAACAGCCTAAATTCGTCTAGGCATGGATTGAACAAGATCTGAAAACGTGCAGGAATGGAGTAACCTGCAGACATGAGTGTGTCACGCAGTTCCTTGAGATTCGACGGAGGTGTAGGCCTGCAGCGAACAGCCCTTTCCAGCTCATCCCAAAGGTGTTCAATTCGATTGAGATCCGCAGACTGAGCCGACCACTGCAGCAAAGAAAAGTCATTGTCATGTTCCTGGAACCATTCCACAGTGATTCGGGCTTTGTGCACTGGCGCATTATCCTGCTGGAAGTAACATCTGATTGAGGATAAACTGTCAACATGAACGGATGCACTTGGTCAGCAACGATGTTTAGGTACGATGTGGCAGTCAGACGTGAATCTATGGGTATCAATGGACCCAACATGTGCCAAGAAAACATTCCCTACACCATAATACTGCCTCCACCGCCTTGCCCAGTAGTCGTCAGACATGACTGGTCCATGGATTCATGTTTTCGCCAAATTCTGAGCCTTCCATCAACATGATGCACCAGGAACTTCGTCTTGTCAGACCAAGCAACTGTTTTCCAATCCTCGATAGTCCAGTGCTGGTGTTGCTATGCCCATAGGAGACGTGCACTCTTGTTCTTTATTGATAACAAAGGTACGCGATGTGGCCGCCAGCTGTAGCCCATTCGCGACAAAGTGCGACTAGTAGTCCGATGCGATATTTTGTTCTGCGCACCAAGGTTGTATTCTGACGTGATGTGTGACATTGTGGACCGTCTGTTTGCTTGCACAATTCTAGCCATTCTCCTCTCATCAACAATCGATTTTCTTCCAAAGAAGTGTCTTTGAGAGGATGTTTTTTGTTCGTTGCACCATTCTCGATACACCCTTGAAACTGTGGTGCCTGAAAAGTTCAGGAGAACTGTCGTTTCAGAGATGCTTTGTCCAGCACGTCTTGCACCTACTACCATGCCACGTTCGAAGTCCGTTAGATCACTCCTTTTCCCCATTCTTGCCACGTTTTGTATGCTTAACTGATACTAGAAAGGTTGTTCTGCTGCATTTATATCCAAAACTGTGGTCATGTGACTTTCAACATTGTGGGACAAACCATTTGTGTGCACAGCAGGGGTGCATCTAATAAAGTGGCAGCACAGTGTATATAATCTTTATTGTATACAAAAGTGGCATATACAGTAGACCCTTCGCAGCAGTAATGCCAGGGGTTTTACATTGGCTGGTGGACAATAGCCTTGGAGGGACGGGGCCCATATCGAGGTTCGGGCTCATCCCCAGAGCCAACAAAAAATCAGTGTCAGATTATTTTCAGAATATTATGCTTTTGAAAGTATTTACAATGTATTCATAAAGATATTCATAAATATATTCACATTTATATTCATATTTATATTTATATTAATATTTATATCCATAAATATATTCATAAAGATATTCTTGACTTTATTCACAACACATTCATAAATACATCGTACTTTGAACATTATTTACAATACAAATGTATATTGGGCATTATTATGCTGCCCATATCAATGTGTGTGCAGTTTGCCTTAAGAGCCGGACCTGGCCAAGGTCCGGCTCTTAAGGATCTGTCTTCAGTACCTCCGATCCTTCGAAAACCTGCAGAGGTCGTCGTCAATTGATTGGATTGTGGGGAGCATCTGCCTGAGAAAAAAATGGTCACTAAGGGCTACTCTGTTATAGTGGGCTGTGAGCGTGGGAGCTGACCTCAGTCCGGGTAGAGGGTTTCTCCAGCCGCACAGTTCCAGCTGCTTGGCTCTGAGACCAAACCGGTTGTCATTTAAGCAGAGAGAACATGGCGTTTTTCCAATACAAGATCTGGAAGTCGGGCAAAATTTAGTGAAACCGCCGTCGCAGTTGTCCTTTGCTGGGTGGACGACGATGTTTATGCGTGATCCAATGAAGGAGCCAGTATTCGGCGGAGTACATGCGCTTGATGTTGGCAGGGGTTGCGAACCTCCAAATTTTCGAGGCATATAATACGACGGAGTATATAATAATAATAATAATAATAATAATAATAATAATAAGATTCTTTATTAACATAAATTTTATACAGTAGTGATTCCTTACACAGAATGCCAGAGGAATCTTACAATTTGTTGTTTATACAAGTGATTTTGTTTTATAAAAAAAAAAAAATAATAATAATAATAACTAAATAATAATTAATAGATCAAAGCAAAGATGATAATCAAAATGTAAAAATGAAGTAGTAATTACAGCGAAAAAGGACTACAAGTTGAGCAGAACATGAAATGACATCGGTTAACTAACTAAGATTGGCACTTACATAAATGTCCTTTACAAACAGCAAGATAGTTCAAGATGCCATCGCGATATGCCTTATCTATAGTCCACAGGTCGATGTCGATGTTGAGCGAGTTGAGAGTGTCCAGAGTCACATTAGGGAATATAGTGGACATAGTGTTATTGTTATGCGGTTCCCGTGGTTTCCCACAAATTGGCGTTAAATACTCTGTTAACATAGCAAAGCCAGTCAGTGTGGTGTTCCCAGATGTGGGAACACCACCCCAGATGTGGGTACTGAGTAGTGTGTTGTTTGACTGGCCTCTTCGTTACTGGGAGGCGCGATCACCAGGAAGGAGCCTCCCAGCATCCGTCCACTGGCACGTGGAGCCGGACCAGGGAGTAAAAGACATCTGGCGGGTCGTCCACATTCCTGCAGGAGCGAGAGTGGGGAAGGCCAAGGAAACAGCAGAGAAGAGACAGGAAAGTGGAAGACAGGCAAGATAGCGAGGATGACAGAGCGTAGGCGTCCTCCCAGGCGAAAAGGAGCAGGAAGAGTGCTAGGTGCAGTTGTGGGAGTCCTGGAGAAGGACTGTGGGTAGGAAGAAGAGAATAGGTAAAGTTCAAATTAAAGAGTCCAGGATCGTCATAATGGAGAATCACGGAGTGGTGTCGACAGGGCTGGCTGCAATTTGCAGTTTCATGTGTGGAAGTTTCCGTTAGGGAAGTGTCTCTTGAAATTCTGTAACCGCTGGAGCCTTGAGCACAAGGAATGCTCAAGGGGGGGGGGGGGGTACTACGGAGATGTCTGCCTGGCAAACGCCAACCAACCGTGTTCCAGATGTTGATGTGATCCTGCTTAGCTGAGCACAGATGAAGGAATGATTTTATTTTTAGCACATGGTCTCTGTGGACTATGGGCGTATATTGCAGGTTGCGGCAGAGAGTAGATTTAGATGTGTAGATCTGGTGCGACCACAAGTTGGCCCACTTCAGCACCCAGGATTTGAGGCCCCATAGTTTCCTGAGGCTGGTGGGTGGTGCCGCCGACCAAACTTCCACGGCATAGGAGAGTACACTACAGAAGTCAGTTGCGAGGTATTTCTTGATTATTTGCTTATTGTGCGTTTTGCACAGATCAATTTTCATTCCCGAGATCGCTCTCAGGGCTTTGGAATACTGAGCTTGGATTTGTTTTTTTTTATAGGTGAGGTTGGCATCCAGGATTACTCCTAGGAATTTGACACTGTCTGTGGGAGTCAGATCATTTCCTGCCAATTCCGGAAGTAGAGAAGGTGCACTATCACTAGAAGTCATCCGACTTGGCCGTAAAGATGAGATAGTTTGACTTCTCTGGATTGACTGACAGGCCAAAAAATTTAGCATACTTACAGAATTTGGGTAGCTGTTTACAGATTCAGAGGCGGTTTGTCTTTCTTGTGAATCACCAACATGGCCTTTGCATGGAAAGTAGCAAACAATATCATCAGCATACGATAGGAAAGCTGGAATTTGATCCATTAGTGGAACGAATATTGCTGCAAATAACAAGGCTGAGAGAAAACCACCTTGTGGGATCCCTACTTCGACGCTTTTAGTGACTGTAATATCCTTAGCTAAACACAAAAGATATATGCCCAACAAGTGATTTGAAGTTATAAGTTAATATATAATAAAATTATCCAACTAACGCCAACCTAATTGATTCGAACTTTAGAGCTACCTATTTACAACAGTTATAAAATTTCAATTCCACTGCCACTCATGCTATTACTATATTGGTGTGCAACACTATTTCTAAAGGTTACAACCACAAAATCTTTACTTAAGATATTCTTTACTGATGAGAGTAGTAGTAGTAGTAATAGTAGTGGCATGTGACGCAAGAAAGTGTGTGAACTTATGCAGCATCAGCCAAAAAAAAAAAAAAAAAAAAAATTACAAAACAATTCCCATTAAATTCCAGTTCCTCCTTAAATTTATTTAAGCTATCAACTTCCACAACGAGAGATGGAAGTTTGTCCGAGCAATTAACAACCCGCTGGTTAAAGGCAAATTTCCGCACATCTATTCTACATCTGTCTTCCCTCAATTTGAATTTATGCCCCCTTTAGGTTCGTAATCTTAAAAAGTGGAAGAATCCCATCAAAATTCAGCGTGCTCAACCCATTCAAGGCCTTATACACCTCAATCATATACCTCGCACGTGCCTAGTCTCCAGCCGCTGCAATTTGTAGAACTTAAGCCTCTCTTGGTAAGAGGATCCCTTCATACCCCTCACCAATCTTGTTGCCGTTCTCTGTACATGCTCAAGCAAATCTACATCCTGCCTAAAATGAGGAGGTTCAGGCTCAGCAGCGACTTTGGACGTCAGCTAATCTGGCGAGAGGTTGGCACATGGTATCACCCCGCACACATCACTGAAAGGGATCGATATGGCGGTCAAGGTGTTCTCGTCTGGGGAGGCGTAATCGTGGATGGATGTACACAACTCCAGATACTGGAAGGGCGCTACTGTAACTGGTGCACTCTACTGTACCGAGGTAATCCTTCCCCATGTGCGTCTGTTCCGAGGTGCCATTGGCCCCGAGTTCGTGGTTATGGATGATAACTCCATACCCCATCGCACTGCAGCTGTTGATATGCTTTTTGAAAGTGAGGACATTGTTCATATGGATTGGCCTGCCCGTTCCATCGTTCTAAATCCCGTCGAACACATATGGGACGCTCTGGAAATGTTCACCAGCTGAAGATGGCGCTGACAAAGGAATGGACGATGTTATCGCAAGAACTTATCAACAACAATGTTCTAAGTATGGATAGGCGGTGCAAAGCCTGCATCGACATTAGGGGTGGCCATATCACCTACTGAGTACCACCTCTTCCCTTTGTTCCATCTTTGGCAGTGATGCATCTGTATCATGGCAGCCAGTGCTATGTTATGTGCTCAGAAAAGGCACCACAAATGCTATGTGCTCAGAAAAGGCATCTCCCTTTTCTGAGTGTTTTGTGTCGTCGAGGAGGGGGGCTAACTTAAGTATGGTGTTTATCCCACCATCCCGCTGTTTCAAAATGGGAAAAAGAGTTCCCGATTTAAAAATAGCAGCAAATGTGAGGAAAAACACCCTGGGCACATCAACCTAGGACAGAGTTCGGTAACCTGCGGCTCTTTGAGCATCTATCTGTGGCTCTTTAACTTTTAGCCCACATGAAGCAAAGTTTGAAATGGAGTTCGATGACTTAAAAATCAAGGACATGTGGAATGCAAGACTAAAATGCCTTAAAACTGAAATTCAGGATTTGGAGAGGTAAAAGGCCGCCCTTGCAATTCTACAAAAATGGACGGTGATAGATGAGTTGAAAAAGCAAGACCAAATTGCATTCGATGCATGGAGTAGGTTCCCGGATATGTATATAAATTTTAAAATATTTGCTTTTGGACTTCTCGCAGTTTTTGGTTCGACCAATTTCTGCAGCCAAATATTTTCGAACATGAATTGTATTAAAAATAAATCAAGAAATCGTCTGAACAATGCAAGTTTCTCAACATGTTTAAAGATGAAAATTACGGCATACTTCCCTGATGTTGAGAGACTCGCTCAAGAAGTTCAGCAGCAAAAGTCACATTAATTAGAAATATTATTAATAAATAATATTTCAAAAAATATATCTTTTTAATAAAACACCTTCCCACTCTATTCCATTTCTTAAAAAACTCGCCCATCCCTCTCCCCAGCTTGAGCTGAAGTGCAGATCTTCGGATTCTCTTTTTTTTTTTTTTTTAATTTGATCAAAAATGGCTCTTCACTCCAAAAGGTTGCTGACCCCTGCTGTAGAAACAATCTCTACTGTTAACAACCACAGACCGGCTGCAAAAAATTCTACCCCATGAGCCTTGCACAATCTCTCCTGGACCAAACTGATTGACAAAGCTCTCATCATATCCTTCCTCCTATCGTTTCTGGGCAGAATTGCAGACACTTTCAAATTTAAACCTAAATCGCAACTTATTTTTAGCATTGACCTGTATTTGTTAAGTAAGTCTACAGCTCTCCTACTCTTAATGTGATTAGTGCCAACATGTACAACAATATCACCCTTTGCACCCTTAAAAGATGATATCTGCTGTTTTAAACGTCAACAACGTTTACCCCTAGTTGACATATCCTGGCCCTCTTCCACATATCCTTTTTTGCACAATATATTTCCAGTCTCTCTGACAATAGAGTCACTGACAATAACGAGTTAATGTGGGACCAGCGCATTCTGCTTGAAGGTTGTTGCTGTGTTGCCTGCTGATTAAGTGCAAGCTCAGGCATTGATCTGGGCAAGGTCAAGGTCAAGGTGTATTTGTTTAATTGCAGTCTCCAGGGTTCCCGCTTATATACCGCTCTAGCTTCTGAAATGGCAAAAGGCCAAGGCCGGCAAGTGTATGTATGTATGTAGGTGTGCATGTGTGTTGTTATGTTGAGTGTTGAGTGCCGGCACCTGGCGACTTCGCAGCCGGGGGGGGGGGAGCTGGCCCTCTTCTGAATGGAATCAAGAAGTCTGAGAGAGGTTTTGGGGGCGCCACCCCAGATGTGGGAACAGTATTCCATGGCAGGGCGGATTTGCGATTTATACAGAGTGAGCAGCTGTTTGGAAGAAAAGTAACGCCGAGAGCGAAAGAGAAATCCAAGTTTTTTAGATGCAGAGGAAGCAATATTTGTAATGTGCTTGTGCCAAGAGAGATTAAAAGTCAGGGTAATCCCCAAAAGAGATATATCATTTTGCCTAGAACTCGGAGTGTCACTAAAGATAAGCATAGGAGCAGAAGAATCCTTTTTGCGAGATATAAGACAAGACTGAGTTTAGAAGGGCTAAGTTGTCTTTGCCCCACTGGAGAATTACCTGAAGATCGGCATTTAAGGAATTGGTAGCAGATTTTCGAGAAGTTGAAGCTGATTGAGCAGGACAAGGTTTCTCAAAATGGAAAGTGGAATGGAACGTGCTATCATGAGCAAAACTATGGATAGGATTTCAAGTCAATGGAAGGAGGTCATTAATATACAAGAGGAAAAGAGTGGGGGAAAGAACTGAACCTTGGGGGACACTGGTATTAGTGGAGAAGTTAGAAGACAGAGAGCCATCTACCATCACCCTCAGTGAGCGATCAGAGAGAAAACTGGATAACCAATTACCAAAAACAGTTGGCAAACCATAAGATGGAAGCTTGTTTAGAAGACCTTTATGCCAAACACGATCAAAAGTCTTTGAGATGTCGAGCAACTACTTGGGTTTCACCGAACCTTTCCATTGAATTAGTCCATAAATGGGTAACATAAGCCAGAATATCACCAGTGGATCGACACTGACGGAATCCATACTGGCGATCGTTGATCAGACGTAAGGTTTCTAGGTAGTTTAAAATTTGGCGGTTAATTGATTTCTCCATTACTTTAGAAAGAGTAGAAGTAATTGCACTGGGACGATAATTGGATGGGAGGGATTTGTCACCCTTTTTAGGAACTGGCTGGATATGAGCAAATTTCCAAGCAGAAGGAAACACACCTTTGGAATAAGAAAGTGAAAAAATGTGGCAAAGAATAGGAGTAAGTTCAGGACCACAGGTTTTGAGAACAAGTGGAGAAATACCATCGGGACCTGGAGCTTTCTTAGCATCAAGATTCGTCAAAATCCTTCTGATATCCTTTTGACGGAAGACCACAGGAGGCATTGTATGGAGCGTGTTGGGAACAGTGGGAGGTGTTTTTCCAAGATCGTTAATGCATGAGTTGAAAGAAAAATGGGATGCTAGCAGTCAGCTTTATCCTTGGCTGAAGTGACAACAGAACCATCTGGTTTGGACAGAGGTGGGAGCAGAGATGGGCAAAAGTTGCGGCCAATAGCGTTGGCAAGAGACCAGAATGCTCGGCTACCATTAGGGCAAGAAGCAAGTTTTCTACTCTTAGCCTGTTCAAACTCTAGTTTGGACTGATTAATAACTGCATTGACGGTTTTACAAAGTAGATATAAACAAGCAAGACGAAATTATCATAATGAGATTCGCAAACAAAAAAGGACTTCTTGGGAGAGTTTAATTAGCACCCAGGGAAATAGTGATCCCTGGGGACTTATTTACAAGCTTGTGACCAAAAAGATTCCACCAGGGGAGATTTTCACTTCTGTCACAACAGCAGAAGGTCAAAGTACCCTATCTTGGTCTTCTACTATAGATAGAATATTAGACGTAATTATACATCAAGATTCTGATACTAATATGTCACCGGAACAAATTGACATCGTACATTTAAATTCTAACTACACAGGATTGACTGAAGAACCTCCATTCTCTCTGGAAGAGGTCGAATGCGCAATAAAATCCATGCGCTCAGGTAAATCCCCTGGGTATGATAAAATTGAAGTTGATGTTGTTAAAAGAGTCTGGAAAATTGTACCAGCTTCAATATTAATTTTGTTTAATTCATGCCTACGAAGTGGTGAATTCCCTAGAGTGTGGAAAAGAGCTTTGCTCAAAATCTTGCTTAAGAATCCCAAAAAACCGGCTGAGGATCCATCATCATATAGGCCTATAGCCCTTCTCCCAGTTCTGGGAAAGGCGCTAGAGAAGGTTGTTGCCAGCAGATTAATTGCAGCATATGCCGACAAAAGACTTGCTTCTGGAGACCAGTATGGGTTCACCAAAGGACGAGGGACAGAAGATGCATTAGTTAGACTTCTAGATATTCAGGCTGATACAGATTCCAAGTATTTGCTCGGCCTCTTTGTGGACTTCAAAGGGGCCTTTGACACCCTTTGGTGGCAAAGTGCCCTGGCGAGGTTCCGGGAGGCCGAAGTGTCCATAAATATATATAAGCTTTTAAAGAGCTATTTTTCTGATCGTACCATTTCTGTCAAATCTGGACTGGAGGAGGTCTCTCGCAGAGTTACAAGAGGATGTCCACAGGGGTCAATACTTGGTCCCTTGTGTTGGAATCTGGTTTTTGATTCCTGGTTGGTTAAGAGTTTTCCAGCTATTCATATGATCGCATACGCTGACGATCTTACAATATTAATCCAGGGTAATTCTAGGAAAAGCCTTGAAGAATCAGCAAATGCTGTGCTGTTAGAACTCTCCAACTGGTCTTCAACACATAAATTGCAGGTTTCAATTGCAAAAACGTCTCAGATGTTGCTTAAGGGAAAGCTTGACCATGGAAGACCTCCAGTTATTAAATATAGGGAACAAACCATTAAGTACCTATCGAAGACCAAATACCTAGGCATTTATATTGATGATGCTCTCAGTTTCCTACCACATGTTCAGTATGTGAAAGAAAAGGCTAAATTGTTCCTGAGCCGAATTAAACAGATAACAAGACAAGACTGGGGTCTTAGAGGTCAAACCTTACGACTTCACTATAATTGTGTGTTTTTGTCGATAATTTCTTATGGAGCTGGTGCATGGGGCTTTAGAGCTAATAAAGTTGCTGTAGTAAAGCAACTGTTACAAGCACAGAGGGCTGCCCTCCTAACCATGTCAAGAGCTTGTCGAACTACCTCCACGATGGCTCTTCAGGTTTTGCTTGGGAAACTACCTGTCCATTTTGAGTTCAGTACCGCTACCTTAAGTATCACCTTTTGAAGAAAATACCATTGACCTATGATAACATCCAATTAGATCTAAGTGCTCCCATTAAGACTGAGAAGACAAGATTAAGGCAAATTTTTATTGCAAAATGGCAGCAGGAGTGGTCTTCATCTGATATTGGTGCAGTCACAAGGGACTTTCTGCCTGTAGCAAGGGAAATTAAAAAGGAGGAGTTAAAGTGGTTTTCGCCGGGCTTATATGGTATGTTTATATTAACTGGCCACGGAAGTATAAATACTAAACTTCACAAACTGGGACTTTCACCAACAACATCTTGTTTGTGTGGCCAGGAAGAAACTGTTAACCATATTCTTCATCAATGTCATTATTATAACGATCTTCGACGTGACCTACTTAGTGTAGTTCCTAACTTGGACTCCAGCAACAATAAAATTCTGGTTGAGTCCCAGACAGCTTTTAATGCTATGAATGTGTTTGCTTCTCGTGCATTTAAAAGAAGAACCGAAATTAGGTCCTAGTTTTACTGTTCCTGCGATTTCTTGGATCCTTTATTGGATTAGGAAAGAAATATCTCTCATTTTTGATTGGATTCTATATCTGCAACTGATTAGTATCATTAAGTGCTACACTATACTTTCCTGGATTTTATAATAGACTTGTTCTTGATGTGGAACTGTTTTCAGCAGAATAGGTATTTATTGTATAAGGAATTTTGCTCTACTCATCGAGATGTTATTTGGCCTTTAGCGTTTCATAGTTTTTGGAATTAATATTTCTTTGTGAGTGACATGTGACCACTGTGACTTTTCATATTACAGACTTTTCCTAGTAACTCTGTTATCAACTATCTTGGATGATTATCTTAGACTTTTTGGGCTCTCTTAGAGCTTGTATTTAGGCAAGAACTTTTTAAAACATAATTTTGAACCCTGCCTAATGTGATCTCATCTAGGATTTGGACATGTATATTACTTTTGCGTTAACCCTGAAACATTTTATTTATTGGGCCAGGTTATGGCATTACCCTGGCATTACATTGGACGAATCTGTACATAGTGTATATTCTGCTGTGTTCCTGAAGAAGAGGATATTGTAAATATTGCACATAGTGTCTTTCTGTGGAGCTTTTCAGAATTCGTGGATTTGCTTTCACTGTGTTTTTTGTTAGAAGATCAATTATTTCTTCAACAACTGAAGACGTTCTGCCTACAAGGGGTTAGGCAAACTGTAAATTAAGATGTTTTGCTGATCCTAGTTCCTAGGATGGGATTTTCCATGAGATAGGTCTCCATGGTTAGAGAAGTTAGTCCACTTCTCCCTACTTTATTCTTGCTTAACTTCTTCTCACTTCTAACTATTGGAGAGTCCCTCTGTTGATTCTCCTCTATTCTATCTATTTACCTCCCCAGATCCCAAACTTCTCCCTCTGTATTCCTCTTTTTCCACTTCATTCTCTTTTTCGGGCACTCTCAGGTGTTATGCCCTGGGCTTGCCCAGCAGGAGATAATTGATCCTGGCGGCCTCCACGTGGCGGGGATGGGGGGTGAGACGTAGTGACCAGGTGTTACTGCTTCTTACCTGCTAAGAGCCAGGTACCGGCCGATAACATAACAACAGAACACATCATAACACTTACACGTCCAACACACTACATACAATTGGCCGGTCTTGGCATAAGCTTCAACACAAGAAGTACAATAGCGGCTTATGGGGGAAACCCTGGGATCCGCCACAACAACACATGAATATCCCTGAATATCCCTGATTAATAACTGCTTCACAATTGTTGCGAGCTTTGGTGTAGGCAGAAAATGAAACTGAAGAATTAAAAACAAGCCAATTGCGATATGCAACATTCTTCTCTTGAACAGCCTTAGCACATTTATTGGAAAACCAAGGTTTAGATAAAAGACGAGATTTTAAAGTGGTGTGTGGGATAAAGGATTCCATTCCTGCAAGAATAATTTCACTGACACGATCTGAGCAAACGTTGACATCAGAAGTTTTGAAACAGTAATCCGACCAAGGAAAAGAAGAAAAGAAGTCTCGCAGGTCATCCCATTTTGCAATGCCAAACAACACTAGATTGGGAATAGCCATGAGATAAAGGTTCCATTGGAAAAGAGACAATCGCCAAGTTATGATCTGAAGTGCCTAAAGGACCTCTCACTTCGACCGTGTACTTAGAAGGGTTGTTTGTGAGAAAAAGATCAAGCGTATTGGCTGTATGATTAGGATTGTCCGGTATTCTTGTAGGTAAATGAACAATCTGTGCAAGATCATTAGCAAAAACCTTTGCAATTGATCATTTGCAAGATCAATTGCAAAAGCCTCAGCATCTCGGCCAACTGGTTCGGTGTGACTAGAAAACGGATGCCAGCTGGAGTTGTGAACATTAAAATTACCAAGAAAAATTACCTCACTGTAAGAAAAGTTGGACTGGAGAAAGTCAAGTTGCAAAGAGAGGAAGTCAAAGAGCTCCAAGTGATTAGTGTAGTTGGGAGGACGGTAGAGACAACAGATGAATTTGACACAATGAGGTGGAGAGATTTTAAGCCAGAGAAGATCAAAGAGAGGAGATTCCAAAGTTCCAAGTCCCTGACTGGTAATATCAGAACAGACACATGCACAAGTACCACCTTTGAGGGGAAAAGAATCATACAGCGAATAATTTGGGCATCTGAGATGAGCAGTAGTTGAATCAACCGATAACTGAGATTCTGTCAGAAAAAGTACATGGGGTTTGACAGACTGCAAGTGGAAATGGACATCGTTGAGATTAGAATTGAGACCACGTATATTTGTGAATTGAATTTGGAAGTGCTTTGGAGGTTTAGATCTTTTCGCAGATAAGCTTGCTCTATTAGTTTGAAAATTCATGGTGTATTCAATAGTAAGAAAAAGTGGGTGGGACATGTTGTATGAAGTAAGGAAATTTTTGGATATGGCGTACACATGGTAAGAATATACCCAGATCCTTGACATAACGTGGCCTTGACAATGCTCCCCGCATACACAGTACTCGGACTCCCTCCAGTCACTATCTGGCAGAGTAGAGGTAATTAAAAAAAATTATTATTTTAGGGTTGCCCGTAATTAAATACATTAACCCGTGTTTGTGTCTGTAAATTGCGTATGTTCTATGGTCGATTTGCCTGTTTTGCTGGACGAAAAAACCCAGTTACTGGGGAGAAAAACCTTGCTATTTACCCCTGAGACCGACTAACTCAGCCACGGAGTGAAAAAGCCCATTAAAGTTCCTCGCGTCATCGACGGGATTCGAACTCAGGCCTTTTCCACCCGGTGTGGGGAGGACGGTGACGATACCACTGTGCTACCGCGCAGACGGCAGAGTAGAGGTTGCAGATTATACACTAGCTGATCCGGAAGCCTCCTAGAGAGTTACCAATAGGTTCGGTCCGGTGTACTAACTAGCGGCCGGCCTGCGAACACCATTTTAGAGCTATACCCTCGAAATATAAGGAATATTGGACCACACCACGATGTTCATCATAACCTCAAAAGTCATCAATCATACTGCATGATGGAAGAGATGGGGAAGGGTTGACCGGAACTTAGCTCTAGAGACTAAACATGGGTTCCACCACTTCAAGCCTCCAATAAGCAAAGTGGTGGTATTGCACCGGTTGATTAGAGTCATCTACCACCTAGTACTGCCTGGTAATATAGAGGGGCGGCGTTCCTCCATGTGGTGTTGGCACCACGCCTCGACCCCTGCTTACATTGGTTCTCACCTGGATGGTAACCCACCATGTACTTGTGCATGGAGGTTATACCCAGGATTAGTAACTGTCCCACCATCGTGAAGGCACAAGCAGAGGAAGGATTTGGCTGTCACAGACCGTCCGGACTTTGCCGAAATTGGGTCCACTTGACTTGAGTGTTACCCGAATATCAATTCCATCAGCGTTTTAGACTCACAGGTAGCAAGTACAGCTTGTCTGGCATATCTGAGAGAATGTCTGTGACAATCTCAAGGACCCTTGCTTAGTTTGAGTTGGGTATACCACTTATCTATCTTCCTTATGATTTGGTGGAGTGGTGGGGTATACCACTTATCTGTCTTCCTTATGATCTGGTGGAGTGGTGTTTTGTTATTCTCGAAGTAATCCTTCAGGTTAACTATTGCTGTTTTCTGTTGCTCTATCAGGCCCCTTCCTCCCTCTTTCCGAGCTATTGTTAGTCTCTCCATTGCTGACTTCGGGGGGTGTTGGCGGCTCTTGGTTATCATTGTCCTTGTCTTTTGCATGATATCCTCTAGTCATAGATTGGACTATCCTCGGTGTTTGTCCAGTCTATAACCCAAAGGAGTACGTTAGTACTGGAGCTGCATAGGTTATTATTATTATGCTGAAACTCTGTGCAACCGAAACATTATGACGAATACATATTTAACAAAATAAGTGAAAGCAAACATGTTTAAGTCCTAAATTCGCTACGTTTTAAACTGCTTATTTTTATTTTGTTTTATTTAGTTATTTTTATAATTGTTATTTTTTTTCCTTTTTTTTTTTTTTTTTTCTTTTCTGTTACACATGCGAATTGCAGCTTGTAGACAGCAAGGCGTTAGTCTGTCATTCATTCAGACTAAAGGGAAATCTGGCGCCAAGGCTTATAACTCAGTCTCACGCCATGACGAAACGTTCAAGCCCGTGACTACCAAATACAATAAATATTTGTATTGACGATTTATTGTAAACTCTTCTGACTTGGTTGTCGCGCCGGAGTATAAACAGAAAATTTATTTAATAGAGGTGGATATACGAGAATAATGAAGTCACCATTTTGTTCATCGATGAACCATACGTTTATCAGGCGTTTGCAGATTGAATTCTAAAACGAATATATGTGAAATACCAAACAGTTGGTCCAAAAAACGTTTATCTAAAAGATCTTTAGTTATGGAACAGAAAATAGTAATAACCTCAGGTTAAAATGATGATTTTAATACTACTGACTATTAAAATGTTGCCTACTATTAAAATGTTGCGAGCTGGACAATACAGTACTTCGAAAACCTAGATAGCCCTCGTCCTGCCATCTAGCGATAGAATGTTAAACGATCATACATTTCTAATTCATATTTCGAATAAAGAAAAACAATGGCTAGAACATTATTTCGAGATTTTTTCTTCTAGACAGCATTAATACAAGTATTTCATTTTAAATTATGAAATATAAACATTTCATTTCTATTATATGTATTTCAGGAAAATGCGAATGGCGAAAGAAATCTTTTTGTGTTTAAAATACAGTTGACCAGTAGATCTCTTGTAACGGGCATAGAAAGGACAAACAAGATGAGTTGGAACTGAAAAGGGTATTCTTACCAAGAAAGATTGAGATTCTGTAAGTTGCAGTGACTCTAAAATACTGTACATGATTTTCTAATTGAGGTGTTTATGGCTTTAAAAATGTTCAGAAAACTAAATGCCGCTTGCTTCTTTACTGTTTCACACACACACACACACACACACACACACACACACACACACACACCACGAAAGGCCCTAAATTTAAATTAACAAAGGATGGTTTTGATGCCAAGAAAGCGCCAGCTCTTCATTGTATTTCTCCATTTGTTCTCAAAACCTGTGCTCCTGAATTTTACCTCTATCTGTGTCGCCTTTTTTATAGTTTCTTATTCCACTGGAGTTTTTCCATCTGCTTGTAAATTTGTCCGTACCCAGCCAGTTCTTAAAAAGAGTGATAAATCCTCCACCATCCAATAATTGTTCCATTGCTCATACAATCTCGCCTAAAAGTTTGGACTGTCATTTCATATTTTATTAATTTTCAAAGATTTTATTAAAATACGAACGATTTGTTTACCAATTTTTATTTTAATAACTTCTGTCATGTATATCTTTCTTAAATAATAGTTAAGAAATATTTAAGAAATTTCTAGAATATTCGACAATATATCAGAAAGGTATAGAAGACTTGAATGTGATAGAACATTACAGAATATTCCTGATTGTGGTAGAACTTAGTAAATGATTCTAGAAAGTGGGAATATTGTTCAATTTTATAGAAGATTGTATAGGATTCTAGAGTGTTTTATAGTGATATAAATTGAGGAGTAACAGTTGTAACTTATGAAATGGAACACCCGTCATTCAGAAAGGATGTTTGGAATATGTTTTGTGTATTTCGTGATAAACATGACAAGAAAGAAGGAAACGAGAGTGAGTTGAAAAAAGAACTACTATAACTTTATAAAGAAAATCATTCCATGAGGAATATTGATTCAAGGAGACTGGCAATTTAAAGGACAAACCGCAATCTGGCTACCGCGGGTAAAAAATTGAAGCACAAGTTAAGACCACACACTGATTTCAATCCGAGGTGAGTTCAATAGTAGCAGAGAAACTCCGTGTCTACGTCTACTGTAAAACTTCTTCTAAACAAGCAAGACTTCATGGTGATGTAACCATCCGAAAACCATTATTAAACCCGAAAAATCGAAAGAAACGGTTGACTTGGTCTAAGGGCCATCAGCATTGGACAATTGAAGAGTGAAAAACCTGTTGTAGACGGATGAGTACAAATTTGAAAATTTTGGCTCCAAATGTAGAGTTTTTGTGAGATGATCAACTGAAAAAAAAAAAAAAATGGTGCCACATTGTTTAGTGCAAAGGTCGGCAACCATTTTGAGTGAAGAGCCATTTTTGATCTAATTAAAAATAAAAAAAAAAAAAAAAAAAATCCAAACAGCCGCATTTCACCTCTCGCTGGGGGCGGGGGGAGTTTTTTAAGCAGTGGAATGGAGTGAGGTGTTTTATTAAAAATATATATTTTTTGAAATATTATTTATTAATAATATTTCTAATTAATGTGACTTTTGCTGCTGAACTTCTTGAGCGAGTCTGTCAACATCAGGGAAGTATGCCGTAATTTTCATCTTTAAACATGCTGAAAGACTTGCATTGTTTTGTTCAGACGGTTTCTTGATTTATTTTTAATGTACACTGGTGTTCGAAGAAAGTGCATCACCTAGGAATTTCACATTTCTAACCCTTTTTCGCAATGATATGTTACATTAATGACTAGCACTACAAATAGAAATATAAAGAAAAGATATTTATTAATAGTTAAGGCAAAGCTAAGTAATATTTGACAGGTGCTCTCAAAATATTCCAAAATGAGCATTTGCAACCTTTATACAACAGTTTTGGTAAACACGACAATTATGGCTGAAATTAGCATTAGCATTAGCATTAGTAGAGGCATATGATGCAAGAAAGCAAGCTTATTCAGCATCAGCCAAAAAAAAAAAAAAAAAAAAAAACCCTCTCCCATTTCACCCCTCCGTTCGTTCGAAATACCTGTCCAGTTGAGCTTTAAATTTGTTTAGGCTATCAACTTCAACAACAAGTGACGGAAGTCGGTTCCACCAACCAACCACCCGCTGGCCAAAGGCAAATTTCCGCACATCTATCCGACATCCGTCCTTCCTCAATTTGAATTTATGTCCTCTGAGGTGATTATTCTGAGAAAGATGAAGAATCACATTGGCATTGAGCATGCTCAAACCATTCAAAGCCTTATACACCTCTATCAGATCACCTCGCCGGTGCCTAGTCTCCAGACTCTGTAATTTGCAAAACTTAAGCCTTTCTTCGTAAGAGCAACCCTTTGTTCCATTTACTAATCTTGTTGCCCTTCTCTGTACCCGTTCCAGAAGCTCTACATCCTTCTTGAAATGAGGCCTCCAGACCTGTATACAGTACTCAAGATGTGGCCTAACCATTGCCTTATACAAGGGAATAATCACCTCCTTATCCCTGCTAGAAAAATTCCTGTATATCATTGACAAGACACCATGAGCTACTCTTGCAGCTCGTCTGCACTGCTCAGAGAACTTCATATCTGCCTGCACAATTACCCCCAGGTCCTTTTCATTCTCCACCACTGTCAGTGTAGTACCGCAGAGTTGATACATTGCTCTGGGGTTACTGTTACCCATATGTAGTACTTTACATTTGTCAATGTTAAACTTCATTTGCCACCTCTCAGCCCATCTGTTCAACCTTTCCAGATCCTGTTGCAGCAGCATAGCGTCAGTAGTGTCCTTAACGACCCTGCCAACCTTTGTATCATCTGCAAACTTAGACATTAAACTTGATATCCCATCATCAATATCATTCATAAACACCGAAAACAACAATGGACCCAACACTGAACCTTGAGGAACTCCACTAATAACATTAGTCCACGTTGAGCAGCGTCCATTGATTACCACTCTCTGTCTTCTGCCACTCAACCATCCCCTTATCCATAGCAGCAATTTGCCTCCAATGCCACACTGCTCCAATTTGTGCAGCAGTCTTCCATGTGCAACAGTATCAAAAGCCTTTCTAAGATCCAAATATATAATATCAAAGTTATTCCCTGCATCCAGTTCTTTTGTGACTACATCATAGTATCCAATCAAATTGGTCAGGCAAGACCTGCCCTTAACAAAACCATGCTGCGTCTGAGCTATCAGAAGCTATCAAATGTTATCAGAAGCCCTTGATTTGCTTCAGTTCATCATTTTAAATGGAAAACAAACTGAAAAGTTCACCAGGTGCAAACTAATATTTAGTTGAACCGCCTCTGGAACTGATGACAGCAGCACACCGTCGAGGCATTGACATGATCATTTCTGAAGATAATTAACTGATAGTTCGTGGTTCCAAACACGAATTATGGCCAAAAACTAAGAGAAGTTCAAACGCAAATATTTTCAAATTTATATGCGTGTCCGATAAGCTACTACACTCATCGAACACAATTTGGTCTTGCTTTTTCAACTCGTCTCTCGCCGTCCATTTGTGTAGAACTGCAAGGGCAGCCTTTTACCTCTCCAAATCCTGAATTTTAGTTTTAAGGCATTTTAGTTTTGCACTCCATATGTCCTTGATTTTTAAGTTGTCTAACTCCATTTCAAACTGTGCTTCATGTGGGCTAAAAGTTAAAGAGCCGCAGCTTGCCGATCCCTGGTTTAGTGCCTACCGTCGAGCATGGTGCTGATTCTATAGTGATTCGGAGTTGCTTCTGTTTTTCTGGAGTGGGTGACTCATCAGATTTGAAGGAATCTTAAGAAAGGATGGCTGTAAAAACATTTTTGAACATAATGCAATATCCACTGGACTTCGATTTTGTGAAAAGAAAAATTATTACACCAAGACAATAAGGGGCGCCTCCATAGCCAGGTGGGCAGGAGCAGCAGTGCATAGCACACGCTTCTTGATTAGACCGGGGTTCGAACCCGTGACGACCAAATATGGAGGATGCGGAAAGGTCAGGGAACGACCACCGCATATCCCCGGAGCAATATGGCCTTAATTGCTAATGCTCCTAAAAACCAAACAACAACAACAAGACAATAAGCAGCAGCATAACTATAAGCTATGCAGGGAATGTCTATCAACTAAACAAGGGGGGTATTGGGAATTATGGTGTAGCCACCCAGTCGCCTGACTGAAACCCAATAGAGCTTTTATATGATCATCTAGAGAAGGGGTGGCCAACGAGTCGATCGCGGATTTAATTTCGGTCGATCACGACGAATTTTAAATATGCAGTCATCCCTCGATTTGTGCACCTTGTGCAATGAAATTTTTGAGAGGTAGATCGCGGCACATTTTGAAGGAAAAAAGTAGATCGCATCACAAATTAAGTTGGCCACTCCTGATCTAGAGTGTCAAGTCTGTGAAGTCTTCCCGTCTTAACAAAATGTATCGTTGCAGATCGATTGGAATAATTTAGCCAAGACTATTATAAAATTAATCGCAACGTCTCTGGACGGTAGTAAAAAAATCTCGGGGAGGCTATCTTTATGAAATTCAGTATAGTTGATAATATTAATCATTTCAATATTTTTTATGTGAATTTTGCAATTCTTAAAAAAAATCTTAAAATTACATTGTCATAGCTAATTTCAAAAAATTAACTAAACTGTTGTCGTGCGTTGTAATTCCGAACTTTTAGTAGTGTACTGCTACTCTTTAGAAAGCAGTTGAGAAATCCACTAATCTTAAACTATCTAGAAACTTTTAATCTGTCCTGCATGTCCTTCCTGCACACATCGCACTGACTTTATTATAAATTCCGCATAGCTTATGTCTGAGAAGAACCATATTTGAGATATTTTTACTCTGTATTTATTGACTTAATCAGCCCTTCAATTCATCAGCTTTCTTTACTATTCTCTATACATGTACCTGTTATTATTTTTAACGCTAACATTGCCCATGCATTACCTATTGCATGATGGCCCCAACTGGCAATGTAATCTCTGACCCTTGCTCAGACCAAAGACATGAGTGGTGGGGCATAAATTCAAATTGAGGAAGAAGGGTTGATGTTCGGATGTGTGGAAATCGGCCTTCAGCCAGAGGATGGTTGATTGTTGTAACAAACTCGTATCTGGTGTTATAGAGTTGGGTAGTATGGATAAATTCAAGGAAGAACTGCATAAACTGTTTGAGGGAAAGGGGTAATTTTTGCTGTTTTTTTGGATGATGCTGCTGTATAAGCTTGCTTTCTTACATTATTGGCCATTACTATTACCTCGCTTTCAAGCTGCTCTAGGTCCCAAACGAACCAATGCAAGAGTCAATTTCAGCTGTATCTGCAGCTACTTTTAATCTATTAGTCCGTGTTTTCCCTGTGTTTGCATAGTGTCTGCGCGTGTAGTGCAGCGGTATCGTCACCGTTCTCACCACACCGGGTGGAGAAGACCCGGGTTCGAATCCCGTCGATAACGCGAGGAGCTCTAATGGGCTCTTTTCACTCAGTTGCTGAGTTAGTCGGTCTCAGGCGTTGATAGCAAGGTTTTTGTTCCCCAGAAACTGGGTTTTCTCGGTCCAGCAAAACAGGCATATCGTCCGGGGAACACACGCAATTTACAGACATAATAAATAAAAGGATATATGTAAGAAATTACAGGGTGTCTCAAAAATACACGGCATAACTTCAGGAATGAGTTCCTCATATGTAGACAATAAAATTATTTTATATCAATGTAATTCCGGAAATGCTTGATTTCCGAGTTTTGAAGGTCTGTCTATGACACTTAACTGTTCATATCACCTTATAGTAATTGTTCAAAATGTCCACCTTCTGCCACCTCACATCGACGTCTCATGGACTCGCGACGACGATGCCAAATTCCTGGCATGTTTCGTATTGTCTCACAACCTGTCACAATTCGATTACGGAGAGTTTCCACATCAGCTACCGGAGTCGAATACACCAATGACTTTAAATGGCCCCACAAGAAGAAATCTGGTGGGTTTAAATCAGTTGAGCGTGGAGGCCAGGCAGTTGGTCCACCTCTACCTATCCACCGATCAGGAAACCTTCGATTCAGATAATTGTGGGCTAGGTGGCTGAAATGCGCCGGAGCGCCATCGTGCATGAAGTGTGCTTGTTGACGAATGATCAGTGGCGTGTCGTCCAAGAAATCAGGCATGTTGTTTTCCAGAAAGTTTCTGTACGCCTGCTCTGTGAATTTGTTTGGAAGCACATGCAGAGGCGGATTTAACGGCGGACGCACCGGGCGCGCGCCCTGGGCACGACTTCTGAAGGGCCCCACAAAACCCCAACTTTACACTTTTTTTTCTAATGACACCAAGTTTGGTTTCATATGTGCAATTTTAATTACGTACAAGTTTACAATCGGCGGTAAAACCTGATAGTATGTTTACATTCGCTTATTTTCATTATTTCATTACTACACTGCATACTATACACATACTACGCTGCATAGGCCCCGCGCGGCTGCGCTACCACTCATCGGAGCAATATAATCGTATTTGCTACTTTGTACTTACAAAGGTTCTCCTGCAATGCAGACTTACGATATACACAAATATGCGTACATCGTATATTGTTGAAATTATATTAAGATAAAATTAATTCCTGTTGTTACGTCAGCGCCTGGAATTTCGTAGTTTATGAATAATTTTTTTAATTTTAATTAATCATTAATTTATTGCACTATAACGAAAAATCTCTTCTCTAGTATTCTAATCATTCAGACTATTAAATTTTATATTTTTCTTTTCATTGGTAGGCTACCAATGGTAGCTAGAAAAATGAAACGACATCTATCAGGGGCTGAAAAAAGACAAATTAAAAAAGACGCGAGCAAGTTGCCAACCAACAGAAAGGAGTATTGGACAAATTTATAACTGTACATGTTAATACGTGTAATTAAAAATACATGTATTAACATGTATTTTTATTTTCCCTGTCTCTCTCTTTTTTTTAAGGAGCCCAATATTTTCTTCGGTGCCTGGGGCCTCAACCATCTTTAATCCGCCACTGAGCACATGGGCCCAAATAACTTATCACCAAAAACTCCCACCCAGATGTGTTTTTGGTGATAAACACGGCTGATGACATTGAGAGAATTGGGCAACTGCCGGCAATGGAGCAGGTGGGAGCCGTAAACGACCTAATAAGGTTGGTCTGTGATGCCTCTCTCGCAAAGAAAAAGAGAAAACAGAAACATTTGCCCTGGTGGTCTCAGGATCTCACAAATCTGAGAAATGAACTGAAAAGTGCTCGGCGTAACTATCAGCGTGCCAAGAGAAATAATAGGGCAAGGACCGTCTGGGCGACCTTTACAAGCTGGCCAGGCGGACCTACTTTAATCAAATTTATAGAGAAAAGAAGAATGCTTGGGAACAACTGGTTAAATCGACACTAAAGGATGAACCGTGGGGAGTTGCTTACAAAATTGTGGCGGAGAAATTGCACCCTGGTGAGATCGTTTCGTCTATCGTGGCTGTTGGGCAAGAGACTCTTTCTTGAACAGAGTCGATGAATGCAATACTGGATGGCATTATTTGCCAAGACATTTGTGTACCAGAGAGTACGGAACAAACAAATTTAAGGATGGAGCACTTGATGTATTTTGCATTAACTGATGAGGACCCGTTTACTAATCTTGAAATTGGCGCAGCTATTGACTCTTTGAAGGATAACAAATGTCCAGGCTTAGATTTACTTGAAGTTGCAATATTAAAAAGAATCTGGACAATCAAACCACAACTAATTGTTAATCTTCTTAATTCCTGTTTGGCTGACGGGCGTTTTCCAACTCCCTGGAAGCAAGCCAATCTTAAAATTCTGGTTAAAAATCCTAACAAACCCCTCAATGTTCCATCCACCTATCGTCCTATTGCATTACTACCAGTGCTAGGCAAGGTTTTAGAAAAGGTTGTTGTAACTAGATTTATGAAATATTATAAGGCTAAAAATCTACAAGTAAACACTCAATTTGGCTTTACAAAAGGCTGCTCAACTGTTGATGCTATAAAGTTTGTAATGGATTCGGTCTCGAATGCGGATTCCAAGTATATCCTCGGCCTTTTTGTGGACTTCAAAGGGGGCCTTTGACACCTTATGGTGGCAAAGTGTCCTGGCGAGGTTCCGGGAGGCCGATGTGTCTGCTTCCCCCTTTATCGACTAGTTTCTGATTATTTCCATGGTCGTAGCCTAGTGGTGTATTCTTGTGTCTGTTCGCTTACTCGTGCTGTTACTCGGGGTTGCCCTCAGGGATCAGTCCTAAGACCAGTCTGCTGGAATGTGGTTCTTGATGGGTGGCTTGGGGTAGAGCGCGACAAAATTTTGAAGGCGGAATATGCAGATGACTTGACCATATTGGTTTTTGGAGAGTCTCGTAGGGAACTTGAAGAACGTGCGAACGAAATCTTGGGAGACCTTGATGGTTGGTGTAGTATGCACAAACTACAGATTTCTATTGACAAAACTAAACAAATGCTTTTGAAAGGCTATTTGAACCTGAATAGACCCCCAGTATAAAAATTAATAATCAATCCATTAAAATTGTAAGAACGTATAAATATCTTGGAATAACGATGAACGATAGATTTAGTTTCGTAGCCCACCCAAAAAATATGCTGAACAAAATAAAAGTCTTAACTGGTAAAATCATTAGAATAACTAAATACGTCTGGGGAATTAAACCCGCAACTTTAAAGTTATACTACGTGTGTATTTTTATACCAATAATTTGTTATGCTGCAGGTGCATGGGGGTATCGTGTTAATAACTGTTTAGTCTTGAAGTATTTGACTCAAGCACAACGTTTCTTTCTTCCTGCAATCACAAGAAATTGCAGAACAGTGTCAACAATGGCACTCCAAGTACTGAGTGGAAAACTTCCCATTCAATATGAAGTTATTTATCACTACTGTACTTACAATATTATCGTCGGAAAGCTCTGCCTGCAAGGGTGAGCAACTATTCAATTAATTTAGACATACCAACTAAGGATGATAATTGTAGAATTAGAAGAGAGTTTGTTAATAGTTGGCAATTAACTTGGTCCAATGCAGAAGTTGGTAGAGTTACTTTTAGATACCTTCCCAACATATTAGAATTTACCAAGCAACGGTTGGCCTGGTTCTGCCCAGGTCTGAATGTATCTTTTCTTCTAACAGGGCATGGCAGCTTGAACTCCAAATTGTTCTCTCTGGGGTTGGCTGCCTCTCCATTATGTAAGTGTGGTGCTCCTGAGACCATGGAGCATTTAATATTTAACTGCTATCTCTATACAGACTTAAGAAATAATCTACAGCTTCTTACAGAAGTGTACAATGAAGATGACCTAGCATGTTTTGTCAATGATAAAGAAAATTTCCTAGCTTTTTGTAATTTTGCAGATAAATTGTTTGCACGTAGGAAGAGACTAATTGGAGTCGATCTGTAAAGAGTGATGCCAAGTAATCCAGAGTCTGTGTTCAAGGACAAGAACTTTTTTTTTTTTTTTTTCCTTAAAATATGTTTTCTGTAAATAAGTCCTTAGTTCTCTTTTCTTAAGTAACTATGTTGATTCCACGATAGTAATTGGTAATGATGTTGTGTTTTGTAGATTATTTGCCATTAATATAAAATTGGATTTAGTAGAATTAACAGAGGTTGTCTGTTGGTTGTGTTAGTGATCTTGAGCAGTGTGGTTTCTGTCAAAATGTGACTTGTAAAGACTATCACGATATTAATAGCGATTTTGTGTACAGTGGAAAAGCTGGCTGTGCATGTTGTAAATATATGATATTGAATTGTAAAACGCTGACAGGGTGCTACTTATGTTTGTTCATGGATAGCGCATCGCTATTTGCCTTCTGAGTTTAACGGTGAAATCTGGTAGAGTCGGATCAGATATTCATAGCACCAGCCAGAACAAAAAAAAAAAAAAAAAAAAAGTTGAGGTAAAGTGGTTGAGTCCTGTACAACGACTGGACCAGTGTGTCTAGTTGCTGTGGCCTAATACTTTTCAAATGGTGATAATTAATGTAATGAAGTGTTATTCATAGTTTTAGTTGTCTGATTAAGTCCCCCAGGAGTGGTGATCGTACTCACTTAGCTAATAGTAAACATTGTATATAGTTTTTTTTTATTATTATTATTTATTTTATTTATATATATATATATATATATATATATGTGTGTTTTTTTTTTTTTTAACTCTATCCACTATTGTAAACTTCTCTCTTCTATTTCATGTGAGGTCTATCTCCCCCTTATCTTCTATGCAATCTCCCCATACCTCAATTCTTATCCCTACTTCCTTTCCCTTGGGGCTCCCAGGCTTGGCTGATAGCCCCAGTAAGAGTCTCAACTAGAAAGTGAACCTCGCGCGCCTCCTCGTGGCCAAGGTTGGGAGTCCAGGGGGACCAGGTGTCCCCTGCCCCCTGGCTGCAAAGTCGCCAGTGCCGGCACTCAACACTCATCATAACAAGACACATACTTACACACCTACATACATACACTTGCCGGCCTTCACCTTTTCAGATGCTACAGCGGCATATAGGGGGAACCCTGGAGACCGCAAATGAAACAAACACACCTTGACACCTTTGGTGATAAACAGGCATGTTGTTTTCCAGAAAGTTTCTGTATGTCTGCTCTGTGAGTTTGTTTGGAAGTACATGGGCCCAAATAACTTATCACCAAAAACACCCGCCCAGTTGAGGCGGAACCGCTGTTGGTGATGGGTTTTCCTCAGCCCATACATGCTGATTGTGAAAGTTTTTGATTTCGTCTCGTGTGAACTGTGCTTCACCTGTGAACATCACTAAGGCAGGAAAGTGAGGAGTTGTACCACACTGCTGCAAGAACGACTGGCAGAACATTATTCATGTAGGGTAATCTGCTGGTGACAAGGCCTGTACCCATTGCAGATGGTAAGGATACAGTGAGTGTTCTCGCAACATTCTCCAAATAGTCAAACGTTGAACAGCCAGCTGCATTGCTATTCTGTGTACTGATTCCAGGAGTGGCATGCACAACATCCAAAATCTCCTCCTCTACTTCAGGAGTCGTAGATCTTGGTCGTCCTCTGTCGGTAGCACAAGGTGTAAATGTCCCGTGCTCACAAAGGTGGAGACGGATACCTTCAAACGTTTTCCTGTCTGGACATCCTCGTTCTGGGAACCTTTCGTGGTACAAACGACGAGACTCCAGAGCATTGCCGTCTCCAAAACCGTACGTAAAGTGCATATCCGCTTGCTCCGGATTTGAGTACATGGTCGGAATGGAAAATCACCAGATTCTGTCAGTACCATGTAATGAAGGAAATTACCTGCGTGAGATAAGACATTCTGGTTAATAACTCCGGAACCAAGCATTTCCGGAATGCTTCCTTATGGCCTGTTGGAGTGGGGCTGTGTTGTTCTTGAAGTAATCTTTCAAGTTAACTATTACTGTTTTCTGTTGCTCTATCAGGTCCATTCCTCCCTCTTTCTGAGCTATTGTTATTCTCTCGACTGCTGACTTTGGGTGGTATTGGTGGCTCTTGGTCAACATTGACCTTGTCTTTCGCATGATACCCTCTAGCTCGGCATTAGTCCAATCTATCACCCTAAAGGAACATGTTAGTACTGTAGCTGCTTAGGTGTTTATGGCTTTAACTGTGTTCCCTGTGATCAGCTTTGCTTGCAGCATGCTTCTCAGTCTCTGATGGTATTTTTCTTCCAGCCAGTCCTTAATTTCCTTGTGCTGTAACTGCTGATCCCGCATCATCCCCAAGTATTTCTAGGCCTCTGCCATGGCTTCAATATCTGCCAGTCTGCAGCTGGTAGTTTCGGTTGACTAATTTTCCCCGGTGAAATCTGTGCGTGCCCCGGAGGCGACGCTGGGCAATGTTTTATTTTTGCTGATTGTATTGTGCCATTTAGCTTGTGCAAGACATAAGTTATTGATTGCATTTTCTGGCAAATAAAACTAAGCGTCACACCTCCTCGTGGTCCGGGGCGGGCGGGTAGGGGTGATACCCCTACCTGGCGAAGTTGAGCCAGACAGATCAAAGGGGACGAGGTCTCGTTAATAAATTTGACTCAAGAGGGGGTGTTCAAATTTTCTCCTCTTGAGGTGTGTTAGAGCATTTCCGTGCTCTTAGTTAAATTGTGAGTATTTCCGTGCCTTTGGCACAGTTTGCCTTATTGGCACAAATTCGTGAGTCGATCCTCTGGGACCTTTGCCTGTTAAACTTGGGCAAAGTGTTTTAGACGCATTTATTGAATAGATTTTCTAAGTGCAATTTTAATATTCCATTTTGACAAGTGGATTGTGGCTCCTTGTTTGCTTACATTGATTGTATATTTGTAAATAGTTACTGATTTCTGTTGTTAGATTTCAGTTTTTAATTGTAAATATAGAGTTTTATATTATACATTATGTCTTCTTCTTCTGCCTCTTCAAGTGAGGAAGATTTGATAAGGATGGATGATCAAGAAGTACAGCCAGTTGTGAACGTTATTACTGAAGGTGGAACGACAAGATTTGACAAAAGAAATTTCTTGTTCAGCCCAGGAACTAGTGGAACAGGATATCTTTATTGGAAAAACTTTACAGAGAACACCAGTAAAGACAAGATCAACATCATTACCAGGTACTTCCCAATCTTTGCAAAAAGGAAGTAAAAGTAAAAAGTTAAAAAAAGTGGAAGATAAACAAGAACTAAGCGATGGGGAAAAACATAAGAAGAGAAAACGAAAAAACAGTGTAAGTGAGCGGCCGAGTATGGAAGGTTTTGATTATGTTAGAGAAATAAGGAGTGAATTAAGCTCGTTTTTGTGGAATGAGCAAAGTAAAGTCCCTATTGCAGTGATAAGAATTATTTTGGAAAAATGGGATAAATTGGAACAAAAGGCGCAAGAAGTATATCTTGAGAATATCTTATTGAAAGAAAAAGTAAAAAGAAAGCAGGAAAAACAAAGTTATTCTACTATTGTGAAAAATAAACTTGAAGATACAGTGTCAAAGGTTATGATTATTAAAGCAACGACAGATAAACATAAAACGAGCGAAGATGTTAAAGTGGATATCTTAAAAGAAATAAGGCCGGTGTTATCAAACCTTAAAGTTCGGAACTTAAAACCAATAAGAGATAGGGGAGTCCTGGTAGAAGCTGAAACAAATGATGATCTGATAAAGTTGAAATCGTGTTCCAAAATTCAGGACTTAGGATTAAAGTATATTGTGCCTAAACCTGTATATCCTAGAATTGTATTATTTGATGTGGAAAAAGATGTAGAGAAAGAAGAACTATTGCAGCAATTGTGGGTGAAAAACTTTAAAGACTGTGATATAAGTGAAAAGAAGTTTAAAGAAAATATTGAGATTTTAACTGTAAATTAAAAACTGTAAATTAAAAGGAATAGGAATACACAGTTGAATAACTGGATTTTACAGTTATCTCCTATATTATGGAATAATGTTAAGGATAGAGTAAGATTATTTGTGAGATGGGTGGCCTACAAATTTAAAGAGATATATTCAATTACTCAATGTTATAAATGCCTTGCTTTTGGCCATGTTGCAAAGTATTGTAGGAGAGAGATGCGATGTGGTCACTGTTCCAAAGAACATTTGTTTAAAGACTGTCCAAATAGAGGGAAACAGCCCGAGTGTTGTAATTGTAAAGGGAAGAATGAAGAGACTGCTCATGCTGCCGTGGATAAAAAGTGTATTGAGTATCAAAGGGCCTTAGACATTCATAAAAGAAAAATTAATTATGGATAAGTATATTAAAATTTTACAACTAAATGCACAAAGAGCTAAGGCAGTTGCATTGCAAATAAATCATATAATGGAATGTGAAGATTTCTCGGTGGCCCTCTTGCAGGAGCCATATGTAATTAAAGGTAAAGTAGCAGATTATCCTATTAGATATAGAATTGTTTCTAAAGGTGATAATCCAATGACGGCCATAGTAATTAGAGATCCTGAAGTGGTTGTAACACAAGTGTTATCACTGTGTGATGAGAAACACGTTTGTTGTGAAATTATAGGGAAATGTGGCAAGTTGTATGTTGTTACAGTATATTGCCAGCCATCAGAAGGAATGGAACAACATATAAAGTATTTAGATAAATTATATGAATTAGTTGGCTCTTGTAATGTAGTGGTTGCCTTGGATTCTAATGCTTGTTCTCCATTGTGGGGTAGTGATGTATCCGATGAAAGAGGAATGATGCTGGAGGAATTCATTGCTGCCTCAGGTATGGAGGTGTTAAATGTGACAGGACATGCTCCTACTTATTCCACGGTACATGGACAGTCATATATTGATTTAACTTTGGCGACTACCTCTATTGTGGATAATATTAGAAATTGGAAAGTGATAGAACATCATACTACTAGTGATCATAACAGCATCTCTTTCTCCTGTGTTATAAATGATTCAGTGAGAATATTGAATGATATTGATAGATTTATGGATAAAACTGCAAGGTGGCCAAAGTTTGAGCAGGTGTTTTTGAGTAGTATTAATGAAATAAATTGGGTGGGCCTGACATCAAATGATTATGTTAAACAATTAACTGTTATTTTAAAAGATGCATGTTCTAGTAGTATGAAGAAAAGGTATAAGGTTAATAGGCCAGTATTCTGGTGGAGTACTGAATTATCTGAAAAAAGGAGAGAGACTTTTCGCTTAAGAAGAAAGTTTCAGGCTGTAAGAAGAATTGGAGATTTAGATTTGTGTGAGGTGTATAAAAATATGTATAAAGCTTGTCGTAAAGAATATGTTACAGCTATCTGTAAAGCTAAACAGAATAATTGGAGGGAATATGTGAGCAAACAAGGATCTAGGGATCCATGGAATTCTATTTTCAAATTATTAACTAATAAAAGAAGCCTATCGGAAATAATGAGCACTATTGGCAATGAAAATAGTCAAACTTTAACTTGGGAAGAATCAGTGAACAGGATATTGGACGATCTCTTTCCAGATGAAAATGAAGAAGTCAATGAATTAGAGATAGATGGTCAAAATATTGTTGTGACACTAGAAGAACAGTTTACGTTAGAAGAGTTGACAACGGCCATGGGCCAGGCGAAGGATGGTAAATCGCCGGGCCTAGATAAAATAGAAGTTTTGGTTATGAAAAGATCTTTTCAAATGGCTCCAGAATTATATTTAAATCTGTATAATCGATGTTTAGAAGAGGGTGCCTTTCCGGATGAGTGGAAGAGAGCACAGATAAAATTACTTATAAAAGGAACAGATCGTATGCTTAATGAAACTAGTACATATCGTCCAATTGCCCTCCTCTCTGTTTTGGGCAAGATATATGAAAGACTATGTATGAACCGTCTTATGATGAGGTATGATTCAAGAAATATGTCATCACAAAACCAATATGGTTTTAAGAAAGACTCATCAACTGAAGATGCGGTATATAGATTGCTTCAAGCGGTGGAGGACAGCGAGGAACGGTATTGTTTGGGTGTATTTATTGATTTTAAGGGTGCTTTTGACCACTTATGCTGGGGAGGCATCATGTCTAGAATTAAAGAAGTATGTACAACAAAATTATATAATGTATTTAGAAGCTACTTTTCCAATAGGGAAGTAGTAGTTAAAACAAGATATACAGAGATAACTAGGAAAGTTAATAAAGGATGTCCACAAGGCTCGGTGATTGGCCCCTTTGCGTGGAACATGGTCTTTGATGAATATTTAAATGAAGAAATGCCTGGTGTCACAAACATAGCTTATGCTGACGATCTGGTAGTGATGGTTCAGGGAAATTCCAGATCTTCCATAGAAAACAAAGCAGAAGAAGCTTTGAGAACATTAGAAATATAGACAAGGAAACATAAATTGCAGGTCTCAAAGGAAAAGACGGTTCAGATGTTGCTCAAGGGAAGACTAAGCATGAATAGAGCTCCTACTGTACGGCTGATGGGGAGTGCCGTTCGATATGCACGAGTAACAAAATATTTAGGCTTAATGATTGAAGAACGTTTGTTCTTTACAGAACACGTTAAGTATTTAAAAGTTAAAATTAAAACCTTATATGCCAAGCTCCGGAGGGTGATTAGAAGAGATTGGGGTATAAAAGGTAGAGGCCTCAATCTGTTATATGATTGTTTATTTTCACCTATAATGTGTTATGCTGCCGGGGCTTGGGTTCATAGGATTGGGAATAAGGTTATTGAAAAACACCTAGTACAAGCACAAAGATTTGCATTACTGGGGATTACTCGGGCATGTCGGACGGTGTCCACAGAAGCCTTGCAGATAATATCAGGTAGGTTGCCAGTCCAGTATGTAGTATTAATAGCTGGAGTTGTATATCTTACTAAGCGAAACATCAGGAAGACAATAGTAAGAATAAGAACTTGTCCAGAACCAGGAAAAATTTATACAAGAGCAGATGTTAAAAATGAAAAGAACAGAGTTTTAGAAGAAGTTAAAATTAGATGGCAAATGGAATGGGAAACATCTGAAAAAGGACGACAGATCTTTATGTTTTTGCCGAGAATTAATATAATTTATGTTAAAAGAAAGTTGTGGCAACAGTTTGGTCTTTGTTCTACGTTTTTGTTAACTGGACATGGATTGGCATTGAGACTCTTTCAGCTTGGACTTAAAGAAAATGGGTTGTGTAAATGTTGACTTGAAACATCTGAGCATGTTATGCTTGACTGCAATTATTATGTTGACTTGAGAATGGAATTGGAACTATCAATTGGCTATCTGGAGAAAGAGAGACTCCATGTTATGTTCACTGATAAAAGGTTATTTACTTATTTTAATAAGTACGTTTCGGAAGTCTTTAAAAGAAGATTTAGATTGCTGGGTAGTAGTGGCACGCCTCCAAGTGGCAGGGATGTCAACTCATCCAATTAGGATCAATGGATAGAAAATCAAAGTTGATTCTCCTTGCATGAGGCTAAGTGGCCAGATAGGAATTGTTTATTGTTCGGTTATTATTTATTTATTTATTAACAAAATTGAATTCTAAAAGTTAGGAAAAATCCCATTCTCTGACATTACCGCGGATAGGCTACGGCCTCGGTAGCGGATTTGGCGAATGGAGGTTAAAATGTAAGTACCATGTAATGAAGGAAATTACCTGCGTGAGATAAGACATTCTGGTTAATAACTCCGGAACCAAGCATTTCCGGAATGCTTCCTTATGGCCTGTTGGAGTGGGGCTGTGTTGTTCTTGAAGTAATCTTTCAAGTTAACTATTACTGTTTTCTGTTGCTCTATCAGGTCCATTCCTCCCTCTTTCTGAGCTATTGTTATTCTCTCGACTGCTGACTTTGGGTGGTATTGGTGGCTCTTGGTCAACATTGACCTTGTCTTTCGCATGATACCCTCTAGCTCGGCATTAGTCCAATCTATCACCCTAAAGGAACATGTTAGTACTGTAGCTGCTTAGGTGTTTATGGCTTTAACTGTGTTCCCTGTGATCAGCTTTGCTTGCAGCATGCTTCTCAGTCTCTGATGGTATTTTTCTTCCAGCCAGTCCTTAATTTCCTTGTGCTGTAACTGCTGAGCCCGCATCATCCCCAAGTATTTCTAGGCCTCTGCCATGGCTTCAATATCTGCCAGTCTGCAGCTGGTAGTTTCGGTTGACTAATTTTCCCTGGTGAAATCTGTGCGTCATGCATTTGTCTAACCCAAATTCCAGCCTCATATTATTGCTGAATTCTTCAGTGATCTGGTGTAGTTAGTATTAGTATTAGTAACGGCCGCATGGTGCAAGAAAGCCTATGGCTTATGCTGCACCAGCCAAAAATAAAAATAAATAAATAAAATAAAATAAATAAATAAATAATAAATAAAATAAAAAAAAATAATAAAATAAATAAATAACTAAATAATAATAATTAATAAAAAAAAGGAAATTAAACCTATTATCCTATGCGCTTCCCTTACCCGAAAGTACTGTCCAGATGACCTTTGAATTTCCCTAAACTGTTGGCCTCTACCACCCATGGAGGCAACTTATTCCAGTAATTTATAACTCGCTGGCTAAAATAAAACTTCCTGCAGTCCATCAATCTAAACATTTCCTCCCCGTAACTTGAATTTATGTTCCCTAGTTCTAGCATCATTTATAATCTTGAAAATTTCGTCCTCATTCATTTTACTGGTGCCTCTCAGAGCCTTAAACACCTCAATCAAATCTCCTCTAAGGTGTCTAGTTTCCAAACTCTGCAACCCACATATTCGAAGTCTTTCTTCATAAGGACGCCCTTTTGCCGATCTCACCAGGCGAGTTACCCGTCTTTGCACCCTTTCAAGAAGCTCGATGTCTTTCTTTAGGTGCGGTCTCCATACTTGAACACAGTATTCCAAGTGTGGTCTAACATAAGCCTTATATAATGGGATTATCACGTCCCGAGATAGGATACCATGGGCCTTCCTTGCAACCTGTTACAATGCTCAGAGAATTTCATGTCTGACCGAATCGTAACACCCAAGTCCCTTTCCTCCAGTACTGGGTTTAGTTGAACTCCACCAAGTGAATAAGTTATTTTGGGATTACTGTTTCCCAGGTGTAATACCTTACACTTTGTTGGATTAAAGCATAGCTGCTATTTTTCTGACCATTCCTGAAGTCTATCTAGGTCTCTCTGAAGAAGCTCAGCTTGACAGTGATCATTAACTACTCTACCAATTTTAACATCATCTGCAAATTTAGATATCACTCCCTCTATCTCTTCATCAATGTCGTTTATGAAAATTAAAAACAACAGTGGTCCTAATACTGATCCTTGGGGAACCCCACTTCTTACATCAACCCAATCTGAGGAATAGCCATTTATCACAACCCTCTGCCTCCTGCCCTGAAGCCATCCTTCTATCCATCTAAGGATTTTCCCAGTGATTCTAACCTGTTCCAGCTTATAAAGCAACCATTCATGTGGGACTGAGTCAAAAGCTTTGCTGAAATCTAAATAAACAATGTCGAAATTAATCCCTAAATCCAGCTCGTGAGTGACCCTTTCGAAATAGCGAACCAGATTTGTTAAACATGATTTTCCCTTTACAAAACCATGCTGAGTATCCTAGAGAATTTCAATTCGATCCAAATGATCCTGGATTCCACCCTTGATCATTGCCTCCATGATTTTCCCTACTACTGAAGTCAGACTGACAGGTCGATAATTTCCAACTTCACTTTTAGAGCCACCCTTATGTATGGGAGATACATTTGCACTTTTCCAATCGAAGGGAATCTCCCCAGAGTCTAGTGATGCTCGCATAATTAGCCTCAATGGTTCAATGCACTCGCTTGCCGCCTCCCTTAAGATTATAGGGTATATTCCATCAACTCCAGGAGCCTTACTGGTCTGTAGGCTCGAAAGGTTTTTCATTAAATAATCTTGCGAAATTTCAATATCATTAATTACATATTTTTTAACTTCGCTCCCACAATTTCCCATTGCCACAAAAGGTTTTTCATTTGTAAATATTGATGCAAAATAACTGAGTTCATCTGCAACGGCAGCTGATGTATTGATTACTATTCCCTTTCCCTTACGTAAAGGTCCGATCTGGTTTGTCCTGCTCTTCTTGGCATTTATATATGTGAAGAATTCTTTATCCCCCCCCTCTTTGCTCTGTTTGCTAGCGAAATCTCATAAACTGCCTTTGCCTGTCGAACCTTTTCTGTGGCTCTATTACACATCACCTTGTAACTGTTATAGGCTTCAGTACTTTTTATTGCTCTGTAACCTTTCCATGCCACCTTTTTCTGCTCAAGTAATGTGGCAACTTTACTATTCATCCTTGGAACCCTTCTCGTGGAGTATTTTTTTAATGGTATATACGCATTCAAGGCATCTGTGATTAATGTTTTAAAAGCGTACCACAGTTCAATTGTATTCATTCTCAGCGCGATATCTACCCAGTTAATAGAGGCCATGAAGTACCTTAAGGTATCGTAATTTCCTTTTCTGAAATTAAAACCCATTCCTTTGCCTTTTACTTCTGCTACCTCTCTCGTCATCATCCACCGGAGAACTCCTTGATCACTTCCTGCTACTGGTTCATCTACTGTCAGCCCTGTTATGTCATCTGATTCATATGTGATGATGAGGTCTAGGATATTCTTTTCTCTAGTATTTTCCCTGACATGTTGATACAAATAACAGTCATCTAGTTGATTTAAAAATTTTGTTCCCCATGTCGAGTTTCCTTCCTATTTACTCCAATCAATTAGAGGCAAATTGAAATCACCCATAATAAGACATTGACGCTTACTTGCCCATTCCATTTGTACGTAGAGGCTTTCGTCATAATCTTCATAATCATCTGGTCTGTAGATTACTCCTACTCGCATTATACCTTTGTTTCCAACTACCTCACACCGTACAGACTCTATACTAGCATGTGAAATGTCTGCATCCGGGAAAGCTATCGTCGTGCTTAGGCTGCTTCTGATAAGAAGCATTACCCCACCACCCCTTCTATCTACTCTATCCTTCCTAAATACATTATACAAGCCGTACTGGAACTCATCATCCCCAATTTCTGGGTGGCACCACGTCTCCGTAAGCCCTATTATGTCCGCGTTACTTGTTTTAACCAGCAGTTCGAATTCGCTCATTTTATTGACATGTTTACTGTATAAACAATTAAGATTTACTGTTCTTGTATATTTAACAACCCTAACACAACTCTTGAAGTTTTTTAGGCTCTCTTCCCTGATATTAGCTACCCACTCACGTGAAACGTTTCTGCCCCCAAAACATCTAGATAATACGTCCAGTTGGGGTAACAGATAAGAACTCTTAAGGTATGTGCAAGAGTAACTTTGACCAATATTATCAGATAAATGCATGTCAGTATTACCCACATCCCTCCTAACTAGCAGTTTCCCTGAACCTTTAAGGTATCCTCAATAATACTGGCAAAAACTTTGGCACCACCTTTGTTTAAGTGTATCCCGTCTCTACGAATCCTCAATAATACTGCAAAAACTTTGGCACCACCTTTGTTTAAGTGTATCCCGTCTCTACGAAACAAATTCCTTCTACCTACAAGTGTGGGCCATGCTGACAGAAATTTACCCCCTAAAGCCTTGCAGATTCCTTCAAGTCTTGAATTAATCCACAAGGCTCTTAACATATAATCCCTCCTATCGTGTCTGGGAAAAATTGCAGACACATAGACATTATGGACTAGCTCGCGACATTTCCTCAGCATGGTCCTATATTTTTCCAACAAATCGTCAGATCGTGTACGTTTAATATCATTTGTGCCCACATGAATAATAATATTTTCTTTACCCCCTTTAAAATCTGACAATCTGTTGGTGACATCATCAATAGTTGCTCCCGGCAGACATACCCTGGTTCTGCTCCACCTATCCTTATTACAAAAAATATTCCCCGTTTCCCTGACAATGGAGTCTCCTAATAAAACAATGTCTTTTTTAACCAGAGTAGTTTGCACTTGGTTTTTCTGTTTTGAGGCCCGAATCGGGTGTGCATCACTTGGTAGATTGCTGGAGTTTTGAGTCCCTGACGAGCTCCCAGATGCATTATTTTCGAGGGCAAGCACTCTTTTTTTCAGGGACTCAAATTGTTCCATCAGTGCACCAAATTGTAATTTAAGATCGGTGCCCTCCTTACATCGATCACAAAGAAAAGAATCCCCAGGTGAGGTAGGATTAGTCACCAGGTCGACCTTGGAAAACATTCCACAGATTCCACAACGGATTAAATCATTACTCACCCGCCGTAAATCGCCATCGGCTATTTCCGTGTGAGTCACGATACCCTGTGACGTGTTTAAGGCAGATCTTGTAACTACCATTATAAAATTAAATAAATATCAATGAAAGTAACTTTAAAAAATTATATCTATAACATTATTAAAATCAAACGGTTACAGGAAAACCTATAACAAAATAATCCAACAATATCTAAATAAATCAAATATTTAAAAGCACTATCCAAAATAAACCACTTAACTGAGGAGCCCTGTCTAAGCACGTCAGCTCACCTCGAATGCCAACAGTCTAGTTGCTGGAGTTGCTTCTCTGTTGACTTGTAGAGCTTGATGTCATCCATGTACATCAGGGGGGTGAGGGTGTAGAGGTTCTTTCTTCCTTCTTTCAGGTTATATCCGTTCTTGCTACTGTTGAGCATAGTGGATAGTGGGAAGTGCTAGACAGAACCACAATAGGCTCAGGGCATCTCCCTGAAAGATTCCTCTCCTGATGGGGATTGGCCTGGTGATGTTTTCGACCCTAATTGTGGTACTTCCTTTCTCCATCGTTTCTCGTATGAAATTTGTCGCTATCAGATTGATTTTGTAGATGTTCAGCGCCTCTATTAGCCTTTTATGAGGCATGGAGTTGAAGGTCTTGCTGTAATCGGTGTAGGCTGTGTACATGTTGCGGTGCTTCTTGTAGGCTTGCTCCATAACCGCGGCATTTTTGGTTAATTGCTCCTTGCCTCCTTTGCTCAGCCACTTGCATCCTTTCTACTGTTCAGCCATTATGTTCTGGCTCTCCAAGTGGTCTGATTTCTTTCATTATGCAGCTGGTCAGGATCTTGTACATTGTTGGGGGGCAGGTGATTCGCCTATGTTTGCCGTGTTTCTTGTATCTTCTTCTTTAGGCTTCAGATATGTGATTCCTTGAGTGAGAAACTTTGGGATTGTCTCTGGGTGCGTTATCATTCGGAAGAACTACTCTGCCAGTCCTTGTGTGTGTGTGTGTGTGTACAAGTGAGCTTCTTGTACCAGTAGTTGTGGACGTTATCTATTCCTGGAGTTCTTCAGTTGTGAAAGTTGTTGATCATCTGTTCTACTTATTTCCGAATCTCTCACCCTCTCCTTACTTGTACTTCCTTGGTTTTCTTGCATTCTAGTTCTATCCAGGGGATCGGCTTTGATGTCTTACTTCTATGCTCCATATGTTTCCCCAGAACTGAATCGTCTTCTTCAGATTGAGGTGGTCTGTGACTCCACAAGGTTTTATTCGGCTTCTGGTTCGGTATCACTTGAGTCTTTTCGGGGTCCATTCCTTCGAATTCTGTTAGGGCTTCTGGACATCATGACCTCATCTCTTTCCACTTCAGCTGCTGTGGATTGTATTTCTTCATGCTCTTCCTCCTCTGGTTTGATGGTGGTATGTTCTTCCTCCTCTGGTTCCGTATTCTTTATCCTTTGTAGTTGATAGCCCACGTCCTGCTAAATTTTTTCCAAGATTGCAAGAACTATGAGGTTCTTCGTGATGATGGTCTTGTGGTTCGCTGTTCGGTGACCTGAATATCCAGGAATTGTTCCAACCACTTGGTGTGTAGTCTCGTCCTGTAAGTTGTCATATCGGTCTGCAGATTCGTTATTTCGTAGTATGCTTACATGATGTACGTATTCATTTCGATGCTCCACTTCATGCGTTGGCGTTTTCTCCCTTCCTGGGTGCAGTTCCGCAGGAAGCACTTCCAATTGGTCGGGCTGGATGGTCTTGCTCTTCTCTTGTGGTAGCCATACGGCGGCAGTGCCACTTGTTCCACTGTCTTCCTTTGGAGACAGCCTGATTTTCCGAACCGACCACTCTGTCTAAAGTCTGTACGGCAGTGACTTTATCCCGTGCCACACTCGAGGCAGTACGATTAATATTTCTCTGTGACATAATCCGTCATGGAGGTGGATCTGTTTAGCTTCGATTTATGTCCAGTGGTAGTTCTCAGGAGTGACGGCATATGGCTCCACAATCTGCCTTAGCCACCACTTCGACCCCGGGGTAGGTAGGCCCCTTGGAGCAACTTTCGCGATGGTTATTTATTTATTTATTTATTTTTAATTTATTATTATTCTAATTTATTACTATTAATTTATTATTATTCTAATTTATTACTATTAATTTATTATTATTCTAATTTATTACTATTAATTTATTATTATTCTCATTTATTACTATTATTATACCTGTCTCCCAGCGTGATGGAGCCGCGTTCGCTTCCGCGAAGCAGTACTGAACCTTGTCCAGTATCATAACCACTGGGCCATCGCGCCCTTTTATTATTATTAGCCATATAGTGCAAGGAAGCCAGAGTCTTATGCTGTGCCAACCAAAAAAAAATTTCTGAGTTACCCAGGGAAACAGAGAAAACAAGAATCAGAATCAGATGGGACTCACCAAGAAAGAGAAGAATGATGATATCCAGCCGAGTACCCTGGGTATGCCATGCCCATACCAGCTGTGAGCCCTTGGGTTTTAATAAGGAAACTACACTGGCCTTCATCAGGAAGCAGAAGGCCGACCGGAAATGGCAGAAATCACAAGTTTTCTCAGACCTTATCATCTTTAAGAAAGAAAGCTTGACAAAGAAAAGGCAACTTCTCGATCGGTTGAAGGGAGGTAGAGGGATTCTTTCACATCATACAAATCATCGTGTAGTTGATCAAAAGCTCGTACACGAATGGGCGCAGTGCAGCTTCCGAGGCAGATTGTTCCGATCCAGATCCCTCTCTCTCTCTCTCTCACATGAGGACTGGTTACCTAGGACGCAGATGAATGACATAGAAATCTAGAGAGACTCTGATTGATGTCATTAACAATAAACCTACGGTAGGACCAGACGGTTTCGCACTATTCATTGTAAAAATACGCAGCACATATTTTTACTATGAATAGTTTCCTAGTTGACCTTATACTTCACATTTTCAAATGAATCTTACAATCTGGGATCATTCCATAAATTGGGAAATCCTATTGTGTCAAGCCCATTCCAAAGATTAGGAAACCTAAATCTCTGAGAGATCTGTGACCAATCTCCATCAGTTGCTCTTTACTTAAAATCTTTGTAAAAGCGATTCAGCCAGAAATTTCCCATCACTGCTTTGGTCACAGGGCCTAGTACCTTGATACCGTTTTGCACAAGAGATCAATAACCCCAAATCTTCTAGATACTCTCTTCAGAATCCAACAAGCCCCTAACAGCAAATCCCAGATTGACATCATCTTCCTGGATATTAAATCGGCATGTGACAGAATATACCTTACAGCTGTGTTTACCATACTTAAGCACTGTTTCGGTCTGGCTACAAATATTGAATTCAATTCTACTTTCCAGACATCTATCGGTTACCATCAACGACATCCAGGTAACTTTTGACGTCACAAGAGGCATCCCGCAGAGGCGTGTGCTTTCAACTATCGTCTTCTCAGCTGTTTTGGAACGTTTCCTAGCATGTAACTCTAACTTTGTTTCTTATGCACATGATTTTTAGTTAACAATTAGTGAATTAGGGTTGAATTTGAAAGTGTATGCAATTCTGCCCAGCCACGATAGGAGGGAGTATATGATGGGAGCCTTGTCGATCAATTCGGCCCTGGAAAGATTGCGCAAGGCTCAAGGGGTAGAATTTTTTTTCAGCGTGGTTTGTACTTGTTAACAGGAGAGACTGCTTCTACACGGATGGGACACACTTAAATAGAACGGGTGCAAGAATATTTGCTGATGCTATCGAGGCAGTATTAGGTGGGCGGGAAAACTGCTAGCTTAGGGGGATACAAGGACTAATAGATTAACAGTAGCCACTGGCAGAGGTGAAAGTGATCCTTGCACTGCTTCAATTGGAATGAGCAGCAGCCTGGAAAACAAGATGCAGGATATTTCAAAGACTGCTGGGAGTCATTGCGGTACAAGTAAACACATGGGTTGTGTTAGGGTAGCTAAGCATAGGAGCAGGTGTATGTATACTTGCGTGTACACCAACGCTAGGAGTTGGGTAAATAAATATGATGAATTTGAGGTATTGCTCAAAATATCAAAGGCAGATATTGTTGGGATATCAGAGACGTGGTGTCACACAGATATAAGGAATGCAGGACTGGAATTTGGGGAATACAATATGTACAGAAAGGATAGACAGGATATGATTTCTTTATAAATACAGATGTTGATTTCTGTATTTATAAATGACATTGATGATGGTATATAAGGCTGAATGTCGAAGTTTGCAGACGATACAAGGTTGGCACGGTTGTTAAAGACAGTAATGACAGTACGGTGCTGCAACAGGATCTAGAAAAGTTGAGCAGATGGGCTGAGAGGTAGCAAATGAAGTTTAATTTTGACAAATGCAAAGTACTACATATGGGAAGCATCAACCGCAGAGTAACGTATCAACTCTGTTGTACTGCAATGACAGTGGTAGAGAATGAAAAGGACCTGGGGGTAATTGTGCAGGGAGTTATGAAGTTTTCTGAGCAGTGGAGACGGCCTGCAAGAGTAGCTCATGTTGTCTTGTGAATGATATACATGAATTTTTCTAGCAGGGATAAGGAGATGGTTATCCCTTTGAATAAGGCAATGGTCAGGCCACACCTTGAGTACTGTATACAGGTCTGGAGGTTTCATTTTAAGAAAGATGTAGAGCTGTTGGAACGAGGACAGAGAAGGGCAACAAGATTAGTGAATGGAACAAAGGGTTGCTTTTATCAAGAAAGGCTTAAGTTTTCAAATTACAGTGTTTGGAGACTAGGCACCTGCGAGGTGATCTGATTCAGGTGTACAAAGTCTTGAATGGTTTGAGCATGCTCAATGTTGATGGGATTCCTCCTCTTGCTCAGAATAATCACCTGAGAGGGCATAAATTCAAATTGAGGAAAGACAGTTGTAGGATAGATGTGCGAAAGTTTGCCTTTAGCCAGCAGGTAGTTGATTGGTGGAACAGACTTCCATATTTTGTTGTGGAAGTTTATAGCCTAAATAAATTTAAGGCCATGCTGGACAGGTATTTGGAACGAACAGAGGGGTGAAATCGGATGGTTTATTTTAATTTTATTTTTATATATTTTTTGGCTGATGCTGCATTAGCCTGCTTTCTTGCATGGTATGTCTCTACTAATGCTAATGCTAATGCTAATGCTAAAATAGCTTCTCAAAAAAGTCTGTCTAATACAGAAGCTCCGAAAAACATTTTGGGGTCATATAAGGACATTATGCCAAAAATTGGGACATACGGGGACATAGGTCATACAGGGATTTTATAGACATCTCGTGTCTATAAAGAATAATTTTAAATGCAGTATTTGTGGGAAGCATATATAGTATTGTCATCGGAGTAAAATCTAAATTCACTTTAATTATCTTCAGTCTCATTTTCATTTGAATTTTATTGAACAATGAATGTAATAGCTGAAATATAAATTTCATTTTATTCATTTGATTATTTATTTTTTATAATAAGTCATTATAATATAGTCGAACAATTTAAATATAAATGAAGAGAGATTTGTTCTATTACCAGCGAGAAAAAATTTCTAATTAAAATAAGATAAATTTGGATGAAAATATGATGAAAAACAACATAAACAAACAAACTGCTATCTTAAATCTATTTTAAATTCGTATTGAGATTAGGAACATCGAGTATACTTTCCTACCCTATTTTAATTGGGTTCACTGATAATAGGAGCAAAGTTTTTTTTCCTTTATATCTTGACTGCCCTTGTCTTTGGCACTTTTGCAATGAAAAATGAGTGGTGTTAAAAGTTGAGCGTATGATATGGATTTTATGTGTCGGCTGTGTTTTTTTTGGCTATTACTGTACTTAATTGGATTTAATGAAATAAGGCACAAAATGACGGGAATAGGTGTAAATTTTAATATGGTGTTTGTTGCTATGTGATTTCGATACGTGTTTTTTATTCCGTTTTCCGAATTTTTGATTCGCGGAACAATGGTTCCGCTGACCACAGAATAATAACTGTGCTGCTGACAACATGCAAAGCGTTTGATTTGCTCGCATTTGTTAAGTCGAAGTGATTAATTCCCCACCGTAAAATGTGTGTTTTGTTACTGTCCTGTTGTGAAAATTATTAATTTTATAAACTTTTTCGCTTGAATAAATATTTTGCATGAAGAATTTGGCTTTCGTTCATGGTCATATGTGAATGTTGCTATCATTAGTTTGGTAAATATCAATTTTTATTTATATTTAGCTACAGTAAGTGAATTATGATTATAATTTATCAGAAGTTCAAATTTTTGCTGACGTTGCAAAAATTTGAACTCTGGCCCTTTCCCCCTTTTTCATTTTGTAACCTAGTACACAATGAACTATGGCTTTCAAAAGCTGCCAGTCTAGAGCTAAATAACTAAGCAAATAGAGCAGTAGCACCTGCTTAATTTTAACTCCTTTTATTCATCAAGAAACAGTGAACGTAATAGATGCAATATAAATTTTAATTATTAGTATAATTTTTTTTTATTTTATAAATCAATAAAATAGGGAAACCATTTTATTATAAATAAAGAAACGATATTTTTCGTATTACCTATCTGTGAGTAAAATTTGATGCAAATGATGCCTTTTTTTTAATGCATATTTAGTTGTTCACCACAAAGTTTAAAAAAAAAAAAGGCGCAAGTAGATTTTAATGGAAAGATATCGCGCACGCACTTAATGCAGAAAATATTGAAAGAAATCTAAACGAAGGCAAGTTTAATAGGTTGGATCCAGGTGATACTGTCTCTCTCTCTTTGATTATTTAGGATGTCATTTAAGTATTTAGTATGCTTGCCGAAATGCAGGATTATGTTTTAATATTAGTATTAAAATAACATACTGCAAAAAAATGAACTTTTTCTCATCTGCTGAAAAAAAAAAAAAATCAATTTAATGTATGCATTTCATGGGCACACCTCAAAATAGTTATTTCTAATGAGCACCATTTGTGGTCTGAAAGATATTGAATCAGTGCTCAGTTTTGTGTCAATCATTGTTCAGTACTGGCCGAGTCATACCACTGACATGTATTGTTAATAGATACATGGAGTTCATTCATGTTTTGAACTTTAGTGTAATAGACGTACCTTATTTTGCTAGCAGGGAAAAGGAGGTGATTGTCCCTCTGTGTAAGGCAATGGTCAGCCCACACTTTGAGTATTGCGTACAGGTCCAGAGGCCTCATTTTAGGAAGGATGTCGATTTGCTTGAACGTGTACAGAGAAGGGCAACAAGATTGGTGAGGGGAATTAGCACTAGTAGAGGCATATGATGCAAGAAAGCAAGCTTATGCAGCATCAGCCAGAAAAAAAAAAAAAAAAAAAAAAACAACAACTTCCACTTCACCCCTCTGTTCGAAATACCTGTCTAGCTGAGTCTTAAATTTATTTAGGCTATCAACTTCCACAACAAGGGATGGAAGTCTGTTCCACCAACCAACTACCTGCTGGCTAAACACAAATTTCCGGACATCTGTCTTTACTCAATTTAAATTTATGCCCTCTCAGGTGATTATTCTGAGCAAGAGGCAGAATCCCATCAGCATTGAGCATGCTCAAACCATTCAGGGCTTTATACACCTCTATCAGATCACCTCACCGGTGCCTAGTCTCTAGACACTAAATTTCAAAACTTAAGCCTTTCTTTGAAAGAGCAACCCTTTATTCCATTGACTAACCTTGTTGCCCTTCTCTGTACTCATTCCAGCAGCTCTACATCCTTCTTGAAATGAGGCCTCCAGACTTGTATACAATACTCAAGGTGTGGCCTGACCATTGCCTTATACAAGGGAATAATCACCTCCTTATCCCTGCTAGAAAAATTCCTGTATATCATTGATAAGACACTATGAGCTACTCTTGCAGCCCGTCTGCACTGCTCAGAGAACTTCATATCTGCCTGCACAATTACTCCCAGGTCCTTTTCATTCTCTACCACTGTCATTGTAGTACCACAGAGTTGATACGTTGCTCTGGGATTGCTGTTTCCCATATGTAGTACTTTACATTTGTCAATGTTAAACTTCATTTGCCCCCCTCAGCCCATCTGCTCAACCTTTCCAGGTCCTGTTGCAGCAGCAAAGCGTCGGTAGTGTCCTTAACAACCCTGCCAACTTTTGTATCGTCTGCAAACTTTGACATTAAGCTTGATATACCATCATCAATATTATTTATAAATACAGAAAACAATAATGGACCCAACACTGAACCCTGAGCGACTTCACTAATAACATTAGTCCACGATGAGCAGTGTCCATTGATTACCACTCTGTCTTCTCCCCCTCAACCACCCCTTTATCTATAGCAGAAATTTGCCTCCAATGCCACACTGCTCCAATTTGTGCAGCAGTCTTCCCTGTGCAACAGTATTGGAAGCCTTTCTAAGATCCAAGTATATAATATCAAAGTTATTCCCTGCATCCAGTTCTTTTGTGACTGCATCATAGTATCCAATCAAATTGGTCAGTCAAGACTTCCCCTTAACAAAACCATGCTGTGTCCGAGCTATAAATGAAGTCTTGTCGAGATGATCCTGCAGTGCTTCTTTAACCAGTGCCTCCATTAATTTTCCTGGAACAGAAGTTAAACTCACAGGTCTATAATTACTTGTGTCAGCCTTTGATCCTCCTTTGTGAATTGGGGTCACATTTGCACATCTCCAGTCTATGGGTACCTCCCCTGAGTCGAAGGAAGCTCTCATAATTATGGCTAAGGGTTTGCTTACTTCCTTTACTGCCTCCTTTAATATAACTGGATAGATCCCATCCACCCCAGTTGTCTTTCTTGTGTTTATCTTCAACAATTTCTCCTTCACTTTACTCTCAGGTATTACAAGATTATCTAGCTTACTGCCAGATTTGAATACACCTCTGGCATTCCCCTCGCTGAATAACTCCTCATGTGTGAATGTCGATGCAAAATATTCATTTCGTTTGTTATCTACCTGAGCAGTATCATCAACAGTTGAACCATCGATATCAATCTGATTCATCCCCTTCCTTCTGGAGTTTACATAAGAAAATTACTCTTTTTCTGTTTTTCTTTGCATCCTTTGCCAAAGATTTCTTGTAATCTGCCTTTTCCTGCCTAACCTTCTTTGTAACTTGGTTACAGATCTACTTATATCTATCATAGGCGTCTGTGTCACATGTTAATTTATATGTATCCCAAGCATTTTTCTTCTCTGTCATGTCTCATTAGTTCATCTGACATCCATTTAGGCTTAAACCTTGAACAATATTTCTTAGTTGGTATGTAAAGCTTAGTAGCTTCCAAGATAATTTCTTTGAATGCTTCTTCAAACAGGCCTCTGAGGTTGGGTATATCCATACTGTGACTTTAGTGTTTTGCACCAACCTTGCGTAGAAGTAGAAATAAAAACACCAGGGAAACTAAACTTTTGATAACTGTATTTATAATAAGTCAAAATAACCCGCATCTACAATAAATTAACTTTACAATAAACTTTACATGTAAAATATTAAAATCTGCTACATTACAATCAATAAAATGTATAAATATACAGATTAAAACGATAAAAACCGGTTTTTATCGTTTTAATCTGTATATTTATACATTTTATTGATTGTAATGTAGCAGATTTTAATATTTTACATGTAGAGTTTATTGTAAAGTTAATTTATTGTAGATGCGGGTTATTTTGACTTATTATAAATACAGTTATCAAAAGTTTAGTTTCCCTGGTGTTTTTATTTCTACTTCTTTGAATGCTTCCCATTTTCAATTTGCTTTTGGTAACATCATCAGTTGGTTCCACTGTGTAGAATTTAAATACTGTCTCAGACCATCGTAGTCGCCTTTACGAAAGCAATAACCCTTCCCTTTACCCCTGATGGTAGTTACCTCTTTCAGTAAATTCCACTTCAGCACACTGTGATCACTGTCACCTAGTGATTCCTCTATCTGCAGATTCTTAATGCATGAAGAATCACTACTGATAATCAAATCAAGAGTATTACTCCCTCTAGTTGCCTCCCGAACATGTTGATGTAGAAAACAATCATTCAATAAATCCACAAAAGTCTTGCTAGTGTGTGAGTGACCAACCCACAAATTCGAGTCAATATCTGTGAAATTAAAATCCCCCATTATAAGACTCTCTGATTTACTGGCCCCCACTATTTCCCTGTACAGTTTCTTATTATACTCACCAGATTCAATGAAGGGATCCTCTTACCAAGAGAGGCTTAAGTTCTGAAAATTGCAGTGGCTGGAGACTAGGCACTTGTGCAGTGATCTGATTGAGGTGTATAAGGCCTTGAATGGGTTGAGCATGCTGAATTCTGATGGGATCCTTCCGCTTGTTCAGATTACGAACCTAAGGGGGCATAAATTCAAATTAAGAAAGGACAGATGTAGAATAGATGTGCGGAAATTTGCCTTTAGCCAGCGGGTGGTTAATTGCTGGAACAAACTTCCATCTGTCGTTGTGGAAACTGATAGGTTGAATAAATTTAAGGAGGAACTGGACAGGCATTTGGAGGGAATGGTGTGTTTTTTTTTTTTTTTTGGCCGATGCTGCATGAGCTCATACACTTGCTTTCTTGCATCACATGCCACTGCTACTACTTATGGATATTTCTTTATTTTTCCTTTTGGAAAAAAAAAAAAAAAAAAAAAGTGGTGTTATTTTTGTGGTAGGGTGGATCTGGTGTCCTCCTTGTCCTGTCTATAGGCCTGTTACCAAGGAATTCTCTAACCACCTTTGGGCAACAAATTAGGATGCGTATATAGTCCTGAGCTGGATATCATCATTCTTCTCTTTCTTGGTAATTCCTTTCTACTTCTCTCTCTCTCTCTTAGGGTAACCTGGGATTTTTTTTTATTTTTTTGACTGGTGCAGCATAAGCCTCAGTATTCCTTGCACCATATGGCTAATAATAAATAATAATAATAATATTAGCCTATATTATTAATTTGAGTTTGTTAAAATAAAATAAGCTACTTCTCTTTATCTGAGGGTATGTTTCTTTTTATGATCCTTAGTAATCTGGTATATAACATGTGCCCCCTCCTTGTTTTAAGGTAGGATCCTGGAATGTATCATTATTTTTACCAATATTTCACAGTATGTAGGAACAGTGATCATATATAGTGTAACTAGCATTCTTTGCAGGAGTTACCCATTTGTGTTTTTTTTTTTTTTATGCACAGTTGTCAATAGTGGTTAAATGTTTAATGAAACTTCACTGTTGTGATAAGGTTTACCCTCTATGACTGCTTGTGTGTCATATGCAAATGATCACTTTTTTTTTAACCAGGTTTAGATTGTATTTATAATATTTAGTATTTGCCATATAGTGCAAGGAAGCCACAGGTTTTTGCTGCACTGGTAAAAAAAAAAAAAAAAAACCCAATCAAGTAGATAAGAAAAGAAATTATATGCTTCCCTCTTCACACAGGTAAGTATTCAGTTGAACTTTGAATTTATTCAAACTGTCAGCCTCAACTACCTGCAAGGGCAACTTGTTACAGCTAAAAATGTAAATCGTTAATAAATAAAGCAAACAACAGTGGCCCAGCACTGAACCCTGTGTTGAACTCTGCTTATAACATTAATCCAAGACAAGCAGTGCTCATTGATAACGACTTTCTGGCTTCTAACATGCAACCAACCTTTTATCCATAGCAATTATACAACAGTAGCCAACAGGTGCATTCTCTTTGATTTTCAAAGCCGGTGTGGGTCTTTTGGAGCAGGTGTAGAGAGGAGCAAAAGGATTGATCAGGAGTACAGAAGAGGAGAATGCATCATTATTATTATTAGCCATATGGTGCAAGGAAGCCTGAAGCTTATGCTGCACCACCCAAAAAATAATTCCTGAGAGAGAGAGAGAGAGAGAGGTAGAAAAGAATCAACAAGAAAGAGAAGAATAATGATATCCAGCTCAGGACCTTGGGTGTCCCAAGCCCATGCTCACCAGATGTGAGCCCCTGGGGTTGTGAAAGACTTCAGTTCTGCAGGTTGTAGCAGCTGAAAGCTGGGTACCTGCTAAGAGACCTGAATAATGAATCTGCTATACATTTAAAAATTGAGACACTGCCAGAACAATGGTTTGAAGTTAATGGGCTTCTTTCTCATCAGGTCATATGTGTTAGTGAATGTATGCCGAACTGTAAATAATATATTTTGTCTAGGTGAACAGCCAAACAGCTTATGTAAATAAACCTTCCAGTTTTAAAACTTAACTGTTTCGTTAACTTTCAGCACCTAGAAATGGGTCTGCATTTGTCCCACACAGTACAATACTGTAGGAATTTCATGGGTGTTTCAATACTGTAGTTGAATTAAAAATCAAAATTCATATGTTTTGTGTGCATTCGGTTTTGATTACAGCAAGTAGCTCTCCTACATGTGGCATGGAATGAAACCAGATAACGGCTACTTCAGCCTACCTCGGCTAAAGTGGCAGACCACAACAATAATGATTATAGCATAACATGACATTACACTGTGATACAGAGCATGGCTCTGAATTGGTGGCCCTTTACAAAGGACAGTATCTCATAATAGACAAATGCCCAAAAGACAAATAGGCACCTCCGTAGCCAGGTGGGCAGGAGCAGCAGTGCATAGCACATGCTTCTTGATTAGACCGGGGTTCGAGCCTGTGACCACCAAATACAGAGGATGTGGAAAGGTCAGGGAATGACCACCACATATCCCTGGAGCAAATATGGCCTTAGTTGCTAATGCTCCTAAAAATCAAATAAACAAACAAAAGACATCTGCCATGTTATTACATGGCTGATTTATCTTTTGAGCATCTATTTTTATGTGATAGAAATAATTAAAAATAAATATACGTTACCATTATAGTGTTTTTGACAGTGACAGTTATTTCTAAATTTATGAGTGGTTCACGAACTTCTTAATTCACTCTAATATTCCTTATCAAAAATTGCCTACTATAATTTTCTCATTTTGATCCTCCTATTTTGACTAACTAAAAATTTCTTTATCCTATTCTTACGAATTTCTTTACTTGCATTATTTTTGTGATCTGTTTTCAACAAAACAAATCACATTCTTCATAATAACATTCCTAACAGTTAAATTACTTTCATTGGTGACTTTAATGTTAGCATTAGCATTAGTAGAGGCATTTGATGCAAGAAAGCAAGCTTATGCAGCATCAGCCAAAAAAAAAAAAAAAAAAAACCACTTCCACTTCGCCCCTCTGTTCATTCAAAATACCTGTCCAGCTGAGCCTTAAACTTATTTAGGCTATCAACTTCCACGACAAGGGATGGAAGTCTGTTCCACCAACCAACCACTCGCTGGCTAAAGGCAAATTTCCGCACGTCTATCCTACATCTGTCTTTCCTCAATTTGAATTTATGCCCTCTCAGGTGATTATTCTGAGCAAGAGGAAGAATCCCATCAGCATTGAGCATGCTCAAACCATTCAATGCTTTATACACCTCTATCAGATCACCTCGCTGGTGCCTAGTCTCCAGACACTAATTTGCAAAACTTGAGCCTTTCTTCGTAAGAGCACCCCTTTGTTCCATTCACTAATCTTGTTGCCCTTCTCTGTACTCGTTCCAGCAGCTCTACATCCTTCTTGAAATGAAGCCTCCAGACCTGTATACAGTACCCTAGGTGTGGCCTGACCATTGCCTTATACAAGGGAATAATCACCTCCTTATCCCTGCTAGAAAAATTCCTATATATCATTGACAATACACCATGAGCTACTCTTGCAGCCCGTCTGCACTGCTCAGAGAACTTCATATCTGCCTGCACAACCACCCCCAGGTCCTTTTCAATCTCTACCACTGTCAGTGTAGTACCACAGAGTTGATACGTTGCTCTGGGGTTGCTGTTTCCCATGTGTAGTACTTTACATTTGTCAATGTTAAACTTCATTTGCCACCTCTCAGCCCATCTGCTCAACCTTTCCAGATCCTGTTGCAGCAGCATAGTATCAGTAGTGTCCTTGACAACCCTGCCTACCTTTGTATCGTCTGCAAACTTCGACATTAAGCTTGATATACCATCATCAATATCATTTATGAATGCAGAAAACAATAATGCACCCAACACTGAGCCCTGAGGGACTCCACTAATAACATTAGTCCACGATGAGCAGTGTCCATTGATTACCACTCTCTGTCTTCTCCCCCTCAGCCACCCCTTTATCCACAGCAGCAATTTGCCTCCAATGTCACACTGCTCCAATTTGTGCAGCAGCCTTCCATGTGCAACAGTATCAAAAGCCTTTCTAAGATCCAAGTATATAATATCAAAGTTATTCCCTGCATCCAGTTCCTTTGTGACTGCATCATAGTATCCGATCAAATTGGTCAGGCAAGACTTCCCCTTAACAAAACCAGGCTATAACTGAAGTCTTGTCTAAATGATCCTGCAGTGCTTCTTTAACTATTGCCTCCATTAATTTTCCTGGAACAGAAGTTAAACTCACAGGTCTGTAATTGCTTTTGTCAGCCTTTGATCCTCCTTTGTGAATTGGGGTCACATTTGCACATCTCCAGTCTGCGGGTACCTCCCCTGAGTCCAAGGAAGCTCTCATAATTATGGCTAAGGGTTTGCTTACTTCCTCTGCTGCATCCTTTAATATCACTGGATAGATCCCATCCATGCAGGGTGCCTTTCTTGTGGTTATCTGCAACAGTTTCTCCTCCACTTTCCTCTCAGTTATTACAAATCATCCAGCTCACTGCCAATGTTTACTTTACCTACATCATTCTCCTTCCTGAATAAGTCCTCATGCGTGAATGTAGATGCAAAATACTCGTTTAGATTGTTAACCACCTGATCAGGATCCTCAATTGTTGAACCATCAATATCCAGTGGACCAATCTGATTCATCCCTTTCCCTCTTGAATTTAAATAGCTAAAGAACTCTTTTCTGGTTTTCTTTGCATCCTTTGCCAAGGATTTTTCGTAGTCTGCCTTTGCCTGCCTAATCTCCTTTGTGACTTAGATATAAGTTGGTCTGTAACCATCATAGGCTTCCATGTCACCCATTAATTTGTATGTATCCCATGCATTTTTCTTCTCTGCCACATGTCTCATTAGTTCATCTGACAACCATTTAGGCCTAAACCTTGAACAATATTTCTTAGTTGGTATGTAAAGCCTGGTAGCCTTCAAGATTAGTTCCTTGAATGCTTCCCATTTTGAGTTTGCTGTTGGTAACATCATCAGTTGGTCCCACTGTATAGAATTTAAATACTGTCTCAGACCATCATAGTCGCCTTTACGAAAACAAAAACCCTTCCCTTTACCTCTGATGGTAGTTACCTCCTTGAGTAAATCCCACTTCAACACACTGTGATCACTGCCACCTAGTGGTTCATTTATATGCAGATTCTTAATGCATGAAGAATCACTACTGATAATCAGATCAAGAGTATTGCTCCTTCTTGTTGCCTCACGAACATGCTGATGTAGAAAACAATCATCCAATAAATCCACAAAAGCCTTGCTAGTGTGCGAGTGACCAACCCCCAAATTCCAGTCAATATCTGGGAAATTAAAATCCCCCATTATAAGACTCTCTGATTTACTGGCCCATTCTATTTCCATGTACAATATCTTATTATACTCATCAGAGTCATTAGGCCTATAGCACACTCCTACTCTCAATTTTGATTTCCCTATGCTTATGTCACACCAAACTGACTCGATGCTGCCCTGTCCATCGATGTCGACTGGCTTCACTTCCTTGGACTTGATGTGTTTCTTAACTAATAGCATAACCCGTCCTCCCCTCCTGTCCTGTCTATCCTTTCTATACACATTGTATTCCCCAAATTCCAGTTCCGCATTCCTTATATCTGTGTGACTCCACGTCTCTGATATCCCAACAATATCTGCCTTTGATGTTTTGAGCAATACCTCAAATTCATCAAATTTATTTACCAAACTCCTAGCATTGGTGTACATGCAGGTATACATACACCTGTTTCTATTCTTGGCTACCCTAACGCAACCCATGTGTTTACTTGTACCGCAATGACTCCCAGCAGTTTCTGAAATATCCTGCATCTTGTTTTTCAGGCTTCTGCTCATTTCAATAGAAGCAGTGCAAGAATCACTTCCACCTCTGCCAGTGGCTACTGTTAATCTATTAGTCCTTGTATCCCCCCCAACTAGCAGTTTTCCGACCCACCTAATTCTGCCTCGACAGCATCAGCAAAAATTCTTGCACCCTTTCTATTTAAGTGTATCCCATCCCTGTAGAAAAAATCTCTCCTGTTAACATTTACCAATGCAAAACCTTGCATTTACCAATGTTAAACTTCAGTTGCTTATTCTTGGTGGCAGTTGATTTCTCACCATTTATCTAGGTCTTGTGGCAGTAATTTTCCTTGATTCCTGTCATTAATCCCTCTGCCAGCCTTTGTCTCATCTGCCAACTTGAACAATAATCACGATGTGTCTCAACTAATGATTTTAATGGGATCCCATTATTAACATTAGTCTAAGAAGAGCAATGCCCATTTATAAATATCCTCTGCCCTTTACCACTCAACCAGCCCTTTATTCATAAGGTAAAAAAGTAAATTGCAGCCATTATCAACCCACTGCAGGATGGAAGCCTCCTCGACAATTCATGCTGAGGGAAAATGGACCATAATCTGCCACGCTGGTCCAGTGCGGGTTGGCAGATCAACCGTATTCAGCAATCAGGGGCTTGAACCCCGGTCTACTCGAAGAGCGTGTACCACTGCACTCCCGCTCCTGACCACTCGGCTACGGAGGCCTTTCATATGGTAACTCGCCCCTAATGCCACACTGCTCTAATTTGTACAGTAGTCTTTGGCTTTATTCATTTTATTTGTTATTTGATTTTTTTTTAAGGAGCATTAGCAACTAAGGCCGTATTGCTCCGGGGATATGCGGTGGTCATTCCCCGACCTTTCCGCATTCTCCGTATTTGGTGGTCACGGGCTCGAACCCCGGTCTAATCAAGAAGCATGTGCTACGCACTGCTACTCCTGGCCACCTGGCTACTGAGGCGGCGTCTTTCACGTGAAACAGTATGATAAACTATACTGAAATCTAAATATATGATGTCAAAATTACTATTTGTATCCAGTTCCTTTGTTACTATATCATAGTAGGTGATCATTTTGGTTCGGACAGACCTCCCTGCCAACATACCTATGCTTGCAATTTTTGTATAATTCCATTCCAGTTACGATGATTATGCAGTACTACTTTAACCATTGATTCCATTAAATTAGCTGTAATAATGGGTCTGTAATTGCTCACATCACCCTTTGATCCTTGTTATGAATAGAATGACACATTTGCACACCTCCAACTAAAGGAATCTTTAGCATTAGTAGAGGCATTTGATGCAAGAAAGCAAGCTTATGCAGCATCAGCCAAAAAAAAAAAAAATAATAATAATAAATAATTAAATAAAAAATAACCACTTCCACTTCACTCCTCTGTTCGTTCGAAATACCTGTCCAGCTGAGCCTTAAACTTATTCAGGCTATCAACCTCCACGACAAGGGATGGAAGTCTGTTCCACCAACCAACCACCTGCTGGCTAAAGGCAAATTTCCTCACGTCTATCCTACATCTGTCTTTCCTCAATTTGAATTTATGCCCTCTCAGGTGATTATTCTGAGCAAGAGGAAGAATCCCATCAGCATTGAGCATGCTCAAACCATTCAATGCTTTATACACCACTATCAGATCACCTCGCTGGTGCCTAGTCTCCAGACACTGTAATTTGCAAAACTTACACCTTTCTTCGTAAGAGCACCCTTTGTTCCATTCACCAATCTTGTTGCCCTTCTCTGTACTCGTTCCAGCATCTCTACATCCTTCTCGAAATGAGGCCTCCAGACCTGTATACAGTACTCTAGGTGTGGCCTGACCATTGCCTTATACAACGGAATAATCACCTCCTTATCCCTGCTAGAAAAATTCTATATATCATCGACAATACACCATGAGCTACTTTTGCAGCCGTCTGCTCTGCTCAGAAAACTTCTTATCTGCCTGCACAACCACCCCCAGGTCCCTTTCATTCTCTACCACTTTCCGGTGTAGTACCACAGAGCTGATATGTTGCTCTGGGTTTTCTGTTGTAGTACTTTACATTTGTCAATGTTAAACTTCATTTGCCACCTCTCAGCCCATCTGCTCAACCTTTCCAGATCCTGTTACAGTAGCATAGTGTCAGTAGTGCCCTTGACAACCCTGCCAACCTTCGTATCATCTGCAAACTTGGACATTAAGCTTGATATACCATCATTAATATCATTTATAAATACAGAAAACAATAATGGACACAATACGGAACCCTGAAGGACTCCACTAATAACATTAGTCCACGATGAGCAGTGTCCATTGATTACCACTCTCTGTCTTCTCCCCCTCAACCGCCCCTTTATCCATAGCAGCAATTTGCCTCCAATGCCACACTGCTCCAATTTTGGCAGCAGTCTTCCATGTGCAACAGTATCAAAAGCCTTTCTAAGATCCAAGTATATAATATCAAAGTTATTCCCTGCATCCAGTTCTTTTGTGACTGCATCATAGTATCCAATCAAATTGGTCAGGAAAGACATCCCCTTAACAAAATCATGCTGTGTCTGAGCTATAACTGAAGTCTTGTCTAGATGATCCTGCAGTGCCTCCATTAATTTTCCGGGAACAGTAGTTAAACTAACAGGTCTATAATTACTTGTGTCGCCCTTTGATCCTCCTTTGTGAATTGGGGTCACATTTGCTCATCTCCAGTCCATGGGTACTTCCCCTGAGTCCAAGGAGGCTCTCATAATTATGGCTAAGGGTTTGCTTACTTCCTTTGCTGCCTCCTTTAATATAACTGGATAGATCCCATCCACCCCAGGTGCCTTTCTTTTATTTATCTTCAACAATTTCTCCTCCACTTTACTCTCAGTTATTACAAGATTCTCTAGCTTACTGCCAGAGTTGAATACACCTCTGGCATTCCCCTCACTGAATAACTCCTCATGTGTGAATGTCGATGCAAAATATTCATTTAGTTTGTTAGCTACCTGAGCAGGATCATCAACAGTTGACCCATCGATATCAAGTGGACCAATCTGATTCATCCCCTTCCTTCTAGAGTTTACATAAGTAAAGAACTCTTTGCTGTTTTTCTTTGCATCCCTTGCCAAAGATTTCTCGTAATCTGCCTTCGCTTGCCTAACCTGCTTTGTAACTTGGTTACAGATCAACATGTATCTATCATAGGCTTCTGTGTCATGTGTTAATTTGTATGTATCCCATGCATTTTTCTTCTCTGCCGAATCCCTCATGAACAATTCCTCTTATGTGTAAAGGTTTGCATACCTCATTTGCTGCCTCTTTTAATATAATTGGATTGATCCCTCCACTTCAGTTGCCTTATTTACTTTTAGTTTCACTTTTAACAAAATTATTTAGCTCCAAGTTATAACTTGATGTACTTTCGCATCCCTAAAAAATTTCTTCACATGTGAATGTAGATGCAAAATATTTAGTTAGTTTGTCAGCAACCTGAACAGTATCATCAATAATTATAAATATTCCTCTAGTGGGCCAATGTTGTTCACACTTCTAGTATTAACACAAGCAAAGAATTCTTTGCTACTTTTCTTTGCCAAGGACTTATCATTATCTGTCTTAGCTTGCCCAACTCTCTTCGTGACCTGATTTCTAACTTGTTTGTACTTGTTAAGGGGCAATTTTGTGTGACATCTGATTGGATATCATTGGGCAGCAAAAGGAACTGTGTGAATAAAAATAATGACATTACATACTTTGATTTCAGAAAAGCTTTTGATACTGTTTATATGAAAAACTGCTGTACAGTTTGGAGCAGTGTTAGCATTGGGGAAAAATTTCTGCTATAGGTAAAGAGATTTGAGTGGGAGAAGGCAGAGTGGTTATCAATGGGCACTGCGCTTCTTGGCTAATGGTTAAACTAGTGAAGTTCCACTAATTTAACCATTGTTGACATGGTGGTTAATGAGTAATCAGGGTATGCCACTGCAACAAAAAAAAAATTAGGTAGATGGCCTGAGAAGTAAAAATTGACGTTTCACATTGACAAATTCAAGGTACTGCAGGTGGGTAGCAGTAATTCCAGAGCAATGAACCAATGGTATGGTACAACACTCAAGGTAGTGTAGAACTAAAAAAGACCACAGAGATAATTGTGCAGTCAGTCAGGAAGTTTTCAGAGCAGTGCAGATGAGCTGCTAGGATAGTTCATGCTGTTTTGTCAATGATATGCAAGAATTTTGCCAGAAGGGATATGGAGGTAATTATTCTGTTGTATAAGGCATTATTAGGCCACATCTTTAGTACTGCACAGGTCTTGAAGCCTCATTTTAGGAATAATGTTAATCTATTGGAATGGATGCAGAGAAGAGCAGCAAGATCAGTGAGGAGAACAAAAGGGTATTCCTACAAAAAATACTTCAGCTCTGCAAATTGTAGCATCTTGGAACTGGGCACCTGTAAGGAGATTGGACTGAGATGTTTAAGTAGATCAGACTGAGGGCTTTGAAGGGATTGAGTTAGCTAAATATTATGGCATCCTTACTCTTGCTCAGAAAACACACATAAGAGGACATTAATCGAAATTGAATGACGGCTGTAAGATGGGTTTGCTTTAAGCCGGCGAGTAGTTGATTTTTGGTACAAACTTCTATCTGGTATTGTGAATAAACTTAACTAATAATTAGAAAATTATTACAGGGATGGATGGATGGGTTATTTTTGGAATTTTTTTTTCTCCTCTGTTACTGTATAAGCTTGCTTCTTTGCATTATTTGCCACAAGTAATACTGATTGGTGATGTCTTTGTGTGTACTGATGCCGGCAGTAACCCACTGAAAGTTTTGACTAAAGATAAAAATAAAACTTGTTTTGCTGTTCCTTAGGAAATTTTCTGAAAAATTTCAAAAATAAGTATAAAATACTTCTGAGGTTGCTATGCCAGCTGGTAGTCACCTCTGCAATGGAATAACTACAAAATGTGAAAATGAAACTCTCCCACACACCTGTTGAGATGATTTTTTTTTTTTTTTCTGTTACTAGTACATAAGTATTTTGAAATGGCAAAAAAAAAAAAAAAAAAAAAAAGCAGCAGAAGGTGCAAAATTGTTCCAGTGTCTTGGAACTTTTGAAAAATACAATATGATGCCAGTTTGAGTTGAGGAATTTTATAAGAAATACTAATGAATTATTATAATAATTATAGTAATGATTGGAGAGGTGTGAACTACAATAGTAGAATTTATCTATTACAAGAACAGATATTGGGAGGGGGGGGGGGGAGACCTTTCAAAGCCATGCTGTTCCCAAAAACTGTTTTAAAAGTGAAGTGAAATATACCGGAATTATGACCTACTCACATTACAGTAAACTGCTTTTAAATAGAAAAAAATATGTGAAATCACTTGTAAACATAAATGTTACTTGCAGAGATGACCTTCAGTTCATTGTATGTGCTCAGCTGCTGAATTTATCTAAAATGCTAAGAGGGTAGAATACAATGAAAATACATTGGGCCTTGATTCATGATGGTTTGATTTATACTGATTTAAATATCTGCCAGTTTGAAAAGTTTCTAGTGATTTCCTTAGTTTCCCCCAAAAATTCTGAAAAATTCAATTCTGTATTGCTGCCCCAAAAAAAAGTTACTGCACAGTGCTACTTGGCATGTATTAATGGCAACACCACATTTGGGAATACATATGCTCATTCTGTATGCAGCGTTGTGTGTGGTAGTAGCTCTTTACCTAATGGCAAATTTATTTTGAAACTCAGTTTGTGAAGTTGAATACTGTGTTCATAATTATGTTTTACTTTATCAGGAGTAGGGGTATATTGTGATGATTTAATATTGTGCTTTAGAATTTTTGTATAAATTTGTTCTTTAAAATAAAAAATGGAACTATGTCTGGTCGTTAGAGTGGAAGTGTATATGCCAGAAAAAATGTGGCTAAAAGGCTGCACAAATCTGTAACATTAGAAGAAAAGATGGAAGCTATTATTGGTAGGGAGCTACATATCATTCCCTCCACTGTAACAGCAATCATGAAAAATGCTCATAAAATTAAAAAGACAGTGGAAACTTCAAGAAGGAAAACTTGCTACAACCCCTAGATACCCATGTTGTCCTGTGATTGAAAAAATTAAACCGATTGATGAATTAAACAAAAGAAACATTCCTGTCATACAAAATGTTATTTGACATAGAGTAAAAAAATATGTGGAGGTCCTAAAGTCTCAAAACTTTATTAGACAGTTGGATAGACAACTTGAATAGTCGAGACCTGCTAATTTTCGAGTGAAACCCCATTTCTTTCCCTTTCCTACCTCTTTTTTGCCAAAAAAAAATCTACAATTTCCAAATTCCCAAACTATAAGTGTAATACGGTGAGGCAGGAAATTTTTCCTTCCCCCACCCTACTTCACCCTTTTCCAACTACTCAAACCCCCACCATGCTTTTGAAATATGGCACTAGAACGTGCCCGAGCTATAAAAGATGGCCTCGACACTTATTCACCCTCCTTTGAAGATGGTATTAACGAAAAGCTCCCATCAGGCTTCAGGACATCATCTCCAGGAACAAAGGGGTGCTCGCAAGAGTGGCTTAAGTTCTGCAAGTTGCAGCATCTGGAGACTAGGCACCTGCGAGGTGGGTGATCTGATTGATGTGTATAATGTCTTGAATGGTTTCAGCTGGCTCAATGCTGATGGGATAGTTCCACTTGCTCAGATTAAAAACCTGTGAGGGGGTATAGATTCACATTGAGGAAAGACAGTTGTAGAATATGTGTGTGGAATTTTGCCTTTAGCTAGCATGTAGTTGATTGCTGGAACAGATTTCAATCTGTTGTTGCGGAAGTTGATATCTTAAATAAATTTAAGGCTGAACTAGACAAACGTTTGGAGTGACTGGATGGGTGAAATGGGAAGGTTTTTTTTTTTTTACCGATGGTATATAAGCTTGCTTTCTTGCATCATATGCTTCAACTAATGCTAATAAAAGGGAAGGAAGGTGGTGATGAAACTTACATTGCAAGCTAAGGCTTGTTCACTAATTTCAAGCAGCAAACTCAAATTTACAATATAAAATTAAGAGGTGAGGCTGTCCAAGGCTGTACTTATGAATGTACACTAGGTAGGTGTGGAACATACACTCGGGCCTCACCATAGAGGGGGCCTCTGTAATCTCGTTTTTTTTTTTTTTTTTTTTTTTAAACCTTTTTTTTTTTTTTTTTTTTTTAAACCTTTTTTTTTTCATCATCCTGATCTAAACTGGGGCCCACTTGTACCTACCATTTAAACAGAGACAGGTGAATTTATTGAAAGTGTTGATGACTCATTTCTGCAAAACAGATGAATTTCCAGGATAAAGGAAAATCACTCTCTTCTAATTCTCAAATAGGATGCTTACAGTAGAACACAGATTGACCATGGCGTATTGTCTGTGTTGAGAATATGCCTTAATCTTTTCCACTGGCTATGGACAGAAGAAAGCAACTGACCAGCTCAACTTCTCGGTACAGTATGTGGGAAAGGTGGTTGTAAATGTGTTATAGACACCATTAAATTGTGGAACATTAATCCCTTTAGCTCTTAATTCATGCTTTCTACAGCAGCAGCTGTAGAAATCATGAATTTTATTCATTCTGTGGAAATTATTTTAATGGGACCACCTATGGATTTGGAAATCTATATAAGTTAGGGAAGGATGTTATGTGGTTATTTTCTGTGATGATTAATTAGGATATTTAACAACCTCTCTTATACTATGTGAAATTAATAATAGTTTATTAAGCTTATAGCTCAAAGCACTATACATTTAAGGTGACGTTTCGGGCATCTTACCAATACCCATCATCAGTCCATTCTGCTGACAGACTCCTGCTTGCCAATGCTGCTAGATCAGGTTCTGATAGTATTATAACTTACTTTCCCGTAAATGATTTGTCATTTTAGTATCTTTATAATAATATAATAGAACACCAGTTATAAAAATATAATGAAAAATAAAGAACCTATTTATTGTAATGTTAATTACCCCTCCTCCTTTGACTACCCATATGAAAAGATTTGAATCAGGAGCAGCAAAACAAAAGAAGTAAAATTCTATCAATTTTTTTTACTGTCCTCTGGATCTGCAAACAACAATGGACAAAAAGAAACTTCGAAACAACTCAATTTTAGCACCCACAATTGATGCAAGCAAGAATTCGGAAATAATAGCAGAACAAGCGGACCAAATTTCTGTAGGACAAGAAGTTAGTGTATGCTGGAATACAGATCTATTAGTCAAACATGACTAACTTGAAGAAAATGCAGAACAAGCACAGAGGCAGAAGATCATGTAAATCAAACTACTGATATTAATTCATGTAAAGGTACAACACCTCAAATTTGCTCCAAAGATATTGCAGAATGGCCAGTAAATATACATGCAAGTTTAAATAGTAAGTTTGTAGAATATTACTTAACAAATGAACTTCAAAATTTTGAAGAAATGAAAATTTTCATTCTAGAATTGAAAATTTGAAAGTAAAATATACACTTGACTGAGTACACCATAGAAATATTTAAGAATCTAATTTTTACTGTGAGAAAACTAATAGAACCAAAGAAAAGCACGAATGGTGAAATTTTTTTCTGACACTAGTAAGTCAGTGTATTGTTTCATTTGCAAATTATTTTTGACCTCATTGAATAAATTTATAACTGGATTGAATGACTGGAAAAATGTGTGTAGAGCTTTGATTTTATGTGAGAACTCATAGGATCATATCCAATGTATGTGGATATATAAGAAAAGGTATCAAACAATAGGATGTATTTATACAGAGTTAATAAAACAAATAGAATCCCAAGAAAATTATTGGTGCGATGTTTTAACAAGAGTTATTGCTACAATTCAATTATTAGGTAACCTTGGCATAGCATTTTGAGGTAGTTAGCAATGACAATATATATTCCGAATGTAAAGGAAGTATTTTAAGTTGTTTGGAATATCTTAGTCAATTTGATGTATTTTTAAAAAATCATATATAAATGTATGCAAATTGTGGATCTTGTAAAACAAATTACCTTTCACACAAAACTTATGATGAATTTATAAATTTAATGGTAAATGAGACAAAAACTTTAATATCTGAAGTAAAACAAGCTACATAGTTTTCAATGGTTGTTGACTCTACACTCGACATAAGTCACATTGATCCGATTATAGTGCTAATAATCAGATATATTTCAAATGATGGTAAAATTAAAGAAACATTGTTATATTGTATTGTTATTATTAGCCATATGGTGCAAGGAAGCCTGAGGCTTATGCTACACCAGACAAAAAAAAATTTTCTGAATTACCCAGAGAGAAGTAGAAAGGAATGACCAAGAAAAAGAAGAATGATGATATCCAACTGAATATTCTTAGGTTTTCTTCTCATGGAATATCACAATGCAGAATATCTTTGGGAAAAAATTGCTTTAGACAAGTTATCTGAGTTATGTATAGATATCGAAAAATGCAGAGGGAAAAGTTATAATAATGCTGCCTATATGGCTGGCAAATATTCGGGTTTACAGGCTTCAGCTTGTAAACTAGCTCTTGCTTATAAATTATTCTAATAAAGCAACACAGCTCCACAACATTTTATATATGTATAATTATTTGCAATCGTTCACTAAATTTAGTAGGCAGCTATGCAGAAGAATCTTATTCTGCTACATTACATTATTTTGATTTTGTCCAAAATTTGTATAATTTTTTTTTTTCTGCATCAATGAAATGGTGGAATATATTAAAAAATTATTTATCGGTAAATTCATTTACATTAAAATGAATCAGTGATACGTGATGGTCAGCCAGAGTGGATGCCATATCAGCATTGAAAAGACAGTAAGAAAAAATTAAAGCTCTTACAATATTTCAACATCTGAACACAAAAAGCCAGTTAGTCTATAGAATTATCCACTCATTTCGACAAATACAAAACAGCTCTATTAAAAACAATTTGGAACAAATTGTGTAAGAGAGACTGAATGCTACTAGCAAGTCCCTTCAGTACCCAAAATTAAATGTATAAAAAGCATGAATCTTTTAAAATCATTGAATTTATTTTAGATATTAGAAATCATTTTGAAACAATTGAAGACGAAGCTGAGTTATTAACTTTTGAGACTGAATATAGACACGAACGAAACTGAATAAAGAAACATAAAAATATGTACAACGAAATAAGAGACAATGATGTAATTTTAAATAGCAAAAATTATTCATGTTAACATGCTAATTCTATTTTTTACGCTTATTGTTGAATTAAATCACTAATCTGAAGTATACAATGAGAGATTAAAATATGTTTAGGAGAAAAATGAGTTTGATTCATGTATTGACATAGTTGTGGATGTTTATAAAAATGTCATTGATATCAAACAATTCAAATCAGAAAAAGTGCAATTTTTAAACTATGCCAAAGAAGAAAATGTTTCAAATATTGAGTATATGTACAATATTATTGATGGACTTCGATCAACATTTCCGAACGTTGAAACAATTCTGAAAATATTTCTCATAATGCCTGTGTCAAACGCAAGTGGTGAACGGTCTTTTTCAGCACTAAAAAGAATAAAAACTATTTACAAAATAATTTAACGTAGGACGAAATGTCTGATTAATCATTATTATTTATCGAGTCCGAGGTAACGAACTCTATATTTATGATGACATAATTCATAAATTTGCAAATTAACACAGTTGACTCGAGAAGCAGCAAGGGCATATCCTGAGGACTTCAAGTGACCTGTAGAGGAAGGTGTTTTCAATGTGGATGGACTAGCCTTTATTGGAAAAAGATGCATTCAAGAACTTTCTTATCCCACAAAGTGGCACATGCTCCTGTATTTAAACTTGCCTGGGACCATTTAACTCTTCTTGGTAGAAATGCTTTACCACCCTCTTTAATGAGCTCCATCACCCTTGGTGATGGAGCTCATAAAGAGGGTAGATAATTTTTGTCCAGCAGTACATTGCTACTCTGACAAAAATAATTATACAAGGAGGGCACTGCTGCTGTTGGACATTGCCCCAGGACATACACCAAATATTGTAGAAATTACAACTGTTGATGTAAAGGTTCAATATCTGCTGACAGTACCCCCCCCCCCTTTACAACTAATGGATGAGGGTGATATAGCAAATTTTAGAGCTTACTACCTTGGACAGACATTTAGGGAGATGCTATGGAAAATGGACAACTGCAACATGTCTCTTAAAGAATATTTGATGGCCTATAATATCCTGAAGGGAATCAACAACATTGCTGCTGCTTGGAGAGTGGTCACATCAGCTTGTATAATTGTAGTGTGTACTACATGACTTCAGGGGATTTGAGCAAGTGCCACAGATTGCAGTTGAAATCACAATTGCTCAGGATGTAGGGTTGGACAATGTTGAGCCTGATGATGTAACTGAGTTTTTGGAGAGCTATTCTTAGACTTATAGATGAGAAACTGGAAGATTTGGTTGCATGGTTGACTCAGGAACAGCAGCAGCAAGAAACTAGATCCTGGTTTACAGTCTATAAAGCTCCACGACTCAGGAAATTCTGGCTGGGACTGATAGGTAACTACAGTGATTAAGTGATGATCCTGACTGGGAATGGAGCTGCTCTGTTAGAAGAGGAATCAGTGCAGCATTGCACCCTTGCTACCATCTACTGCAGGCGACGGGACGTCAAGCAGTGCAGACAACCCTCCTTTCTTATTTGAAAAAGAAATCTGAAGAGCCCTTCCAACTGATCCAAAGATGGCAGTAGATGGTAGCAAGTTGACATTAATGATCCACAACCAGGGCATTCCTCTTGTGAGTAATGCCTACTTATTTATATTTTATCATGGAATAAATATGAATTAAATGTATGTATTTATGTTAAATTAAATATTAAAATTTTTGTATTATTTTATGAAAGAGTTTTGTACTCCTTGAGCACATCCCATTGAAATACATTATAATTTGGGTTTCATTTATGTCGTATATGATATATGCCAGTGTAAACCAAGGGCACTCTGTATATGATGGTATAAAGGATTCATATGCTGAGGTCCCATGAGATAGAGCCCTGGAAGATTATTGTTCTTCTTATTATCATTAGCCATATGGTGCAAGGAAGCCTGAGGCTTTTGCTGCACCAGCCAAAAAAAAACATTCCTGAGTTACCTTGAGAGAGAGAGAGAGAGAGAGAGAGAGAGAGAGAGAGAGAGAGAGAGAGAGGTAGATAGAAGGGAATCACCAAGAATGATGATATCCAGCTCAGGACCCTGGTTGTGTTATGCCTGTACTTGCCAGACGTGAGAACCTTGAGTTCTGTCATAGTAAAGTGGCACAAGTCAGAAACTGACTTGTCTCACTTTACATCAATATCATTTATAAATGATATTGATGATGGTATATCAGGCTTAATGTCCAAGTTTGCAGACGATATGAAGGTTGGCAGGGTTGTTAATGACAGTACACTGCTGCAACAGGATCTAGAAAAGTTGAGCAGATGGGCTGAGAGGTGGCAAATGAAGTTTAACATTGACAAATGTAAAGTACTACATATGGGAAGCAGTAATCCCAGAGTAACGTATCAACTCTGTGGTGCCACACTGACAGTGGTAGAGAATGAAAAGAACCTGGAGGTAATTGTGCAGACAGATATGAAGTTTTCTGAGCAGTACAGATGGTTGCAAGAATAGCTCATGGTGCCTTGTCAATGATATACAATGAATTTTTCTAGCAGGGATAAGGAGGTGATTATCCCCTTATATAAGGCAATGGTCAGACCACACCTTGAGTACTGTATACCGGTCTGGAGGCCTCATTTTAAGAAAGATGTAGAGCTGTTGGAATGAGTACAGAGAAGGGCAACAAGATTAGTGAATGGAACAAAGGGTTGCTCTTACGAAGAAAGGCTTAAGTTTTGCAAATTATAGTGTTTGGAGACTAGGCTGAGGTCCCCTGCAAGGTGATCTGATTGAGGTTGTATAAAGCCTTGAATAGTTTGAGCATGCTCAATGCTGATGGGATTCTTCCTCTTGCTCAGAATAATCACCTGAGAGAGCATAAATTCAAATTGAGGAAAGATGGTTGTAGGATAGATGTGTGGAAGTTTGCCTTTACCCAGCAGGTGGTTAATTGCTGGAACAAACTTCCATCTGTCGTTGTAGACGTTGATAGCTTAAATAGATTCAAGGCAGAACTTGACAAACATTTGGAGCTAGTGGGTGGGTGAAATAAGAGGTTTTTTTTTTTTTTTTTGGCTGATGGTATATAAGCTTGCTTTCTTGCATTATGTACCTATGCTAATGCTAACTATAATTTTTCATAAAACATTTTTTAATGTGAATTTATATCTATCAGATACATTGAAAAAGCAAATTAATTTCATGATTAGTTATTTGGTAAAAGGTGAAGGTAAAAACTGTGTTATTTACGTTTCTGCAACACCTGTGGGATTATATTTCTGCCCTTATTTCAACTTCACTCACAGAATCATTTAAACACCATAGCCATTTTAAAAAACAGCCATGGAGTTTCGACCGGTAAAAAGTAATAAAATAATAAGAAGCAGGCATGCAGCCAGTATAAATAAAAATCTGTATGCTTAATCTTATATTCTTATAAACATTCTTATTTGTTCCTTTTATTAGCATTAGTAGAGGTATATGATGCAAGAAAGGAGCTTATATAGCATCAGTCAAAAAAAAAAAAAAAATCCAAAAGTTTGTCTAGTTCAGTCTTGAATTTATTTAAACTGCCAACCTCCACAACGACAGATGGAAGTTTGTTCCAGTGGTCAATCACCTGCTGGCTAAAGGCAAATTCCCGCACATTTTTTCTACAACTGTCTTTCCTCAGTTTGAATTTATGACCCCCTCAGGTTTATAATCGGAGCAAGTGAAAGAATCCCATCAGAATTGAACCTGCTCAAACCATTCAAGGCCTTGTACACCTCAATCAGATAACCTCGCAGGTGCCTAGTTTCCAGATGCTGCAATTTGCAGAACTAAAGCCTATCTTAAACATGAGAAATGCTCCTGGGTTTAATGGAATCTATCCAGTTATGTTAAAGGAGGTGGCAAAGGAATTAAGCAAACCCTTAGCATAATTATGAGAGCATCCTTGGATCCCACAGACTGGAGATGTGCATATGTATCCCAAATTCACAAAGCGGGATTGAAGAGTGACACGAATAATTACAGACCAGTTAAACTTCTGTTCCTGGTAAAATAATGGAGTCACTGCTTAAAGATGCATTGCAGGATCATCTAGAGAAGACTGCAGCTAGAATTCAGACACAGCATGGGTTTGTTAAGGAATAGGAATCTATCCAGTCTGACAAACTTGATTGGATACTATGATGTGGTTACAAAGGAACTGGATGCAAAAAATAATTATCATATCATATACTTGGATTTCAGGAAAGCTTTTGACACTGTTGTGCCTGGAGGACTACTGTACAAATTGGAGCAGAATGATATTAAGGGTAAGTTGCTACAATGGATAAAAGGGTGGTTGAGTGGGAGAAGGCAGAGAGTGGTAATCAATGTACACTGCTATTTGTGGACTAATGTTATTAGTGGAGTCCCACAGGATTCAGTGTTGGGCCCACTGTTGTTTTGTATATTTATCAATGATATTGATGAAGGTATATCAATCAGGCTTAGTGTCGAAGTTTGCAGATGATAGAAAGGTTGGTAGGGATGTTAATAACAGTAATGGCAGTGTGCTACTGCAACATGACCTAGATAAGTTCAGCAGATGTGCTGTGAAGTGGCAACTGAAGTTTAATATTGAAAAATGCAAAGTACTGCATATGGGTAGACGTAACTCCAGAGGAATGTACCAACTCTGTGGTATTACACTTAGGGTGGTAGAAAATGAAAAAGACCGGGGAGTAATTGTGCAGTCAGATATGAAGTTTTCTGATCAATGCATACAGGCTGCCAGAGCAGGCCATGGGGTTTTGTTAATGATATACAGGAATTTTGCTAGTAGGTCAGGCCACACCTTGAGTACTGCGTACAGGTCTGGGGGCCTCATTTTAGGAAGAATGTAGATTTGCTTGAGCGTGTACAGAGAAGGGAAACAAGATTGGTAAGGGGAACAAAGGGGGTCCTCTTACCAAGAGAAGCTAAGTTCTGCTAATTGCAGCGACTGGAGACTAGGCACCAGTGAGGTGATCTGATTGAGATGTACAAGTCCTTGAATGGGTTGAGCACACTGAATTCTGATGGGATTCTTCTGCTTGCTCAGATTATGAATCTAAGGGGGCATAAATTCAAATTGAGGAAAGACAGCTGTAGAATAGATGTGTGGAAATTTGCCTTTAGCCAGCTAGTGGTTAATTGCTAGAACAAATTCCATCTGTCGTGGAAGTTGATAGCTTAAATAAATTCAAGGAGGAACTGGACAAACTTTTAGAGGGAATGGTTGCGAAATTTTTTTTTTTTTTTTTTGGCTGATGCTACATAAGCTCATACCTTTGCTACCTTGCATCACATGCCTCTATTACGATTACTTTCTTCATAAGAGCAACCATTTTTTTCCCCTCACCAGTCTCATTGCCCTTCTCTCTCTCCAGCAGCTCTGCATCCTTGCCAAAATGAGGCCTCCAGACCTGTATGCAGTACTCAAGGTGTGTACTGACCTGATCTGGCACCTCCATAGCCAGGTGGGCAGGAGCAGCAGTGCGTAGCACATGCTTCTTGATTAGACAGGGGTTCGAGCCCATGACCACCAAATACGGAGGATGTGGAAAGGTCAGGGAATGACCACTGCATATCCCCCGGAGCAATATGGCCTTAGTTGCTAATGCTCCTAAAAAAAAAAAAAAAAAACCCAAACAAAACAACTGACCTGACCAGTGCCTTATACAAAGTATAATCACCTCCTTATCCCTGCTAACAAAATTCCTGTATATCATTAACAAGACTCCATGAGCTACTCTTGTGGCCTGTCTGAACTGCTCAGAAAACTTCATATCTGACTTCACAATTATCCCCAGATCTTTTTCATTCTCCACTACCCTGAGTGTAGTACCACACAGTTATGTTACTTTGAGGTTACTGCTACCCATATGTAGTACTTTGCATTTGTCAATATTAAACTTCAGTTGCCACCCACCGCTCAGCCAATCTCATTTTTTTAAAACTATGTGGCCATTTTTTAAAATTCAAAGATCCATAGCTGTGTCACCATTCAGACATGACATGAGCAACACATTCATATAAATTCTTTTTAATTAATTCAGGACCTGCTTACAAGTATTGAATTGTGTTGTATTGAATCAATCATGAAAGTATGGTCCATCTATTATGAAGCATCCTGTATAATAAATTTAACTTTAATGTTATCATAATTGAGATAAAAATAAATAAAATAATAATCAAAATAATAATAATTATTATTATTATTATTATTAGCCATATGGTGCAAGGAAGCCTGAGGCTTATGCTGCACCAGCCAAAAAAAAAAAAAAAAAAAAAGAGAGATTTACCCTAGGACCCAGAGAGAGAGAGAGAGAGAGAGAGAGAGAGAGAAAGAAAGAAAGAAGTAGAAGGAAATCACCAAGAAAGAGAAGAATGATGATATCCAGCTCAGGATCCTGGGTATGCCAAGCCCATACTCACCAGATGTGAGCCCCTGGGGTACTTACAAATTACAATTAATTTTAAAATCAAAGTAGTAATTTTGTGCATTAATTGCACCGCCCAAGCTTGAAAGATTGTTTGCTTAAAAGAAGGTTTTTGTTTAAGCTGGTTTTAGTATAATTATTTTTTGATATTTTAGCTGTTTTTTTGTTGGCAAACTCCTCTTTCCACACAATATTTTTAAATTATGAGTCTACATAAGACATATTGTGTGAAAAAAATGTAAATGGAGCTTTTTTTTTTCATGTTTTCTTAATTTTAATTTCACATTTTTTGTCCCTGTTCATAAATTTAAAGAAAGCACTGCAGTAGTACTGATTGGATATATTTGCGAGATTGATGCAATCTCTATCCCATTACTGTGATATAAAATTTTACCTTTTACTTGTAGCATGTACTGTGAAAGCATATAAATCGGGTCCCGATTTCATTGATTTACAGTATTTGCTCTTTTTCAGTAATGTACAGTTTTTATCACGATTTTTTTGCATGATCTTTAATTAAAAATATGTAAGGAATAGCCATAATTTTATTGTAGTTATTTCATCCACATAACAATTCTTGTTTTCATTCTTGTCTTCTTTATTTTGAGCTTATAGGTGAATCAGTGCCACTTTTGCATAATCAATGTACCACTCAAAAATAACAATTATTGACAATCACTTTTCTCATGGGCTGCAATATATCTTTTGGCTTTTTAGTTCACAAACAACTCGAAAGCACTTTTTGCAAAGGAGACAACTGTAGTAATTGATGTAGTAGTAGTAGTAGAAGAGGCACGTGATATAAGAAAGCAAGCTTATGTAGCATCAGCCAAAAAAAAAAAAAAAAAAAAAATCACACATCCATTTCTTCTAAAAGTTTGTCTGGTTCCTCAAATTTATTTAAGCTATCAACTTCCACCCACAACGACAGATGGAAGTTTGTTCCAGCTAATCAACTACCCACTGGCTAAAAGCAAATAAAAAAAAAATAATAAAAAAACAAAAATAAAAGCAAATTTCTGCACATCTATTCTACAACCGTCTTTCCTCAATTTGAATTTATGAACCCTCAGGTTTGTAATTTGAGCAAGCAGAAGAATCCCATCAGAATTGAGCCTGCCCAACCCATTCAAGGCCTTATACACCTCAATCAGATCACCTCGCAGGTGCCTAGTCTCCAGCTGCTGCAATTTGCAGAACTTAAGCCTTTCTTGGTAAGAGGACCCCTTTGTTCCTCTCACCAATCTTGTTGCCCTTCTCAGTAATCACTCAAGCAACTCTACATCCTTCCTGAAACGAAGCCTCCAGCCCTGTACACAGTACTAGAGGTGTGACCTGACCATTGCCTTATACAAAGGGATAATCACCTCCTTTTCCCTACTAGCAAAGTTTCTGTATATCACTAACAATACCCCATAACCTGCTCTGGCAGCTTGTCTGCACTGCTCAGAAAAGTTTATATCTGACTGCGTAATTACTCCCAGTTTTATTTCTATCATCCTGAGTGTAGCACCACACAGTTGGTACATTTCTCTGGGGTTACTTCTTCCCATATGGAGTGCTTTACATTTGTGCATTTATCAATGTTAAACTTCACTTGCCACTTCTCAGCCCATCTGCCCAATTTTATAGATCCTGTTGCAGCAGCACACTACCATCAGTGTCATTAACAACCCTGCCAACCTTTGTATCATCTGCATACTTGGACATTAAGCCTGATATATCTTCATCAGTATCATTGATAAATATTCAAAATAACTACTATGTAAGTAGCTTGTTTGCCAATGTTAACTTGGAATCCCTTCCAATTAGCCAATACAACTTACTGGCCTTTAGCCCAAGTTGCTTCCTCTTTGTCCAAATGTGCTTTCTCCAATTTAAGTGTCTGTCTAGATGGATGCCAAGGTATTTATCATCGTCTGCTTGCAGTATGGCGTTGCCGTTTGATTTCACTGGTTTGCATGTTTCCTGTCTCATTGTAAATGTAAGATAAGTAGATTTCATCTCATCGGTTTCATGCACCATTTTTTTTGCCAAGCTTGAGTCTGATTAAGCTGTTCTTGTAACCTTTGTGTTGCAATTATTGGATTTTTCATCAGTTACAAGTTCTGCTGTGTCATCAGCAAATGTTGCTACTAGGGTGTTATCGTTAAATGGGCCCGAGATGCTCCCCTGTGGCAGAGAGTATTGGGTATAACTGGGTTTGTTCTTCCAGTTTCACTTGGTAATATCTTTCCGTGCGGCATGATTTAATAATTGTATGTAACTGGTGAGGTAGTACCTGCTTCAGTTTGTATAGTAATCCAGCATGCCAAATGCTGGATTACTTTGTTGAATGCTTGACTGATATCTAAGAACACAGCCGAGCAATATTTTTTTGTTTCCAGACAATTGTTGATAAAATTGACAACTCTATGCACTTGTTCAATTGTGCCATGTTGCTGTCTGAATCCAAATTGATGTGGTGGAATTAGTTTTCTTCTTCTAGGATTGGTTTCAGCCGTTTTAATATTAGCTTTTCTATTATTTTTGATAATATTGGTAGTAGACTGATGGGCCGGTATGATGTTACTTCATTGGAGGATTTCCCAGGCTTTAGTATCATTATTATTTGGGCAACTTTCCATGCTGCTGGGAAATAGCCCATGCGTATTATGGCATTGTATATGTGCGTTAGAAGCATTGGTCCTTTTGAAGGTAGTTCCTTGAGTATTTTACGTGTAATCAAATCATACCCTGGAGCTTTTTTAGAATTCAGTTCTCTTTGTATGATACTCCTTACTTCAGCTGGTGAGTAGGCTTTTACAGGTGGAGACAGTTGATAAGAAGCTTCAAGATAACGATGGATTTCTTCTTCCTCTTCTGCTGTACATTCTGCGGGATATGGTTGGAAAACTTTTGCCAGGTGTTCAGCAAAAGTTGTTGGCTTTTTCTGAGTCACTTTTTGCCCAGTCATTGTTAGGTTTTTTGATAGGTGGTACTGGTTGTGTTGGCTGTTTTATCCTTTTTGTGGCTTTCCACAAGGCATAGTCAGTGGCATCAGTTGCAGTTATCTGTTCCAGATGTTCTGGAATTAACTCATTTTTTATTGCATCGAGCATTCTTTTTAAATTTCTTGCTGCGTTATTAAAATTTCTTTTGTCTTCAGGGTGTCTGCTCAGTTGCCAGACTCGTCTTAGCCTTTGTTTTTCTGCTATTGTTTGTTTTATGATGGTTGGCAAATTATGTTTTTCCCTGTGTGTTTTTATTTCTGGTGTAGTTTCCGAGGCAGCAGATTGTATTATTGTTGTTAGGTTTTCTTCAGCTAGGTCAATATCATCAGATGTTTTAAGAGGCATTTTTAAGTTTAATTTCTCATTTATTATCTCTTGGAAGTATTCCCAATTGGTGTGTTTATTATGAAGAACTGGTGGTTTCTGTCTCATATGCGATATGCGAGCTCAAATTTGCTGTTATTGGGGAGTGATCAGAAGATAGGTCTAGACTCGATGTTATATCTGTATAAACTTCCACAATCCCTTTAGTTATGCAGATGTCTAATATATTGGGACTTTTCTCGTATTTGTCAGCTAGTATGTTGGCTTGCCTGTAGATAAATGTTCATAATGATTTTCTTGCATTACTCTTTGTAGTGTGTGTCCCCTTGGTGTTATTCTTCTTGAATCCCATTGTACATGTTTGGCATTGTAATCTCCTCCTGCGGTAAATCTATTCCCAAAAGCTTGGAACAGGGTTATGAATTTGTTTTTACTAATATTATAGCTTCGTGAGTAGTAGACTGTGGAAACCGTGATAGATCCTCTCCAGTCTTCAATTGCAATACTCGTTGCTTGGATAGAATTCGTTTTGTACTTGGTTTGTTCATGGTGCTTTATGGAGTTTTCAACAATTATTGCTGAACCTCCCCGAGCTGTTCCTTCAGGATGCTTTGTGTTGTAGTAGCTATAGTTCATCATTTTAAAGTAATTTCTGTTTGTAAAGTGTGTTTCTGTAATCAACATGATATCTAAGTTGCTTTCAATAATAAATGTTTTTACCTACTGGCTATGTCCATCCAGGCTGTTGGCATTCCAAAGAGCAATTTTTAATGATTTTATCATTATTTAAGTTTTGCTGCAAGTGCTGTTAGCAGTTTGAGCATCGTTCTTATTTCTTCTGTCAACCCTGCCTGATTTTTAGCTTGTCTAATTAGAGATTGTTCCAGTCTGAAGAGAGATTGTTGCACTTCTGTTGGCATGTTTTGTGTGAGGTTGTTCTGTTCTTGTAATTGCTGGGATCTTTCTTTCACTACTTGAGCATAGGATAAGACTGGTCTGGCTTGAGGTTGTTACCTTGTGTCTTGTTCTGTATTGCCTGCTGGTTGGGTTGTTTCACCCTGTTTGGTGGAAATCTTTCTTGGATCTCCTTGTGAACAATACATCCTTTATAGTTGGCTGGATGTGCTCCGCTACAAAGAGCGCATTTATCTGGGGTTTCTGTCAGTTTTTGGACAGCTGGTTGTCGGGTGGTTTTTAGCACATTTTACGCAATGGAATAGACATTGGCAGTATGGTATGGTGTGTCCGTATTGTTGACATCTTTTACACTGCACTAGTTCCCTTTTTATGAGGTGGTTCGAATTTTACTTTGGTGTTAAGAATGTATTCGATATTGTGTTTATCTTTATTGTTTACTTTTTGGCCTTAGATCGATGAGAAAAACATAGATAGAGGCAGTTTGGATACTCTGTGTTATATATCGCAGATCCTCACAACCTGATGGTTGTGTTTTTCTATATCAGCTTTGATGTCATCTAATTCTGTTGAGTAATGTACCTCTTGGAGTACAACCCTATAACATCTATTTTCTTTCAGTGAATGCATATAAAAGCTGTAATCAGATATTTTCTAGTGCTTTGGCTATTAGCATATATGCTTTACTAGTTTTTGGCATAATTCTGATTTTTTTCCCCCTGTTTTCTATTTTGTACATATATTCTTCAGGAACAATTGAGTTTAGTTTTGCTAGTAATGGTTTTATGTCCTTTATTTCTATATGGATGGCAGGAGTTTTCCTTGTTTGTGTTTCACCATCTTCTCCATTGTCTTCTTCCGTGTCTCGAGCTAGTACATTGAATTTGTTGCTCGTTACTGTTGAGTATTGTTGTTGTTTTTGCTACTGTTTTTGCTTTGACATTTCTTGTATCAGATCCGGGGCTATTTCTCTTTGTTATTCTTGATGGTGTCTTCCATTCATTGATGTTGTCTGGATTAACTGGGGTTGACATACTGCTGCTAATCTTTGATATTGTAGACATTATTGGTTGCAAATTGATTTTGATTACTGATAGCTTGTTGTTAGTTTGGATCAAAATTAGTCAGCTGATTACATATAGATTGGCTTAATAATGGTTGCTGGTATTGTATGCTGGCTTGATTTGTTACTACTGATGCCATTGGATGCACTGCAACATATCCCTGAGAGTAGCAGTAACCTAAATTGGTGTATTGTTGGGTTGGTGTATTGTTGGTTGTTGTGGGACATAGCATCCGGCAACACTGCTGATTCATTTGCATTATCATTAAGTTAACATCAAATTTGCATTGTAGCAAGGAAGGAGTTTTTCCCCTTACTATTAATTAATTAGTTGTAGGATTAAGAGATTAGTCCCTGTGGTTGGGTGATTCTGATTCTGTTTCCTTAGGCTGTATTGTTCAAAGGAAAACCTAGTTGATAGCCTCGAAACAAGATCAGGTGACTTTGCAGCACTGTTTCTTTACCCAGAATACTATTAATACAAATATATTAATTACTAATTACCTGATAAAGGCACAGTGAAACACCTGTGCCTTTATCAGGTAATTAGTAACTGACCAACGAACATACTGCTCCAATTTGTACAGTAGTCTTCCATGCGCAACAGTATCAAAAGCTTTCCTGAAATCCAAGTATAGTTGATTCCGGTTATTTGGGACACATCGGGACTAGTGCATTTTGGCCCGATTAAGTGGCTGCCCCAATTATCCGAATTTTCACATAAAAAAAAAAGGTAAAAATACAATGAACCCCTGCTTTACAATTGGTTCACTGTATAATCAAATCACATTACGATGGAATCATCACCATAGTACCGTTCACTATACAATGTGTAGTAAGTGTCAGTCATTGTGATCATTTTTTGTGAATTGAATTTTAATTTTATTAAACAGCGATTCTAATTAGTGAAAATAAGAGGAATATTATCCACAGGATATAAAAGTAAAGATATATTAAGCACAAATTTACTCTTTATTACCTTACCAATTAAAAAATTAAATGATATGTGAAAATCAGAATAATTAATACATACATACTAACTAGTTGACATTTCTGTTCACTGACATTTGTGGGTGGGGGTTAAAATTTAAAACAGTAAAAAGATAAGCAATCAATAACAAAGAACATGGCACACACAAATTGCAAGTAACATGATACACACAAGCGAGAATGGACTAACAAGTTACGAAGCTTTAAAAATAGGAATGAAGAGAAGATTCTGAAAATTAATTTTTTTATATGATTGAAAGTTCCACGGAAGTGTAAACACATTTCACCATAATAGCCCACAGAATTCCAGCTGTCAGTATTATCGCAAATTCGATAAGATTGAGTTTACTATCTGTTTATGATAGATTGCGCTAACAGAAAAGCCCAATAAACAGGTGACTGCTAATTGTTTTATGGTTGTGACCTCCAGAAATCCGACTGAACGGTCGGAGACAATCGTAGGGTAATCTCCAGTGCTGCGGTCTCCTGCCCCGATTAAACGGCATGTTGTCCCAATTAAGCGAAGTAAACCCTGGCTATTTTCTCGATTGGGTTCTGTTTTTAAGATTTGCCCCAAATAAACAGCTGCTCCGATTAACCAGTGGCCCAAATAACCGGAATCCACTGTATACCGTGGATTCGCATCCAGTTCTTTTGTAACCACATCATAGTATCCAATCAAATTTGTCAGACAAGACTTTCCCTTGACAAGCCCATGCTGTGTCTGAACTATAACTGCAGTCTTGTCTAGATGATCCTGCAGTGCTTCGCTTCTTTAACCAGTGACACCATTATTTTCCCTGTAACAGAAGTTATAAACTAACTTGTCTGTAATTACTCGTGTTAGCCTTTGATTCCCTTTGTGAATTGGGGATACATTTGCATATCTTCTGTCCGTGGGGACTTCCCCTGAGTCCAAGGATGCTCTCATAATTATGGCTAAGGATTTGCTTACTTCCTTTGCCTCCTCCTTTAATATAATTGGATAGATCCCATCCACCTCAGGTGCCTTTCTTATTTTTAACTTCCACAATTTCTCCTCCACTTTGCTCTCCATTATTACAAAATCATTAATCTCCCTGTTAGAGTTTAATAAGCTTCTTTGTCAGCTCTCTGAGCAGGATCATCAACAGTTAAACCAACGATATCAAGTGGACCAATCTGATTCACCTCATTCTTTCTAGAGTTTGTTTGTAAAGATGTATACTTCTTCGGAAGTTCAGTGAAGCTCAGGATTATTCGAATATGTTGTAATTCCTGTGTATTTGTGTCTTTTGCTTGAACACTTTCAAGATGTGATATATGTATTTATATGGAACAGTATTGAAAATATGGTGAGTAAGTAGAACATTAGGGAATTGCACCCCAAGCACCGAGCAGCTGTAGCCGAGAGGGGCGTATAATAATATAAAATACACTTTGAGGATAAAAATTAATTAATCAATACTATTAATTAATTTATTTACTATATAATAGTAAACAAATTACAACTAATAGCATAGAAAAGATGGAAATGAAGAAATATAAATAAATAAATGATCATAAACCAAGTTACATATTTTATTAAGAAGCAACATCATGACCATGGTTTATGTACTTGGCAAAATTACTTACAAAATTATTTTATTTTTTTAAAATTTGGTAACATTTTGTTTTAAATTTTGTACATCAAAACTGAATGGCAGTGGCTTTGAAATAATCGAAATACTTTGTGCTTCCATAAACCGTGATCATGTTGTGGCTTCTTCTTGATAAGGTAATATGTACCTTGGTTTATGATCATTTATTATATTTATATATAAATAATCGTAGCCTTAGCTTTTTTGTAGTATCTTATCAACTTTTAGCTTTTATAGGCTTCAGTTCTTTTACTGCTCTGTAACTTTTCCATGTCATCTTTTCCTGCTCTGTTAAACAGGCTAGTTCATCAATCTTAGAATCCTCCTTGTACTGTTTTATCTTAATGTTAATACACCTTCAAGGCTTCTGTGACTATAACTTTGAAGTTATACCACAATTGTAATGTATTCACACTGTGTGAACTGTCTTCCCAGCTGGTAGAGGCTGTAGCACCTTAAGTTGTCATGATCTCTTTTCCTTTTTCCTGAAATTAAAACATTCCTTTGCCACCTTTTTCCTCATCATCCAACTTGGAACTGTTATGACTCCTGGCCAATGGTTCCTCTACTGTGAGCTCTATGTTGTCACCTGGTTCATGGGAGAATATCAGGTTTAGAATATTTTCCCCTCCTTGTACTTTCCCTAAAATGCCGATACAAATAACGATTAACTAGCTCTTTAAAAATTTTGTTCCCCATTTTGAGTTTTACACCCATTTGCTCCAATCAGTTTGGTGCAGTTTGAAATCATCCATAATGACATTTGCACTTCTTTATCCATTCCATTTTGCATGTAGAGGGTCTCATCATAATCATAAATTTTTTGGTTTGTAAATTACCCTCACTCTCATTATACCTTTACTTACAATTAATAAAAAAATTAGTAAAAATTTCTGAGCTACAAGGCTCAATAACTTCCACAATTTTTCAATATATTAAAAAAATAAGAGATTACCTCAGTTTTTCGTGGAATGCTTCCAGTCAATTCTCTCCAAATGTAACGAATAAAATAAGATGAAAAAATGAATTAATGAATTCCCTCACTCATAGAGATATGACCAAATTCGACACGCAACGGAATAGAAAGCCGAGAGCCCCAACCCGACCCCGAAACACATCAAACCACCACAGCAAGACGATGAGTTAGAGAAGACACGTTGTCAGAATAAATAATTAAAACCGCTTCCGATAATAAATAATTAAAATCACAATTAAAAAAAGATTAAAATCACAATTGAAATTTGGATGAACACCAAATTAAACGAAATGCACAGCTGTTTCCCTTCCTTAAGCAGATCACGCTTTTCAGCTGATCGCCATGTTCACAGGATGGGAATATCCCGAAGTGTTTGTGTGTGTATTTGGTTCTTAAAATAAAGAGATTATTTGTATTGATGCATGCGTAAAAAAGACCAGAAATCCGAAATTAGGTAAGGACGTAGCACATTGATAGTATTTTCATGAAGTTTCATTTCAAGTGTTTCAGCGATCAATAATTTTATGTAATTGTGTTATATGTTTAAAATTTCTGCTTCATTGAATAGGAATACGTGACCATCATTGACCACATGAAAGGCCAGCTCTGACGCGTTTGTGTGCAATGCGTAGACGGAAGCAGCATGTTGCTCGACACATAAATCTAAAGTACACCGAGTGGACCCCCCCCCCTCATACGATGAATCACATTGACTACACGAAATTTCGTATACAAGATCATTTACCTATGCCGAGCAAGAAGGAAGAACTGTGTGATTTTTTTTTTAATATATTATGGAGCTTCTGCATGGGCCTGGTTATAATTTAGGCTATCCTTTCGAAGGGTCTGAACTTTAATTTTCCCCCTCATAAACTCTCCAAGAAACAATTTGTGATAGACTTTGAATATGGTCTCTGCAAAATTCTGCAAAAAGACTTATTGGTCCAGCAAGTCAATCAGGTAAACAATAACTCCAAAACTCTTCAGGTACCCAGACTGAATATGAATGAAATTATAGCATTGCATAGTCTTAGAGGGAACAAAGATATTGTTATCTAAAGAGAAGATAAAGGGGACACTGTAGTTATTATGAATAAAACAGACTATTTTAGAAAATTGGACTCTATTATATTGTACAGTTCTACTTACAGGGAGATAGACGGGTCTGTGTTCACAAATTTAGTAAACCAATATAATAAAACCCTAACTGCATACTGTAAGAGTGATTTTATTTCCATGATCCAATTAAAAGAACTGAAAGCAAGGACATATATTATTCCTGTACTTTTTGGACAGGTTAAACTTCACAAACCCGGTTTTCCCATACACCCTATTGCATCATACAAAAATTCAGCGTTTTCACACTTAGCTGCACACTTATACAACATCATAAAACCATTTAGACAGTTGATAAAGTTTGGCATAAAAAATTATGACACTTTATTTAATAGTATTAAAGATATTAAGCTTGGCATTCACGATAAATTATTTTCATTAGATTTTACCTCCTTGTACACCAATGTAAGTGTAGATTACATTCTCGATGTAGTTTGGGAACTGTTAAATAATGATACTATCGCAATAAATCACACTAAATTACCCAAAAAAGAAATTTTTAAATTAATCAAACTTCTTGAAGCTAACTGTTTTGCATTTAAAGACACTATATAGAAACAGGTTTCTGTATAGTGTTTTATATTAATTCCTTGTAAGAAATGAGGCATCTTAATTTTCTTTCGTTCTAAGTGCATAACCCCCCTCCAAATATTTGAAATTGGATGTGTCTTGGTTATTTATTCTTTCTTCCATTTGTTCAGCTGAAAATTAAAATTTGGAACTGATTATAAAAAAAAAAATTATAACATGAAAATTATACCACTTATAACATGAAGTATGTGAAAATTTTATCATATGTGGAATATATGGATATTTTACTCAGTATTTAACTAATAGGAATTATCTTGAAATTTTCTGATTTTGGACTATTCCATACTTATATTTCATTGTAAAATTTTACTCTGAATTTTTTTTTTTTTTTTTTACATCTATAGAGTAATCTTCCTCTTACATGCCAGAAAATGTAATTCCATGCCCATGAAAGAAGCAGGATTTGTCATATGAAGATTTTTTCAATTCGAGTCTTGATAAAAATGTGGATCCAAGATGCATCTGGATAGGATCTTCAGAAGGCACAAAGAATATTTAAAATAGAGGATCTTCACATTCAAAACATGGCTTTAAAGTAATTTAAGAAAAGCGAATTCAAAATATGGGAACATGACAAAACAAGAGGTGAGTACTGCAAACTGATATTGAAAATTTGTTATCCCCTCTTTCAAATCATCATCTGTTGAAAACTAAATTTATTTCAGCTGATTTCAGCATCTGTTAAAAACTAAATCATATACTTGTATTTCAGGAAAGCTTTTGATACTGTTGCACATAAAAAAAAACTGCTGTACAAGATTGGAGCAGTATGGCATTAAGGGCAAGTAGCTGCTATGGATAAAGGGATAGATGAGTTGGAGAAGACAGAGTTGTAATCAGTGGACTGCTCTTCTTGGACTAATGTTATTAGTTGGGTCCCCCAGTGTTTGGAGGCGCCTCCGTAGCCAGGTGGGAAGGAGCAGCAGTGCGCAGCACACGCTTCTTGATTAGACCGGGGTTCGAGCCCGTCACCACCAAATACGGAGGATGCAGAAAGGTCAAGGAATGACCACCGCATATCTCGGAGCAGTATGGCCTTAGTTGCTAATGCTCCTAAAAACCAACCAAAACAACAAACAAAACAGTGTTTGGAGTTGGGACCATTGTTGTTTTCTATGTTTATCAGTGATATTGATGAAGATAGACTTAATGTTCAAGTTTGCAGACGATACAAAGATTTGGCAGGGTTGTTAACGACAGTAATGACAGTACGCTGCTGCAACAGGATCTAGAAAAGTTGGGCAGTGGGCGGAGAGGTGTAAACTGAAGTTTAACATTGAAAAATGCAAAGTACTGCATATGGGTAGCAGTAACTCCAGAGTAGCATACCAACTGTTGTGTACTACACTCAAGGTAGTGGAGAATGAAAAAGACCTGGGTGTAATTGTGCAGTCAGATATGAAGTTTTCAGAGCAATGCAGACAGGCTGCCAGAGCAGCTCATGGGGTCTTGTCAATTGTGTACAGGAACCTTGCTAGCAGAAATAAGGAGTCATTATTCCTTTGTAGGCCTCTGTAGCCGAGTGGTCAGGAGTGGGAGTGCAATAGCACACGCTCTTTGAGTAGACTGGGGTTCAAGCCCCTGACTGCTGAATATGGTCGATCTGCCAACCCACACTGGACCAGCGTGGCAGATTATGGCCCATTTCTCTCAGCATGAATTGTTGAGGAGGCTTCCATCCTGCAGTGGGTTGATAATGGCTGCACTTTACCTTTATTCCTTTGTATAAGGCAGCATTTCCCAAACTAGTGTCTGCAAAATGTTCAGAAGGGATATCAAGTAATGTGTTTATTTATATATGCGGGGGTCCACATATTTTTTTTTTTTATTTTTGAAGGGTCCCTAGATCTCAGTAGTTTGGGACCTGCTGGTATAAGGAAATGGTCATGCCACACCTTGAGTACTGCATACAGGTCTGGAGGCTTCATTTTAGGATGGATGTAGAAATGCTGGAGCAAGCACAGAGAAGGTCACTTAGATTGGAAAGGGGAATAAAGGGGTGCTTCAAGAAAGGCTTCAGTTCTGCAAATTGCAGCTTCTGGAGACTAGGTACATGCGAGGTGATCTGATTGAGGTGTATAAAGCTTTGAATGCTTTAAGCGAGTTCAGTGCTGATGGGATCCTTTCACTTGCTCAGATTATGCACTTGAGGGAGTATAAATTCAAATTGAGGAAAGACAGTTGCAGAATAGATGTATGGAAATTTGCCTTTAACCAGTAAGTTGTTGATTGTGGAACAAATGTCCTTCTGTCGTTGTGGAAGTTGATAGCTTAAATAAATTCAGGGAAGGACTGGACAAACTTTTGGAGCAAATGGCTAGGTGAAATAGGAATTTCACAACCAACTAATTTCTCCCCCCTCCACACACACACTCACTCTGAATGGTTACATAGCTGTAACTGGCAGGAGCAGTATGCACTAAGTTGTGAAGTTTACAGAATAAGTGAAAACATTGTGTGTGTGTGTGTGTGTGAGATATATATATATATATATATATATATATATATATAGAGAGAGAGAGAGAGATACACCTTGGATTATAACAGCAAATATGCCAAGGTATAGATACTTTTCTTCTTGAAGGTATGTATGGGTATACATAATAAACAGTATAGCACTTACAGGTCACCTGTAAGTGCTATACTGACTAGTAGTAATGGTGGAGAAAATGAAACTTAGTGATCTTTCTTATTACTTGCAAGTAATTTATTGAATTTCTCCACAGTACAATTTCGAAATCAATGTAATGTAAGTTGAAAAATATTGCACTTACCTCATTGTAAATTATTCCTTTATATTTATTGAAACATGTTTTGAAATATCATTTATTGAAATGTCTGCAGATAAAGGAACCACTAGGTGGCAGTGATCACAGTGTGCTGATGTGGGATTTACTCCAAGAGGTAACTACCATCAAGGATAAAGGGAAGGGATTTTGCTTTCGTAAAGGTGACTATAGTGGTCTGAGACAGTTTTTAAATTCTATACAATGAGACACTGATGATGTTACCAACAGCAAATTCTAAATGGGAAGCATTCAAAGAATTAATCTAGGAAGTTACTAGGTTTTTCATACCAATTAAGAAATATTGTTCAAGGTTTAGGCCTAAATGGATGTCAGATGAACTAATGAGACATTATTATTATTAGCCATATTATTAGCGAGGAAGCCTGAAGCTTATGCTGCACCAGCCAAAAATAAAAATTTCTGAATTACCCCGAGAGAGAGAGAGAGAGAGAGAGAGTGTGTGAATGTAGAAGGGAATCGCCAAGAAAAAGAATGATGATGATATCCAGCTCAGGACCCTGGGTGTGCCAAGCCCATAGTCACCAGATGTGAGCCCCTGGGGTTAACATGTGGCAGAGAAGAAAAATGCATGGGATACATATAAATTAACAGGTGAATCAGAAGCCTATGATAGATATAAGCTGGTCTGTAACCGAGTCACAAAGGACAGGCTAGCAAAGGCAGATTACGAGAAATCTTTGGCAAAGGATGCAAAGAGTTCTTTACTTATGTAAACTCTAGAAGGAAGGGGATGAATCAGATTGGTCCACTTGATATCGATGGTTCAACTGTTGATGTTCCTGCTCAGGTAGCTGGCAAGCTGAATGAATATTTTGCATCTGCATTTACACATGAGGAGTTATTCAGGGAGGGTAATGCCAGAGGTGTATTAAACTGTGGCAGTGAGCTAAATGATTTTGTAATAACTTAGAGTAAAGTGGAGCAGAAACTGTTGAAGATAAACATAAGAAAGGTACCTTGGGTTGATGGGATCTATCCAATTATGTTAAAGGAGGCAGCAAAGGAAGTAAGCAAACCCTTAGCACAGGGGTCCCCAAACCTTTAGAGAAGCGGGGCCACATATGAAATTTTGGAATATTTAGCAGGCCAGAGAAAATTCGTAATTACTGAAAACGACATTCTCTTTAATGTAGTTTTCAGTAATTAGTAATTTAATGTAGTTTTCAGTAATTTTACACTACATAACATTAAAGTTATGTAGTCTAAAACTATATAACTTTAATGTTATGTAGAAAACAAATTTTATACCTACCTATATCTACAGATTCAAAAATAAATGGATGGATGTGTAATATAAAATATACCAGTTTATATCAAATTTTAAATATTACTTATTTATTGTACTAATCACAAAAATACAGTCAGTAATACAAGAAAATTAATTATTACTTATTTATTTTACTAACCACAAAAATATAGTTAGCAATACAACAAAATTATAATTAATGCGACGTGCAACTAAATTTCATAATATTGGGTTTTAAAATACTAGTTCCAATTCTTAAAAAGTCATGTATATGCTGGTCAATTAGATGTGATCGTATTTTTGATTTTACATATTTCATTTTTGAAAAGGTCTGCTCACATATATACTGCCCTACCATTAATATCCGGACACCTGCCTTTAAACAAAAAAAGAGCTTTTATTGTGTTATTTAATATTTTGTGCTGAAACCTTTTGCTTTTATGATGGCCTTCAATCTTCGTGGCATACTCTCAACCAGCTTTTTATAAATGTCAGGTGATATGTTCCTCCACTCGGCTTTTAACACAGCCACCACTTCAGCCTTGTTCTTTGGGCGATCTCAACGTGCATGTACCTGACAATCATATACATCCCAAACATGCTTGATAGGGTTCAGATCATGACTCTGAGCTGGCCAATCCAACTTTTCCACACCCATGTCCTTAAACCACTCTGTTACGACCCGAGCAGTATGGAAGGGTGCATTGTCTTGCTGATACAGGTATGGGTCTTCCCTGAAGTATTGCCATAATGTTGGAAGTGCATAATTGTCCAAGATGTCCTGGTATTGCACAGCATTCATGGTTTTGTTGATAACAACTAATTGGCCCAAGCCAAACCATGAAAGGAGCCCCATACCATGACACTGCCTCCATCAAACTTCATTGTTGGGAGGATACAATCAGGAAGGAACTGTTTCCCACACCCAAGAATGGCCATCAGACTGGTAGAATGCGAACCTCGACTCATCTGTCCATAGAACTGTGAGGGGTAATGAACTGGCAGATGCCACAGCCAGATCACCAGAACCCCCCAGCACTCATTGCCTATACAGATTACGGGCAGCTAATACACGAAATTACTCTCTCAATGGCAGCAATCTTGGCATGAGCAAGTCATAAACAAACTCTATCTGATAAAGCCTGTAATCTGACACTGGCAGTCTGGTCTGCCCAGGAACCGCAGAGAGGAAGTTGTTCTAGCTTGCCTCTGCATAGGACACAGCCATCTTACACATGCATTTCTGCTGAGGGCAGATGACTCTCCTATGTGCAAGAACTGTGGCACCATTTTAACAATTCGTCAGATTTTAACTGAGTGTTCACGTTTTAGACACGAACGCAATTTATATTTTACTGCTTTTAGTCATCTGGCTGAGCCTTATACACTCAGTCATATTTTATCCAACAATGACCATGTGTCTGCTGTTTTTAGCTATTTAAAATCGGTAAATGTTTTTACTCATGTTTAAAATTTACCTTTTATTGTTATTTTTTTATTGATTTATTTTTTATACTTTTTATACCTTTGTTATTATATATCTTGACATGGTGACCTACTAATTAGGTCACTGAAAGCTTAAATTTTTATATATGACCTGGTCTTGGTGCATTATAGCCTTGGTTGCTAATGCGGCAATAAAATCCAAACCAACCAACTGGATTGAGAGTGTTCCCAGGGGTCGCCCCTACGGTCGAGTAAATTAGTGCTCTGTTATTTGTGTTAAATCTAGTTAATTATTTTGCATTTCTCGTATTAAATTCTGGTGTACTGCAATCCTTATCAGAGGGCGAGTCATTTGGTGTCTTTTTCATGCTGAACGTCTAAGGCGTTGAACAGAAATGGAGATTTTTTTTTTTTTTTTTTTCTTCTTTTGGGGAGCTGCTAACTCTGCTTAGAAAATACAATCATGTGGAGGTGGCCATTCCTTCTTTCCCAGTTGAAGAACAAAGGGGTTAGTCTGCGGTGCTTCTGTCACATGACTCAGTTCCCATTGGTTGACACAGTTCCTAGGTTGAAGTAGTGATTGATAAACTATTTTAGTAATCAAACTGAACCCAATTTAATGATATGGAATTAATAGTTGATTTTTTATTAATATTGTATTATTGGCATTTATTAATGATTTTTGATCTTTAGTCTGGTGCTAATTAGTGCTAGTTTGTACTGATGCCATACTCCACTGACGTCGTATTACAGTGACGTGATCTTTTAACAGAATACTGAATTAATTATGGTAGATTATGACACTCCCTTCTGGAAGTAATTGCAACTAATAAATACCAGAAGAAAATTTTTAGCCCAAAATAACTTATCTGGAAATCGATACTAAAATTGGTAGACTGCTCTACATTATCGGATTTCATCCAAACCAGCAGAAACATAAATATAAGTTCTCGAGAAGAGTCCAGCTCCTCAGCTCCAGTGGATGTGTGGGATGAGGCTGAGGCTTCGGGCCCCCTCCTCCCTAGGGCCCTAGTTAGAACTGCTCCCAGGAAGAAGAAAAAGAAATCCAAGTACCGGGAGCCTTGCTCTTCCCTTCTGCTTCCCTTGGATGATAATAGTAAGTCTCCTCGTGCCGAGCCCCCAGATTCTGAACCAGACCTGCTGGTGTCACCTAAATTAGAATTTAGTGTGTCGACACCAGTTGCCAATTCAAATACTAAAAATCCTGCTTCATACCCACCAGCCTCCTCACTGTCGCCTCTGTAGCCAGGTGGGCAGGAGCGGCAGTGCATAGCACACGCTTCTTGATTAGACTGGGGTTCGAGCCCGTGACCACCAAATACGGAGGATTTGGAAAGGTCAGGGAATGACCACCGCATATCCCCGGAGCAATATGGCCTTAGTTACTAATGCTCCTAAAAAAAAAAAAAAAAAAAAAACCAAACCAAGCCTCCTCACCACTTCCGAAACTGGCCACTAAGGCTTCTTCTGCATCTCCAGCAGTCCTCCAACTTGCTGCAGTTCAACTGATATTGCCAACCCCGAAAAGCAGCTTCTGCATTACTCTTGGCAAGCGATGATACCCCAGTTCCTGCAGTAACTACCAATACAGCCTCTACTGCCCAACCAAGCTCTCCAGCTGCAGCCACTCCTGCTACTCCAACTGCTGCTCCGGCACAATTGGCTCTTGATCAAACTATAGCGGCTGGAATTCAACCCTCCATCAAGCTAGTGATTCCAGCTACATTAGTCCCAACTCTGACTGTCAGCACTGATAATACTTCATCCCCATCCCTGAATCAGGTAGTAACAATGCTACATTAAAAACTGGTTGCGTTTCTTAACTAAGACTCCAATAGGATTACAAAGGCAGCTAGCAATACGGTACAAGAGCTATGAAATAACTTTGAAACTATCTCCACAGCTCTCCTAATAGACAATGAGAAACTCAAAGCAGTTAATGCCGAACTCAAGTCCAAAATCCAGCTATTAGAAAAAGTAGTTGATACAGTCTCCAAGTTCTCACCAAATCTCTCAGAGAACTCTGAATAAGACCTGAGCCATCCTTTGGAAATCCCGCCAGCACACACCTATGCTGCTGCAGTGAGAACACAGCTGTCCACAACCAGCCCAGAACCAACCTCCAACCTACGGATAAATAGATGACAGAGGGATAAATGACAGAGAGTGGTAATCAATGGACACTGCTTTTTGTGGACTAATGTTATTAATGGAGTCTCCTAGGGTTCAGTGTTGGGTCCATTGTTGTTTTCTGTATTTATTAATGATATTGATGAAGGTATATCAGGCTTAATGCTTAGTTTGCAGATAATACGGACATTGGCAGGGTTGTTAATGACAGTACACTACTGCTGCAACAGAATCTAGAAAAGTTGAGCAGATGGGCTGAGGGGTTGCAACTGGAGTTTAACATTGACCAATGTAAAGTATGGGTAAGCAGTAACTCCAGAGTAATGTATCAACTGTGTGGTACTACACTCAGGGTGGTACAGAATGAAAAGGACCTGGGGTAATTGTGCAATCAGATATGAAGTTTTCTGAGCATTGCAGATGGTCTCCAAGAGTAGCTCATGATGCCATGTCAATGATATACAGGAATTTTTCTAGCAGGGAAAAGGAAGTGATTATCGTCTTGTATAAAGCAATGGTCAGGCCACACCTTGAGTATGTATACAGGTCTGGAGGCCTCATTTTAGGAAGGATGTAGAGCTGCTGGAAGAACAAGTAAAGAGAAGGGAAACAAGAGTAGTGAATGGAACAAAGTCTTGCTCTTGCTCTTATGAATTATTATTATTATTATTATTGTTAGCCATATGGTGCAAGGAAGCCTGAGGCTTATGCAGCATCAGCCAAAAAAAAAAAAAAAAAAAAAGAAGGCATGCAAGAAGGCATAATATTTTAAGAGTTTAAGATTCTATATCTATATAATATCTATCATTATATAGATAGATTCTATATCTATCTATATAATGAAGAAAGGCTTAAATTATGCAAATTACAGTGTCTAAAGATCAGGCACCTGTGAGCTGATCTGATTGAGGTGTATTAAGCCTTGAATGATTTGAGCAAGCTCAATGCTGATAGGATTCTTCCTTTTGCCCAGATTAATCACCTGAGAGCACATAAATTCAAATTGAGCAAAGATAGTTTTAGGTTAGATGTGTGGAAATTTGCCTTTAGCCAGCAGGTTGTTGATTTCTGGAGCAAACTTCTATCTGGTGAAATGGGAAGGTTTTTTTTTTTTTGGCTGATTCTGTATAAGCTTGCTTTTTTGCATCATATGCCTCTACTAATGCTAATGTAATTTTGTTAATTTTAAAGAGTTTACTAAACTTTTTTATCATGGATGAGCTCACTGGGTACGTGCACACACACTCACTCAACTTTGTTTGCCATGTGTATGCCTAACCCCAATTTGATTAGATCGTTTTCCATTTCAGTGTTGTAACGTTGCTTGGAACCTATAGTTTTCAATCGTTTTTGTTTTACAATAACATAGTTCTTCGGCATCATATTCTTTTCACAAAAAAATATAGAAAAACTACATTAAAATTGGAAATTTTTTAAGAATTTGTGAATTTCTTATTTTTGTTAAATACAGCTGCAATAAACACCCAAGAATAGTTTGCTCAGTTATCTGTTTAAAAAAAAAAAAAAAACTTCTGCTGGTTTTTCATTTATGACATAATACAAACTCAAGGATGATATTCTCACTCAATTCAGAAAGCAATAAAGATTAACAAAAGAACTTGAAGTGTATAAAAATGAAAGAAGTGTATAAAACTATCATTGAAAATTATTTTCAAAGATAATAAATGTATGGAGGGGTAACTCTTCTAACTTACATTGCTAATAGGGTATAGGAATATGAGCCAATATACTTCCCTCTCATGTTGATAAATTAGTAAAGACCAATTTCATTGTCACTCACAATTATAAAAGACCAATGAGAGGTAAAGATAGAGACAGTATTTCATGAACATCAAAAGTTAATGGATGATGATATGACTAATAGTACCTCACAACATTTGGGGCAAACTTTACCATAAGTTTTTTATACGGTAAAAAAAAAGTATTAGTGCAGTTCTACCAGAGTTGGGCCATCAAGGTGATTTATGTGCTGATATACAACCCATTTAAAAGTTACAACTTCAGCTAGTCAATACACTCATAGCAGAATCTGTATGCCTTTATGTATAAATTTTTTAAATTGATGACAGTTTTTGTGATCAGCTGACTTTCTATAATGAATTCACAAGACCAAAGCAGGTGTATGGTTTCGTACAGCAGTTGCAACTCTGCTGTCTCTTAAACAGTTCATAGATAGCAAGTTGTAAATTTTTTTTTTTCCAGAAGTGGTAAGTTAAATATTACTTAACTTTAACTTAAGTATAATTGTATATGGAGAACCAGGGCTGTGCCAAGCCATTTTTTAGTATGTGAGGCAAGAATGAAAAATTGTGCCCTACCCTAAAATATTAAAAAAAAAAATTTTAATAAAAAAAATGACATTTAAAATACATTTCTGGTACATGTTTTAATAAAAATAAAAGGATGACAAAAAAATAAAATAAAAACTGTTTAAAGTGATTTTTATTCTCATAAGCTGTATTTATTATAAATATATAACAGATTTATTTATGCTTCATTCATTTCAAAAATAATAACAATATTATTATAATACTTGAAACATGTTTCGTCAAAAATATCACAAATTAGAATAATTTTAATTATAAATAAACAATATTTCTTTAAATAAATTAACAATAATATATTACAGACAGACACATGGATTTTATGTGTACAGATTACAGTTTTATTTTGTGAACTTTGAGTGATGAAAAGTCATCAATAATTTTGTCTAAATTTATTTGATTACATATGGTCCTCTCAACTGATAAAATGGCCATATCAGATAATTTTTCTTGGCTTAATGTTGACCATAAATAGTTTTTAATCAATTTTAGCCTCTTCATTGATTTGTATTGGTTAATGATTCTCAAAAGTCATGGATAAGGTCATTTAACTATTACTAATAGCAGTAATTTGGACAGATTATTGTACATGTAGAACTCAGTGGAAAGAAGCAGGGAAAGGTAGTGAGGGGGGAATAGCTAATGTCTTGTATATTTAAGGTAAGGCCAAGTTGCATGGTAATTCTTTGTAATCCATACCAGAAAAGGTTTCAAGCAGGGAAGATATTTATTTTCATAAAAAAAAAAAAAAAAAAAAAAAAAAAAGTTGTAGTGAGTTGTGTATACCTCATTCAGATATGTTAAGGAATAATCAAGGGTGCCAAAATGCATTGTCATATATCATGTTGATAGTGCATTACGTGCCACCTAGAGGCATATCATTAGAATCAGTACTCCCCCCTCCACTGATCTATACCATCAAATGTTTTTGCTAACTTTATTTTACATAACGGAATTGTAATATATGCTAAGTGCTTATAATAAAAAATATTTTAAGTGATTTATATTTATAGAATAAGTGTAATATAGGTTAATAAATAAATGGAGGAGCTCGTTAACATCTTATATTCATTAAATTAATGCATGTAAAATTATAAATTATGAACTGTGGATTTCCATCACATTGAAATCCCAGTTGTAATTTTTAGGAATAAAAGTGTAATTTAAACTGGACAGTCATGTCTTGTTTACCTTACTGTATTTATTATTTTTTTTTCTTTTATTATGTGTATGTGGCACATATGTTTTTTTAATTCATTTAAATTTCATTCAATTTAGAATTCATTTCTTTTATTAAACTATTTGGTTAAGAAATTAAAAAAGTATTATAATGCTTTCTGCTATAAGTCAAGTTGCATGAAGTTACAAGGGTTTCAAACTTTTCAAAAACCTAGTAAGGCTAGGCGGGGGGGATTTGGCGACTTTAATGAGTTCAATTTATGGCATAATTTAATTTTAGGAGGAATTCATTACAATTCCTTCTGAATAATTTAGAAAACCATTAGAAACTCTGAGCTCTCATTCAGGTAACAAGGTATAGGATACTACTCAAAATTTTTAAATAGCACAAGGGTGAATCTTTTATAGTATATGAAAGATGTTTTAATGTATGTTTACCAACAGTATTACTCTTGGGTTTTGATCTACAAAGACATATTATTTGAAAGGTCTTGAAGACTATGAATTTTTAATATTAACCAGAAGTAATTTTTAATTATTAAATTGTGCAATTGATTAATCATATTTGTCAATAATTGTGCAATTTGCTGCTGACATAGTAGTAAACTTCAGAAACCAAACTATACTGAAGGTGCTTGCAGAGTTCACTCAGCACTGAATATATGATGATTTTGGCACATTATAGCGTTAGTTGCTAGTTCACCAATAAAACCCAAACCAAACCAAATTGAATATATGGGATAAATGTGATTGGCAGAATCCCCTTACTCCTCTCAAAGCTGGCTCATCACCTTTCACATCATCGAAATCAAGGCCATACCTGAGTGGATAAGCTTGTGCCAAATCAACAGCTGCAAAGAGTCCAGGTTCTTGATGCAGATTATGAAGAATTTCCACCGATAATGACTATAGCAACATGTTCTCAAAGAAACATGTTCATATTAAGTCTGTATTTGTTATCTAATTCTTCTGTGTTTCGCAACCAGGCAAGGTTGAATTCTGCAGAACCCCAGGATTCTGTAGAATTCATCATTGTGGATTCCAAAAGAAATCATGGAATAAAGAAATAAAAATTTTAAAATACTTTGAAAATTTCCAAATATCCCCCTCCAGATATTTTGGAAATTTTTATCTGGGAATTGGCAATACTAGGAATAATGGAGTAATCTCTGTGAACTACTGACTACCTCTTTGTTTTGTTTTGGTCAATTTGTATTTAAGATTATATCTAGTTGTATTGTCTGTGTTTATTTTTTATTGTTAGTTAGGAAATGGAGGAATTACCAATGATCCAATGCATCCCGGAATCGGAGGCACGCGGACCCCAAGCCCAGCCCCAAAATACATCAAATCGCCAATCCTAATCTTTGAGTGAGAGTGAACGTATTGAGCCTTGCTGCTCTGTTATATATTAATTAAATAAATTTTGTATTGTTAGAGAGCCATCTCATTGGTAGTGGCAGAAAGGCGAGCCATGTGCCACCAAGAGAAAAATAGCAGTGCAATTAACACTCCTCCTGAAAGTGGTACATATCTGCAGGTTAAGTTCTGAGAATTCCTTTGGCCTGATGACTGTTCTCCATTATTCTCTATATTTCTAGTCTTTTCTTGATCTCTTTCTACTACCAGATTTTTCAAGAAGGTTCTTTTTCTTTATTTACCCTTTTTAAAGGGTGATGATTGGACTTTCAAGTCAGTTTTGAGTAGACAGTGTAGTTTCATGGATCTCTCAGTGGTAGTGGTACTCAGGGTGATTTCACAAGTGGTGAAATCACCCTGAGTACCACTACAGCCATTTGCTACTACTAAAATCTCACTCACACTACAGTACTTTCATACATCTGTTAAAGATTGAAAAATGTTAAAAGTATGTGAAAACAAGGCACATCAGTGAAGGAGAGAATAGTGAAAATGAATCAAAATTATAAGAGCCAAGGCTGGCAGAAATCTGCCTGACTTTTACAAGTCATTACTGAATCTTACACAAGCTAAAATTTTGTAAATACTTAACTGATACCTAATTTTTTTTATGTATTGTGATCTTTGTGTTCTAAAAATTGTTTTATAATATTCAGTAATGTAATAATAATCTTATATCCCCCATAAGTACCCATTCACCCATAGGCCAATGTGTGTGAGAGTGGCTTGTACTTCACATTATATTTCTCCACACCCAGGCTTCATTATGTAAAATTCCTTGAATCTGCTGCCATAATGGGTAATATTGTATAATGTCTCCAACTAAAGTTCTGTGTGAGTCTATGGAATTAAACCCACACCTGCAGTGATTGGAACTGCATCTGAACCCAACATGCAAAAACAATGACATGTCATAGTAATATTTTCTACACATCAGTAATAAAAAATATAGTAGTCTATCAAAATAACGGATATCATTTACTGATATTATGGATTATACCGCTGTTCTATGTTTATTTTAAATTAAACGCCCCCCCCCCTTACTATGGCTCCTAAAGTTAATACACCTCGTACAGAGAAGAAAAGAACAACATTAAAGCTTAGTGAGAAACTTGATATAATCCAAACTATTACATTAAGGTCACTTGGAAAGTTAATTCATATACCTGTGTGTATTGTGTCTGTAAATTGCATGTGTTCTCTGATCGATTTAGGTGCCTCCGTAGCCAGGTGGGAAGGAGCAGCAGTGCGTAGCACACGCTTCTTGATTAGACCGGGGTTCGAGCCCGTCACCACCAAATACGGAGGATGCGGAAAGGTCAAGGAGTGACCACCGCATATCCTGGAGCAATATGGCCTTAGTTGCCAATGCTCCTAAAAACCAAATACAGCAGGCCCCCGTTATAACGTGGTTCGCTTTACATTGATTCGCTATAACGCTGTTCTTATATTATAACCCGTATCTGACTATAACGCTGTCACAGATCACTATAACGCTCTTTTACAGATTGCATTTTTGGCATATTTATCGAAATCGCTTAATTTGATGGAGTCGATAGCTTGAAAATGAATACCAAAACAGCATTAAAACGTTTCCCACGCCAACTTGAGAAATTTTCCCACGCTCAGTGAAATTTCTCGCACGCTAATTTAATTGCAGCACAGTGACTTGTTACGTAGTTCTGGGATCAACATTTTAAAAAATGATCAAGTATATTGCTTGTAATATTTGCGTTATATGCATTTATCCGAAGTCTAGTCATCACTCAGTACCGTATTAGACATCGTGCGAAACGGACAGTTAATGCAACCAACGCAGTTACATTTTCGAAGAGTTAATAATGGCCGATAAGAATGAAAAAGCAACAACGTCTGAGCGTAGTACGAAGACTATAAATGTAAGAAAAAGACTGAATTTGAAAATTAAATTAGACATTTTGAAGCGAATCGATTCTGGTCAAAGACAAGCGAATGTGTGCCATAATTTAGGACTTGCAAGTTTAACTGTAAGAACAATTATTAAAAAAAAATAAAGAATTAATTTTAGCAGCGTGAAAGATAGCTGTTCCACTGCAAGCAACTAGGGCTAGGCCGGCTATTAGGATTGAAATGGAAAGACTTAACTAATTTTATTGAGGATAATATCCAATGCAGAATTCAGTTAAGTTAAATATTATTAAAAAAAGAGAGAGATTAGCCAATATGATGATCTGAAGAAAACTCACCAAAGAAAAAAAAAGTGGAACCATTTAAAACTAGTAAAAGTAAAAAGTAAAGTACAGCCATTATCAACCCACTGCAGGGTGGAAGCCTCCTTAACAATTCATGCTGAGGGAAATGGACCATAATCTGCCACGCTGGTCCAGTGCGGGTTGGCAGCTAGTAAGGGCTGGTTGAATAGATTTAAAATCCAGGGAGAAGCCGCAAGTGCAGATTAAGGAGCCGAAACTTTCAAAAAAGAACTTGTTAAAATTATTGAAGAGGGATATTATGTGTTATACTTCTCAACAAGTTTTTAACATAGATGAAGCAGGACTTTTGTGGAAACGAATGCCTAAAAGAAGTTTCATATTGAAAGAAGGAAAAAAACATGCCAGGTTTCAAAGCGGCGAAGGATCGGTTGGCTTTATTGTTGGGTGGTAACGCTGCGGGGGGAATTAAAATTAATACCCCTTTTAGTTTATTTGGAAGAGGGCCAAAGTTCAACCCAAAATCGACACACTTTTCATGATTAAATTAAATCAATTAAACTCATGATTTTAATTGTAATTTTAAGTTTAATTTTGATACGTAAGTAGTTACCACATAATTATATACGTATGTAATGCAGAATATTTTATATGTACAAATATTTGAATATTAAATATTTTGACCGATATTTGTGCATCTTTTCACTACCGTTTATTATTGATTAGGAAATATCCTATGGCACCGACCGCAACTCACAAATACATATGTTACCTTATGGATATTCGGCACTCGATTAGCATGGATTCACTTAGCGCTCTGTTTTTACGGAACGAATTATCAGCGTTAAGCGGGGTTCCCTGTACCAAATAACTGATCGATTTGCGTGTTTTGCTGGATGAAAAACCACAGTTTCTGGAGGGGGGGGGGTGAAAACCTTGCTATCTATACCTGTGACCAACTAACTCAGCCACAGAGTGAAAAAAGCCAATAAAAGTTTCTCGTGTCATCGACGGGATTCGAATCTAGGCCTTTTCCACCTGGTGTGGGGAGAATGGTGACAATGCCACTGTGCTACCCACGCAGACTAAACTTGAAAAAAAAAAAAAAAAAAAAAATAGAACGAGAAGTAAGTAGGAGTGTATTAATGACAGAATATAACATTGGATCATCAATGTGTTTGTTTTTTATGTGTAGTTAATAAAATTGCATTCTTAATCTCACAATTTCTTATTTGGCCTCATTATTTCTGAATTAAATATATTAAAAATAAAACTTTCTAGATAACGGAAAAATCAAAATAACGCCACCTTGAATCCCCGAAGGTGCCGTTATTCTGAAAGTCTACTGTTGTAGCAAATTTTATAAATAGTATTTATAAATATTATTTTATTAAAATGAAAATAATCAATACTATTAATATTTTATTGTATTGTAAAAATTTTTATTATTTTAAAAATTGTAAAATTCATTATGTATTGTGAAAAACATAAAAATAATACATAATGCATACATAAAAAGAAAATAAAAAGAAAAAATAATGAAACATATTCATATTATAATTAATTTTTAAAATTTTTAGTAAATTGCTGTGCAGAAACAGGACATCAGTAGTTTCAGCCTCAGCTGCATTCTTTTTCCTTGGATTAGAAATCTAAATGCTGACGGCATCCTTAGTGGGACAGCACATAGTCAGACATAAATTTAAATCAGTATTATTATAACAGAGGAATGATGCAAGAAAGCAATCTTATATAGCATCAGCCAAAAAAAAAAAAAAAACCTGTCCGTCCCCTCTAATAGTTTGTCTAGTTCTTCCTTGAATTTATTAAAGTTACCTGCTTCTACGACACCAGATGAAAGTTTGTTCCAACGATCAACTACCCACTGGCTGAAGGTAAATTTTGCTTATCTATCCTCTAACCATCCTTCCTCAATTTTTATTTATGTCCTTTCATACAAGTAGTCTGAGCAAGAGGAAGGATGCCATCAGAATTGAGCTTATTTAATCTGTTCGGTGTCTTAAACACTTCAATCAGATATACTTGCACTCTTTTTTGCGGTGTCACAATTTGAAGAACTATATTCTTTCTCGGTAAGAGCACAGTTTTGTTCCCCTCACTAATCTTGCTGCTCTTTTCTGCACATGTTCCAACAGACCCACTTTCTTCCTAAAATGAGGCTTCCAGAGCTATATGCAGTACTTGAAATGTGGGCTAACTATCACTTTATTCAACAGAATAATCTCATCCTCATCCCTGCTGATAAAATTCCTGTTTATCATCGACAAAACCTCATGTGCTCTCTTGGCAGCCTGTGTTAACTGCTCAGAGAACTTTATATCTTTCTGCACATTTACCTGCAGGTCTTTTTCATTCTCCACTACCTTAAATGTGGTATCACACATTTGGTATGTGAATTTACATAACAAATGTACATTTACACGCTAAAATCATAGATTTACATACTAAATCTAGGACTTGCATACAAGCTATGTAAAACTATGTAAATATAGGATTATTGCTACCCTTGTACAGTACCGTATATTTGTCAGTGTTAAACTTCAATTGCCATTTCTCGTCCCATCTGGTCTAATTTTTCGAGATCACATTGCAGTAGCATATCCTGATTGCTGTCATTAACCATCCTGCCAACCTTCATAACATCTGCAAATGCAGACATTAAGTCTGATGTGCATTCATCAGTATCATTAATACATACAGAAACAACAGTGGGGCCACAGTGAACCTTTGGGGGAAGACTCCACTAATAAAGTTATTCCAAGGAGAGCAGTTTGTGCTACACTACTCTAATTTGTACAGTGTATTTTATGTGTAACAATGTCAAAACCTTTTCTGATATCTGAGTCTGTGATCTTAAAATTATATTTTGTATTCAGTTTCTTTGTTGCTGTGTCATAGTGTCCAATCAGAACGGTCAGATAAGATTGTCCATTAACAAATCCATGCTGTAAGTATAACTGCATTCCTGTCTAGGTGATGCTGCATTATTTCTTTAACTAGTAACTCCATTATTCTCCCTGGAACAGAAGTCAAGGAGGTCTGCAATTACTCATGTCACCCATTGTGAATTGGAATACATTTGCACATCTCCAGTCTATAAGGACCTCTCCTGGATCCAAGGAGGTCCCTAGACAAAAAGAGACTTGTGGTCTGCAAATCTAGCATCTGGAATCTATGCATTTTTTTTTAATGAAAACCCCAAACACGAGAGGTATTAGAACCTATAGTACTTAGTACCGTGCCTGGATTGGAGGTTGAGAAGACAAAAGAAGATATTTGTTGACATGAGACTTGAACTTTTGTAGACTGTAATTTTCAGGAAATACATGTGAAGGAAGGTTGTTCCAGAAAATGGCAGTTGAATGAATAAACGAGGAAGTTAAAAGTTGGTTCTGTGAGTTTGAAGCACGTGTTCGGACTGTTTTGAAAGAGAGAGAGGGAATTATAGAAGCCAATTCAGAAGAACAGTGCCCATGGAAGTATCTGTAGAAAAGGCATGCAACAGAAACAGTACATCTATGAGACAGAGTGGAGAGACTCTGCTAGAGAGGAGTCATTAATTAACCTTACTGCCCTCTTCTGAATGGAATCTAGAAACCTCAGAGAGGTTTTGGAGGCACCGCCCTAGATGTGGGAACAATATTCCATGGTAGGGTGGATTTACAATTTGTACAGAGTGAACAGCTGTTTGGAAGAAAAGTAATGCCGAGAGCGAAAGAGAAAACCAAGTTTTTTAGATGCAGAGGAAGCAATATTTGTAATGTGCTTGTGCCAAGAAAGATTAGAAGTCAGGGTAATCCCCAAAAGAGATATATCAACTTGCCTAAAAGTCGGAGTGTCATCAAAGGTAAGCATAGGAGCAGAAAAATCCTTTTTGCAAGATATAAAACAAGACCGAGTTGTAGAAGGATTGAAATAAACTAAGTTGTCTTTGCCCCACTGGAGAATTACCTTCGGCATTTAAGGAATTGGTAGTAGATATTTGAGAAGTTGAAGCTGATTGAGCAGAGCAAGGTTTCTCAAAATTGAAAGTGGAATGCAATGTGCTATCAAAACTATGGATAGGATTTCCAGTCAATGGAAGAAGGTCATTAATATACAAGAGGAAAAGAGTGGGGGAAAGAATTGAACCTTGGGGGGACATTAGTGGCAAAGTTAGAAGACAGAGAGCCATCCACCATCACCCTCATTGAGCGGTCAGAGACAAAACTGGATAACCAATTACAGAAAACAGTTGGCAAGCCATAAGATGGAAAATGCCAAGCACAAACAAAAGCCTTTGAGATGTCAAGAGCAACTGCTTGTGTTTCACCAAACTTTTCCATTGAATTTGTCCATATGTGGGTAACATAAGCTAGAATATCACCAGTGGATCAACACTGATGGAATCCATACTGGTGATCACTGATCAGACGGAAGATTTCGAGGTAGTTTAAGAGTTGGCGGTTAATTGATTTCTTCGTTAGCTTAGAAAGAGTAGAAGTAATTTCATTGGGACGATAATTGGATGAGAGGGACTTGTCACCCTTTTTAGGAACTGGCTGGATATGAGCAAATTTCCAAGCAGAAGGAAAAACACCTTTGGAATAAGAAAGTGAAAAAGGTGGCAAAGAATAGGAGTAAGTTCAGGAGCACAGGTTTTGAGAACAAGGAGAGAAATACCATTGGGACCTGGAGCTTTCTTAGTATCGAGATTCGTCAAAATCCTTCTGATATCCTTTTGGCGGAAGACCACAGGAGGCATTGAATGGAGCGTGTTGGGAATGGTGGGGGGTGTTTTACCAAGATCATTTATACATGAGTTGGAAGAAAAATGGGATGCTGGCAGGTCTGCTTAATCCTTGGCTGAAGTGACAACAGAACCATCTGGTTTTGACAGAGGTGGGAGCAGAGATGGACAAAAGTTGTGGCCAATAGCTTTGGCAAGAGACCAGAATGCTCGGCTACCATTAGGGCAAGAAGCAAGTTTTCTACTCTTAGCCTGTTCGTAATCTAGTTTGGACTGATTAATGACCACTTTACAATTGTTGCGAGCTTTGGTGTAGGCAGAAAATGAAACTGAAGAATTGGAAACAAGCCAATTACGATATGAAACGTTCTTCTCTTGAACAGCCTTAGCACATTTATTGGAAAACCAAGGTCTAAACCTTGGTTTTCCAACAATGGACCCAACACTGATTAGATAAAGGACGAGATTTTAAAGTGGTGTGTGGGATAAAGGATTCCATTGCTACAAGAATAATTTCACTGACTCGAACTGAGCAAACGTTGACATCAGAAGTTTTGAAACAGTAATCCGACCAAGGAAAAGAAGAAAAGAAATCTTGCATGTCATCCCATTTTGCATTCTTATAATGCCAAACAATACAAGGTTGGGAATAGCCACGAGATTAAGGCTCCTCTGGAGAAGAGACAATCAGCAAGTTGTGATCAGAGATACCTAAAAGACCACACACTTTGACCGTGTACTCAGATGGGTTGTTTGTGAGAAAAAGATCAAGAGTGTTGGCTGTATTGTTGGGATTGTCCAGTATTCTTGTAGGTAAATGAACAATCTGTGTAAGGTCATTAGAAATTGCAAAAGCCTCAGCATCTCGACCAGCTGGGTCAGTGTGACTAGAAAACGGAATCTAGCTGGAATTGTGAACATTAAAATCACCAAGAAAAATTACCTCACTGTTAGGAAAGTTGCAAAGAGAGAAAGTCAAAGAGTTCCAAGTAATTAGTGGAGTTGGATGAATGGTAGAGACAGCAGATGAATTTGACACAATGAGGTAGAGAGATTTTAAGTCAGAGAAGATCAAAGAGAGGAGATTCCAAATTGCCAAGTCTCTGACAGGGAATATCAGAATGGTTATATGCACAAGTACCATCTTTGAGGGGAAAAGAATCATACAGCGAATAATTTGGGCATCTGAGATGAGCAGTAGTTGAATCAACCGATAACTGAGATTCTATCGGAAAAAGTACATGGGGTTTGGTAGACTGCAAGTGGAAATGGACATCGTTCAGATTAGAATTGCATTAGCATTAGCAGAGGCATTTGATGCAAGAAAGCAAGCTTATGCGGCATCAGCCAAAAAAAAAAAAAAAAAAAACCACTTCCACTTCACCCCTCTGTTCGTTCAAAATACCTGTCCAGCTGAGCCTTAAACTTATTTAGGCTATCAACTTCCACGACAAGGGATGGAAGTCTGTTCCACCAACCAACTACTCGCTGGCTAAAGGCAAATTTCCGCACGTCTATCCTACATCTGTCTTTCCTCAATTTGAATTTATGCCCTCTCAGGTGATTATTCTGAGCGAGAGGAAGAATCCCATCAGCATTGAGCATGCTCAAACCATTCAATGCTTTATACACCTCTGTCAGATCACCTCGCTGGTGCCTAGTCTCCAGACACTATAATTTGCAAAACTTAAGCCTTTCTTCGTAAGAGCACCCCTTTGTTCCATTCACTAATCTTGTTGCCCTTCTCTGTACTCGTTCCAGCAGCTCTACATTCTTCTTGAAATGAGGCCTCCAGACCTGTATACAGTACTCTAGGTGTGGCCTGACCATTGCCTTATACAAGGGAATAATCACCTCCTTATCCCTGCTAGAAAAATTCCTATATATCATTGACAATACACCATGAGCTACTCTTGCAGCCCGTCTGCACTGCTCAGAGAACTTCATATCTGCCTGCACAACCACCCCCAGATCCCTTTCATTCTCTACCACTGTCAGTGTAGTACCACAGAGTTGATACGTTGCTCTGGGGTTGCTGTTTCCCATGTGTAGTACTTTACATTTGTCAATGTTAAACTTCATTTGCCACCTCTCAGCCCATCTGCTCAACCTTTCCAGATCCTGTTGCAGCAGCATAGTGTCAGTAGTGTCCTTGACAACCCTGCCAACCTTTGTATCGTCTGCAAACTTGGACATTAAGCTTGATATACCATCAATATCATTTATAAATACAGAAAACAATAATGGACCCACCACTGAGCCCTGAGGGACTCCACTAATAACATTAGTCCACGATGAGCAGTGTCCATTGATTACCACTCTCTGTCTTCTCCCCCTCAGCCACCCCTTTATCCACAGCAGCAATTTGCCTCCAATGTCACACTGCTCCAATTTGTGCAGCAGTCTTCCATGTGCAACAGTATCAAAAGCCTTTCTAAGATCCAAGTATATAATATCAAAGTTATTCCCTGCATCCAGTTCCTTTGTGACTGCATCATAGTATCCAATCAAATTGGTCAGGCAAGACTTCCCCTTAACAAAACCATGCTGTGTCCGAGCTATAACTGAAGTCTTGTCTAAATGATCGTGCAGTGCTTCTTTAACTAGTGCCTTCATTAATTTTCCTGGAACAGAAGTTAAACTCACAGGTCTATAATTGCTTGTGTAAACCTTTGATCCTCCTTTGTGAATTGGGGTCACATTTGCACATCTCCAGTCTGCGGGTACCTCCCCTGAGTCCAAGGAAGCTCTCATAATTATGGCTAAGGGTTTGCTTACTTCCTCTGCTGCCTCCTTTAATATAACTGGATAGATCCCATCCACCCCGGGTGCCTTTCTTGTGTTTATCTTCAACAGTTTCTCCTCCACTTTACTCTCAGTTATTACAAGATTCTCTAGCTTACTGCTAGAGTTGAATACACCTCTGGCTTCCCCCTCGCTAAATAACTCCTCATGTGTGCATGTCGATGCAAAATATTCATTTCGTTTGTTAGCTACCTGAGCAGGATCATCAACAGTTGACCCATCGATATCAAGTGGATCAATCTGATTCATCCCCTTCCTTCTAGAGTTTACATAAGTAAAGAACTCTTTGCTGTTTTTCTTTGCATCCTTTGCCAAAGATTTCTCGTACTCTGCCTTCGCCTGCCTAACCTCCTTTGTAACTTGGTTACAGATCAACTTGTATCTGTCATAAGCTTCTGTGTCATGTGTTAATTTGGATGTATCCCATGCATGTTTCTTCTCTGGCATATGCCTCATCAGTTCATCTGACATCCATTTAGGCCTAAACCTTGAACAATATTTCTTAGTTGGTATGTAAAGCCTAGTAGCTTCCAAGATAAGTTCTTTGAATGCTTCCCATTTTGAATTTGCTGTTGGTAACATCATCAGTTGGTCCCACTGTATAGAATTTAAATACTGTCTCAGTCCATCGTAGTCGCCTTTACGAAAGCAATAACCCTTCCCTTTACCCCTAATGGTAGTTACCTCTTTGAGTAAATTCCACTTGAGGACACTGTGATCACTGCCACCTAGTGGTTCATTTATCTGCAGATTCTTAATGCATGAAGAATCACTGCTGATAATCAAATCAAGAGTATTCCTGCCTCTAGTTGCCTCCCGAACATGCTGACGTAGAAAACAATCATCCAATAAATCCACAAAAGCCTTGCTAGTGTGTGAGTGACCAGCCCCCAAACTCCAGTCAATATCTGAATGGGAAATTAAAATCTTCCATTATAAGACTCTCTGATTTACTGGCCCATTCTATTTCCCTGTACAGTTTCTTATTATACTCATCAGAGTCATTAGGCCTATAGTACACTCCTACTCTCAATTTTGATCTCCCAATGCTTATGTCACACCAAACTGACTCGACACTGCACTGTCCAGCGATGTCCACTGGCTTCACTTCCTTGGATTTTATGCATTTCTTAACTAATAGCATAACCCCTCCTCCCTTCCTATCCAGTCTATCCTTTCTGTAGACGTTGTACTCCACAAATTCCAGTTCTGCATTCCTTATATCTGTGTGACACCAAGTCTCTGTTATCCCAACAATATCTGCCTTTGATGTTTTGAGCAATACCTCAAATTCATCAAATTTATTTACTAAACTCCTAGCATTGGTGTACACGCAAGTATACATGCAGCTATTTCTATTCTTAGCTACCCTAACACAACCCATGTGTTTACTTGTACCGCAATGACTCCCAGCAGTCTCTGAAATATCTTGAAATTTTGTTTTTCAGGCTTCTGCTCATTGAGACCACATTTATTTGTGAAATGAACTAGGATGTGTTAGCATTAGCAAAGGCACATGATGCAAGAGAGGAAGCTTATATAGCATCAGCCAAGAAAAAGAAAAAAAAAAAAAACCCCTTATTTCACCCATCCACTCGGTCCAAATGTTTGTCAAGTTCTGCCTTGAATCTATTTAAGCTATCAACTTCTACAACGACAGATGGAAGTTTGTTCCAGCAATCAACCACCCGCTGGCTAAAGGCAAACCTCTGCACATCTATCCTACAACTGTCTTTCCTCAATTTGAATTTATGCCCTCTCAGGCGATTATTTTGAGGAAGAGGAATATTCCCATCCGCATTGAGCATGCTCAAACCATTCAAGGCTTTATACATCTGAATCAGATCACCTCGCAAGCGCCTAGTCTCCAGACACTGTAATTTGCAAAACTTAAGCCTTTCTTCATAAGAGCAACCCTTTGTTTCATTCACTAATCTTGTTGCCCTTCTCTGTACTCATTCCAACAGCTCTACATCTTTCTTAAAATGAGGCCTCCAGACCTGTATACGGTACTCAAGGTGTGGCCTGACCATTGGCTTATACAAGGGGATAATCACCTCCTTACCCCTGCTAGAAAAATTCCTATATATATCATTGACAAGACATCATGAGCTACTCTTGCAGACCGTCTGTACTGCTCAGAAAACTTCATATCTGCCTGCACAATTACCCTCAGGTCCTTTTCACGCCGCCTCCATAGCCAAGTGGGCAGGAGCAGCAGTGCGCAGCACATGCTTCTTGATTAGACTGGGGTTCAAACCCGTGACCACCAAATTCGGAGTATGTGGAAAGGTCAGGGAATGACCACTGCATATCCCCAGAGCAATATGGCCTTAGTTGGTAATGCTCCTAAAAACCAAATAACAACATAACAACAACAATGCCCTTTTCATTCTCTACCACTGTCAGTGTGGTACCACAGAGTTGATATGTTACTCTGGGATTACTGCTTCCCATATGTAGTACTTTATATTTGTCAATGTTAAACTTCATTTGCCACTTCTCAGCCCATCTGCTCAACTTTTCTAGATCTGTTGCAGCAGTGTTCTGTCATTAGTGTCATTAACAACCCTGCCAACCTTCGTATTGTCTGAAAACTTGAACATTAAACCTGATATACCATAATATCTTTTATAAATACAGAAAACAACCATGGACCCAACACTGAACCCTGAGGGACTTTACTAATAACATTAGTTCACGAAGAGCAGTGTCCATTGATTACCACTCTGTCTTCTCCCACTCAACCATCCCTTTATCCCTAGCAGCAATTTGCCTCCAATGTCACACTGCTCCAATTTGTGCAGCAGTCTTCCATGTGCAACAGTTTCTAAAGGCTTTATAAGATACAAATATATATTATCAAAATTATTCTTTGCATCCAGTTCCTTTGTGACTACATCATAATATCCAATCAAATTGGTCAGACAACACTTCCCCTTAACAAACCCATGGTGAGTCCGAGCTATAACAAGTCTTGTCTAGATGATCCTGCAATGCTTCATTAACCAGTGCCTCCATTAATTTCCCTGGAAAAGAAGTTAAACTGTCAGGTCTGTAGTTACCTGTGTCTCCCTTTGATCCTCCTTTGTGGATTGGGGTCACATTTGCACATCTCCAGTCCATGGTACCTCCCCTTCCAGGGAGGCTCTAATAATTATGGCTATGGGTTTAATTCCTTTGCCACCTCCGTTAATATAACTGTATAGATTCCATTCACCCCAGGTGCCTTTCTTATGTTTATCTTCAACAATTTCTCCTCCACTTTACTCTCAGTTATTACAAGATTATCTACGTTACTGCCAGAGTTGAATACTTCTCTGGCATTCCCCTCGCTGAATAACTCCTCATGTGTGAATGTAGATGCAAAATATTCATTTAGTTTGTTTGCTACCTGAGCAGGATCATCAACAGTGGACCAATCTGATTCATCCCCTTCCTTCTAGAGGTTACATAAGTAAAGAACTCTTTGCTGTTTTTCTTTGCATCCTTTTCCAAAGATGTTTCGTAATCTGCTTTCGCCTACCTAACCTCCTTTGTAATTTGTTTACAGACCAGCTTATTTCTATCATAGGCTTCTGTGTCACATGTTAATTTATATGTATCGCATGCATTTTTCTTCTCTGTCACATGTCTAATTGGTTCATCTGACATCCATTTAGGTCTAAATCGTGAACAGTATTTCTTAGTTTGTATGAAAAGCCTAGTATCTTCCAAGATGAATTCTTTGAATGATTCCTATTTTGTATTTGCTGTTGGTAACATCATCAGTTGGTCCCACCATATAGAATTTAAATACTGTCTCAGACCACCGTAGTCACCTTTACAAAAGCAAAAACCCTTACCTTTACCCTTGATGGTAGTGTTACCTCTTTGAGTAAATTCCACTTCAGCACACTGTGATCACTGCCACCTAGTGGTTTCTTTATCTGCAGATTCTTGATGCATGAAGAATCACTACTGATAATCAGATCAAGAGTATTAATCTCTCTAGTCGCCTCACAAACATGCTGCTGTAGAAAACAATCCTCCAAAAAATCCACAAAAGCCTCCCTAGTGTGTTAGTGACCAATCCACAAATTCCAGTCAATCTCTGGGATTCATTAGGCCAATAACACACACCTACTCTCATTTTTCCTTTCCCAGTGAATGGATATTTATATTTGTATGAATATGTCACACCAAACAGACTCAATATTGCATTATCCACCAACATCAATTGGATGCACTTCCTTAGATTTTGTGTTTTTTTAACTAACAGCATAACACCTCCTCCCTTCCTGTCTTGTCTATCCTTCTGTACACATTGTACTAAATTGGTGTTCCTGCCTTGCTGCCCAATTCTTGGAAAAATATATCAGAATTTGTATTGCAGTGACAAATTGTGCAATGAAGCAAGCTTATGCATCATCATCCGGGAAAAAAAAAAACCTACCCCCTCATATTTCCATCCACTCTTTTAATAAAGGTATGTTAAAAATTTAAAAAAAAATTAAGATCATTTTTTATTAAGCAGCCCACCCCCCACGTCTTTTAGGTTCATTAGCATTTACATATGAATAAGGTGCCTATTGTTTTCGTCATGCCTGTCTGCCTGTACACCTTTATGTGATAACTCAGCATCCTGTTGGATATATTTTCATGAAATTTTATATTTGGCCATTTTAGAATAATTTGCTGAACCTTTTCCATATTTCATTAAAATCAATTCAATGGAAATCAGGTAATTATTATTTTTTTCTGTATACCTTGATGATTTTACCTTATGTTGACCATTTTTTTTCTATTTATATTGTAGATGAAGTACTGGATATTGATTGTTGCTTGTGCTTATTGAAGGAATAATGAATGGGCAATATGGCAGAAAGAAATGCTTGGGATTTGCTTTTTTTTATATATATAATGTATATAAATTTGAATTATTACTGCTTACTAAAGTACATTAACTTGTTTTTTTCTCCCAGCTGCTATAATGTCATTGTTAGGAGCTGGCATAATGCAACTGGATATCACAGCAAAACCCAACCCAATGGAAACCTATTTGCACCAGCTTTCTGGCCAAGAGAAAGAACCAGATTTTATTATGTTGGACCACAGTTATGCAAAGCCTTGGAATGCCCATCCAGATTCTAGCCATGCAAGACCAGCTCGAATGTTATTCATGAAAGGCTTACTTAGACATCATACTTTACCTTCATCAAGGTAAATTTATATAACTAGTATTCAGATTTATTAAATAATTATGCATGTATGTGGAGGTTCTGTATTTAGATGCCAATATATTTTAAAAAAAATTATATTCATTGATCATATGATTAGACGAATACTGAATTAGAACTGCTAATGTACTTTTTGTATTTTTGTATAGTAGTAAGCCATGGCATTAGTGTCTCACTGTGTGAGTATTTTTATATAATATCGGTGTGTAGATACACCATAGACAACTATAAAGTAGTTGTTGTAGGCATCATTTGCTCTTTCTCTTATTGTGCTCTGCCTTCACGACGAGTTGCCATGATATTGCACTTCCTCGAATAAGTAACGCTTCACTAATAGAGAAGACTATTGTTACTTATTCTCAGTGAGTACCACCACCCAGACATGTTTCAAGGCTATTGGCCTATCATCGGTGGGTGGGCAGGTACCCTGGTATTGCAGACATGACGACCCAGTTGTGAAGATAATCACACAATATGAGAGATGCCAAAAGGTGTATATGACAATATTTAAAATAACTAAATGCACAAGGCATAAAACATTAAGAGTTTAATATCTGTATAATATCGGTGTGTAGATACACCATAGACAACTCTTAAGAAACTATAAAGTAGTTGTAGGCATCATTTGCTCTTTCTCATATTGTGCTCTGCCTTCACGACAAGTATTTTTACCCATCGTCGAAAAAAAGAGTATGAATATTCTCAATGCACAATAAATTAACAGCATTTTTCAAATTGAAATATATTGTATAAGGTTGATTATTTGCAGTAGATAGCAAACTACATTTTATCCTTGAACTCGTATCACCAAGCTAACTTTTCTCCTGGATGTCTTCTGTTTCTTTCTCTGGAATGTTCTTTGTTTTTTCATGAATATTACATAAACCTACTTTCAAAAAATTTAAATCTAATGTTAATTAAACCTGATGCATTCCCAAGTTTTATTAACAGCTTGCTAAATTTTAAAATCTCCTAAAATTACAACTCTAGCCATGTGATTAGAGTTAGCAACGAAAGAGTTCTAAAAATGGCAGAGACAGATAGATACCTAATAAAGATAATACAGAGCAGAAAATTGACTTGCTATGGTCACAACCTGAGAGTAAAGAAATATGAAATACCACAAATTTCTCTGTACGATAAGTTATTGGGATCCGAGGGGGAGATGGATGGATGACCTGAGGGATTGGATGGAATGCTGAGAAAATAATTCATGATGAGTTATGAGAAACTTAGGACAGAGAAACTTGGTATTTGTTAGCTGCAAATTTCTTAGTTGGAGGTGGCACCTAATGAACAGGAAAATTACAACTTGGTATGGCACAAGATTGTCTGTGCCCATACCAGGTAATTCATCCTAACAAACAAATTATCAGTACACACAGGGATGTGGAAAGACTAGACAACAACAAAGATAATTCTAAAATATATGATTTTGATTTGACATTTATGACAGTTTTACAGTCACCAATTTCAAATTTCATATTTTTCCAGAAATATCTCTACCTCTGATTAAATTTTTCTCTATACCTAGGTTTTCTACCAAATTCCCACAGTGGTGGTTTCTGAGGATCCAGGGTACCAAGGTGCAAATATTGAATCCACAGTTCTTTGACCTTCTGCCTTATATCTGACAATATTAACACGATCCAAATACATCCCATCATGTAGTTGTCCACAAATTAGATTCTTACATTACTCTCACAAATAGGTATCTCTTCTCTGTCTCACTTTAATGTGAGTTAAACTCCATTCTTTAGATTGGAGACCACGTTAGCTTTATAGATAGCCAGCTTGTTATCAAACTCCTTAAGTTTCCATGCTTCTTCCTGAATATTCTGATTTACCTTTCTAATTTGCATATTGCAGGCAACAAACTTTTTTTAATTTTTGTTAAGTTCGTATGCTTCCATCTAAACACTTGATCTATCTTACTAACATCCACCTTAGGAATGCCCAAAGGCTGGGAGAAAAATAGTTCCAGACATCATTGGAATACTTTTTCCTGCAACCTTTTTGTTTTCCTTGTTGTAATTGGTGGTTACACAATTATCTTTCATAAATGTTTTCCAAATACTGTGACTATCCTAGGCAACATAGCTTACACAGGTCAACAAATATTTTTTCATTGGGGTTAGGGGAGCAATAGTAGTAGTAGTGGCATGTGATGCAAGAAAGCAAGTGTATGAGCTTATGCAGCATCAGCCAAAAAAAAAAAAATTCACACAACCATTCTCTCTAAATGTTTGTACAGTTCCTCCTTAAATTTATTTAATCTATCAACTTCCACGACAGATGGAAGTTTGTTCCAGCAATTAACCACCCGCTGGCTAAAGGCAAATTTCTGCACATCTATTCTACACCTGTCTTTCCTTAATTTGAATTTATCCCCCCTTAGATTCGTAATCTGAACAAGTGGAAGAATCCCTTCAGAATTCAGCGTGCTCAACCCATTCAAGGCCTTATACACCTCAATCAGATCACCGCACAGGTATCTAGTCTCCAGCCATTGCAATTTGCAGAACTTAAGGGGAATGAAGGGATCCTCTTGGTAAGAGGATCCCTTCATTCCCCTCACCAATCTTGTTGCCCTTCTCTGTGCACACTCAAGCAAATTTACATCCTTCCTAAAATGAGGACTCCAGACCTGTACGCTGTACTCAAGGCGTGGCCTGACCATTGCCTTATACAGAGGGACAATCACCTCCTTTTCCCTGCTAGCAAAATTCTTATATATCATTGACAAAACCCAGTGACCTGCCCTGGCAGCCTGTCTGCATTGCTCAAAAAACTTCATATCTGACTGCACAATTACTCCCAAGTCTTTTTCATTTTCTACCACCTTAAGTGTAGTACCACACAGTTGGTATGTTTCTCTGGGGTTATTTCTACCCATATGCAGTACTTTGCATTTGTCAAGGTTAAACTTCAGTTGCCACTTCTCAGCCAATCTGCCCAAATTTTCTAGATCCTGTTGCAGTAGCACACTGCCATTACTGTCATTAACAACCCTGCCAACCTTTGTATCATCTGCAAACTTCGACACTAAGCCTGATATACCTTCATCAATATCATTGATAAATATACAAAACAACAGTGGACCCAACACCGAACCCTGTGGGACTCCACTAATAACATTAGTCCACGAAGAGCAGCACCCATTGATTACCACCCTCTGTCTTCTCCCACTCAACCATCCTTTTATCCATTGTAGCAACTTACCCTTAATACCATTCTGCTCCAGTTTGTACAGTAGTCTTCCATGCGCAATAGTGTCAAAAGCTTTCCTGAAATCCAAGTATATGATATCAAAATTATTTTTTGCATCCAGTTCCTTTGCAACCACATCATAATATCCTATCAAATTTATCAGACAAGACCTTCCCTTAACAAACCCATGTTGTGTCTGAATTATTGCTGCAGTCTTGTCTAGATGATCCTGCCATGCATCTTTAACCAGTGACTCCATTATTTTACCCGGAACAGAAGTTAAACCAACTGGTCTGTAATTACTCGTGTCACCCTTCGATTCCCCTTTGTGAAGTGGGGATACATTTGCACATCTCCAGTCCGTGGGACCTCCCTTGAGTCCAAGGATGCTCTCATAATTATGGCTAAGGGTTTGCTTACTTCCTTTGCCGTCTCCTTTAATATAACTGGATGGATCCCATCCACCCCAGGTGCCTTTCTTATGTTTAACTTCAACAATTTCTCCTTCACTTTGCTCTCAGTTAGATAGATAGATCTTTAGATATTGATTCCAAATCAGTTTTTCAGTCTTATTCTAGCTTGTTTAGTTTTTGTGCTAAGACCAATTACCTGAACATGATGAGATAATCATACCATTCAGCCAACTGAAATGAATATATTGTTATTATTACTTATTATTATTATTATTATTATTGTTTTTACACTCATATTTATGTAATTGTTTGAATATAATCTATATCCTTGTTATTTCAGAATTTAATTATTTTATTATAAATTGTTTCAGATAAGATCTGGTGAATTACCAAAACTCTTTTATCATCGTGCCTTGAAAGTTTAAAAATCATCCCAGTAAATTTTGCTTTGTGGTGTTCTTTCCCAACTTAACACTCAACACAGCAGATGCAATCATGATGGATATTCAGAAAACTTAGTACTTATATTTTAGCAGTCCTCTCGGTGCCCAGAAAAGCTGTGAAATTTTATTTTTTTATGTTATTTATACCTCTTGTTCATATCGATTATGTGACCAGTTGAACAAAAGAAAAAAAGTCTTTTCCATTACCCCTACTTGTGATATGGAGAGAGCCAAAAGACCATGATAGCGAGTGTTACTTTGTAATATAACTGTAACTGGATTATCAGCAAAGAATAAGCACAAGATTATCCAAACCTGGATTCAGTAAAAAGACATCATGATGACATTGCCAATTCGATACCTCCACTGCATGGACTAGATTCTTTAGAAGATGAAATGGAATGCAATGAATGTGTGATTGGTGAAGATCTGAGAAGTTGATCCTGTATCCAGGATCCAGTTCTCAGATCTTTGAGATAGAGACATTGGGGCCAGAGCTGTTTACCCATGATGAGTTGAATGACCTCATTATCTAACCCTCTCCAAAGGTAAAACCAAACTTCTTACTCTCACAACTAAAGCAGAAACACTTGGTTAAGAAGAATGACAGTGTTTCACTATAAAAAAAAAAAAAAGTTTTGGCTATATTCTTTACAGTAAATGGTCTACACTACGACTGCCATGATTGTTGTTTTGGTTTTTAGGAGCATTAGTAACTAAGGCAATATTGCTCCGGGGATATGTGGTGGTCATTCCCTGACCTTTCCGCATCCTCCGTATTTGGTGGCCATGATAGTAATGGAGTTTTTAGGGAATTGTCACAGGTACCCCTTTCATCAACCCCTCACAGCAAAGTTAGAAAGTTATCTTGCATAATGGGAACTTAAAACCATCCGTCCCTTTTGCCCACTCTGCTTATCTAAATGAGACATCAAGATCCTACTTGAAGCAGTTTAATATAGCACTCATCAATGGAACATTCTGTGGTGACCTCAAAGTCAGTGGTATGTTCATTAACATGAAAGGAGGGTGCTGAAAATATCGTTTCCTGTGCCTTTGGGACAGCTGACATACTGGAGACAATTACATCAAATGTGACTAGCTTCAAAGAAGTACGTGTGAGCCAGAAACTTGTAGTATTGTAGTACACACACACACACACACACACACACACACACACACACACACACACACACACACACACACACACACACACACAGTATATTCCATTAGTGGATCCAGTGAAAATTTATCCACAATAAACTTGGCCTAATGAAGAGTTTTATGAAGCAGTGGGTAACATGAATTTGAGAGGATTTCATTACTCCAGTTAGAAATTTCCAAAGACCATGAAAGTGGAAGGAGAGGGGAACTTTGCAAGAGAAATTGAAGAGCTGCAGGAGGAAAAACTTTGAAAAATGCTTCAGTGTATTAGAACTAAAAGAATGGCAGGTTTTTAAATGGCTCTATGGAACCTTTTTAGGTAAACACTTGTTTCCCATATACAGGGTGTCTCAAAAATATTGGTACAAACGTTTAGGGGAGGTAGGTAACATCTAAAGGAATGTGAATCGCATAGGAACCCATAACCGTAAACGTCACCATAAGTCTGTAGACGGCACGGTAGTCGCTGCATGAAGACCATGCATCAATATACGAACTGTGAGCTGGCAGACATGTACCTAGTGTATGGATTAGCAGAGGGCAATGGATGAGCCGCTCAACGAATTTATGGAGAACGCTTCCCAGATAGACATGTACCGGACCACCGTTTGTTTGAGCATGCGCATCAAAATTTGTGCGATTATGGGTCATTTAGAGGTAACAGGAGTAGTGCGTGCAGACCACGTTCGACGTAAACTCCCTCCATTGAAGAAAGGTGAATGCCATCCAGAATAATCCTACTACCAGCACACGTACCGTTGCCTCTGCCTTAGGAGTGTCTCGTTGCAGCATACAGCGTGTTTGGCACGACGATTCCTTACACCCTTTTCATCTCCAAAGGGTTCAGTTACTGCTCCCCCAAGATCATCCTGCACGTGTGGCTTTTGCACGGTGGTTTCTCCAAGAAAGTGTTTAAAACTTGAATTTTCCAGATTTTGTTTTGTTCATGGATGAGGCTTATTTCACTTGGGAAGGCTTATTCAATCAGCATAATGCTCGTGTGGACTCACGACAACCCACACGGTGTGCGCCCCCATGCAGCACAACGTCGCTTCGCAATAAATGTGTGGGCAGGTATGGTCGGTGACTGCTTAATCGGCCCATACCTGTTACCATCCCGCATGAACTCTGCTAAATACCGGATCTTTCTTGAACAAGTTCTACCAGGGTTACTTGACGATGTTCCATAAAATGTGGGACGCAACATTTGGTTTCAACATGACGGAGCGCCTGCCCATTATGGAAGGTGTGTTTGTGACCATTTGAACAGGTGTTTTGGGCGTCGATGGATTGGCCATGGTGGACCACACTTACCTGATTTATCGAGCCTTGATTTCTTTCTGTGGGGGCCCTCAAATCTATCGTGTATGAATCGCCTGTGGAGACAGAAATGGATCGCGTGGCGAGACTCGTCTGCACTGCTGCTACTGCCAAAGAAACTCCAGGTGTGTTCGACCATGTCTGCCAATCCTTGCTGCGTCTGTGTCACGCATGCATCGTGTCTCATGGTGGAACCTTCAAGCATCTGTTGTAACATCATGAAATGCATCCATCTCGTACTCCATTGTTAATATTATGTCAAATAAATGTTTGCCACTAATTACTGTCTTGTGTCATTTCTCCTTCTTGTGCCTCTGCTACTACTTTCAGCACCTCCGTAGCCAGGTGGGAAGGAGCAGCAGTGCGTAGCACACGCTTCTTGATTAGACCAGGGTTCGAGCCCGTCACCACCAAATACGGAGGATGCGGAAAGGTCAGGAAATGACCACCACATATCCCCGGAGCAATACAGCCTTAGTTGCTAATGCTCCTAAAAAAAAACCAAATAACAAATAACATAGCTACTACTTTTCCATGACGTTTCTGGTTATGGGTTCCTATGCGATTCACATTCCTTTAGATGTTACCTACCTCCCCTAAACGTTTGTACCAATATTTTTGAGACAGCCTGTATAAAGATGGAGTTCAGAAACTGTTCGATGCATAAAGAAATTAGATGTGATATGTTGCTGGAACTTCATTTCTTGCATTTGCATTCCAACTTCTTTCTTAAAAACCTTGGTATGGTGAATGATGAGCAGGAGATTATAATCCATCAAGATAATAAGTCAATAGAATTTGTATTAATCTTCAGATTGCTGAGTACTGTACCTTGTTACTTTACCTTTAGGGGTATGGTTTTTGGAACATTAGAAAGAAAATTACTGGAGCCATTATTTTATGATTGTGTGTGTCTAAGTTTTGCTGTGACAGCCTTTGAGCACTGTACTTTAATAATTAGATATTCATGTATTTGTTTTGGTATTTTCTCTCTCAATTGCTCAAGGGAGCCCATAGATATCCTGAGCATTTTTGGTTGCTTGCTGAGTGGTTGTCTTCCCATTTACTTCAGGTAGCACATTTTGGAGGCTTATATTTGCATTCACATTTCTCATACTTGTAATTTACTTTGGCTCAGTTGCCACAGATTTGATATTTCTGTACATGTTCAGAAGTAATAGTCAGAAATAGGTTGGAGGAGCTGCATGTTCGGTTAAGAAGCATATAGATTCTTTAGCAGTACGTCAAATTGACATGTGTGATGTTGAGCTAGTCTAGTGTGACTGGAAAACAAAATTGAGAATAGGATTTTATTATAGGCCAAATGAATGTCATTAGTGTGATGAACAGCTGTGCAGACAAACCAAGTGGGCTATTAAATCAGAATGTCTTATTATGGGAGGATTTTCACTGCCATGTTTGACTGTAACTTGTGAGTTGGATCAGTTATTTAGTAGCCATTTCTGGATTTAATGGTTTTTTATGGCAACATGTTAGAGACAAAGAAATCACTACTTTTGATTATCAGCAGTGACTCTTCATGCATTAAGAATCTTCAGGTTATGGAATTACCAGTTGGCAGGGATTATATTGTATTGCCGTGTAATTTATATAAAGACATCTGTTCTGTAAAGGGGATTTTGCTTTATTCTAAGACAGTTTTTAAATTCTTTTCCTTTCATTGGAATAACTTGATGTTAACAAATGCAATTATTGAATGGTTCAGGAAAGTAACTGTAGAAGCTACTAAGCAGTTCCAACTAAGAGATATTGTTCAAGATTTAAACCAACAGATGTCATCAGATGAACTGCAGACTAGCAGCAGCAGAGAAGAAAGATACATAGGATGATGCTAAGCTTGCTAAGATAGATTATGAGAACTCTTTAGCTAAAGATATTGAGAACAAATAGATAAGAATTTTTTGCATATGTTAAAACTAGAAAGGGATGAATCACATTGATCCACTGGATATGAATGGCATAACTATTGATAATCTTATTTGAGTTTTTGACAAGCTGAATACATATTTTGCAGCTGCTTTCAAACATGAAGTTTTTGGGGTTGAGGATATCAGAACTGTGCCTGATTCTAACTGGTAGCTAAATAATTTTATCATAACTGAGAGGAAAGTTGAAGAAAAGTTGAAGCTAAATGTAAATAAGGCACCTGAGACTGGTGAAAACTATTCAGTTATATTAAAAAAACTCAGCAAAAGAAGTAAGCAAATCTTTAGCCATTATGATAGCATCTTTGAATTCAAGGCACGACTCTACAGAATGTGCAAAGGTCTCACCTATTCACAAAATTGGGGAAGGAGGATCAAAGTGAGCAATTAAAGACCAGTTAGCTTGAATTCTGTGAAAGGAAATATAATGGAGTAAGTGGTTAAGAAAGAAATGCAAGATCATCTTGACAGGAATGCAGTTATAGAGCAATCGTAGCATGGATTTATTAAGGAAAGATCTTTCCAATCTGATTAGCTACAGTGATGTAGTCACAAAGTTTGTTTGTATCCAGGAAGTGGATTACAAACAATAAGTTTAATATTATCTACTTAAGATTTTAGTAAAACTTTTGACACTGTTCCACATGAATGATTGCTGTACAGTTGGAGCAGTGTGGAGCAAGATACTACTATGGATAGGAGGTGGTTGGGTGGCAGAAGTCAGCAGGTGATTATTAATAGCCACTGTTCTTCATGGACTAATAATAAATATTATTATTATTATCAGAGTTTGAGCCTTTTACTGTTTTTGATATATATTAATGATATTGACCTTGTTGTATCAAACTTAACGTATAAGTTTGCTGACAATACAAGGCTGGCCGACCGGGCTAGCCGAGTGGGTAAAGTACCTGCCCGGCAACCCAAAGGTCGCGGGTTCGATTCCCGCCTCGGGCTTGGATCAAAGTACTGCAAAAACCTTGGGAGGTGCAATATGGCCACAGAAGCCGATGCGCCAACAACTACCAAATCAAAAAAAAAAAAAAAAAAAAAATACAAGGCTGGGCAGTATTGTTAATTGGACTAATCAGGGATGCTACGCCACCAAAACTGGTTAAATTAGGCAGGTGGGCTGAAAATTGTCATTTGAGGTTTAACGTGGATAAATGCCGGGTACTGCATTTATTGTACAAGGCGATGGTTAGACTACATCATGAGTATAAAGGTTTACAAGCTTAATTTTAGTAAGGATGTGAATCTGTTGCACATCATTGTTAAGTCAGGGGCACAAAATTGTATTCTTTTGAAGAAACACCCATATTCTGTAAATGCAGTGTCTGGAAATCTGAAGTGGATTGAGTAAAATGCTGATTTCATCCTTACCCTTTCTGAGCTGACAAAGGGGACATAAATTGTAAAAGGGGTGGCTGCAAGATATATGTGAAGATTTTCTGTCAACCAGAGATTAATTAACTGAAACAAACTTTCATCTAGTATTGTGGAAGTGGATTTCATCATGCACTTGCATCTTCAGCAGTGCAAATGCATGCCTTTCTGCCCAAGGAGATGAATCATCAACCCACAAAATTATTTCCTACATCCTACTAATGAATAACATGATTTTCCCTTAACAAAACTGTTGTGCAGACCTCAGAATTCCATTTCTATCTAAATATCCCTGTATTTTACTCTGTCTTTGCTTCCATGATTTTTCCCTTAACAAAACTGTTGTGCAGACCTCAGAATTCCATTTCTATCTAAATATCCCTGTATTTTACTCTGTCTTTGCTTCCATGATTTTTCCCTGCCACTGAAGTCAGACTCTGTAGTTATCCATTTCACTCCTGGGACCTCCTTTATACCAGACTAGAGCGGCAAAGCAACATTCTGGGAGTAGTGGGAGTGCTGTGGCTCGGGAGAATAGGAGGGACAATTGTATGGATCGTAGCCTTATGAACTGTGCTGCTTATGCAGTGTTTGCAGAGCTATCTAAAGGGGACATGTACAGCTAAGGGGGATGTCTTTGTGGGTGTTGGGTGAAAGTAGTATGATGAAATTGCACGTGACAGCATTTTAATAGGCATTTATGAGAGCTTGAAGAACCATGTTAAATCTTCACAACAGAGATGGCTCTGTTGTGAAGGAAATGGGGGAAAATGCAAAAAGGATGGAATAGGACCAGGATATGTCTGCTAGGTGCAAAAGTAGATGATGTACAGCAGATATCATCTTTTAAGGGCACAAAAGGTGATGATATTAAGAATAGGAGACCTGAGTACTTAAAAAGTACAGAGACTAATGTTTGCAAAATGTCTCAACTTAGAATTATATTTCAAAGTGTCTGCAATCCTGCCCAGGCACCATAGGAGGGAGTATATATCGAGAGCCTTGTCAATCATTTCAGCCCTGGAGAGACTGTGCAAGGCACATGGGGTAGAATTTTTCTCAGTGCAATCTGTGCTTTTTAACAGGAGAGATTGGAACCTTATTGATTATTTTTACATGGATGGCATACACTTAAATAGAATGGATGCAAGAATATTTGCTGATCCTATCGAAGCAGTGTCAGGTGGGTTGAAAAACTGATAACTTAGGGATACACAGACTAATAGATTAACTAGAAGCAGAGGTAAAAGTGATTCTTATACTGCTTTCTACTGCAATGCAGCAGCAGCCTGGAAAGCAAAGTGTTGGAGATTCCAGTCCCTGCTGTAGATCATATGGAACAAGTAAATACATGGGCTGTGTTAGGGTAACTTACAGTAAGAATTGCATGTACACTAATGCTAGGAGCAATAGTAAATAAATTTGATGAATCAAATGCAGACATTGTGGGGATATCAGAGACATAGTGTCACTCTGACATAAGGGATGCAGAATTTGAATATGGCGAGTGCAGTGTGTACAGATAGCACATAGCCATAGTATGTCATATGTACTTGTTTGTGGTCTCTAGGGTTCCCCCATATTCCACTGTGTTATCTGTACGTAACAAAAAGCCACTGCTGACCATAAAGTTAGTGTGGGTTTGCGAAAGGTGTGGTAAAGTGTATTGTGTTGGAGTATTGTAGACTGGCAACTTTAGCAGTCGGGGGTTAGAAACACCCAGTTGGCTGCCACCTGCTTCCCGTACTTTGCCATGAGTGGTGTGCCAGGTTCTGCAATCAAGAGCTATTGTTGGACTTCCCAGAGAATTCTGAAGAAGCCAAGTTAAATATCAAAATGAGTAGGCAGGAAAGTGGGAGAAGTATGGGGTAGAGGTTGACGGGGAAAGAGGATAGAGAGAAAGGGGGATAGAAGAATCATGTCCCCTTGAAAGTTGGACAATATTAGATATTTAAGTAGTTGAAAGAACAGGAAGGACTATGTTGTCCATTCACCCCACAAGGGGATTTAGCAGAAATCCCATCCTGGAATGACACGTTCTGCTATTATCCTACCCTACAGGGTAGGAGTAATAGCAGACTGTGAACCAGGATAGTAGCGCGAACATCTTCTTTACAGCCATCAGAAAAGTAGATGTAAATCCCAACCAGTGTGATGCTGGTCAGCAGTAGATCCCACCCCAAAATGGATTCAGTAGCCAGTCTGTTAGCGTCAAGATCAGGAAGGTTATGATTGGATGCCAGCAAAGTTCTTGGCGTATACAGACAAGTAATTGAAGAAGCCATCATAAGTTGTTGGAGTAGAAGTTGGTCCTGTGTTGAGTAGAGAATTCCAGTATAGTCTGAAGACAGCAACAGGTGAGATAAAGATGGGCTACTTCAGCATGTAAAGTCAAATTCTTCACTCAAAAACTTTATTGGCAAATTGGGAGAATGCCAGAAAGTTCTCTTCTGTGTTAATCAGGGAAGGAGAATCCTGTCTGACAATGGAGACTGAAACACAGGTCAGATTAGAAAGGGCAATCATGCAGTATGTGTTCTGAGGTTTCCAGTTGGAGAGAGGTCAAGTTTGTGAGGTTTTGAATTCATGCTGCCATGTCCAGAGATGAGGTATGTGGCATGAAGTTCTGGGTTGAACCATTTGAGATGGCGTTTGCTAAATTCCTTCACCTTTGGAAGAAGCCTGAAGGTAGCCCTGCCCAGGCAGTTCAAATTCCAAGCTTGGTTCTTTATGGATGCTCTTTCTGTGATGGTATTTCAGGCAGTAGAAAGGAAAGTTTCAGGCAATGAAATGTCATGTTCAATAGGCAGATTTTTGCATATAACCTGCAGGGCTGGGATGGATACCATCCTGCAGGCCCTGGAGATTGTGAGGAGGGTAATCCTCTGGGTCAGTATTTGCCAGATGGCAGAAGCCTCGATTCAATGACCCCATGCACCAGCACAATATGTGATATAATACAAAGGGTACTAGGAAAGTTTTGCAATACAGCGTTGTTTATTTAATTTTTTCAAAGTAATTTCCTCTACATTCAATACACCTCTCCATCCTCCGAAACCAATCTTTAAACCAGTTCTGCCAAGTTTCACTAGGGAGTAAAGCACACTCGTTGTCCCAAGCCCGTAGTAGGTCCTCATCACTGGAAAACCGCCTCCCTTTTAGCTTCATTTTCACATGCGGGAACAGTGCAAAGTCGCAGGGAGCAAGGTCTGGACTGTAGGGAGGGTGCTCGAGAAGTTTCAGTCCTGTCGTGGTCAAATATTCGGTGCAGGCTTTGGCGCGGTGAGCTGGAGCATTTTCGTGATGGAGGTACCAGGTGTCCATTCTTGACTTTGGCCGCAGGTTCTTCATAGATCCAATGACTTTAGGCAGGCATTGTTCAGTATACTACTTAGCTGTGACTGTCTTCTGCGTGTCCAAAACGACACGTTCCACAATTCCACTCGATTTGAAAAATACAGCTATCATTTTCTTCTTTACAGGTCGGGATTTTCTGACAATTACGGGTGTGTCGTCATCATCAAAGACCCAAACTTTGTTTTGAGCCTTGGTCGGCAGATCGTAATAGTACAGCCAAGTCTCGTCACCTGTCACGATGTTGTTCACATACCGAGATTGTCCCTTATCAAACTTTTTTAACATCTCCCGGCACCAAGTCAAACGTCGTGTCATCTGCTCTTCAGTCAGTTGATGTGGCACCCAGAGAGAACAAAGTTTCTTCACGTGCAAATGATCTTGCAGAATCGAACGAATTGCTGGTGCATTTAGGCCCCAAGTATCCTCTATCTGTTGGTAGGTCACTCGCCTGTTTTTGTCAAGCATTTTCCTCACAGCAGTAACGTTTTCCTCCGTAACTGACATTCGTGGCCTTCCCGGCCTCTCAGAATCCTCCAGAGTGAAATTTCCCCTTTGGAATTCTCTATCCCACCTGAATATCGTTGTACGATGTGGACAATCATCATCTAGTGCAAGAGTCATTTCTTCTAAGCACTGGTCTATGGTTAAACCACGCACGAAATTATACCGCAAAACTGTCCTTATCTCATTTCGTGACCACGATGCCATCGCAAGCACTTTACACTCTCACTACTAATGAATAACTGAGCCCATCGACTTGGCGCGGCGGCTACTATGCACGTATGAACATGTCTCAACATGCAGCAACAAGCAGCTTCCTGTGATTCATTGTTGCGTCATATTGCAAAACTTTCCTAGTACCCTTTGTACTCATAGTATACATTTAGTGAGCATTCCTTTAGGCCCTAGTCCTTTTTACCATTTACAGAGAGCAGGGTATAGTGTTAATTGTAATGTGGCATCGATGATTTACCCCAACTCTGTGTCTGGCAATGTGATCAATACAAAACTTTGTAAACTCCCTTCCCCAACCTTCACCCCATACTTCTCCTACTTTCCTTCCCTCCCATTTCAGTGTTTAACCAGATTTATTTAGGTTAGTGAGTGTTCGTGAAGTGTTAGTGTGTGGTTGGGTTGTTCATTCAGCCTCTTAGCCTAGGGGCTTGTGTTTTCACATATAAACCTCTAGTTCACTGTACAGCACCACAAGGAGGTGGGATGGGCAGTAGGGAGTAAAAAACACTGGCGGGGCAAACCTTATGGTAGCCAAAGCTACAGACAGGGAGATCCCAGTAAAAAAAAACAAAGCGAAAATGAACATAGTAGTGGGAAGACAGGAACTGGAGGGGGGGGGGTTAAGGTGGTAGAGAGAAAGGGCTACAGCATCGAAGGAGCCCGCCTGGTTGGAAGGCAGTACAGATGGACCCCCCCCCCTCCCAGGTCAGGATGCCCATTCTGGTCTGAGGGTGGATATAATAGCTGACAGTAGAGGTGACTCACCAGGCAAGTGGGGAGGTGCCACTCAGGTTGGGGGAAAAAGGAATGAGAGAATATTGATATTTATTACTTAAAGCAATCCTAGCCAACTAATGGCAACCCCGCTGTCAGTTATACATAATTTAGCAGTACTCTTATATACTTCCTCTCCTGTTTGCCCAGGAAGGAGGGAGGGAGGGAGGGAAAAAAAAACTTGCCATGACCAAAAAAAAAAAAAGGTTGATATGAACAAATTGAAAAATAATCATATTACATAAAAAATAAATATACATATAATTAAATTTCAGACAAAGTCCAGACTTCATTGGAAAGATCTGCATCTGTTCACAGTCTGTTGGAAAGCCAGCAGCACTAGCTGCTGAGAGCAAAAATTCCAGCAAAAGGAGCTGGAGTTGCAGTGGATATAGCAGACTCAAGCCTCAACGATTTCACGGAATTCTAGGTAATTCGGCATACACCATACTACATTACAAATCCAAGGCTTCCAGATGCAGAAGAGTCTTCCGCCTAAGAAATATTGCAGTTTCAAAGGCTTAGCCAAAAAGTTCTTCTGTTTATCAACTAGAATTGTCTCGCAGCCTTCTGCCATAAGATTGAGATTACTAACCCGAGATACCAATTCAATTCGCAGATCGCTGTACTCTTCACAGTTGTACATAATATGTTCCCACGATTCTTTTTCGCCACAATGGCAACTAGATCTTTCATTAATTCCTAAATCATGCAACTTTGCATTAATCGAACCATGACCAGTTAATAAGAACATAGCTTGTAAGTTTGGGGCAAACCATTTGAATTTTATCGAGGCTGAATTTCTTAAATCTGGGAAAAAATTTTGTGTAATCTACCCTTTATCACAAACACTCCAACACTCTTGCCAGATTTTTACCAAAGCATCCCAGATTCTTGTCCTTTCCTTCCTGGGATCTGCCAAAATGTCCACCTCTATATTCAGAAAAGAACAGGGAATGAAGTAAGCCAATGCACAATACAATAAATGCAGGTCAATTGGCAATTTTCCAGTCACAGTTCTGCATGCCATGCACATCCTAAGGAGCATTACTTTTTGAATGGAACTGAGCTTTCTAGTAAATACTTTTCCACTTACACATTCAAACCAAATTGGTGCACCATACGTTACCATGGGGATAAATACACATTCATATAGCAAGTTTAGCACCTTACCTTTTATTCCCCAGCCAACTCTAGTGATTTGAGTAATTATCCCAATAAATTTCCTCACCTTTTCTGATAGATAAGTAACATGTGAGTTGAAAGTCAGAGATCCGTCAAACATAATGCCTAGATATTTCAATTGCCTTGCTGATTTTAGGATCGACCAATTCATTCTAACAACCGGGGATCTTCTACTCGAAAATTGATCCTTGAAGACCATTGTCCTTGTTTTGGTTCCTGAACAGTCAGTTTATGTAACCTACACCAGTTGTTAAGTTCAAATAAAACCTGCTGTGACCTAGTTTCTAGTTGCATCCGTGTATTTCCTTCAATAAGCAACACAAGTTCATTGGTATATGCCACCATCTCTGTAGGTTCCACATTAGTGGTCCAAAAACCAATCCTTGTGGGCATTAACTGGTCACCTCTAGTACAATAGAATCAACAGACGACTTAACAGCCATTGTACGGTGCGTGGGGCTTAGAGGGGAACAGGTATTCTGTGTGTTATCAGACACTCAGTCTAAAGCACTGATGGATCCAATATCTTTCTATTGCAGAAGATTTAGGAGAAGCCCGGTTGGCCTGCCTCCCTAAAATCCACTCACGCACACCTTCTCGATGGTAAGCCCTGTTACGTCACTTAGGTGGCAACGAATGTGTAGCGTGGTTCTCTTCAAGATGCCTGGTCAGCGTGAAGAGGAAAAGACCAAACCCTCCAGCATATGACAGCGCGACGAAACAAATGGCCCTCAGTCCCCAGCGGCTTTCACTCTCCCTCTTACGGCAGTGAGAGGATCAGAATGGAAGCAGAGGGTGCTAAGAATCTCTGGGTACGACCAGGCTGCCATGCACGGAAACTGAACTTGGCCTGTTATAACGTAAGATCGCTCATCGGTGAAGACAGGATATTAGAACTGGAAAAGGAATTAGAAAATGTGAATTGGAATATCATTGGTTTGGCTGAAAAAAGAAGAAGAAACAAATCACTTATAAGTTTATCAAGTGGAAATGTACTGTTTGGTTTGGTTTGGTTTGGTTTTTTTTTTTTTTTTTTTTTTTAGGAGCATTAGGAACTAAGGCCATATTGCTCCAGGATATGCGGTGGTCATTCCCTGACCTTTCCGCATTCTCCGTATTTGGTGGTGACGGGCTCGAATTCCGGTCTAATCAAGAAGCGTGTGCGCTACTCACTGCTGCTCCTTCCCACCTGGCTACGGAGGTGCCTAATCTGCTGTACACCAATGGAAACAGTTAAAGGAGTGAAGGTAGAGTTGGGTTTCTGGTCCATAAAGATTTAAAAAACAACATTTTGGAATTGAAAAGTACATCACCAAGGGTGTCAAGACTAATACCCAAGATTTGTAAGAGGTACAAGCTAAAGATTATAATGATTTATGCACCGAAATTGAGTCTTCTAGATGAGCAGAAAACCCACTACATTATTATTAAGGGGACTTCAATGCAAAGGTTGGAAAAAGACAAAACAATGCAGAAAGGGGAACTATAGGAAATTTTGAACTATAGGAACTATAATTCAAAATAGGAATAGGAAAATAGGAAACTATTTTGAACTATAGGAACTATAGGAAATCTTCTTATGTCCTCTTTGAGGACATAAGAAGATTTAACACAAGAAAAGTAGAACAAGCATTAAAGGAAAACAAAGGACTTAAATCAGCAGCCATGAGCAGTAATACAGAAAGACAAATGATACTGAAACTGAAGAATATACGATGGTGTACTTATAATTAGCAGAAAAGGCATAATTCAAATAGCAGAAGACTACTATAGAGAATTATACAAGTAGCGAGGGAATGATGCCAGAAGTGGGGAAGATGTATCGCAAATTAGCAACACATACAACATACCTGATATTCTTCCTGATGAGGTAGAGCATGCATTCAAAAAAATGAAGAATCAGAAAGCCTCAGGGCAAGATGAAGTTGTTAAAATTGGGAGGAAGAGACATAACACAAAAACTGGCAAGGCTCTTCACAAAGTGCATTAGAAAAGGTGTGATGCCTAAGGAGTGGAATAATGTAGTCATTGTTTTGCTGCATAAGAAAGGAGATAAATCAGAAATTGGAAATTATAGACCAATTAGCTTGTTATCCCACATCTACAAGTTGTTCATAAGGATCATTACTAACAGATTAGAAAGAATACTTGAAGAGAATCAACCGAAAGAGCAAGCTGGCTTTAAGACAGGATTCTCAACTATGGATCATCTTCACGTAATTTTGCAGCTAATGTAGAAAGCAAAAGAATTTAAAACACCATTATGCCTGGAATTTGTGGATTACGAAAAGGCATTTGACTCCATACAGCATAAGGCAATGTTTCAGGCACTGGAAAGACAAGGCATAGATACCCCATATATTATGATTTTGAAGAAAATATACGAGAACGCTACCTTGTTTATTAGACTAGACAAAGACAGTAGAAAATTTAAAATCGAAAAAGAAGTTCGACAAGGAGACACAATATCTCTGAACTGTTTACTGCTGCCCTTGAGGAAGCTTTCAGAAGATTAGACTGGTCGCAGAAAGGAGTCAATGTGAATGAAGAGTACCTAAACCATTTACGATTTACAGATGACATTGTAGTCACAAGCCATGATCCCAAAGTTTTAGAGGAAAATCTTAATCAGTTATGCACAGTTAGTAAGGATTTTGGGCTAAAGATGAATATGGCTAAAATAAAAGTAATGATGAACAAGTATGCCACAGAAAGGGAAATAATGATTGAAGGAGTAGTAACTGAAAAGGTGGAGTCATATACTTATCTGGGACAAGTTATTAGCTGTAATAATGATAAATGCCTGGAAGTCAAGAGAAGGATAAATTTTGGATGGATAGCATTCAGGAAATATAGTCACATACTGAAGAGGAATATCCCAGTTGTCTGATACGTCAAATAATGAACCAATGTATACTCCCCACCATGACTTATGGAAGTGAAACTTGGGCACTCACCAAAAGAATGGAAGAGAAGCTGAGAACTACACAGCGAAGAATGGAATGAATTGTATTGGGAATCAGACTGTTAGATAAGAAGAGAAACACATGGATTTGGCAGCAAACTCAAGTAAAGGACATTCTTATCAAAATTAAAGAACTAAAATGGTCTTGGGCAGGACACATAGCTCGAAGACATGATGTCAGATGGACTAAGAAAATGACAGAATGGTACCCAAGAGGAGCTAGAAGAAAACCTGGAAGACAAAGGTGGAGATGGATAGATGAAATTCATGAGTTTGTGGGTAGTAAATGGATGGCCATTGGACAAAACAGAAGGAACTGGAAAGTTGCTGGAGAGGCCTTCTTCCTGCAGTGGATTGAAAATGGCTGATGATGATGATGATGTACGGTGCGTGAAGTAGTCCTTTATCACCCTAAATATCTTAGTTGAACAGCTTGCAAGTCTCAACATCATAAGAATGCTGCTCCATTGAATGGAGTCAAAAGCTCCCTCAAAGTCAATAAAGATTCCAAGGACATACTTACTGTTCAAGCCTAATATATAGTTTTGTAATGCCCGAAGCACATCTTCTGTTCCACTACCTGGAGTAAAACCATATTGTCTGCCAGACCAGCCTAAGTGTTTTTCAGTATAGTCAGTAATCCGTCTCGCCAGCACCCTTTCAAACATCTTTCCTAATCCAGGGAGGAGGGCAATAGGTCAATAAGATTGTGGATCATTCTTTGGCCTAGATAGTCCCTTCAGTATCAGCTTTAATAGGGCATCCTTCCATGGTGATAGAAAGGCCCCATCATGCAGGCAGCTATTAAAAGCTTTAAGAAGGATCCCTGGTATCAGTCGATGAGCCCGTTTAATGACCTCTCCATCAATGAGGTCCATCCCTGGGCATTTATTGTTCCTTATGTGTTGTACTGCATCACAGAGTTCAATCAGGCTAAAGGGATCCTCGTCATGTACAACACCGCCAATAGAGTATGCTGTATCTCCATTATATATTTTAGGCTTGCCAGTACATAGCTTATATACAATTCCCCATGGGTTCTCATTGCCCACTGTTCTAACTAACGTTCTCCAGGCAGTTAATTTTGATTTAGATATCATACGCACGTATGCACTCCGTTTCCTCTGATACTCTGCTTTAAGTACATTAACTTCCTTCTCCCCATTGTTATGCCTGCTTCTTTGGTACCTTTTCTGCACTTTATGAACCTGCTTCTGAAGTTGGCTTAACTCACCAGACCTCCATTAGATGTGCTGGAAGCCTCAAAGAGAGACCACTAAAATAACTCCACTGCATTCTCTCCAATGAATTCAGTCTCCAATCTGACTGAATGCCCAAATAAGTCAGACATGAATATATTCGTTAAACCTATTCTACTTTGCATTTTCGATAGCAAATCGTCGTAACTGTTCCTGAGACGGAACTAGTTTTATGTCCCTGACAGAAAATACAATGGCCCGATGATCAGAACAACATCTGTGAAAAGCACAACGAATTTTATAACAGTAATAACTATGTCCTTATTAAACACTACAATTGAAGCTCTTAAGTCTGGTTCATCTGCACATAGTACATATGCTGAAAGTGGATATCCTATAGGCTGACCTTTCACTAAGTATGGTTCCTATATGCAGGCTATATCAATATTCTCTCTGCTGCACACTAGTCTAACTTCATCAGCCACCAATTTTGATCTCTGAGCATTAATCTGTAGTATACATAGATTACCATTAGATTTTGCATTGTACTGATTAAGAATTAAGTGATTATCAATATCTACCATTAACATTATCAAATTGCCATGCTCTTTCTTTGACCAACTTAAGTGCATTCAAGTATTCTGGACACAGTTTACACCTTACAGAATAATTTACAGCTTGATTTTTTTGCCTTACAATTGGAACAGATTGGTTGTTCTCGCTGATGAGTACAGAATGTGTAGGAGTGTCCTATACCTGCACAAAGACTACAGACAGGGTCTGTGGGATAACATATTTTAGCTGTTTGACCAAATCCCTGACAATTGTAGCACAAAGTAACTAAATGAAAGTCATTGAACTTATATGACATGAAGCCAATGAAAATCCTACCATGCAGTAACAAATGAGTTCTAATTCACCTTGACACCTAGAGGACCCAATTATTTCCTGTTTTTGCTTTATTAATACAGCAGGCCCCCGTTATAACGCATTTCGCTTTATAACGGGGGCCAATTTTTCATCAGCCACGCTAATTTAATTACAGATGAGATTTAAACTCAGTACCATATTAGACATCGTGTGGCGGCGCCTCCGTAGCCATGTGGGAAGGAGCAGCAGTGCGTAGCACACGCTTCTTGATTAGACCGGGGTTCGAACCCGTCACCACCAAATACGGACGATGCGGAAAGGTCAGGGAATGACCACCGCATATCCCGGAGCAATATGGCCTTAGTTGCTAATGCTCCTAAAAACGAAAATAACAACAATAGACATGATGCAAAACGGACAGTTTACTTGAACATTGTATCATAATTAATGCAGCCAACGCAGTTACATTTTCGAAGAGTTAATAATGGCCGAAAAGAATGAAAAGGCAACGTTTGAGTGCAGTACGAAGACTATAAATGTAAGAAAAAGACTGAATTTGAAAATCAAATTAGACATTTTGAAGTGAATCGATTCTGGTCAAAGACAAGTGGATGTGTGCCATAATTTAGCACTGGCAAGTTTAACTGTAAGAACAATTATAAAAAAAAAAATAAAGAATTAATTTTAGCAGCGGGAAAGATAGCTGTTCCACTGCAAGCAACTAGGGCTAAGCCAGCTATTAGGATTGAAATGGACAGACTAACTAATTTTATTGAAGATAATATCCAATGCAGAATTCAGTTAAATTAAATATTATAAAAAATAAAAAAAAGAGAGAGAGGGGTTATTAGCCTATATGATTATCAGAAGAAAACACCCACCTGAAAAAAAAAAAAAAAAAAATGTAGAACCATTTAAAACTAGTAAGGGCTGGTTGAATAGATTTAAAATCCAGGGAGAAGCCGCAAGTGCAGAAGGAGCCGAAACTTTCAAAAAAGAACTTGTTAAAATTATTGAAGAGGGATATTATGTGTTATATTTCTCAACAAGTTTTTAACATAGATGAAGCAGGACTTTTGTGGAAACGAATGCCTAAAAGAAGTTTCATATTGAAAGAAGAAAAAACATACCAGCTTTCAAAGCGGCGAGGGATCGGTTGACTTTATTGTTGGGTAGTAACGCTGCGGGGGATTTAAAATTAATACCCTTTTTATTTTATTTGGAAGAGGGCCAAAGTTCAATCCAAAATCGACACATTTTTCATGATTAATCATCAATTAAATTAATTAAATCAATTTAGATCAATTAAATTCATGATTTTAATTGGAATTTTAAGTTTAATTTTGATACGTAAGTAGTTACCACATAATTATATACGTATGTAATGCAGAATATTTTATATGTACAAATATTTGAATGTTAAATATTTTGACTGACATTTGTGCATCTTTTCACTACCGTTTATTATTGATTAGGAAATATCCTATGGCACCGACTGCAACTCACAAATACATATGTTACCATGTGGCAATGCGGCGCTCACTTAGCGCGGATTCACTTAGCGCTCTCTTTTTACGGAACAAATTATCAGCGTTAAGCGGGTGTCCCCTGTACTACAAAAACGGACAAATATCTCCATCTTCATTTCCTCCCTAGAAATGTTCATATTTAATAAATTTTTGTTGTATAAGTATTCTAAGAGGTCTTCCTTGTTAATCGTTTTTTCCACATCATACAATATTATTTTTCACCCTGGCTCTTTTGGAGTTGAGAGAATCACGCCAAATCGTTTAATGCTCTTGCATTCCTTTACCACTTGTAGCTCCTTTTCTGTTTGCATCTCTAATACCACACCATTATCCCTAACTTTCAAAGCCTCCTTATCCTAATTTTCTTTAAGCTGCTTTTAAGCTCTTTAGTTACTGCTAAACGCACCTCATCACTATTTTTCAATCTTGATCCCTCAGCTGCTTTCACTATCAGAACATGTCCTCCTGTCCCATCCATTGACGAGGAAGACAAGCATACCTGACTTTCATTTCTGTCCTTAGTTTGCCCTTGATGTTCACCTGATTCTGAGGTGTTCTATGCTGGATTACCTTACTATATAGTTGTCTTACCATATCACTATCTTTATTTTTCAGTCCTTAAATTTTTTGTTTGTATCCCTCCAAGGATGTAACGTTATCCTTTAAGCATTTATTTTCTGCTCCCAACAAGGAATCATTAAACAGTTCCTTAGTAAGCCAGTCTTCCTTGATCTGGATCTCTCTCAGTTGTTTCTCATTCACATCTAGTACCCTCTCTAAGCCAGTGACCTCCTTTAGACATTCATTTTCAATGCCAACATCATGGAGGGCACTTTCAAGTGCATGCCATCTTGAAAGTACCCCATTTACAATCCTCATACCAACACCTTTTTTTTTCCTGAAAAAGAAATTCCTCCAGGTCCTTGTGCAGGCAGAGAGAAAGCTCACTAAATGTTTTAAAAGATATTTTCTCAGCTAACTCTACAGGTTCCCTCGCACGATCCAGGTAAAAATCCCCTTGATCTAGTATACTCTGTGTTCCATCGCATGGAGACAAACCAAGGGAAACAGTTGGTGTGCATTTCATCAACTTCTCCAAATTCCTATTTGCCTTGGCTAAGTCAAGATCCTTCTGAACATTGTGCATAGTATTTTTCAAACTGTTACTTACTTTGGTTGCACACGTTCCTTGGCCTGAAGGGATCTACTGCATGACGACGTAGTCGTGCCCCGCAAGGTAGGGGTGCCCCTTGAACTGTCATCCTTTCTATTAGATCTATTTCAAAGCCTAACTGCTCTAAAACAGCCGGGAGACTGACTTCTGGAAGATAATGGAGTAACCATCCCCAAGCAAACCTTCACTTCTGCTTTCCTCTTCAGTATCTAGTTTAGTTAATGTTCCATCGGTTTTATTCTTAACGTTCTTTGCCTACCCTTTCCAGAACTTCTTTGCATTGTTCCAGCGGATATTGCATCTGTTATTTTATCATGACTCACCACAGACATGTAGATTTCACTATATTCATCCTCTCCATTATCAACTTCCTCATCCCCAAATCCAGTCATATCTCCTTCGCTATTTATAACTCCACTAATTTCTCCAAGATTATTCAATTTGCCTGAACAGATTGCATCTAGAACAACCTTGTCATTTAAAGATCCTAAGCAATCGTTACTTCCCTTCACTATGTCTTGATTATTCCCTGCTGTGAGAGAGCAAAACTCATTCACCAATGTCCCATTGACATCAAAATCATTCTTTTCTACCCAACAATATTTTATTGCCCTTTGTTTCCATAACTACTGTATTTTCCCGTGTTTCCATATCTTCAACTAAACCCATACGTCTGTCCCCTAACTTATCATTCAAATGTCTTTCTCTAATCTTACCTTTGGCCTTTGCACCTTCTGAACCCTTAGCCATTATCCTTTGGTGAAAATCCGCAAATGTAAACTTTGAGCAAAGTAAACGGTAGTACAGCTTATGCTACCTAAAGCTTATTGAATCCTCCTTTACAGTTTACATTTATGACTAATTTAAGAGATGGCGTAACAGTTCTTCTTTCACGACTAACATAGACTATTGTTAACGGCAATCTGACTTAAAACCGTTGGGCCTGGAATAATATAAGTAATTTAAATACTAGCCACCTCTACACGTGTAATCTCGAGCTAGAGGTTTAAGTGACCTAAGATAAGACTGTCAGTAAGAAACAGTCCCAGAATTTTGAATCATATTAGTTCTCATTTCAAAATTTCAAAACCCATGTAAAGCATAGGAAGCCATTAAAAGGCAGTTACGCTCTGAGAACGTTCAACTGCTGCGACCTAAATTTGTATCTATATTCTATATATTTACCAATTCTTGACTAAAAATATTCAAGCCAGGAATGAGAGAACAACCAACCCAGGTGGTAGGAGTGGAAGATCATAGGGAAAGGGATCCCTATGTTGGAAAGCATGTTTTAGTGTTCTGTCACACACTAGCTGTCGGGGGAACTTTTTCTGGCCAGTGTCAGCATCCCAAACCACGCTGACTATGTAGCCATGGGAATGCAGCTGCTTTTTTTTTTTTTTTTTTTTTTTTTTATGAAAACCCTAAACACGGGAGTATTAGAATCTCTAGTACTTAGTACTGTGCATGGGTTGGAGATTGAGAAGGTGAAAGAAGATTGTTCATATTAGACTTGAACTTCTGACTGTAATTTTCAGGAAATACGTACGAAGGAAGGTTGTTCCAGAAAACGGCAGTTGAATGAATAAACGAGGAAGATGAAAAGATGGTTTTGTGAGTTTGAAGTTGGACAGTAAATGGATATTGGCTGGTGGCAGGATGTGTTCGAACTGTTTTGAAAGAGACAGCGGGAATTAAAGAAGCCAATTCAGAAGAACAGTGCCCATGGAAGTATCTGTAGAAAAGGCATGCAGCAGAAATTTTACGTCTATGAGATAGAGAGTATAGAGAGTGGAGAGACTCAGTTAGAGATGAGTTATTAATTAACCTAACTGTCCTCTTCTGAATGGAATGTAGAAGCCTGAGACAGGTTTTGGGGGCACTGCCCCAGATGTGGGAACAGTATTCCATGTTGGGTGGATTTGCAATTTGTACAGAGTGAACAGCTGTTTGGAAGAAAAGTAACGCCGAGAGCAAAAGAGAAAACCAAGTTTTTTGGATGCAGAGGAAGCAATATTTGTAATGTGCTTGTGCCAGGAAAGATTAGAAGTCAGAGTAATCCCCGAAAGAGATATACCATCTGGCTTAGAAATTGGAGTGTCACCAAAGATAAGCATTGGAGCAGAAGAATCCTTTTTGTGAGATATAAGACAGGACTGAGTTTTAGAAAGATTGAAATCAACTAGGTTGTCTTTGCCCCACTGGAGATTGGCATTTAAAGCACCGGTAGCAGATATTCAAGAAGTTGAAGCTGATTGAGCAGGGCAGGGTTTCTCAAACTGGAAAGTGGAATGCAATGTGCTATCATCAGCAAAAGTATGGATAGGATTTCTTGAAAAGAGTGGGGGAAAGAACTGAACCTTGGGGGGAAGCCAGCATCAATGGAGAAGTTAGAAGACAGAGAGCCATCCACCATCACCCTCACTGAGTGGTCGGAGAGAAAACTGGATAACCAATTACAAAAAACAGTGCGACCGGGCTAGCCGGGTGGGTAATGTGCCTGCCTGACAACCCAAAGGTCGCGGGTTCGATTCCCGCTTCGGGCTTGGATCAAAGTACTGCAAAAACCTTGGGAGGTTCATCATGGCCATAGAAGCCTATGCGCCAAAAACTACCAAAAAAAAAAAAAAAAAAAAACCACAGTTGGCAAACCATAAGATGGTAGCTTGTTTAGAAGACCTTTATGTCAAATGCTATAGAACTCTTTTAAGATGCCAAGAGCAACTGCTTATGTTTCACTGAACTTTTCAATTGAATTTGGCCATAACTGGGAAACATAAGCCAGAATATCACCATTGGATCGACACTGACAGAATCCACACTAGCAATTGTTGATCAGATGGAAGGTTTCTGGATAGTTTGAGTTGGCAGTTAATTCATTTTTCCATTACTTTAGAAAGTGTAGGATTAATTGCAATGGGACACTAATTGGATGGGAGGGATTTGTCATCCTTTTTAGAAAGTGGCTGGATATGAGAAGTTTCTAAGCAGAAAGAAAAACACCTTTGGAATAAGAAAGTGAAAAAAGTCAGCAAAGAATAGGAGTAAGTTTAGGAGCACAGGTTTTGAGAACAAGTGGAGAAATACCATCAGGACCTGGAGCTTTCTTAGCATCAAGATTCATCAAAATTCTTCTGACCTCCTTTTGATGGAAGATCATAGGAGGCATTGAATGGAGCATGCTGGGAATGGTGGGAGGTGTTTTCCCAAGATCATTGATACATGAGTTGGAAGAAAAATGGTCAGCTTTACCCTTGGCTCAAGTGACAATAGAACCATCTGGTTTTGACAGTGGTGGGAGCATAGATAGGCAAAAGTTGCGGCCAATAGCTTTGGCAAGAGACCAGAATGTTCGGCTACTATTAGGGCATGAAGCAAGTTTTCTACTCTTAGCTTGTTCAAAATCTAGTTTGGACTGATTAATAACTGCTTTACAATTGTTGCAAGGTTTGGTGTAGGCAGAAAATGAAACTGAAGAATTTCAAACAAGCCAATTATAATATGCAAAGTTCTTCTCTTGAACAGCCTTAGCACATTTATTGGAAAACCAAGGTTTAGATAAAGGATGAGATTTTAAAGTGGAGTGTGGAATAAAGGATTTCATTCCTACAAGAATAATTTCACTGACACGATCTGAGCAAACGTTGACGTCAGAAGTTTTGAAACAGTAATCCGACCAAGGAAAAGAAGAAAATAAATATTGCAGGTAATCCCATTTTGCAAACTTGTAATGCCAAACAACACAAGGTTGGGAATAGCCATGAAGTAATGGCTCCATTGGAGAAGAGACAATCACCAAGTTATGATCTGTGTGCCTAAAGGACCACTCACTTCGACCATGTACTTGGAAGGGTTGTTTGTGAAAAAAAGATGAAGTATATTGGCTGTATGGTTAGGATTGTGTGGTATTCTAGTAGGTAAATGAACAATCTGTGCAAAGATCATTAGTAATTGCAAATGCCTCAGCATCTCAACCAGCTGGGTCTGTGTGACTAGAAAAAGGAAGTTAGGTGGAGTTGTGAACATTAAAATCACCAAGGAAAATTACCTCACTGTTAGGAAAGTTGGACTGGAGAAAGTCAAGTTGCAAAGAGAGAAAATCAAAGAGCTCCAAGTGATTAGTGGAGTTGGGAGAACAGATGAATTTGACAGAATGAGGTAGAGAGATTTTAAGCCAGAGAAGATCGAAAAGAGGAGATTCAAAATTATGAAGTCTCTGACAGAGAACATCGGTACGGACATATGTGCAAGTACCACCTTTGAGGCGAAAGGAATCACACAGTGAATAATTTGGGCAACTGAGATGAGCAGTGGTTGAATCAACCGATAACTGAGATTCTGTCAGAAGAAGTACATGCAGTTTGGCAGACTGCATGTGGAAATGAACGTCGTTGAGATTAGAACTGAGACCACGTATATTTGTGAAATGAACTATGAAGTGTTTGGGAGGTTTAGATCATTTCACAGATAAGTTTGCTCTATTAGTTTGAGAATTCATGGTGTATTCAATGATAAGAAAAAGTGGGAAGGGACATGCTGTATGAAGTAAAGAATTATTGGATATGACTTACATTGGATATGTGAGTATATCAAGTACCCAGATACTTGATATACTCACTACATATTCACTACTTGGATTCCCTCCAGTCATTATCTGGCAGAGTAGAGGCAGCAAGGTTATACACTAGCTGATCTGGAAGCCTCCTAGAGAGTTACCAATAGGTTCAGTCCGGTGCACTAACTAGCGACCGGCCTGCGACCACTGTTTTAGAGCAGTACCTTCGAAATGTAAGGAAGTTTGGATCTCGCCATGGTGTTCCTCATGACCTCAAAAGATATTAATTTATTTTATTTATTTCGTATGATGTGATCAATACACGAAGGAACCAGTTTTTTCTTGCTTCCTTCGTGTATCGTGGCCAGGATATCCAACCAACCGGTTGGTTCGGCACCATCGTGATATCCAGCCCGAGGCGGGAATCGAACCCGCGACCTTTGGGTTGCCAGGCAGGCACTTTACCTACCCGGCTAGCCCGGTCGGCAAAAGATATTAATCACACTGGAAGATGGAAGAGATGGGGGAAGATTGAGCTGAACTTAGCTCTGGAGACTAAACTGGGGTTCCACCACTTCAAGGCTCCAATAAGCAGAGTGGTGGTATTGCACTGGTTGATGAGAGTCATCTACCACCTAGTATTGCCTGGTAACACAGAGGGGCAGCATTCCTTCCTGTGGTGTGGGCACCACACCTTGACCGGTGATTACGTTGGTTGACACCTGGATTCTCACCCACAATGTGCTTGCACATTGGGGTTAGACCCAGGATTACTAACAGTCCCACCATCATGAAGGTGCAAGCAGAGGATTTGGGTATCACAGACCATCTGGACTTTGCCGAAATTGGGTCCACTTGACTTGAGTGTCACCCAAATATCAGTTCCATCAGTGCTTTAGACTCCCAGGTAGCAAGCAGAGTTTGTCTGCCATATCTGACAGAATGTATGTGACAGCCTCAAGGACCGGCCTAGGCCATCTGCCCGTCATCCTATCTAGGAGAGAGACACATTTACTTTGCTCATAATCCATATTCACACTCTACTTTCATTCTGTTTTGCACTTTTTACTTTTTTTTCTTATATTTTATGCTAATTTTCTACTTTTTTCTTACATTTTATACTAGTTTTGTATTGTTTTTCTTACATTTTCTGTTAAGTTATATATATATACAGTAAACCCCCGCTATTTGCGGGGGTTACATTCCTGAGAAATGTCGCGAATAACGAAAACACGAATACTGAGTTATGGCTCCCATAGTAATAAAAGGGTTCCGTTCCAAAGTAGAAATATATAAGAAAAACTAGTCTAAAATTTTGTCTATTTATGTATTATATGTACCTTCATAATATGACTATGTACATAGTGAAATGCAAGCATAAGGCATCGAAATGAAAATAAGAAACAATTTAATATTAAATGTAATATTTATTAGAAATTTCAAACAAATCTTTCAAACCAGCTCCTTTGCTAGCAAAAAAACTTATCCCGCCAGTGCTATCACAAGTTTCGCTAAAGTGTTGATAAAGGAGTTTTGCCTTTTCACGAATGATGAGTGTGAACTTAATGGAATTTTATTTTGAGTTCGGTCTTCTATCCACAGATTTAAAGCATTTCCATTTTTTCTAATTTAACATCACGAGTTACAGAGCAAATGTTTGAAGCAATTAACGCGTTTTCATGGACACGTCAGATTTTTTCTTCCGATTTCTTGATTGATCGTACTGTTGACTCATTGATTTTATAATGTTTTGCCACTGAGGAGACACTTTCACCATTAGAAATTTTGTCTAATAACTCAATTTTATTTGCTAATGTCATCACCTTCTTTGATCTTTTCACATTTCCCTTGTTATTCGTAGCCATATTTTGTACGGATTAGAAAGAACTTGTCCACAATAAAGTCACTTTCTTCCATTAACACACTTGAAAAAGTCTGTTTTACACTGCAAAACGGTAGATTTATCATTTTTGTAAGCAAACCAATTTATAAATTGATAAATTTATTCAATTTATAAGCATATAAATTAAAAGCAAACGATGAAACCTTCCATGACAAGCGCATAACACAAACTGAACAAGGATTAGCAAGAAACATCCACGCTCGCGATTTTGTCAACCCTCTCCCCCCACCCACTGAGCGCTGTTTTGACCAGGAAAGATAATTCTAGCCACGCCCATGTTTTTTTATGGCGGAAAATATTCACGGCGCTTTAAAATTCACATTTTTTAGGTTTCATTTTTATATTAAATCGGCGATCGTGAATACGCGAAACCGCGAATACCGGGGGTTTACTGTATATATATATTTTTTTCATTCATCCTTCCTTTCTTTCACGGGGGGAATGCAATGGTGCGTAAATTCAATTAATATACTTGTAGATAATAATTAAGGCTAAATAAGTAGGGTCAGGAAGAAGTTAAACTTTGGTTAATAAATACTTAACTATGGCACTGTGTGGTTTGTGTTCTTTCACTCACACTCTCATTCATATTTTCTAGTTTTCTTCTCATTTGTTCAATTCTTACTTTCTGCCTACTATTATTTTTCAGTTGGGGTGCTTGCCTGGCTGTGGGAGAATGCAATGTGTGTTGATGTTGTTGTTGGTATTGTAATAGAGTTTTTATTAGTGTATACAAGCTAAAATATATTATTATTAAGTATTTGTTAATTCAGCCAGTTTCTTTCATTCCTTCAGTCCCATTTACCATAACTCTCATTCACTCCCTCTTGCTCCCTTACTCACTTTCACCAAAACTAGCACTCATTTCCTTTTATCACAATTCCTATTTCACACTCCATCATTCGGTGCCCAGCCCATTTACTGAGTCTTTCACACTCTTTCATTTCATCTAGACAAGACTACAGTAATAGTAAAGACAAAGCATGGATTTGTTAAGGGGAGGTCTTGTCTGATCAATTTGATTGGATATTACGATGTAGTCACAAAGGAACTGGATGCAAAAAATAATTTTGACATCATATACTTGGATTTCAGGAAAGCTTTTGATACTGTTGCACATGGAAGACTGCTGTACAAATTGGAGTGGTATGCAGTGCCAGCGCTAGATTAGCCATCAGCGACTGGCACCCTAGGGAAATGATGAAGTCAGCGCCCCAAAACTCCAAGCGAGGTATAGGCTGAGGTCAGTACTGCGCTGCTCTGAGGTATGCACCCTAGGCGACTTCCTAGTTGGCCTTGATAGCACTTGCCCTGGTGGTATGGCATTAAAGACAAGTTGCTACAATGTATAAAGGGATGGTTGAGTGGGAGATGACAGAGAGTGGTAATAAATGACACTGTTCTTTGTGGACTAATGTTATTAGTGGAGTCCCCCCCCCCAGGGTTTGGTGCTAGGCCCATTGTTTTGTTTATTTATCAATGATATCGATGAAGGTATATCAGGCTTAATACCAAAGATTGCGGATGATACCAAGGTTGGCAGGGTTGTTAATTACAGTAAAGACAGTACTCTACTGCAACAGGCTCTATAAATGTTAGGCAGATGGGCTGAGAAGTACTGAAGTTTAACATTGACAAATGCAAAGTACTGCATATGGGTGCAGTAACCGAAGAGAAATGTATCTACTGTGTGGTACTACACTTGGGGAAGTGGAGAATGAAAAAGACTTGGGGGGGGGGGGGTAATTGTGCAGTCAGATATGAAATTCTCTGAGCAGTGCGGAAGGGCTGCCAGAGCAGGTCATGGAGTCTTGTTAATGATATACAGGCATACCTTGCTAATATGGCAGGTTAGGTTTCAGACCACTGCTGTAAAGCAAATATCGCCTTATAGCGAATTGCAGCCTTTTTTTTTTTTTATTTGGTTGCTGGTGCATATGAAAGCCTAAAAACATATTTACACTATCATTTATTAAGTGTGCAATAGCTCTAAGCCTAAAAAAATTATGCAAAAGTAAAAATAATAAATTAAAAAAATGCTACAGTACTGTATTGCTAACCTTAAAATTTTTTTGTCCCATTACTTATGGTGACTGACGAATGAACATTTTAAAAGAAGTAATTATGGAAGGAAGGTTGAAGGAGATAGTGGAGCTTCATCGTCTGAGCCTTCAACAAATCTTATTCTCTTTTCTGGTGCAGAGTCTTGCCTTGATGTTGATGGCTATTGAATGGTAGGTCTACATGCTGTTGAAGGCAGTTGAATGGTAGTGCTACTTGCTGTTGAAGGTTGCAGTAGCTGTGGCACTTTTCTAAAATAAGACAAGAAATAAGTTTGCCTCATTGACTGATGATCCTTTCATGAAGGATTTCTCTGTAGCATTCTATACTGTTTGATAGTATTTTAGCTGACTGGGCTAGCTGGGTGGGTAAAGTGCCTGCCTGGCAACCCAAAGGTCACAGGTTTGATTCCCGTCTCGGGCTTGGATCAAAGTAGTGCAAAAACCTTGGGAGGTGCATTATGGCCACAGAAGCCTATGCGCCAACAACTTCCAAAAAAAAAAAAAAAAAAAGATAGTATTTTACCCACTGTAGAACTTCTTTCAAAATTGGCATAAATCCTCTGAAAGCCTGCCACTACTGTATCAGGTAAACCAACGTAGTGTTCTAAATCCTTCGTTGTCATTTTAGCAGTGCTCGCTGGATCTTCATCAGGAATGGATTCCATCTCAAGAAGTAACCTTCTTTACTCATCTACCAAAAGCAAGCCCTCATCTGTTAAAGGTTGATCATGAGATGCCAGTAATTCAGCCACATCTTCAGGTTCCACTCCCCAGTTCCCTTGACATTTCCACAACATTTGCAGTCACTTCCTCCACTGAAGTCTCGAACCCTTCAAAGTCATCCATGTGGGTGTGAATCAACTTCTTCCAAACTCCTTTTAATGTTGATATTTTGACCTCTTCCCATGAATCACGAATGTTCTTAATGGTATCTAGAATGGTAAATCCTTTTCAGAAGGCTTTCAATTTATTTTGCCTTGGCCCATCAGAGGTGTCACTATCCAAGGCAGCTATAGCCTTAACAAAATGTCCAGCTTAAATAATAGCACTTGAAAGCAGCAATTACTCTTTGATTTATGGGCTGCAGAATAGATGTTGTGTTAGCAGGCAGGAAAACAACATTAATCTCCTCATACATCTCCATCAGAGCTCTTGGGTGACCAGGTGCATTGTCACTAATCAGTAATATCTTGAAAGGAATTTTTTTTACTAAGCAATAGGCTTCATCAGTGGGCTTAAAACAGTCAGTAAACCACGTAGTAAACAGATCTGCTGTCATCCAGGCTTTGTTGTTCGATTTTATAATACACAGGTAGACTAGCTTTAGCATAAGTCTTGAGGGAGCCCTAGGATTTTCAGAATGGTAGATGAGCATTGGCTTCAACTTGCAGTCACCAGCTGCATTAGCCCCTAACAAGAAAGTCAGTGTATCCTTTGCATCTTTGAAGCCAGGCATTGACTTCTCCTGTCTAGATATGAAGGGCACCTCCATAGTCAAGTGGGCAGGAGCAGCAGTGCGTAGCACACGAGTCTTGATTAGACCGGGGTTCGAGCCCGTGACCACCAAATACGGAGGATGCAGAAAGGTCAGGGAATGACCACCACATATCCCATCCCCGGAGCAATATGGCGTTAGTTGCTAATGCTCCTAAAAACCAAATAATAAACAGTCTAGATATGAAAGTCCTAGATGGCATCTTCTTCCAATGTAGGGTGTTTCATCAACGTTGAAAATCTGCTGCTTAGCGTAGCCACCTTCATCAATTAGCTATCTCATCTGGATAGCTTTCTGCAACTTTTACATTAGCACTATCCGCTTCGCCTTGCTCTTTTATGTTTTGGAGATGGCTTCTTTCCTTAAACCTCATGAACCAACCTCGGCTAGCTTCAAACCTCTCTTCTGCAGCTGCCTTGCCTCTCTCAACCTTCATAGAATTGAAGAGAGTTAGGGCCTTGCTCTAGATTAGGTGTTGGTTTAAAGGAGCGTTGTTGCTGGTTTGATCTTCTATTCAAACCACTAAAACTTTTGCCCATGCCACACCAGAGGGAAGTTTGGATGGCAGGTGGGGGATACGAAGAAAAGTTATCTCCCCCTGCCATGGATAGGTTATACAGGTAGAGTGGGGAAGGCTGAAGACTGGGGGGGGGTGAAAGGCAGAAGTATGGGGATGATAAAGAAGGCGAACCCAGGTGGTCACTGAGGCAGGCCCATGCCTCACCATGTGGAGAGAGGGGTCGGCAGGGGAGGGAGGAAACAGAGCATGTCTCCTCCCCCTCCTTCCGGGGATAGGGAATTAACGATGAATAGGGTTAGGGTACCCCATTCAGATCCCCATATAGCATTTTACAGTGGAGCTGCTGGTGGTCCTAGTCTGTTCCCAGCAGAGATCGGACCGAAGCGTGATCGTTCACGGGATAGTTCCCATCCGTTCTTCAATCTTTATGGTTAAAAGGTCTGGGTTTGCTTGTCGGCGTTTGTGTAATCTTTCTTGTGTCATTTCCCATCCATGTCATATTTGCATCACTGTTGTTTATAGAGTCATTTCTCATTGATTCGACTTTAGATCCACTTCAGGGTTTAGTGCCTTGATCATCGGAGACCATTGGGTACTAGGCGTCTTCTGTGGGACAATTGCCTTTGAGTTTTGTTCATTTCCTTATTGTGTCAGTGGTTGGTTGCGGTTTGCTGCGATAAGAGCTCTCCGTCTTGTGAACAGGGCCAGTGCATAGTTGGAGAAAGCCTGATATTCCTCCTTGGTGTCCAAGATGTGGTGCTCCTGGCCGTATGGTAGATACTGTATTTTGGTGATGAATGCACTGCGGAGGTCGTCATAGAGCTGGCAGTCATGCATGAGGTGCTGCCAGCTCTCCATGCCCCCCCCATCCCCTCCTGCAGGTGCAGGTGGGATCTTCCTGTATTTCGAGTAGGGATAGCTTTGCATTCAAAGCTCCATGTCCTGTCAGAAGGTATGTTACTTGTAGGCCAGGGGAGAACCAGGGTGGGGAGTTCGGAAAAACCCAGCCAATGTTGGGCAGAAACTTTCTGGTGATTTTGCCTTTTTACAAGGTGGCCCATCTATCCTGCCACACCTGCAGCAGGTGAGCATGCAGCTTTTTCTTCTCCATAGTCTTGCTATTGGTGATGTTGGTGGTGAATCACAAACATGTCTGTGGGATACCCTTGTCCAGGTGGTGTGTGAGGCTCCGTTGAATGATCTCTAAGTCCAGTGAAAGGGCACCAGCAAAGACTTGTAGGTCATGCGTGCTCACTGTGCTGCAAGCTCATGAGACACGAAGTGTGAAAATGCCGTAAACAGACTGAGCACAAGTAACAAAATTAACAAAATGGCATGGGTCGACTCGCTTGATTCAGCTCGGAGTCAGCTGATGTGTGCGTCACCACCGAAAACCCCCTTAAGAGCAAGGCAAGCACCAAAAATAATAAACATGAATATAATTGAAAAGCGCCATATCAGTAAAGTGCTCTAAAGCGAGGTATGCCTGTGTAGGAATTTTGCTAGCAGAGAGGTGATTATCCCTTTGTATAAGGCAATGGTCATGCCACACCTTGAGTATTGCGTACAGGTCTGGAGGCTTCATTTTAGGAAAGATGTAGAGTTGCTAGAACGAGTACAAAAAAGTGGCAACAAGATTGATGAGAGGAAGAAAGGGGTGCTCTTACCAAGAAAGGTTTAAGTTCTGCAAGTTGTAGAATCTGTAGACTAGGGACCTGCAAGGTGATCTGATTGAGGTATATAAGGCTTTGAATGGTTTGAGCAGGCTCAATGCTGATGGAATTCTTCTGCTTGCTCAAATTACAAACCTGAGGGGGCATAGATTCAAATTGAGGAAAGACAGTTATAGAATAGATATGCAGAAGTTTGCCTTTAGCCAGCGGGTAGTTGATTGCAGGAACAGACTTCCATCTGTTGTTTTGGAAGTTAACTTAAATAAATTTAAGGCTGAACTAGACAAGCATTTTGACTGACTGGATGCTTCGCCTCCGTAGCCAGGTGGGAAGGAGCAGCGGTGCATTAGCACACGCTTCTTGATTAGACCGGGGTTCAAGCCCATCACCACCAAATACGGAGGATGCGGAAAGGTCAGGGAATGACCACAGCATATCCCGGAGCAATATGTCCTTATTTGCTAATGCTCCTAAAAACCAAATAACAACAACAACAACTGGATACTTGCTTTCTTGCATCAGCCTCAACTAATGCTAATGCTAATAAATTTTATCAAAATTGGTAAAACCATTTGAAAAAACTTAATTTTCAAATTAATCTTCAATTTAAGTTCATTGACCTTTGCAGGTATAAAGTTTAGTTTCTGATAAAAATTGCTTAAAAATATTATCGAAAAACATCAGTGAGTTTTCGAAACAGTGATTTTGTAGCCCCCCTCTGATTGGGGATATAGGCAGATGCCTTTTTTGTCTGTATGATAATGTGCCACAGGTACAGTTTGGGTCATCTATCCACCCTAATGCAGTTAATTTTACATTTCGGTAGCCATGACCCATCAGTATAAATGTTGTGAAAAGTCCAGGGGCAAACCACTTTGGTGGCTTTGGGCTAACCATTGCCACCTGTGACAGAAACCTTTTGGTAACCTCTGGTTTCCTTCTCCCAATTGGATTGCCATTGCTCATGGAGCTTTGTGGCTATTCTTTTTCTTTCAGCCTTGATATTATTGGCTGTGTCAAGGGCTATCCTCAGAAATTTTGCAGGTATGCCCTTCTTAAATCTGTAGTACAAGCCTCTTGGCTATTTCCAAATAAGTTGGGAGAGTACCAGCCAGCACCTTGCAGTGCAACATGTCCTTGTGATAGTGAGAAGTATTTTTCTCTGAATTGTCTCTAATTTGTGCCTGTTTCTGACTGACTGTGCGGGTAAACCACACACACTAGCTCCATATGTGATGACAGGCAAGAACACTTCTCGGTATATGATTGCTGGGGTCCTTCTTTTGATTAGTCGGGCGTTAGCCTTCTTTCAAGCTAACACCCGACTGATCCTGGCAATCATGCCTGCTTAGTTTCTCACTTTTTTCTCCTACGTATGCCAAATTTAATTTTGAGTCAAAAATGACCCATAGGTATTTTAGTTCTGATACCATTTTTACGATTTTTCCAGTAATTTTAATTTGAGGGGGCTCCTGAGGTTTCCTTTCAAAAGTATGGATTTAGTTTTTTCAGGTGATGTCCTGAGCATGTGCATTTATGCCCACTCCTGCAGCTGTGTGAGAGCGGCATATGATCTTTGCTCTACAACCACCCTTGTTTCCTTTTACAAGGAGAATCAAATCGTCTGCAAAGGCTAAGCTTTCCACTGGGTACAGATTCAAGGCCAGAAATTCATTTCGAACCGTTGTCCAGAAGAAAGAGCAAAGGATTGAGCCCTGCAGGAAACCTTTGTTCACAGGGCGTGTCAATTTCTGGAACCTTGTGCAAACTGAGATACTTCTGTCTTTAAGGTAGCTGTTTATTAGCTTATAGAGGTTTCATGGGACATTTGTCTGGCAGATTCTCCCAAGGACACTATGCCACCAGAGTGAATCAAATGAATGCCCCAGCAAAGTCTATTGAAATTGCCAACGTGTACTTTTCCTCTGTATTTTTTTTTACTGTTGTCAGTAGGTGGGGCATCCTCTGTAGTGTTTTCCTGCTTAAAACCATACTGATTATTTGAGTGAAAGCCAGCTTCTTTATAATACACAGATATTCTATTGTAAATTAGTCTTTCATATATTTTCTCTAGTACTGGGGGGCAGAGCTATTGTTTTGTATGATTTTGGATCAGTGCCGGTGGGGGGGGGGGTGTTCTCTGGGTTCTTCAGGATTAATCTTAGTACTGGTTTTTTCCAGATTTTATGGAATGTTCCCTCTGTAATTCAGTGGTTGTTTAAGGCTATTAGTTTATCTGGTGCTATTTCAGCTAATATTTTTATGATTTCAACCCCTATTTCAGCTAATATTTTTATGATTTCAACCCCTAGGAGGTAAAAACCAGGGCAGGGCTTTTGTTGTTTTTAGTTACAGCTATTTCCAATTCTTCCATTGTAAAAGGAGGCTCTATGTTGGCATTTTCATATTCAGTATTTTCTTTTATAATGTCAATCTGAGTAGGGGAATAATTCCCAGCCTCAGTCTGGATAATAGTGTATAAGATGTTGTTCACACACTCTGACCAACACAGGGTTGGGGTTCCATCTGGTTTAACTGTAGTTTCAATTACATTTCCTCTTGGCAACTTGCTGGTCACTATTCTGTAGACAACTCCCCAAGAGTTGTTGTTTCCAGAAGTTCGCACCAAGTGTTGTTGTTTCCAGAAGTTCGCACCAAGTGCCTCCAGGATTCTTTTTTCTTTTCTCTAATGAGGGAAGTTTCTTGGTTCCTGACAGCTCTGTAAGAACTCTCTCAGTGCATCAACCTCATTTTGTGGCCATGATGTTCTGGCTGTTTGAAAAGATCCTCTTGCCTGATGAACCATTCTCCTGAGTATAGTCAGTTCAGGGCGCCACTAGGGAACTACCTGCTTCCTTGATTTTTTTTTTTTTAGATAGACAGGTTTGATGTTTTTTTTTTTTTTTTTTTTTTTTAAACATTTGTCATAATCCGTGCATGGTCGTCCAGGCTATAATTGTTGTTTGATCTAGGCCACTCATTTTCTTGCTTTTGCAGATGAGCTGTTGTAAGTTCTATGAAGATGTTCTAGTTTGCTTTCTTTATGTTATGTCTTTTGATATCAAACTGGGATCATAGAGCAATTATTATCAGACTAAATAAACAGTTACAAACAGCCCAATGATCCCAGCAAGAAAATCCTAGCAAGAGTGACATCAATGTCGCTCTCCCACATGGTGCTGCTGAAAATTAGCAGGTTATTTGACTGATTCAATACTTGAAATGTGGAGGTAACTATGTATTGAGTAAGTATCTAGCAACTGTGTGTGCCTGCTGTCTTTTGCACAGCTGTACCATAAGGTTGATCCACAGTTGACATCAGTGCACACAATAATATTAGCATTCAGTAGCAAATCTGTAACTACTTATAGATATTCAGTAGTGTGATTTATATCTTCACCTTACAATGAAATAATATAAAACTGTCACACAGCACTGGTGATATGGGCACACACTGCCACATATCAGTGCCGTGGAAACAGAGGTGATGCATGTATGTGACTATAAGGTCAGTGTTTCTGACTATTATTGCTGTAGAAGGGACACCTGAGGTGTACAGTAATACCCCGAAGTTACGCGATAGGTGGGTCCGACGAAAATCGCGTAAGTCGAATTCGCATAAGTCGGGGTACAACTTTGCATATAAATACATATAAATTTTGCTTAATTGGGACCAAGGACTAACAAAAACACTAGTTTAGAAGAAAAATATTAATAAAATTGCAGTTCTTTATACATATTAATACAAAATATGTATTAAAAAAACAAATGACTTACGTTAAAAAGTTATTTCGATGTCGATGGCTTCATAAAATCTAACAAATTCGTCTGACGACACAGCGCGTTCCTTTTTTTCACGCAGAATTTCTTCGTAGCAAGCTAATAATTTTTTTATTCCTTGCTTTGTAGCTATAACGCGTTCTTCGTTGGAGTCTATGTTTTCTAAAATTTTTAAGCCCTTTACAATTGAGATCTTTTCAATTTTCAACCTGTCAAGTTTGCAATTGTCATGTGCTTTTCGCCGTTGCTTCGTTTAGGCCTGTAGCACGTGCAATATCACATGGTCTTTCATTTCGCTCAAAGCGTTTCACAATTTCATATTTTTTCTCTATCGACAGAGGCGGACTGGCCATAAGCCTTACCGGGGAAACCCCGGTGGGCCAGTGTGATTTTGGCCATAAACCATAGTGTGAGGCCACTATAAATTTTCCCGGGTAAGAATTTTTGATCCTGTCCGCCTCTGTTTATCGATAATTGCTTTTCTTTTTCTCTCTGAATCTGCAGTGTCTTCACCAGGACGCTTCCTTTTCACACCTTTTAATTTTACTAATTTTTAGGGAATAAAGCACAATTACAAAACGAGGAGCACGCTTGATACGCATAAACAAAGCTGCGCGCATGTAGCAACTGAATAAACAACACCATAAAGGCAGAGATACACTATTAACACCTCACATTTCTAGGGGTTACTACCATAAAACAATAAAAATCCAGTTGCGTTTCTGCTAGTGAAATCTGTTATAAACTGGTAGTAAACTCGATCTAATTGCATTTGCGATTATACCGATAGCTGGAATTGTGTTGGTTTTTACGTTATTATGGTGAAATGTGTTTCCCCTTCACTGATATAAAAAACATAAAAGCAGCAAAGTTGAATTTTGTTCATCTTTCGCTCTCAATCTCCGCCGTCGCACCGGATATCGATAACATATGAAAAACGACCTTGAAGATAGTGGGCGGCAGCGTTGCCAAACGAAAAAATCAAGAACCGCGTAACTCCGAGTTCGCGTAAGTCGGGGTAGCGTAAGTCGGGGTATTACTGTATTCTATGATTTTATAGCTTCTTGGATATCCTTGGATCCTACCCATATGTGTGTAGATACATATATACTAGGGCTTGCATAAAACCGGGAAATTTCAAAACCGAGTTTAACCGAAGTTTACTCTTAAAACTGGTTTTAAAACTGATTTTCTCATACTTAGGGAAAATAATTAAAAGCTTATAACACAGGTATTTATTTTATCTTGGGTATTTTGTACAAATCTTTTAAAATCTATCACCTCTTATAGTTAAAAAAATTAAAATTCTCCAAAAAAGTAACCAGCTTGAGATTATACAAAATTACAAATTGTATTCAAATCCTTTGAATAAAAACTATCTTCTCGTATAGTAAACAAAAAAATAATAAGCCCTATAATAATAATAATAAGTAAATAAAAATAATGTGAAAAAAAACAGCTTGGGGAAATTACTTTACTATTTATTGCTCAGCTTTTTCTGAAAATTATCATTTAAAAAACACAGTATATTAAGCATTTTTCCTGATAGACTTGACCTTATTTTTGTGTTAAAGAGACCAGTGATCGAAAACACTCTCTCAGATTGGACACTTGTTGGTTTAATGGTCAGCAGTGCTCTATAAACTTTCTCCAGCTTTTCATTTCTACTGCTAGTTGCCTACAAAATTTTAAATTCTTTGCTGATTTCCAATTCACTCGGATATTTTTAAAAGGCTCTTCAGTTAATCTCTTTATTACACTATCATACTCTCGCATGAGTGTATCTCCGACATCGGAACTACACGAGTCTTTGTTTTCTTCTAAAAGAACAGTTCGTTTATTTTCAGTTTCTTCATTCAATGCTAAGACTCCTTCGGAATGTTTTGCAAATAATCTCCGATAAATCTCTTCTGCATGCTTTTTCAAAACTTGCTTACTTGGAAAATCAAAAGTTCTTGAACCTGAATCTTCTTTCCTAAACTTTTTGGGGTTGTGTAGATAGTCACAGTTTGGCAATTTTGTCTTGCATTGTAACGCTGCAAAAGGCTTTGGTGAAATTTTAAAGCAAATGGGTTTTCTGCTGTGTCAAGCTTAGCAAGCAGAAATTCTATTGAAGACTCTGCTTTAAGTAAGTCTGTATCTTCAGAATCATTTCAACTGGTTGCAAAGTTTCACATAACAATTCAAGTGTTTTCCAGTCATCGTCAGACAGAGATTCAGTTGACAGTACTGCACATAGAGCATTTGGAATGCAATTTTTCAATTTCAAAAATCTCTCAATCATATAGAATGTGCTATCCCATCTAGTCTTGCAATTTAATATAAGTTTATATTCTTTCCCATTAAATTTTGCTTTAACAAAATTTTGTAATATGTCATTTTTGGTAGGCGATTTTCGGAAAAAGCTTGCAAATTTTTCTGATTTTGTTAATAGTTTGTGCAATATTGACCATTGGATTGAAGAAATAATTGAGCTCATCGGTCAAGTCGGTTTGATAAAGCATGCCTTGCTGTCTTTCTTCAACATCACTACTTTCTTCATTGTCTTTGGGAGACTCAGAGACTGTGGCACCGTAATTAATTGCTTTTTCATAAAGTACATCTATAACTGACAGATGTATACAATGGGCTATACATTGTTGATGATTAGGCGCAATTTGCTTGCCAAACTTAATCATCACTGCTGCTCCATCGGTGGTGCAGGCAACAATATCCTCATCGAAGTTCAAACCAAATTCCTTCAAGTATCCATTCACAATTTGCTCAGTTCTTCTGCTATCAAGTGAACCATTAATCTCAATAAGACCTAACGACCAATGATTGTCTTTTGAATGCACATTTATATTCATATACCTTTTATTTTGTATAGACGTATATTCGTCTAGAATCAATGAATACCATGCACCCAAAACCAATGAATTTTTGAAATGCTGAATGAGTTCTTTACCGTGCACCCAAAACCAATGAATTTTTGAAATGCTGAATGAGTTCTTTCTTAGTTTTATAATAATACAGAACCATATTTTAATTCCATTCACTGAGGCTGGTGGTAATTTATCGTATTTATTTCTCTGAAGGTAAAGGCTTGATTGTATAAACTCACTCTTGGCAATTGAATTAAAAGAAAATCCATCTAAAGCAGCTAATTTTGAAATTTCTTCTTCCATAGATTTTTTAACGATAAAGTTTTCTAATGTTCTTACCATTTTTACGAGAGGTTCACTGTTATCTTGTTTAATATCAATCTGATGCATTTTCTTTAAATGCAACATCAAAGATGATGTACATCCTCCAGACGACTTCATTATCTTCTGACATTTCGAATATTGTGCTTCATCTTTGCTTTTTCGAGCAAAATAATTCCATACATTTGATTTCATCTTAGACATATTAAGAGTAATAAATATTAATTAGTAGGAATTTATATCATCGACAATTTTAAATAAAAATATTGAAGATAACAAAGGCACAATAAGCAGCGAGGCAAGTTTCAAAATTTTCACGAAAGAAATTTTTTATTTATTTACTTGCAATTTTTTTCCCCCAATTAAATCTATTGCATTTTCAAAATTACATAAAAGCTAAATTTGGTGAAGCTGCTCTTTGGAGAACATTTGATTGCAAATTTAATAGGAATACAGAAGAAAAAACTTTCTAAGATTAAAATTTGATGCAGTATTCAGCGAATCTGTTTCTAGCGGGTAACCATCAATAAGGCGCGTTCCATAACTTGCCTGGCGAACAAGATAGATGAAACGGAGAAATACTGAGCATTTTCTTTTATGCTATCGCTCCGACTCACTCAGTAGTACCCTCATGCCAACTGGGCTAGCCGGGTGGGTAAAGCGCCTGCCTGGCAACCCAAAGGTCACGGGTTCGAATCCCACCTCGGGCTTGGATCAAAGTACTGCAAAAACCTTGGGATGTGCATTATGGCCACAGAAGCCGATGCGCCAATAACTACCAAAGAAAAAAAAAGTACCCTCATCGTACAACAACCAAACCATGACCAACAGCAATAAAACAAATTCAAGCTGAGAACTGATAACGACTAGGTGTCATGACTGCCGCATCGTGGAACCTACAAGGAAACCGACTCTACTAAGAATAAAGGACACGGCTTACAACCATTTGAATGACCACAACCCTGGACTTGTCAAAGGAACACACCGACCTGGACCGTGCAGTTCGCTGCCACCAAGCCATATTGGCGAACAAAATCGAACACCTGACTCGATTACTTTAAACCCAACCAGGCGGGAAGAGGGGAGACACCCTGTCCCTCTCTCTCCGCCGACCCACCTTTTCCTTCTGGTGAGGCATGGACATGCCTCACTGACCACCTGGGGACATCTACTCTGTCACTCCCATACTTCTACCTTTACCCCCCAGCCTTCTGCCTTCCCTCCCCCACTCTACCTATACACGACGCAAACGCCCTACATCCTAAATTAATCAAATCCAAAATAATTTTCGCCCAGTCTCGGCCTATCACACGTGTTGCCCTGCTCCTGCCATTTGAATGCATGGATGCTATGTGCTATATGCAAATATTCAAAGTAATTACAACTGCATGGATGTACATATACACTTATATATGTATATCTTCAATTTTTTTTTTTTTTTTTTTTAGGACCTAGCCGCCAAAATCTCAGGAAATTAAGCGGCAGGACCTGCCAGAGTAACTTAAGTCAAGTGAGTTCCTGGTCTGCCTCCATGGGGAGAAAGTGGAGCAACGTTGGGTCTCAGCAGGGGTCCAGCGGCTAAATGACCAGATGAACACCGGTACACGACACCACACAAATACAATTCCCACACACTTTTAAATCTCTGGCTTTTCCAGTCAACTGGTTCACCCACAATGTAAACTACGTGGAGATATGGGAAACCCCTGGTGCCGTTTGACCCTAAACACACTTTCACTTTCAGTCGTAAATGAATACACCTGCATCGTGCCATGATACAGGTGGGAAGATAAAAGGTACCCCTCCTAGATTTGGGCCACTTGCCCATGAGATTAGTACCTAAACATAAAATAAAACAAAATAAAAATCATGTTTAAAACATAAAGCAGTTGAATGATCCAGACAAACGAACAAACAAAAAAAAATGTGCGTAACAAAAAACTATATTCGAGAGCTAACTAAAAAAATATTCGAATCCGGTTTTAGAAGCTCGGTTTCGGTTTTAACAACTCAATATGAAAACCGGATTTAACCGGTTTATAAAACCGGTTTGCAAGCCCTAATACAAAGGGTACTAGGAAAGTTTTGCAATACAGCTTTGTTTATTTAATTTTTTCAAAGTAATTTCCTCTACATTCAATACACCTCTCCATCCTCCGAAACCAATCTTTAAACCAGTTCTGCCAAGTTTCACTAGGGAGTAAAGCACACTCATTGTCCCAAGCCCGTAGAAAGTCCTCATCACTGGAAAACCGCCTCCCTTTTAGCTTCATTTTCACATGCGGGAACAGTGCAAAGTCACAGGGAGCAAGGTCTGGACTGTAGGGAGGGTGCTCGAGAAGTTTCAGTCCTGTCGTGGTCAAATATTCGGTGCAGGCTTTGGCGCGGTGAGCTGGAGCATTTTCGTGATGGAGGTACCAGGTGTCCATTCTTGACTTTGGCCGCAGGTTCTTCATAGATCGTGGCGCCTCCGTAGCCAGGTGGGAAGGAGCAGCAGTGCGTAGCACACGCTTCTTGATTAGACCGGGGTTCGAGCCCGTCACCACCAAATACGGAGGATGCGGAAAGGTCAGGGAATGACCACCGCATATCCCGGAGCAATATGGCCTTAGTTGCTAATGCTCCTAAAAACCAAATAACAAACAAACAAATCTTCATAGATCCAATGACTTTAGGCAGGCATTGTTCAGTATACCACTTAGCTGTGACTGTCTTCTGCGTGTCCAAAACGACACGTTCCACAATTCCACTCGATTTGAAAAATACAGCTATCATTTTCTTCTTTACAGATCGGGATTTTCTGACAATTACGGGTGTGTGTCATCATCAAAGACCCAAACTTTGTTTTGAGCCTTGGTCGGCAGATCGTTATAGTACAGCCAAGTCTCGTCACCTGTCACGATGTTGTTCACATACTGAGATTGTCCCTTATCAAACTTTTTTAACATCTCCCAGCACCAAGTCACACGTCGTGTCATCTGCTCTTCAGTCAGTTGATGCGGCACCCAGAAAGAACAAAGTTTCTTCATGTGCAAATGATCTTGCAGAATCGAACGAATTGCTGGTGCATTTAGGCCCAAAGTATCCTCTATCTGTTGGTAGGTCACTCGCCTGTTTTCGTCAAGCATTTTCCTCACAGCAGTAACGTTTTCCTCCGTAACTGACGTTCGTGGCTTTCCCGGCCTCTCAGAATCCTCCAGAGTGAAATTTCCCCTTTGGAATTCTCTATACCACCTGAATATCGTTGTACGATGTGGACAATCATCATCTAGTGCAAGAGTCATTTCTTCTAAGCACTGGTCTATGGTTAAACCACGCACGAAATTATACCGCAAAACTGTCCTTATCTCATTTCGTGACCACGATGCCATCGCAAGCATTTTACACTCTCACTACTAATGAATAACTGAGCCCATCGACTTGGTGCGGCGGCTACTATGCACGTATGAACATGTCTCAACATGCAGCAACAAGCAGCTTCCTGTGATTCATTGTTGTGTCATATTGCAAAACTTTCCTAGTACCCTTTGTATATACCCATAACCCCAGGGGCTCACATCTGGTGAGTATGGGCTGGATACCTAGGGTGCTGGATATCATCATTCTTCTCTTTCTTGGTGATTCCCTTCTTCTCTCTCTCTCTCTCTCTCTCTCTCTCTCTCTCTCTCTCTCTCTCTCTCTCTCTCTCTCTCTCTCTCAGGGTAACTCAGAATTTTTTTTTGGCTGGTGCAGCAAAAGCCTCAGGCTTCCTTGCACCATGTGGCTAATGATAATAATAATAATAATATGTGTGCAGATACATATCTTGGTACTCCAAGATATCTTGGAGTACCAAGATATCTATATTATTTTCTTCTAATTTGAGTTTAATCTGATTTACAACAGTTCTTGCTCTTTGAGCAATTGGATGAGATTTAGAGCCATAGTCACATCTACGCTTTCATTCTGGCCCAAAATTGGTCCTAGATTGTATAAATTTCTTCATTTTTATAACAGGGGCATTTGTCATCCCTGATACTGTGGGCATGGTCAGTCAGCCATGCTGCTGCCTTGCAGGGTAGCACATTTTGGCGCTGATTTTTATTTTTGCAATTTTTTTAATTGTGGCCAGGAATTACGCATTGACCACAGACAGGTCCTTTCTGATTGCAATCCCTGGCAGTGTGCCCATATTTATTGTCGTTTTGTTATAGGGAAATGGTCCTTAAATCTATGACTGGTCCAGCCAGCATAGATTCTTTATTGTCCTTTTAAATGTTGCCAAAGTCTGGGTGAAATTTCAGCAGTAACATTAAGCTGCTCATTCTTTTGAGAGTAATGAAATGGGCTGGTAAAAGAAAGTATAGACAGAAGGGTAGAAGAGGGGTGGGATTATGCTCTTAGTTTAGATGCATATTAAATCTAAGGCAGTGCATCCAATCAACATGGGTGTCCAGTGCAAGGTTGTGTCAGTTTGGTGTGACATAAGCACAGGGAAAACAAAAATGAGAGTAGGAGTGTGTTAAAGGCCTAATGATTATTATTATTATTATTATTAACCATATGGTGTAAGGAAGCCTGAGGCTTATGCTGCACCAGTCAAAACAAAAAAAAAAAAAAAAAAAAAATTCCCAAAGTTACCCTGAGAGAGAGGAAGTAGAAAGGAATCACCAAGAAAAAGAAGAATGATGATATCCAGCTCAGGATCCTGGGTGTGCCAAGCCCATACTCACCAGATGTGAGCCCCTGGGGATTATGATGGTAATGAGTATAACAAAAAACCATACAGAGAAGTAGTGGGCCTGTAAATCAGAATGTCATATAATTGGGAAGAAATATTCATGGGATGCATATATATTATCAGGTGATACAGAAGCCTTTGTGATAGATATAAACTACTCTGTAATCAAGTTACAAAGGAGGTTAAACAAGCCAAAGCAGAATACGAGAAATCTCTGGCAAAGAATGCCAAGGAAAGCAGCAAAGACTTGATATTAACAGTAGAAGGACAGGGTTGGATCACATTGGCCCACTTTATGTTGAAGGTTTAACCGTTAATGATCCTGCTCTGTTTGATGACAAATTGAATAGGTATTTTGCATCTACATTCAAACATGAGGAGTTCATTAGGGAGTGGAATGCTAGAAGTTCATCAAAATCTAACAGAGAGCTAAATGATTTTGTGGTAATTGAGAGAAAAGTGTAAGAGATTATTGAAGCCAAACAGAAAAAAGATGCCTGGGGTGGATGAGATCTATCCAGTTATGTTAGGGGAGACAGCAAAGGAGGTGGGCTAACCCTTAGCCATAATTATGTGAGCATCTTTGGATTTCGGCATGTCCCTGTGGACTGGAGATGTGCAAATGTATCCCCAATTCACAAAGGGGATCAGAAGGTTACATGGGTAATTACTCACCTGTTAGCTTAAACTCTGTTCCAGGGAAAGTAATAGTCTCTGGTTAAAGAAGTAATGCAGGACTATCTAGACAGCAATGCAATTATACTACAGTCACAGCATGGATTTGTTAAGGGGCAGTCTTGTCTGTCCAATCTGATTGGATACTCTGATACAGTAACAAAGCAACTGTAGGCAAAAAATTTTGATATCATATACTTGGAGATAAGGAAAATGTTTGATACCGTTCCATATAAAAGACTGCTGTATTTATTGGAGCAGTGTGACATTAAGGGCAAGTTACTGCTATTGATAAAGGCATTGTTGAGTGGGAGAAGACAGAGAGTGGTTGCCAATGGACACTGCTATTGTTGGACTAGTATTATTAGTAGAACCCCACAGGGTTCGGTGCTGGGCCCATTGTTGTTTTCTGTATTTATTAATGAAGAAGACTTAATGAAGACTTAAAATGTCTAAGTTTGCAAATGATACAAAGGTTGGCAGGATGGTTAATGAAAGTAATCAAGCTATACTATTGAAACAAGATATAGAAGTGTTAGGCAAATGGGCTGAGAAATGGCAATTGAAATGTAACGTTGACCAATACAAAGTACTGCATATGGGTAGCAGTTAATGTACAGCTGTGTGATACCACACTCAGAGTAGTGGAAACTGGTGTGGGGGCCTCATTTTAGGAAAGGTGTAGGGCTGCTGGAATGGGTTCAGGAAGGGCAATGAGATTGGTTAGGGGAACAGGAGAGTTGCTCTTACCAAGAAAGGCTTCAGTTTTGCAAATTGCAGCTCTGGAGACTAAGCACCTACTCTTTTCAATTCAGAATGATGTGTTTAAGGCATGAAATGGATTGAGGAAGCTCAGTACTAATGGAATGTTTTCTGTTTCTCAGACTATGCACACGAGAGTGCAAATTGAGGAAGGGTGGTTGTAGAATGAATTTGTGGGAAAATCCTTCAGTCAGTGGTCATTGATTTTTGGAACAAATTTCCATTTGTTGTGGTTGAAGTGGTTAGAATGAATAAATTCAAGAAAGAACTAGACAGACTATTGGAGGGACTGAACAAGTGATTTGGGGAATTTTTTTTTTTTTTTGGCTGATGCTGTGTCAGCTTGGTTTCTTGCATCATTTGCCACTACTAATACCAATACTAAGAGAGTTGTCAGTGAATCTAGAAAAATTTTGCTACTGTGTGGCTGACTAACTCACACGTTGCATTTGATATTTGGAAGTTGAAATCCTCCGTTATAAGACATTTATTTTCTGCCACCCCACTCTCTTTGTCAAGAGTGAAGGAATTTCTTGAGCATACTAATAGGATTTTTATTGGGTATGGTATGCATTATTTTAAGAGGTATCACCTGAAAACGATGTGCTATCGATGCTTAAAGTATGGACACACTGCAGGATGTTATTTGCAAAAGTCAACTTGTTCACAGTGTGCGTAGTGACCGGTCTTGCACTAATTATTTATACAGGGTGTCTCAAAAATATTGGTACAAACGTTTAGGGGAGGTAGGTAACATCTAAAGGAATGTGAATTGCATAGGAACCCATAACTGGAAATGTCACGGGAAAGTAGTAGCAGAGGCACAAGAAGCAGAAATGACACAAGACAGTAATTAGTGGCAAACATTTATTTGACATAATATTAACAATGGAATACGAGATGGATGCATTTCATGATGTTACAACAGATGCCTGAAGGTTCAACCATGAGACGTGATGCATACATGACACCGATGCAGCATGGATTGGCGGACACGGTCGAACACACCTGGAGTTTCTTTGACAGTAGCAGCAGCGTAGGCGAGTCTCGCCACGAGATCCATTTCTGTCTCCACAGGCAATTCATACACGATAGATTTGAGGACCCCTCCCCACAGAAAGAAATCAAGACTCGATAAATCAGGTGAGCGTGGGAGCCAGGCAACGGGTCCACCACGGCCAATCCATCGATGCCCAAAATGCCTGTTCAAATGGTCACGAACACACTTTCCATAATGGGCAGGCACCCCGTCATGTTGAAACCAAATGTTGCATCTCACATTTGCTGGAATATCGTTAAGTAACCCTGGTAGAACTTGTTCAATAAAGATCCAATATTTAGAGGAGTTCATGCAGGATGGTAACAGGTATGGGCCGACTAAGCAGTCACCGACCATACCTGCCCACACATTTGTTGCGAAGTGATGTTGTGCCGCATGGGGGCACACACCGTGTGGGTTGTTGTGAGCCCACACATGAGCATTATGCTGACTGAATAAGCCTTCCCAAGTGAAATAAGCCTATTCCCTGAACAAAACATAGGCTGGAAAATTCAAGTCTTGAACACTTTCTTGGAGAAACCACTGTGCAAAAGCCACACGTGCATGATGATCTTGGGGGAGCAGTAACTGAACCCTTTGGAGATGAGAGGGGTGTAAGGAATTGTCATGCCAGACACGCTGTACACTGCAATGAGACGCTCCTAAGGCAGAGGCAACGGCACATGTACTGGTAGTAGGATTATCCTGGACGGCATTCAACACACTTTCTTCCATGGTGGGAATTCATGTCGAACGTGGTCTGCCCGCACTACTCCTGTTATTTCTAAATGACCCATAATCGCACAAATTTTTATGCACACGCTCAAACAAACGGTGGTCCAGTATGTGTCTGTCTGTCTGGGAAGCGTTCTCCATAAATTCGTTGAGTGGCTCGTCCATTGCACTCTGTTAAAATCCATACACTAGGTGCATGTGTGCTAGCTCACAGTTTGTATATCGATGCATGTTCTTCATGCAGCGACTACCGTGCTGTCTACCAACTTACGGTGACATTTCCGGTTATGGGTTCCTATGTGATTCACATTCCTTTAGATGTTACCTAGCTCCCCTAAACATTTGTACCAATATTTTTGAGACACCCTGTATAAGTACACTCCATCAACTTATATGAATTGTTTGGCTGAGAATCAAAGTGCAATTAATTCTGTGTGAAGCCATCTTTGTCCATTTCAGAAGGCTCCGTGATCTGTCATGGGCAATGCAGAAAGTGTGGACCTTCTTCAAGCTTGGACTTAGATGAACAGGACAGTGTGGATAGAAACTTTCTTTTTCATTTTCCTTCTCTTATCTTCCCTTTCCTCTGTTTTCTTTCCTCTCGCTTTATATTAGTGTTTCTCTTCTCTTCTTTTTCTTTGACTCTGCATACGTCATGCTACTATAGTGCTTTTGATCAGTATGCTGGGTACGATGGTTTCAGTGCTACTTGGTAAATCTGTGGCCTGGCTCCACATTCCAGGGATGGAAACTAGCTTGTGGCAAGCTAGGCTAAGAAGCCAGTCACTCAATACGAACAAAATAATCTCACCTAACACTACACTACAAATAAGCCATTATACTGATTGGCTTTTATCTGTACAGTAACTACACACGTTAAACACAGAGTTACCATAATTTGGCTGGGCCGCACACACCAATAAATTAAAAATAAATAAAAGATGTGTAAGTGTTAATTGTACTGACAGAATTTTACAGAATTAAAAGCAACAAAATATTACTGTAATTAAATAATTAATAAATCTTTCTACTGTGACTTTAAAAATTTAAGCTTACAAGGTAACAAAAAAATAACTTTGTAGAATTAGTTTTAGGAAAGGTAAGAATTACATTTACAAAATATTACAAGAAGTAACTTTATAAAATTATTGAAACTAAATTTATAAAATGACAGAAAGAAATGAGATATTAGACAAATTAAGGAAAAGCAAAAATTTATTCTACTGATCTCTTAATCCAATCTTTGTTCTGCTTTGATATAATCCTAGAGCTCATAGTCATAAAGTTACTTATGATATGAATGAAATGCAGTTCACTGCATTTTCTTTTGTTTCCCTCTCTTCAATTTAAATGTTTCTTCTGTCTAATGCTTTTCATTTAGTTTGAATGCTCACAACAACCTTGGTTCTTTGTTATGTGTTAACTTATTCTGCCATTTGGTTTTGCATTAATTATTTAATTATAATTGATTTATTTATATGTTAATTCTGTTTATTGTGATTTAGTTTTTAACATTAATATGCATATCTGTTTGGTTTACGCCTGTCGGTTGTCTGGGTTGACATATAGATTTACACTTTGTTGCGTTTGCTTATTTGAGCTGTAGAGGCTGGTGGTCATTACTTTATGATTTTTTCTTTAGTTACTTTATTTCCTTTCCATGTTTGGATCGTATAATGTCCACTGACATTTTACTGGATAGCAGTCAACGACTGAAATACGATCCTTTTTGGGAGTTCACAAGCACTGGTGTCCACTTCGAGAAGTGGTATTTGTGAGTACTCTGTCTTTATTTAATTCTGTTTATTTTTATTATGAAAGTGGCACTCAATCTTTGGTGGGTGTGAGGGTATATCTTCTTGGGCAGGGAGTGAGTTGTACATTTGCACAGCTATATCTGTTTCTGATTTTTATGATATTGTTTTATAGCTCATCTTACTATAACATGCATTTCAAGTTATGTGTGTAGTCAGTCCTCGTATAACACGTGTTTACACTACATGAATTCGATCATACACAATTTATAAATAGGGGAACGATATCATATATAACACGAACCGAATTCACTTATGCATGATTCGCCTTTGTGTTTACAAGAAATGGCAGTCAAACGCGGAATCACCCCAACTGAACGCCACACGATAGGAATAAAGAGAAGATTCTGAAAATGTATTTATGTTTTTTATACCAGTGAAGGGAAAACAATTTCATCATAATAATGTAAAAACCCACACAATTCCAGTTATTAGTATTATCACAAATGCAATTAGATCGAGTTTACTACCAGTTTATAACAGATTCCACTAGCAGAAACATAACTGGAAATTGTTTTAATTGTTTTATGGTAGTAACCCCCCAGAAATGTGCTTTAGTAAAATGTGAGCTAGTGAGGTGTTAATAGTGCGTCTCTGCCTTTACGGTGTTGTTTATTCAGTTGCTAGACGTGCGCAGCTTTGTTTATGTGTATGAAGCGTGCCTCCTCATTTTGTAATTGTGCTTTATTCCCTAAAAATGAGTAAAATACTTAAAAGGTGTGAAAAGGAAGCATCCTGGTGAAGACACTACAGATTCAGAGAGAAAAGGAAAAGCAATATCGATAAACAGAGGTGGAGCCGGGTCAAAAATTCTTCCCCGGAATATTTCTAGTGGCCTCATACTAGTGTTTATGGCCAAAATCACACCGGCCTCCGGCCCACCGAGGTTTCCCGTGTAAGGCTTATGGCCAGTCCCCCTCTGTTGATAGAGAAAAAATATGAAATTGTGAAATGCTTTGAGTGAAATGAAAGACCATGTGATATTGCATGTGCTACAGGCCTAAATGAGGCAAAGGCAAGAATTAGAAAGAATGCAGAGAAAATAAAAACAACTTTCATAGCAGGAACAACTCAAAGTGTAATTAAAATCCATTAGATCAAGACACAAAGGATTGGAAGAGATGGAACAGCTGTCATCTGTTTGGATAGAAAATCAAACAAAAAACAAGCTTGCTTATGATAGAAGCAAAAGCATTAACAATATTTTATTATGTAATAGTCTTAATAAAATACAGTAAACCCCCGCTATTCGCAGGGGTTACGTTCCTGAGAAATGCCGTGAATACCGAAAACCCGAATACTGAGTTATGGCTCCCATAGTAATAAAGGGGTTCCATTCAAAAGTATGAAATATATAAGAAAAACTAGTCTAAAATTTTGTCTATGTATGTACTGTATTATACCTTCATAATATGACTATGTACATAGACAGTACATAGTGAAATGCAAGCATATGGCATCGAAATGAAAATAAGAAACAATTTAATATTAAATGTAATATTTATTAGAAATTTCAAACAAATCTTTCAAACCAGCGCTTTTGCTAGCTAAAAAAAGTTATCCCACCAGTGCTATCACCAGTTTCGCTAAAGTGTTAATAAAGGAGTTTTGCCTTTTCACGAATGATGAGTGAACTTAACGGAATTTTATTTTGAGTTCGGTCTTTATCCACAGATTTAAAGCCTTTTCCATTTTTTCTAATTTAACATCACGAGTTACAGAGCAAATTTTTGAAGCAATTAGCGCGTTTTCACGGACACTATGGCGGATTTTTTCTTCCGATTTCTTGATTGATCGTACTGTTGACTCATTGATTTTATAATGTTTTGCCACTGAAAAGACACTTTCACCATTAGAAATTTTATCTAATAACTCAGTTTTATTCGCTAATGTCATCACCTTTGATCTTTTCACATTTCCCTTGTTATTCGTAGCCATATTTTTGTATGGGTAAAAAAGAACTTGTCCACAATAAAGTCACTTTCTTCCGTTAACACACTTGAAAAAGTCTGTTTTACACTGCAAAATGGTAGATTTATCACTTTTGTAAGCATATCAATTTATAAATTTATTCAATTTATGAGCATATAAATTAAAAGCAAACGACGAAACCTTCCATGACAAGCGCATAACACATACTAAACAAGGATTAGCGAGAAACATCCACACTCGCGATTTTGTCACCCCTCTCCCCCACCCGCTGAGCGCTGTTTTGACCGGGAAAGATAATGTTAGCCACGCCCATGTTTTTTTTTATGGCGGAAAATGTTCACAGCGCTTTAAAATTCACATTTTTTTAGGTTTCATTTTATATTAAATCCGCGACCGTGAATACGCAAAACTGCGAATACAGATACCGCGAATAGCGGGTGTTTACTGTACTCGTAATATTATATTACGTAATATAATCGTAATATTAATAATCGTAATATAATCGTAATATTAATAAAGTAAGATTATTAATATTAATAATCGTAATATTATATTACAATTATTTATTGTGTTTGGTTATGTTTTGCCTACAAATGCGTGTTCAATCTTGGGTGGTCGGGCACCTAACCCTATTTTTCCTATAGGGCCTATTGCACGAGGGTTTTTAGGAACACAATTATCGTGCTATACAAGGACTGACTGTATATTTATTCAACACCTTGTCCACCTTATGTGCATGAAAAATTGAAGTTCATGCATAAAATAGCATACCACTGTTTTATATTTTCTCACTTTACTCTTTCTCACTAGTGTCATTTTAGTTGATGGTCATCTGTGGGTACATGTTCAGTATTTTGATTTGCTATATACAGTGGACCACCACTTTACGATATTAATTTGTTCCAGAGACACTATTGTATCATGAAAATATCATAATGTGAATCCAATAACACTGCTTTTTGGTAATTTTCCAAGTCCTTTGATGTTGAAATTTTCATATATAACTTATATAGCATATTTTCATATATGCTATATAACTAAGCTATTTATCTCTCTAAAAGGTGATTTTTTATAATGGAAGTTGTATTAGTTTTATATAGAATACTGCATACCGTATTTTCCAGTGTATACCATGCACCTTTTATCTAAAAAAAAAAGTTGCCCTAAAATTGTGATGCATCTTATACACCGGAATACATAGAACATGATACAAATTTGAAAAAAGATACAAAAAAATGCCACATTTTTACTTATTCCTCTTCCCTCCAATATGTTGTTTAAAATGATATTGATAATTATAAACATTTTCAAAACAAGAATGGTAATTTTCATTTAACTTACACTGGAAAAGCTGTTTCAATGGTGGTGTTGATGGAGTTGGAAGAGATTGTTTTACCATCAAATATCAGAACAACCTTTAGGATCTGATGTTCTTTTTGATCACAGTGGTATAAAAACTGTCCAGAGTAGTTTGCCTTTGGCACTTACTCTGAAGATTATTGAAATAACTTAACACCTGATCTTCAAATTTGCAAGTCATCAATTCAGTGTTTCAATATCTGGGCTTTTTCTTACTGTCTTCTTCACAATGTACCATGCAGCAAACACGTCCTTAATTTCTTGAGTTGTTGCTACATGGTCATCCTCATGTTCCTCATCTCCACTGTCATGCTCGTCCATCTGCTCTAATTCCTGGAGCTCCTCTGTTGTCAACTGCCTTTCATTGTCCTCAATTAATTCCTCGTTGTTTTTTGCATCAGTCTCAAGAGCCAAGGACTCCGCTGAACGAGAAGTTTTTAGCCATATTTAGCCGCTTATTGAATATTTTTTACATCAAATTATTTTTTGTAAGTAGCTTATAGACCTAGTAAGGATCGTTAGTTTATTCTGAATTGAGACAGCGAGATTTGAAAGTTAATTAATATTTAAGTGTCCATAGATTACGGTTCGTAAATTCCTGCCTTTGTCTTTGTCATACGATCTTTATATATCGAACCTAGATAGCGTTAGTATAGCATAGGTTATAATATTTTCAGTGATCGGTAAAATCTATTAAACTTGTTGAACTTCGTTGGCATTTAAATTGCACTTTAACTAAATACATATACCGACTTAGATTACAAACGTAACATAATTAATTAATACATAACTGATACGGAAGTTATATAAAGGGAACTCGGAGATAGTTAATATTTGACACTAAAAAATATATATACCATTATAACTGTGTTGGGAGATAAGTTAGGGTTATAAACTGAAATTGAAATTTTATTTAAATTAAAAGTAATCATGACTCAGACCAGAGCAGCAAAACAAAAAGGCTCAAGCTAATGGAAGTGCTGTGGCTCAGAGGAGAACTGAGGGGGGCAGTTGCCTTCTGAATCACAGCCTTCTAAAATGCACAGCTTGCATGATGTTTGTGGAGCATTCAGGTAAGGGACATGATATTGCCATGGGGGATGTCTTTGTGTGTGTGCACGATGCAAGGAGTGTGTCGAAATCAGGCAACAACTCAGTTCTTATGGGCCTATATGAGAGCTTGAAGGACAGGGTGGATGCCCTCGAAGGAACTAAACTGAGGGGCCCATCAAGCTCTCAGCTGCCCACATCAACGCCAGAGCTTGCACTTGGTCATCGCGCAACACAGCGGCAACCCCCAAGGCAGAATGTGCTGGTCCCAAAGGAACTAGTAGTTGTTGGTGACTCTATTGTCAGGGAAACGGGGAACATGCTTTGTAAAAAGGATAGGTGGAACAGGACCAGGGTATGTCTGCCAGGGGCAAAGGTTGATGACGTTGTAGAGCAGATATCATCTTTGAAGGGCACAAAAGGTGGTATAGTTGTACACGTTGGCACTAATGATATCAAGAGTAGGAGACCGGCAGAATTGCTTAACAAGTACAGGTCACTGTGGAAAAAAAGCCGTGAAATAGGGTTGAATTTGAAAGTGTCTGCAATTCTGCGCAGACACAATAGGAGGGAGTATATGGTTGAGAGCCTTGTCGATCAATTCGGCCCTGGAAAGATTGTGCAAGGCTCAAGGGGTAGAATTTTTTTCAGCCTGGACTGTACTTGTTAACAGGAGAGATTGCTTCTACAGGGATGGGATACACTTAAATAGAAAGGGTGCAAGAATATTAGCCAATGCTATTGAGGCAGTGTTAGGTGGGTCGGAAAACTGCTAGCTTGGGGGGATACAAAGATGAATAGATTAACAGTAGCCACTGGCAGAGGTGAAAGAGATTCTTGCATTGCTTCTATTGGAATGAGTAGAAGCCTGAAAAACAAGATTCAGGATATTTCAGAGACTGCTGGGAGTCATTGCAGTACAAGTAAACACACGGGTTGTGTTAGGGTAGCTAAGAATAGAAATAGGTGCATGTATACTTGCGTGTACCCCAATGCTAGAAGTTTAGTAAATAAATTTGATGAATTTGAGGTATTGCTCAAAACAATCAAAGGCAGATATTGTTGGGATATCAGAGACTTGGTGTCACACAGATATAAGGAATGCAGAACTGGAATTTGAGGAGTACAACGTCTACAGAAAGGATAGACTGGATAGGAAGGGAGGAGGGGTTATGCTATTAGTTAAGAAATGCATAAAATTCAAGGAAGTGAAGCCAGTGGACATCGCTGGACAGTGCAGTGTCGAGTCAGTTTGGTGTTGCATAAGCATTGGGAGATCAAAATTGAGAGCAGGAGTGTGCTATTGGCCTAATGACTCTGATGAGTATAATAAGAAACTGTACAGGGAAATAGAGTGGGCCAGTAAACCAGAGAGTCTTATAATGGGAGATTTTAATTTCCCAGATATTGACTGGAGTTTGGGGGCTGGTCACTCACACACTAGCAAGGCTTTTGTTGATTTATTGGATGATTGTTTTCTACATCAGCATGTTCGGGAGGCAACTAGAGGGAGGAATACTCTTGATTTGATTATCAGCAGTGACTCATCATGCATAAGAAACTGCAGATAAATGAACCACTAGGTGGCAGTGATCACAGTGTGCTGAAGTGGGATTTACTCAAAGAGGTAACTACCATTAGGGGTAAAGGAAAGGGTTATTGCTTTCGTAAAGGCGACTACGATGGACTGACACAGTATTTAAATTCTATACAGTGGGACAAACTGATGATGTTACCAACAGCAAATGCAAAATGGGAAGCATTCAAAGAACTTATCTTGGAAGCTACTAGGCTTTACATACCAACTAAGACATATTGTTCAAGGCCTAAATGGATGTCAGATGAACTGATGAGGCATATGGCATGGGATACATACAAATTAACACATGACACAGAAGCTTATGATAGATACAAGTTGATCTGTAACCAAGTTACAAAGGAGGTTAGGCAGGCGAAGGCAGAGTACGAGAAATCTTTGGCAAGGGATGCAAAGAAAAACAGCAAAGAGTTCTTTACTTATGTAAACTCTAGAAGGAAGGGGATGAATCAGATTGGTCCACTTGATATCGATGGGTCAACTGTTGATGATCCTGCTCAGGTAGCTAACAAACTAAATGAATATTTTGCATCGACATTCACACATGAGGAGTTATTTAGCGAGGGGAAAGCCAGGGGTGTATTCAACTCTAGCAGTAAGCTAGAGAATCTTGTAATAACTGAGAGTAAAGTGGAGGAGAAACTGTTGAAGATAAACACAAGAAAGGCACCTGGGGTGGATGGGATCTATCCAGTTATATTAAAGGAGGCAGCGAAGGAAGCAAGCAAACCCTTAGCCATAATTATGAGAGCTTCCTTGGACCCAGGGGAGGTACCCGCAGACTGGAGATGTGCAAATGTGACCCCAATTCACAAAGGAGAATCAAAGGCTGACACAAGCAATTATAGACCTGTGAGTTTAACTTCTGTTCCAGGAAAATTAATGGAGGCACTAGTTAAAGAAGCACTGCAGGATCATTTAGACAAGACTTCTGTTATAGCTCGGACACAGCATGGTTTTGTTAAGGGGAAGTCTTGCCTGACCAATTTGATTGGATACTATGTTACAGTCACAAAGGAACTGGATGCAGGGAATAACTTTGATATTATATACTTGGATCTTAGAAAGGCTTTTGATACTGTTGCACATGGAAGACTGCTGCACAAATTGGAGCAGTGTGACATTGGAGGCAAATGGCTGCTGTGGATAAAGGGGTGGTTGAGGGGGAGAAGACAGAGAGTGGTAATCAATGGACACTGCTCATTGTGGACTAATGTTATTAGTGGAGTCCCTCAGGGCTCAGTGTTGGGTCCATTATTGTTTTCTGTATTCATAAATGATATTGATGATGGTATATCAAGCTTAATGTCGAAGTTTGCAGACGATACAAAGGTAGGCAGGGTTGTCAAGGACACTACTGACACTATGCTGCTGCAACAGGATCTGGAAAGGTTGAGCAGATGGGCTGAGAGGTGGCAAATGAAGTTTAACATTGACAAATGTAAAGTACTACACATGGGAAACAGCAACCCCAGAGCAACGTATCAACTCTTTGGTACTACACTGACAGTGGTAGAGAATGAAAGGGACCTGGGGGTGGTTGTGCAGGCAGATATGAAGTTCTCTGAGCAGTGCAGACGGGCTGCAAGAGTAGCTCATGGTGTATTGTCAATGATATATAGGAATTTTTCTAGCAGGGATAAGGAGGTGATTATTCCCTTGTATAAGGGAATGGTTAGGCCACACCTAGAGTACTGTATACAGGTCTGGAGGCCTCATTTCAAGAAGGATGTAGAGCTGCTGGAACGAGTACAGAGAAGGGCAACAAGATTAGTGAATGGAACAAAGGGGTGCTCTTACAAAGAAAGCCTTAAGTTTTGCAAATTACAGTGTCTGGAGACTAGGCACCACGAGGTGATCTGATAGAGGTGTATAAAGCATTGAATGGTTTGAGCATGCTCAATGCTGATGGGATTCTTCCTCTCGCTCAGAATAATCACCTGAGAGGGCATAAATTCAAATTGAGGAAAGACAGATGTAGGATAGACGTGCGGAAATTTGCCTTTAGCCAGCGAGTGGTTGGTTGGTGGAACAGACTTCCATCCCTTGTCGTGGAAGTTGATAGCCTAAATAAGTTTAAGGCTCAGCTGGACAGGTATTTTGAATGAACAGAGGGGTGAAGTGGAAGTGGTTTTTTTTTTTTTTTTTTTTTGGCTGATGCTGCATAAGCTTGCTTTCTTGCATCAAATGCCTCTACTAATGCTAATGCTAAGGACTCACCAAGAGTGATAAGCTTCAAATCCTTCAAAAAAATGGATGACTGAAGGTCACAAGTTCTTCCAGGCTGCATTGAGGCACCAAGCTGAAACTTCATTCTAAGAACTGACAATCATTTTTACACAGTTTAAGATGTTGACCTTTAAGTCCTCAAAAATCTGCTCTGCGTGTTCACAAATGTATTGTCCAGGAACCGTATAACCCTTCATTTGTTGTTCTTTTATCCACAGCAACAGAAGGCTTTCCATTTCTGCAGTGAGTTCTCTATCTTTTTGGACTGTGTTAGGCACATCACTTACTTTAACTTTATTCAAATTTTCTTTTTGTTTCACTATGGTAGAAACGGTTGACTGGGAAAAACCATATTATTCACGCACCAATGAACTAATTTTAACACCATCATCATGTTTTTTTCACTATTTCTTGTTTAATTTTAATTGAAATTTTCTTCTTACTGCACACTTTAGGGGCCATGTTATCAGTTTACACAATGTTGTACATTCAAATTCAATACAGTAAATTTATGGAAAGTAAGCACAACACAAAAAATTACTTCAACTAAAGGATACCAAAACAAAGTGAACTTGCATGTATGTTAATGCAAGAAGAAGTGTAGTAAATAAAATTGATGAATTTGAAGTGCTGATCACGACATCAAAAGCAGATATTGTTGGGATGTCAGAGACATGGTTTCACACAGATATAAGCAGTGCAGAATTGGAATTTGGGGAGTACAATTTGTACAGAAAGGACAGACAGGGTAGGAAGGGAGGAGGGGTTATGCTGTTAGTTAAGAAACAGATAAAATCTGAGGAAGTGCATCCAGTTGACATGAGTGGACAGTGCAATGTTGAGTCTGTTTGGTGTGACATAAACACTGGGAAAGGGAAAATGAGAGTAGGAGTGTGTTAAAAGCCTAATGACTCTGATGAGTACTACGAACAGTTGTGCAGAGAAATAGAGTGGTCCAGTAAATCAGAATGTTTTGTAATGGTGGATTTTTAACTTTCCAGATATTAACTGGAACTTGGCAGAGAAGAAAAATGCATGGGATGCATATAAACCGACTAAGAAATACTTAGTTGGTTTATATGCATGTTGGTATGATTAAATACTTAATTATACTAGCTAAGAAATACTGTTCAAGGTTTAAGGCCTAAACGGATGTTGGATGAATTAATGGGGCCCGTGGCAGAGAAGAAAAATGCATGGGATGTATATAAATCGCACGATAGCAAGACTTTTGTGGATTTATTGGAGGATTGTTTTCTACAGCAACATGTTCGAGGGGGAAACCAGAGGGGGAGACACTCTTGATCTGATTATCAGCAGTGATGACACATGCATTAGGAATTTGTAGATAAAGGAACCACTAGGTGACAGTGATCGCAGTGTACTGATGTGGGATTTACTTAAAGATGTAACTACAATCAAGGGTAAAGGGAAGGGTTTTCGTAAAGGTGACTACAGAGATCTCAGACAGTTTTTAAATTCTGTAGAGTGGGATCCACTTGTGATGTTACCAGTGGTGAATTCTAAATGGGAAAACTTCAGGGACTTAATCTTGGAAGCTACTAGGCTTTTCATACCAAATAAGAAATACTGTTCAAGGTTCAGGCGTAAACGGATGTCGGATGAATTAATGAGGCCTTTGGCAGAGAAGAAAAATGCATATAAATTATCAGATGACACAGAAGCCTACGACAGATATAAGCTAGCCTGTAATCAAGTCACAAAGGAGATTAGGCAGGTGAAGTCAGATTACGAGGAATCTTTGGCAAAGTACACAAAGAAAAACAGCAAAGAGTTCTTTACTTATGTAAACTCTAGAAGGTAGGGGATGAATCAGATTGGTCCACTTAACATATATGGTTTGATTATTGATGATCCTGCTCACGTAGCTGATAAACTGAATGAGTAATTTGCATCTACATTCACACATGAGGAGTTATTCAAGGAGGAGAATTCCAGAAATTTATCAAACTATAACAGGGAGCTAAGTGATTTTGTGATAACTAAGAGCAAAGTGGAGGATAAATTGTTGAAGTTAAACATAAAAAAAGGCACCTGGCGAAGATGGAATCTATCCAGTTATAATGAAGGAGGCAGCAAGGAAGTATGCAAACCCTTAGCCATAATTATGAGAGCATCATTAGAGTCAGGGGAAGTCCCCATGGACTGGAGATGTGAAATGTATCCCCAAATCACAAAAGGGGTTCAAAGGGTTACTTAAATAATTATAAACCTGTTAGTTTAATTTCTGTTGTAGGGAAAATAATGGAGTCACTGGTTAAAGAGGTGATACAGGATCACCTAGACAAGACAGCAGCAAAAGTTCAGACACAGCATGGATTTGTTGAGGGGAAGACTTGTCTAACCAATTTGTTTGCATACTATGATGTCACAAAGTAACTGGATGCTAAAAATAATTTTGATATCATATACTTGGATTTCATCAAAGCTTTTAATACTGTTGCACATGAAAAACTGCTGTACAAATTGGAGTGGTATGGCATTAAGGGCAAGTTACTGCAATGGATAAAGGGATGGTTGAGTGGGAGACAGCAGAGAGTGGTAATAAATGGATACTGCTCTACGTGGACTAATGTCCCCCAGGGTTCGGTGCTGGGCCCATTGTTGTTTTGTGTATTTATCACTGATATCGATGAAGGTATATCAGGCTTATTGTCCAAGTTTGCAGATGATATAAAGGTTGGCAGAGTTTGCTACTGCAATAGGATTTAGAAAAGTTAGGCAGATGGGCTGAGAAGTGGCAACTGAAGTTTAACATTGACAAATGCAAAGTACTGCATATGGGTAGCAGTAACCCAAGAGAAATGTACCAAGTCTGTTGTACTGCACTCGGGGAGGTGGAGAATGAAAACGACCTGGTGGTAATTGTGTAGTCAGATATGAATTTCTCTGAGCAGTGCAGATGGGCTGCCAAAGCAGCTCATGGAGTTTTGTCAATGATATATAGGAATTTTGCTAGCACAGACAAGGAGGTAATTATCCCTTTGTGTAAGGCAATGGTCAGGTCACACTTTTTCAGGTCAAAAATTAATACTTGACCATTGAGTACTGTATACAAGTCTCTAGGCCTCATTTTAGGAAGGATGTAGAGTTGCTAGAACGAGTACAGAGAAGGGCAACAAGATTGGTGAGAGGAACATAGGGGTGCACTTATGAAGAAAGGCTTACGTTCTGCAAGTTGCATCATCTGGAGACTAGGCAGGCACCTGCAAAGTGATCTGATTGAGGTGTATAACGCCTTGAATTGTTTGAGCAGGCTCAATGCTGATGGGATACTTCTGCTTGCTCAGACTAAGAACCTGAGGGGGCATAAATTGAAATTGAGGAAAGACTCTTGTAGAATAGATGTGCGGAAGTTTGCATTTAGCCAACATGTAGTTGATTATTGGAACAGACGTCCATCTGTTAGCTTAACTAAATTTAAGGCTAAACCAGACAAACATTTGGAGTGACTGGATGGGTGAAATGGGAAAGGTGGTGTTTTTTTTTTTTTTTTGCTGATGCTGTATAAGCCTACTTTCTTGCATCATATACCTCAACTAATACTAATGCTAAAAACAAAATATGTGCCTAACACGTTTACAAACTGCTATTGCCTGAGAGAAAGGACCACGTGGTCCAGTTGGAGACAATCGCAAGCCTTCGTAAAGTGAAATAAGTAGGTGTAGTGATCACTAGTTAGTAGAATCAGCCGCTTCATAGAATCAAATTTAAAAAAACCAATTGAAATCATTAAAATGCACTACACTTACCTTTTATTGCTATGTTTTGCTATAAGAATCAATTGTGAATGCAATGGTGATATTTTTCTAAAGAACATTTCTGGAAGTCACTATAGTATTAACAAAAAACAATAAAAACAATTTGCAGTTTCCATTTTATTGGGGTTTTCTGTTATTGCAATCTATTATGTGGGTAGTACACTCAGTCTTATTGCATTTGTGATAATACCAATAATAACATGAATTCTGTGGGTTTTTATCCTTATTATGGTGAAATGTGTTTTCCCTTCACTGAAATCATATAAAAAACATAAATAAAATAAATAAAAATAAACTTAAATCTTCTCTTCATTCCTATTTTTTAAGCTTTGTTTAATAGAATTAAAATAGAATTAAAATTCAATTCAGAAACGTGATCACAATGTCTCACACTTACTACATATCTTATAGTATTTTATTATAGGAAGTCTATCGTAAAGTGATCGTCAAGTTCGTACAGTGAACCCATTGTAAAGTCCACTGTATTTTTTATCTAAAAATTTATATTTAGTTCCAATATATACACATTCTCACTACTAGTACCAGAATAGCATTTCATAAAAACAAAAATTATGAAATATTGAAATAAAAATGAAAATTTTAAAATTTTGGCAATAATGGTTTCCAACAAGGATCTAGACATTGAAAGAAACTGCACATTCAACAGGATGATGTAATTAGCGGTTGCAATTTATTTTAGAATAGAACAGGAAAAGTGAGCTAAACAACAAATTGTCAATACAAGGTTTTTTCTTCCCATTTTCAATTGAAAAATTAGTCATAAAAAATGAAATAATATTGCTCATGTATATTTTTATTTTAAAAAAATCAACCTTCTTTGTAATTGCTAATTTTATTTATTTATTTTTTTACCCTAATAGTGATCCAGATATATTAATTGATATAAACACTGTTTCAATGAAACCTCTGCCACCATATGACAATATTAAATCTAGGTCTTTAATGAATGAATGTGAACGGTTTCTTCATGCCACTCATTCAGAAGAACCCCCATTTGATTGGGAGGAAAATCTTAAAAAGTAAGTGATCCTTCCTATAGCTCTTTCATTTTATGATTCGTTATTTGTCATTGTTTTTTTTTAATGAACCATAAGCATAACTGCTTATGTATTGTTTTATCTTTTGTTTTATTGAGTTATTTTCAATAAATAATGCAATGAACCCCTCCTTCCCCTGCAACTGATTGTGTAATATAATTTCCATCAATTATTTTGAAGAAATTATCAAGCCTAAGCCTCTGTAAATGGCAGAAACGGAGGGGGTGGGGAGAGAAATCACTAGTGGTGTACTTGTAAAATGAATGGTTTCATAAACCTACAATAAGTTTATCAATTAATGATAATAAAAAAAAAAGTAAGAAACTTCTACCCTTCCATTACTTTGAACCATAAAGTAATAAACTTGGAACTCTCCAAGTATTAAAAATTAAACAAGAAAAAATGTTTAACTTGTGCATTTTTAACCCACAAAATGGATAATCTGTACATGGATAATTTTGTGTATTCATACATGGTTTGTATAGTTGCAGTTTTGATTAATGTGATGTAATGTTTCAAACCATAATTGTACAGTTACAGTAGACTTGCAGAGTAATGGTACCTTTGGGGATTCCAGGTGCCGTTATTTTGATTTTCCATTATTTAGAAAGTTTTATTTTAAATGTATTTAATGCAAAAATAATGAGGCCAAATAAGAAATAGAGAGATTAAGAATGCAATTTTATTAATTGCACATAAAAAGCATAAACATTTTGACAATGTTATATTCTGCCATTATACACTTTCGCTTATGCCTCGTTCTATTTTCTTTGTTATATCAAGTTAAGCCTGCACGGGTAGCACAGTGGTATTGTCACCAGCCTCCCCACACCAGGTGGAAAAGGATTCAAGGTGCCGTTATTTTGATTTTTTCGTTATTTAGAAAGTTTTGTATTTAATGCAGAAATAATGAGGCCAAATAAGAAATTGTGAGATTAAAAATGCAGTTTTATTAACTGCACATAAAAAAACAAACACATTGATGGTCCAATGTTATATATATTCTGCCATTCATACACTCCTATTTACTTCCTGTTCTATTTTTTTTTACAAGTTTAGTCTGTGTGCGTAGCACAGTGGTGTTGTCACCATCCTCCCCACACCAGATGGTAAAGCCCAGGTTCGAATCCCGTCGATGATACGAGGAACTTTTATTGGCCTTTTGCACTCTATGGCTGAGTTAGTCAGTCTCAGGCATAGATAGCAAGGCTTTTTACCTTAGAAACTAGGGTTTTTCATCCAGCAAAACCGGCAAATCGACCAGAGAACACATGCAATTTACAGACACAATACACATGGGTATATGAATTAACTTTCTGGGTGACCCTAATGTAATAGTTTGATTATATCAAGTTTGTCACTATCTTAATGAGCTTAATGTTGTTTTTCTTTTCTTCCCTGTATGAGGTTTATTAACTTTAGGAGCCATAGTGAGGGGTTTTTAATTTAAAAGAAATATAAAACATAAGCATAATTAGTACAGAATTCACTTTCAAAATGGTGAATGTAAACAAATACAGTAATCACGTGACTTGCCGTTTTCTTTTTCCGACCTTGCAAGACAGCTGCACTGCATGTATACATCTGATCTCGATGTACCGTTATTTTGACAAGTCTACTGTACCATTATTTTGACAAGTCTACTGTACAATTATAGTTTGAATGGTCCACCAAGGAACCCCAAAACAACCCAACAGTAATCAGTGTTTCAGATTGTATTTTTGCAAGGTACGTTTTCTTATGTATATAATTTGTTCTAACAGGAATGAATTATGTGCTGGATTTGTAGTAGTAGTAATGGCAAATGATGCAAGAAAGCAAGCTTATATAGCATCAGCCAAAAAAAAAAAAAAAAAACAGTTCACCCATCCATACCCCCCAGGAATTTTTCTAGTTCTCCCTTGAAAATTTGTTCAACCCATCCACTTCCACAACAACAAATGGAAGCCTATTCTAACAATCAACCACCCATTGGCTGAAGGCAACAGGTGGTTGATTGTTGGTTAATCTCAGCAAGTGGAATAATACCATTAACATTCAGCTTACTCAATCCATTCAAGGCTTTAAACACCTCAATCATATCTCTTTTTGCAGGTGCCTGTTCTCGAGACTGCAATTTGCAGAACTGATGTCATTCTAGGTAAGAGCACCCTTTTGTTCCCTTCACCAATCTGGTTGCCCTTCTCTGCACCTGTTCTAGCAATCTACATCCTTCCTAAAGTGAGGCCTCCAGACCTGTATATAGTACTCAAGATGTGGTCTAACCATGGCCTTATACGAAGGGATAATCACCTCCTTATCCCTGCTAGCAAAGTTTCTGTATATCATTGACAATACACCATGAGCTGTCCTGGTAGCACATTTGCACTGTTCTCCAAGCACAGACAGTTTCATGTCTGACTGCACAATTACCCCTAGGTCTTTTTTCATTTTCCAGTAGTACCCTGAGTATAGTTCCTCACAGTTGATAAACTAATCTGAGATTACTGCTACCTATAATCAGTACCTTGCACTTGTCGATGTTAAACTGCCATTTTCAGCCCATTGACCCAATTTTCCTATATCTTGTTGCAGTAGCCTCACCGTGATGACTGTCATTAACTACCCTGCCAACCTCTGTATCTTCTTGAAACTAAGCATTAAGCCTGATATACCTTCACCAATATCATTGATAAATATTGAAAACAATGACATTAGTCCATGAAGAGCAGTACCCATTAATAACCACTTTCTGTCTTCTTCTTCCACTTAATCCCCTTATCCATAGTAGTAACTTGCCTTTAATGCCACATTGCTCCAGTTTGTACAGCAATCATTTATGCACAACAGTATCAAAGGCCTTCCTGAAATCCAATTATATGATATCAAAATTATTTTTTGCATTTAATTACTTAGTCACTGCAACGTAGTAACTATTAGATTGGTTAAACAAGACTGCCGCTTGAGAAATCCATGCTGTAATTGCAGTATCATTGCATGCATGTCCAAATGGTCTTGCATTACTTTTTTAACCAGTGATTCCGTTATTTTACCTGGAACAGACATTAAGCTGATAGATCTGTAATTACTCAAGTAGCCTTTTGATCCCCCTCCCCCTTATGAATTGGAGATATATTCACACTTCTCCAGTCCATAGGGACCTTTTGTGAATCCAAGGATGCTTCCATAATTATGGCTAAGATTTTGTTCACCTCCTTTGCTGCCTCCCTTAATATGATTGGATAGATCCAATCCACTCCAGGTGCCTGTTTTTTATGTTCAGCCAGAAGTCAATTAATGATGCACATCACAGATAGTATTGTCCAAGTAGCGAAAATTGCAATTCCAGAGTTTCCATGATTTCCAAAACCATGGTGGAATACAAAATGCACAGCAACAAGAAAGGCTCAAAACAATGTGTGGGGCCTCCAGAGTTGCAGTTAGATAACGTTGTTATCTAACTGCAACTCTGGAGGCCCCACACATTGTTTTGCAGTTAGATAACAACGTTATCTAACTGCAAAGCTAATAGCCTTCAAACGTGCATGTGCCAAAGCACATTAGTTAGACATCAGAGTCAGAAGGAATCTTGGATCCACTTCACATTTTCCATCACCCAAGTGTTATTACCTTAGCTTATGTAGGATTAAGTTTGGAAAATGAAGAGCAGGTACACATCACACCCTTCATCAATCCTATACAATTTCCGGTCATATGAAATGAACACTGTTAGGGAGATATTTGGTCAAGTGCCTACTGAAACATCTTACACCCTAAGTTTCTGGCCCCCAAACAAAATTCTGAAAAGTGACATTTGAAGTTGTCTTCAAATTGTGAAGTTATTTGAATCAGCCTTTCACTGAATGGGACATTAAAGCTGCACTATCTCTATCCCAGCAAGTGCCTTTGGGCCAGATGGCATCCATTATGACATGATTAAACATCTTTCATCTGAATCTATGGATTGGCTGCTATGTTTGTATAACATAACATAATATATCTTGAAGAGCAGTTTCTGGCCTCCTAGCATAAGGCAATTGTGGTTGCCTTCCCTAAGCCAGGAAAGGATCCAAAAGTTTTGAACAATTACTGCCCTCAGTTGCTCGGTCAAGCTGTTTGTGCAAGGTCCTGGAACGGATGGTCAGTTCCTGCCTTGTGCAGTTTTAAGAAGGAAATGACCTCCTCTCCAGAATGCAATATGACTTCCAGAGGAACAGGTCAACCTCGATCATTATGGTCTCAAGTTCTCATCTCAGAAGACCATCTGCTTACACTTTTGTTGCAAACGGAACACCTTTTTTATCACCTAAGACAAAACTCCTTTGGTTTATATTCAGTAATAAATTGACATTCCTACCACATATCTGTCAACTCTGGACAAAGTACATAAGGGGGCCAAGCACACTCTGTGTCATCTCATCCAATAATTTGGGGAGTAAACCAATCTAAATTAGATTATGGGTCTGAAGTGTACTCATCTGCTAGAAACTTCGATGGCTAGACCCACTTCACCATCAAGCCATCTACATTATTACCGGATCATTTTGTATAACCCCTGTCTAGAGTTTATACAAAAACAACTGAACCACCACTATTACTCCAATGAAAGCAGTTGTCACTAAAATATACTTATAAACTGAAATCACTGCCACACAATCCTATTTTTGAGCAGCAATGGGAAAATCTCTATTACACCTGACAGACTGCCAATCCTCCCTTTAATATTCATGTCCAAGAGCTACAGAGAGAATTGAACATCATGGTAGACAACGTTGCCGAGGCACCATGACAACTGCTTCCACCCTAGCATGCTTGCATACCATCATGCAACTTCTTCATTAAAAATTGGAGTAAGGCCATCACCCCATCTACTGTCTGCCAACTCCATGCTGCACGCTGAGCCGAATACTCTGATTTCTATCCTGTCTTTACTGATGGCTTGAAGTCGGTGTTATCTGAGAATACGGCAGTTGGATTTTCTGCCATATTATCAGATAGCACTACATCTGGGAAGCATTCCCCATGAATTCAGCATAGACACAGCTGAATTGTATGCTATAGACTTAGCCTTAGACTGCATTAAAATCCACTGTTACCAAAGTGGTGTGGTGTATGCTGACTCATTAAGTATACTATAGGTCAGCAGTTCCCAACTGGCAGTACGCAAACCCCTGGGGGTTTGTAGATGTGTTCCAGGGGTTTGCACTAAAAATTCTGTAATGGTGTCTGCTTAGATTTACATAGGTATATTATTGTAAACTACAAAATTTAACTAATAAGAAACAATAAAGCAAAATAAAAAGTAAAGAATTGCCAAAGAAAGAAACCACATATCCCACAATTCCTTATAATTACTTTACTGTTTTACAGTATTTCATGTTAAATAAATATCTAAAACTATTTCTTGACTAAATGTCCAAGAGTATGAGAAAGGTTGTTTATGCATGAGTGCTGCACTTCCATCATTTCTGCTACCCAGGTAGTATACATCCTCGTTGGATTATATCTCATATTGTAAATACCTTCACAAAGAGTTGCCGAAGTATTGCACTGCTTTGAATAAGTAATGCTTCACCAGTAGAGAAGACTAATGTTGCTTATTCTCGGTGGATACCACCACCCAGATGGGACCGTTTCGAAGCTTGTTGACTTACTCATCATTGAGTGGGCAGGTGCCCTGTTGTTGCAATAGTGACAATCCAGTTATGAAGTATGACTCCACAATACGAGAGATGCTTGATGGTGTGCATGGTTTAATTTAAAACTGTTTTTGACTAAATGTCTAAGAGTATGCAAAAGGTTGTTTATGCATGGGCAATACGAGATATAATCAAACGATGCATGCATACTACTTCGGTAGTAGAAATTATTAAAGTACTTTACCCATGCATAAACAACCTTTCTCATACCCTTAGATATTTAGTCAAGAAATAGCTTTTAGATTATACCATGCACACCACAAGCATCTCTCATATTGTGGAGTTATACTTCATAACTGTGTTGTCACTATTGCAACGTCAGGGTACCTGCCCACCCACCGAGGAGAAAACAACAAGCTTCCAAACGGTGCCGTCTGGAGAACTTGATAATCACGGAGTTTCCGAGAATCCAAAATTTTCCGAGAAATTTTCCAACTCCACTAATCACTTGGAGCTCTTTGACTTCCTCTCTTTGAAACTTGACTTTCTCCAGTCCAACTTTCCTAACAGTGAGGTAATTTTCCTTGGTGATTTTAATGTTCACAACTCCAGCTGGCTTCCGTTTTCTAGTCACACCGACCCAGCAGGTTGAGATGCTGAGGCTTTTGCAATTACTAATGACCTTGCACAGATTGTTCATTTACCTACAAGAATACCGGACAATCCTAATCATACAGCCAATACACTTGATCTTTTTCTCATAAACAACCCTTCTAAGTACACGGTCGAAGTGAGAGGTCCTTTAGGCACTTCAGATCACAACCTGGTGATTGTCTCTTCTCCAGTGGAACCTTTATCTCATGGCTATTCCCAACCTCGTGTTGTTTGGCATTACAAGAATGCAAAATGGGATGACCTGCGAGACTTCTGTTCTTCTTTTCCTTGGTCAGATTACTGTTTCAAAACTTCTGATGTCAACGTTTGCTCAGATCGTGTCAGTGAAATTATTCTTGCAGGAATGGAATCCTTTATCCCACATTCCACTTTAAAATCTCATCCTTTATCTAAACCTTGGTTTTCCAATAAATGTGCTAAGGCTATTCAAGAGAAGAATGTTGCATATCGTAATTGGCTTGTTTCTAATTCTTCAGTTTCATTTTCTGCCTACACCAAAGCTCACAACAATTGTAAAGCAGTTGTTAATCAGTCCAAACTAGAGTTTGAACAGGCTAAGAGTTGAAAACTTGCTTCTTGCCTTAATGGTAGCCGAGCATTCTGGTCTCTTGCCAAAGCTATTGGCCGCAACTTTTGCCCATCTCTGCTCCCACATCTGTCCAAACCAGATGGTTCTATTGTCACTTCAGCCAAGGATAAAGCTGACATGCTAGCATCCCATTTTTCTTCCAGCTCATTTATTGATGATCTTGGTAAAACACCTCCCACCATTCCCAACATGCTCCATTTAATGCCTCCTGTGGTGTTCCGTCAAAAGGATATCAGAAGGATTTTGATGAATCTTGATGCTAAGAAAGCTCCAGGTCCTGATGGTATTTCTCCACTTGTTCTCAAAACCTGTGCTCCTGAACTTACTCCTATTCTTTGCCACCTTTTTTCACTCTCTTATTCCAAAGGTGTTTTTCCTTCTGCTTGGAAATTTGCTCATATCTAGCCAGTCCCTAAAAAGGGTGACAAATCCCTCCCATCCAATTATCGTCCCATTGCAATTACTTCTACTTTTTCTAAAATAATGGAGAAATCAATTAACCGCCAACTCAAACTACCTAGAAACCTTCCGTCTGATCAATGATCGCCAGTATGGTTCCGTCAGTGTCAATCCACTGGTGATATTCTGGCTTATGTTACCCATTTATGGATTAATTCAATGGAAAGGTTCCGTGAAACACAAGTAGTTGCTCTTGACATCTCAAAGGCTTTTGATCGTGTTTGGCATAAACGTCTTTAAACAAGCTTCCATCTTATGGTTTGCCAAATGTTTTTAGTAATTGGTTATCCAGTTTTCTCTCTGATCGCTCACTGAGGGTGATGGTAGATGGCTCTCTGTCTTCTAACTTCTCCACTAATACCGGTGTCCCCCAAGGTTCAGTTCTTTCCCCCACTCTTTTCCTCTTGTATATTAATGACTTTCTTCCATCGACTGGAAATCCTATTCATAGTTTTGCTGATGATAGCACATTGCATTCCACTTTCCATTTTGAGAAACCTTGTCCTGCTCAGTCAGCTTCAACTTCTCGAAAATCTGCTACCAATTCCTTAAATGCCGATCTTCAGGTAATTCTCCAATGGGGCAAAGACAACTCAGTTGATTTCAACCCTTCTAAAACTCAATCTTGTCTTATATCTTGCAAAAAGGATTCTTGTGCTCCTATGCCTATCTTTAGTGACACTACGATTTCTAGGCAAAATGATATATCTCTTTTGGGGATTACCCTGACTTCTAATCTCTCTTGGCACAAGCACATTACAAATATTGCTTCCTCTGCATCTAAAAAATTTGGTTTTCTCTTTCGCTCTCGGCGTTACTTTTCTTCCAAACAGCTGCTCACTCTGTATAAATCGCAAATTCGCCCTGCCATGGAATATTGTTCCCACATCTGGGGTGGTGCCCCCAAAACCTCTCTCAGGCTTCTAGATTCCATTCGGAAGAGGGCAGTTAGGTTAATTAATGATTCGTCTCTAACAGAGTCTCTCCACTCGCTTTCTCATAGACGTACTGTTTCTGCTGCATGCCTCTTCTACAGATACTTCCCTGGGCACTGTTCTTCTGAATTGGGTTCTATAATTCCCGCTCTCTCTTTCGAAACAGTCCAAACACGTGCCGCCACCAGCCAACATCCATTTACTGTCCAACTTCAAACCCACAGAACCAACTTTTCATCTTCCTCATTTATTCATTCAACTGCCGTTTTCTGGAACAACCTTTCTTCATACATATTTCCTGAATATTACAATCTACAGAAGGTCAAGTCCAATGTCAACAAATATCTTCTTTCGTCTTCTCATCCTCCAACTCAAGCACGGTACTAAGTACTATAGGTTCTAATACCTCTTGTGTTTGGGGTTCACATAAAAAAAAAAAAAAAAGAATAGGTAACAGCAGTCTTCTCTGCTGGGGAAGCATTGCCTATTCGATGAGTTTTTGAGTGGTGAGTATGAGGAGTAACTGTTTCCTCTTTCGACGCCACTTCTTCTTCTTCCTCTGCTACTACTACAGTCACTTTCTTACACCTTTTTTGCTTAGCTAGCTAAGTCTAATAGGGAGAGAATGTGGATAACAGATAACTTATCCCATACCATTTTTCAAACGGTGCTGTCTGAGTGGTGGTATCCACCTAGAATAAATAACATTAGCCTTTTCCACTGGTGAGTGAAGTGTTACTTATTCAAAGAAGTGCAATACCTCGGCAACTTGTTGTGAAGGTATTCACAATATGAGATATAATAAAATGATGTATGCATGCTACATGGGTAATAGAAATGATGGAGGTTGTTTATACCCATGTATAAACAACCTTTTTTAAATAAATGTTTTCCACACTAATTTTTTTTCATTCTCAAGGATCATTGTTATGTATAGGTACTTTTTTTTTTAGAACCTATAGTACTTAGTACCGTGGCACCTCCGTAGCCAGGTGGGCAGGAGCAGCAGAGCGTAGTACACGCTTCTTGATTAGACTGGGGTTCGAGCCCGTGACCACCAAATACGGAGGATGTGGAAAGGTCAGGGAATGACCACCGCATATCCCGGAGCAATATGGCCTTAGTTGCTAATGCTCTTAAAAACCAAATAACAACTTAGTACCTTGCACACGTTTAAGTTTGAAAAGATGAAAAAAAACTTGTTGACATTAGACTGAACTTCTGTATATTGCAATTTTCAAGAAATACATATGAAGGAAGGTTTTTCCAGAAAACAGTAGTTGAATGAATAAATGAGGAAGAAGAAAAGTTGGTTCTATGGGATTGAACATGGACAGTAAAGGGATGTTGACTGGTGACGGCACGTGTTCAGACTGGTTTGAAAGATAGTGCGGGAATTAAAGAAGCCAATTTAGAAGAACAGTGCCCACGGAAGTATCTATATAAAAGGCATGCAACAGGAAGAGAATGTCTATGAGACTGAGAGTGCAGAAACTGTTACAAATGAGACATTAATTAACCTAACTGCCCTCTTTTGAATGGAATCAAGAAGCCTGAGAGAGGTTTTGGGGTACCACCCCAGATGTAGAACAATATTCTGTGGTAGGTTGAATTTGCAATTTCTACAGAGTCAACAACTGTTTGGTAGAAAACGCTGAGAGCGAAAGAGAACACCCAGTTTTTTAGATGCATAGGAAGCAATATTTGTAATGTGCTTTATGCCAAGAGAGATTAGAAGTCGGGTTAATCCCCAAGATCTTGCTTAGAAATCGGAGCATCATCGAAGATAAGCATAGGAGCAGAAGAATCCTTTTTGTGAGAATTAAGACAGGACCAAGTTTTAGATGGATTGAAATTAAGTTATCTTTGCCCCACTGGAGAATTACATGGAGATCAACATTTAAAGATTTCGCAGTGGATCTTGAGAAGTTGAAGCTGTTTGAGCAGGGCAGGATTTCTCAAACTGGAAGGTGAAAAGCAATGTGCTATCATCAGCAGAACTATGGATAGCATTTCGGTCATAGTGTGCATAGTGTTAGGGTCGGGTGCCACCTGTGGTTTCCCACATCTGCGCCATATGTACACTGTGAAGAAATACAGAACACTGTAAATGCCAGAAAAAGTGTAGTGTGTTGAATGTGTAGTATTGTGTTGGGTTCTGTTGTGTGACCTGGCATTTGGCCGCGGGATCCCTGATGGGACCCTGTGTTGCCTGCACACACCACAAGGAGGTAGCCAGGCTGCCCATTATTCTCTGGCAGGTCTCTGTCAGGGCTGCCTGAGCTTCTTGAATGGAGACCAATTAAAAAAAAATAAAATAAATAATAATAATAATAATAATAATAATAAATAATAATAATAATACAATACAATACAATTTTATTTATCAAGAGAATTCGTTTACAATAAATGAACTTGTTAAGAAAAGTAAATTTCTTGACAACAAGTTGTAATTCTTCCTTTACAACAGTTTTGTTCAAATTTGTTATCTTACAGAAAAGACTATGAAGTCACTACACATAGTATATTCCACACTGTAAACAGAGGTAGTAGTTTATCTGCATATCAATTCTAATCTACCGTGTCATTGAGTATCAAGAATTTTCTTATTAGGAATTTTAATTTGAAGATGGGGTAACTTCTCCTGAGCCTGAAATCAATGCTAACCAACAAGTTGTTTATTGTATTCATTGTGTGCCTATCTCCAAATCTATTTAGTATCCTAGGGTGAGGCAAAGTAATTGCTTTTGGGTTCCTTAAATTTTGTGAGACATTTCTTTGCAGATTCGACTCTTCAAAAATAGCGTTAAGATTTTTTAAGAATAGATTTAACTTCAGTTTTTGAACTGGATACAGTATTTTATGTTTCAACAAAAATTGTCTTCTCTTGTTCAGGTCATTCCAAGAGTTTGTCCCCATTAAAAGTTTCAGAATCCTATTCACTAAGTTGTTTATTGCCCTTATTTCTGTTTTATTTGCTCGTGCCCATATATTTACTAAATAATTGAGTTGGGAGTCCACTAATGCATAAAATAAGGTAACTTTTGTTCTAAGATTTAACTTATTCTTAATGTAGTAGAAAAAGTACACAAAATCTCATTTTTTTGTACAAGTTTGTTATATGCATTACAGATTACATTATATTATGGATTGACTACATTAGACTGTAGTCAATCCATAACCCAAGGTAACAATGATTTGAAACTTCTTCCACAGTTAGACCTTTGCAATTCTTGAAATTCTGATCATGTAGGCAATCATGTTTGTGCAATTTGATAGAGGGTTGAAAGTCCAAGGTTTGATGAGGAGGTCTTATTACCAGAAATTTTGTTTTTTCAAAGCTGAGTGCTAATTTATTATCGTGCAACCAAGTTTGTAAATGTATTGCATCCTGTTGTAAATCATTCTCCATTTTTGTTAGGTTCTTTCCTATTGTATATAAGATTATATCATCTGCATAAATTTTTATAAAGGAGTTCTTAATTACTTCAAATATGTCATTTATATAGATGTTGAACATGATTGGCCCAGCATGTGTGCCCTGAGGTACTCCTCTTTACATTATAAGATTTTCCCTTTGTATTTTCTACTTCTGCTGTTATTCTTCTCTTGGTTAAATAATTTGCTAGGAGTCTTCCCCTTATACCATATTTCAGTAATTTCTGTTGCAATATTGGGATATCAGTGAGGTCATATGCTTTGGTCAAATCTATAAATAAAATCAATATGAAGTTATTGTTGGTTTAAATGTAAGTTTAGAGAGTCTACTAAGTTCTCTAATAATGTCTGTGTGCTCTTGCCCCTCTGATATGAGAATAGAGTTGTTTAACAGTCCATATTGATGGACTGTTAAACATATTGATAGACTGTTAAATAATAATAATAATAATAACAATAATAAATATATATAATGAAATAAAATAAATAAAAATAAATTAAATAATAAAAAGAAAATAATTTTTATAATAATTTAAAAAATAATGATAAAAAAAAATAAAATAAATAAAAAATTAAAAAAAATTATATTTTGGTCAATGGAAGGTCATTAATATACATCAGAACAGAAAGAACTGAACTTTGGGGAACACCAGCATTAGTGGAGAAGTTAGAAGACAGAGAGCCGTCTACCCTCACCCGCTGTGAGAGGTGAGAGAGAAAACTGGATACCCAATTACAAAGAACAGCGGGCAAATCATAAGATGGAAGTTATTTAGAAGACCTTTATGCCAAACATGACCAAAAGCCTTTGAAATGTCAGGAGCAATGGCTCGAGTTTCACCAAATTTTCCATTGAATTTGTCCATAGATGGACAACATGAGCCAGAGTATCACCAGTGGAACGACACTTAACAGAATCCATACTGGTGATCGTTGATCAGATGAAAGATTACAGATAGTTTAAGAATTGGCAGTTAATTGATTTCTCCATTACTTTGGAAAGAGTAGAAGTAATCGCAATGGGATGATAATTGGATGGAAGGGATTTGTGACTCTTTTTAGGAACTGGCTGGATATGAATAAATTTCCAAGCCGAAAGAAAAACTCCTTTGCAATAAGAAAGTGAAACAAGATGACACAAAACAGGAATAAGTTCAGGGGCACAGGGTTTGAGAACAAATGTTCAAAATACTATCAGAATTTGGAGCTTTCTTAGCATCAGTTCATCAAAATCCTTCTGACATCCTTTTAATGGACACCACAGGAGGCATTGTATGGAGTGTACTGGGTTTGAGGTGATTTACCAGATTATCAAAACATGAGTTGGAAAAAAAAATAGAATGCTAGCAGGTCAGTTTTATCTTTGGCTGATTTGGCAACAGAACCATCTGATTTTAACAGAGCTGGGCAAAAATTGTGGCCAAAAGCTTTGGCAAGAGACCAGAATGCTCAGCTACCATTTGGACAAGAAGCAAGTTTTCTATCCTTAGCCTGTTCGAAATCTACTTTGAACTGATCAATAACTGTTTTACAAAGTATAAATAATACTTAATAATAATTTTTATTATTACGCAATGTCGCTTATAAAAACATAGTACTGGAAATATAATAAAAATTCAGATATGTATTATACAATTTCAGAGAATATAGGCTTAGTGGTTCGCATTAAAAATATTGTGTTGAAAGGGGTTCTCGATAAAAAAAAAAAAAAAAATATTACACTGAAAGGGGTTCACGAATCAAAAAAGGTCGGGAACCGCTGCTATAGGCTTTATCGGGAATGAGATATAATACTCATCCATAACTTGACCTGGTTCCAGCAGATGCTGCATTCTCTTTCTGAGTATTCATCCGTTTCTGCTATCCCAAGCCACATTGACTTCAAGGGTAACAAACTGCGTGATGGTGCAGCCAGATCACCACAATGCCAGAACAACTGTAGCCTGTTAGCTCCTATAATTAGATTACAGCCAAGTAGTACCCAATAGATTAGTCTCATTGTGGTAACAATCTTGGCATGGGCAGCTTACGAACAAGCTGTATCAGATAAAGCCTGTAATCCAACACAGGCATCTAGGCTGTGCAGGAACCATAGAGAGGAAGTTATTCTAGCTTGCCTCTACATAGGACAGAGTCATCTTATACATGCATTCCTGCTGAGGACAGATGACTCTCCTATGTCTGAGAATTGTGGCACCTTTTTAACCATTTGTCATATTTTAACTGAGTGTCCACATTATAGATGCAAATGTGTTTTATATTTTACTGTTTTTAGTCATGGATGAGCCTAATAGACTCAGTAAAATTTTATCTGACAATGTGCATGTCTGCTATTTTTAGCTATTTAAAATTTAAAATCATTGGACCTTTTTACTCATATTTAAAATTATACCTTTATTGTAATATATTTTCTACCTTTTTTATACCTTTATTGTTATATATTTTATACCTTTTTTATACATTTATAGTGACCTAATTCATTAAGTCTGAAATCTTAACTGTTATTTTTTATATGATCTGATTTTGGCACATCATCATCAGCTATTTTCAATCCACTGCAGGATGAAGGCCTCTCCAGCAACTTTCCAGTTCCTTCTGTTTTGAGCACTGGCTGTCCATTTACTACCCACAAACTCATGAATTTCATCTATCCATCTCCGCCTTTGTCTTCCAGGTTTTCTTCTAGCTCCACTTGGATACCATTCTGTTATTTTCTTAGTCCCTCTGTCATCATGTCTTCGAGCAATGTGTCCTGCCCAAGACCATTTTAGTTCTTTAGTTTTGATAAGGATGTCCTTTACTTGAGTTTGCTGCCTAATCCATGTGTTTCTCTTCTTATCTAACAGTCTGATTCCCAATATAATTCGTTCCATTCTTCGCTGTATAGTTCTCAGCTTCTCTTCCATTCTTTTGGTGAGTGCCCAAGTTTCACTTCCATAAGTCATGGTGGGGAGTATACATTGGTTCATTATTTCATGAATGCTATCCATCCAAAATCTATTCTTCTCTTGACTTCCAGCCATTTATAATTATTACAGCTAATAACTTGTCCCAGATAAGTATATGACTCCACCTTTTCAATTACTGCTCCTTCAATCATTATTATTGCCGACCGGGCTAGCCGAGTGGGTAAAGTACCTGCCCGGCAACCCAAAGGTCGCGGGTTCGATTCCCGCCTCGGGCTTGGATCAAAGTACTGCAAAAACCCTGGGAGGTGCAATATGGCCACAGAAGCCGATGCGCCAACAACTACCAAATCAAAAAAAAAAAAAAAAAAATCAATCATTATTTTCCTTTCTGTGGCATACTTGTTCATCATTACTTTTGTTTTAGCCATATTCATCTTTAGCCCAAAATCCTTACTAACTGTGCATAACTGATTAAGATTTTCCTCTAATTCTTTGGGATCGTGGCTTTTGACTACAATGTCATCTGCAAATCGTAAATGGTTTAGGTACTCTCCGTTCACATTGATTCCTTTCTGCGACCAGTCTAATTTTCTGAAAGCTTCCTCAAGGGCAGCAATATCTCCCTTCGGAGATATTGTGTCTCCTTGTCGAATTCCTTTCTCAATTTTAAATTTCGTACTGTCTTTGTCTAGTCTAATAAAGGAGGTAGCACTCTCATATATTTTCTTCAAAATCATAATATATGGGGTATCTATGCCTTGTCTTTGCAGTGTCCGAAACATTGCCTTATGCTGTATGGAGTCAAATGCCTTTTCATAATCCACAAATGCCAGGCATAATGGTGTTTTATATTCAGTTGCTTTCTCCATTAGTTATGATATTACGTGAAGATGATCCATAGTTGAGAATCCTGTCCTAAAGCTAGCTTGCTCTTTCAGTTGATTCTCATCAAGTATTCTTTCTAATCTGTTAGTAATGACCCTTGTGAACAACTTGTAGATGTGGGATAACAAGCTAATTGGTCTATAATTTCCAATTTCTGATTTATCTCCTTTCTTATTCAGCAAAATTATGATTGCAAAATTATGATTGCGAACTGCTTAGGCGTCACACCTTTTCTAATGCACTTTGTGAAGAGCCTTGCCAGTTTTTGTGTTATGTCTCTTCCTCCCAATTTTAACAACTCTACAGTAACTTCATCTTCCCCCGGAGCTTTCTGATTCTTCATTTTCTTCAATGCATGTTCTACCTCATCAGGAAGAATATCGGGTATGTCGTATGTGTTGCTACTTTGCAATCCATCTTCCCCACTGCTGGCATCATTCCCCTGCTCCTTGTATAATTCTCTATAGTAGTCTTCTGATATTTGAATTATGCCTTCTCTGCTGTTTATAAGTACACCATCGCTATTCTTCAGTTTCAGTATCATTTGTCTTTCTGTATTACTGCTCATGGCTGCTGATTTAAATCCTTTGTTTTCCTTTAATGCTTGTTTTACTTTTCTTGTGTTAAATCTTCTTATGTCCTCTCTGAGTCCTTTCTAATGGCTTTGCATAACTCAGTATACTCAATTTTCTCCCTCTCAGTGTTTTTCTTGCTTTTCATTTGTCATCTTCGGTTCATCATGACAAGTGTTTCTTGACTAATTTTTTCTTCTTTGGATTTCTTTTTTCCTATAGGTTTCTTGGGCTTTATCATTTTCAGAAAGTTGTAATATTCCTCGTCGATATCTTGGTCCTGAGCAGTCTGCAGAAGCTCAAACTTGTTCTTAAGTTCCAGTACATACTGCTTTTTCTCCTCTTCTGTTATCTCAAAGACTTTTGTATTATTTACTCGAGTCAGTTTTTTCCTACATCTATATCAAGTGTACATCTTACCATTCTGTGATCACTTCCAACATTTACCTTATTCAGGATGGTAACATCATTTACAATATATCTTCTGTTAGTAGGGATGAAGTCGATTTCATTAGTAGTTAATCCATTTGGCCTCTTCCATGTCCACTTTCTGTTCACCCTTTTCTTGAAAAAAGTGTTCATTACTGACAGTCCTTGAGATTCTGCAAATTCCACAAGTCTTTCACCTCTCTCATTTCTTTCACCAATTCCAAAATTTCCTATAGTTCCCCTTTCTGCGCTATTTTTTTCTTTTTCCAACCTTAGCATTGAAGTCCCCCATAATAATAGTGTAGTGGGTTTTCTGCTTATCTTGAAGACTCAATTTCGGTGTACATTTCTTCAACCTCTTCATCATCATGGCTCGATGTTGGTGCATAAATCATTATAATCTTTAGCTTGTGCTGCTTAGAAATCTTGAGTATTCTTGACACCCTTGGTAATGTACTTTTGAATTCCAAAATGTTGTTTTTAAAACCTTTATGGACCAGAAACCCAACTCCACCTTCACTCCTTTCACTGTTTCCATTGGTGTACAGCAAATTTCCACTTGATAAAACTTATAAGTGATTCATCTCTTCTTCTTGTTTCAGCCAAACCGATGATATTCCCATTCACATTTTCCAATTCCTTTTCCAGCTCTAATATCCTGCTTATCTAGAAGTCTTCACCGATGAGTGTTCTTACGTTATAACAGGCCAAGTTCAGTTTCCGTGCATGGCAGCCTGGTCGTACCCAGAGATTCTTAGCACCCTCTGCTTCCACTCTGATCCTCTCGCTGCCGTAAGAGGAAGAGTGAAAGCTTCTGGGCACTGAGGGCCATTTATTTTGTCGTGCTGTCATATGCTGGAGGGTTTGGTCTTTTTCTCTTCTCGCTGACCAGGCGTCTTGAAGAGAACCACTCTACACGTTTGTTGCCACGTAAGTGACGTAACAGGGCTTACCATCGAGAAGGTGTGCGTGAGTGGATTTTAGGGAGGCAGGCTAACCGGACTTCTCCTAAATCTTCTGTAATAGAGAGATATTGGATCCATCAGTGTTTTAGGCTGAGTGTCTGATAACACACAGGTTTTGGCACATTATAGCCCTAGTTACTAATGCACCATTAATACCCAAACCAACCAACCAACTTGCACATGGGTCACCTTCCAGGCTCTCACTCCCTAATTTAAATTCTGCTGCCAACTTCTTAATCATGGAGTAGGAAGAGGTGTCCTCCTCTAATGTTGTAACTATATCTTCATGAATTGCCTTTAGTATTATTCCCCTTTTTCCCCAAATGGTGGATTACTGCACAGGGACCAATTTTGTTTGCTTTTCCTGATTCACACAACTTCAACTTCAAGACCTGTAATTAAAAAAAGATGTTATTGAAACTGCATGACACTTGTCGATTTAGTATTTGAGGTGTTATACCTTAAGTTCAGATATTTTTAACACTGTAACCTCTACCCTTTCACACTCAGGCTGTGAACTTGCCAAACCCCTCTCATACTTTAATCAGCTTAAGTAAAGAGAACTTTACTGATAGCTCGAAGTCAGTGTTATCTGAGAATATGGCAGTTGGAGCAGCTAGTAAGACCATGTCGTACTAGCTGTTCAAACTTCAGTCTCATCTAGAGAATTATTAGAACATTAAGTGTATCATAGTGATATTTATGGCATAAAAAAGGGAAAAAAAATTATTCTGTTATTTTATTACAATTTCTATTAAGTTTTAATTCTAATTAATTGTTTTAATTTCAATATATGATTATTCTCAGATAAGGTATTTTTTGTTACTTCTGTTAATTTATATTTATATTTTTTCCCCCAATAAATTATTTAAATTTAATGGAAGAGAATTCCTCCCCACCCTGAAAATAAATTGTAAATTTAAACTCCGTGTCATCAATTAGACATCATGTCTTTGTCTAACAGAACATCATGCTTCTAATTCAAAATTAATTTCTTGGAAATATCTATGTAAAACAGTAGATTCCTTGGTTGTTGCAGAAAATGGAATAAATTTTTAGGCAGTGAAGATTAAAGCATTTTTACTAGACATGGAGTATAATATTAGCATTAGTAGAAGCATACGATGCAAGAAAGCAAGCTTATGCAGCATCAGCCAAAAAAAAAAAAAAAAAAAAAAAAGCTCCCATTTCACCCCTCCATTCATTCCAAATACCTGTCCAGCTCAGCCTTAAATTTATTTAGGCTATCAACTTCCACAACAAAAGATGGAAGTCTGTTCCACCAATCAACTACCTGGATAAAGGCAAATTTCCACACGTCTATCCTACAACTGTCTTTCCTCAATGTGAATTTTATGCCCTCTCAGGTGATTATTCTGAGCAAGAGGAAGAATCTCATCAGCATTCAACTTGCTCAAACCATTCAAGGCTTTATACACCTCAATCAGATCACCTCATAGGTGCCTAGTCTCCAGACACTGTAATCTGCAAAACTTAAGCCTTTCTTCATAAGAGCAACCCTTCGTTCCATTCACTAATCTTGTTGCCCTTCTCTGTACTCATTCTAATGAGGCCTCCAGTCCTGTATACAGTACTCAAGGTGTGGCCTGACCATTGCCTTATACAAGGCGATAATCACCTCCTTATCCCTGCTAGAAAAATTGCTGTATATAATTGACAAGACACCATGAGCAACTCTTGCAGAAGGTCTGCACTGCTCAGAAAACTTCATATCTGCTTGCACAATTACCCCCAGGTCCTTTTCATTCTCTATGACTGACAGTGGTAGAGACTGTCAGTGTAGTACCACAGAGTTGATAGATTACTCTGGGGTTACTGCTTCCCGTAGGTAGTACCTTATATTTGTCAATGTTAAACTTCATTTGCCACCTCTCAGTCCATCTGCTCAACTTTTCTAGATGCTGTTGCAGCAGCATACTGCCACTAGTGTCCTTAACAACCCTGCCAACCTTCTTATCGTCTTCAAACTTGGACATTAAGCCTGATATACCATCATCAATATCATTTATAAATACAGAAAACAACAATGGACCCAACAGTGAACCCTGAGGGACTCCACTAATAATATTAGTCCACGAAGAGCAGTGTCCATTGATTACCACTCTGTCTTCTCCCACTCACCATCCCTTTATCCATAGCAGCAGTTTGCCTCCAGTGTCGCATTGCTTCAATTTGTGCAGCAGTATCAAAAGCCTTTCGAAGATCCAAATATATGATATCAAAGTTATTCCCTGCATCCAGTTCCTTTGTGACGACGTCATAGTACCCAATCAAATTGGTCAGATGAGACTTCCCCTTAACAAAGGCTGCTGTGTCCGAGCTATAACTGAAGTCTTGTCTAGATGATCCTGCAGTGCTTTTTTAACCAGTGCCTACATTAATTTCTCTGGAACAGAAATTAAACTAACAGGTCTATAATTACTTGTGTCGCCCTTTGATCCTCCTTTGTGAATTGGAGTCACATTTGCACATCTCCATTCCATTGGTACCTCCCCTGAGTCCAAGGAAGCTCTCATAATTATCGCTAAGGGTTTGCTTACTTCCTTTGCTGCCTCCTTTAATATAACTGGATAGATCCCATCCACCCCGGATGATTTTTTATGTTTATCTTCAACAATTTCTCCTCCACTTTCCTCTCAGTTATTACAAAATTATCTATCTCACTGCCAGAGTTTAATTCACCTCTGGCATTCCCCTCACTGAATAACTCCTCATGTGTGAAAGTAGATGCAAAATACTCATTTGATTTGTTAGCTGCCTGAGCAAGATCAACAGTTGAACCATCAATAGCCAGTGGACCAATCTGATTCATCCCTTTCCTTCTAGAGTTTACATAGGTAAAGAACTCTTTGCTGTTTTTCTTTGCATCCTTTGCCAAAAATTTCTCATAATCTGCCTTTGCCTGCCTAATCTCCAATGTGACTTTGTTACAAGACCAATCTATCATAGGCTTCCATGTCACCCATTAATTTATATGAATCCCATGCATTTTTCTTCTCTGCCACATGTCTCGTCAGTTCATCTGACATCCATTTAGGCCTAAATCTTGAATAATATTTCTTAGTTGGTATCTAAAGCCTAGTAGTTTCCAAGATTAATTCTTTGAATGCCTCCCATTTTGAATTTGCTGTTGGTAACATCATCAGTTGGTCCCACCGTATAGAATTTTAATACTGTCTTAGACCGCCATAGTCACCTTTACCAAAGTAAAAACCCTTCCCTTTATGCCTGATGGTAGTTACCTCTTGGAGTAAATCCCACTTCAGCACACTGTGATCACTGCCACCTAGTGGTTCCTTTATCTGCAGATTCTTAATGCGTGAAGAATCACTACTGATAATCAGATCAAGAGTATTACTCACTCTAGTTGCCTCCCGAACATGCTGATGTAGAAAACAATCTTCCAATAAATCCACAAAAGCCTTGCTAGTGTGTGTGACCAATCCACAAATTCCAGTCAATATCTGGGAAATTAAAATCCCCCATTATAAGACTTTCTGATTTACTGGCCCACTCTATTTCCCTGTACAGTTTTTTATTATACTCATTAGAGTCATTAGACCTATAACACACTCCTACTCTTAATTTTGATCTACCAGTGCTTATGTCACACCAAACTGACTCGACACTGCTCTGTCCAGTGATGTTGATTGGCTGCACTTCCTTGAATTTTGTGTTTCTTAACTAATAACATAACCCCTCCTCACTTCCTTTCCTGTCTATCCTTTCTGTACACATTGTACTCACCAAATTCCAGTTCTGCATTCCTTATATCTGAGTGACACCATGTCTCTGATATCCCAAAAATATCTGCCTTTGATGTTTTGACCAACACCTCAAATTCATTAAATTTATTACCAAACTCCTAGCATTGGTGTACACGCAAGTATACATGCACCTGTTCCTATTCTTAGCTACCCTAACACAACCCATGTGTTTACTTGTACCGCAATGACTCCCAGCAGTCTCTGAAATACCCTGCATTTTGTTTTCCAGGCTGCTGCTAATTCCAATAGAAGCAGTGCAAGAATCACTTTCATCTCTGCCAGTGGCTACTGTTAATCTATTATTCCGTGTATCCCCCCTCAAGCTAGCAGTTTTCTGACCCACCTAACACTGCCTTGATAGCATCAGCAAACATTCTTGCACCCTTTCTATTTAAGTGTATCCCATCTCTGTAGAAGCAGTCTATCTTGTTAACAAGCACAGACCAGGCTGAGAAAAATTCTACCCCTTGAGTCTTGCACAATCTCTCTAGGACCGAATTGATCGACAAGGCTCTCATCATATACTCCCTCCTATCGTGTTTGGGCATAATTGCAGACACTTTCAAATTCAACCCCACTTCACGGCTTTTTTTCAACAGTGACCTGTACTTGTTCTTGATATATTAATGATTATTTTGCCTGTTAACCTCTGATGTTAAGAATCCTTCTGAGGGATGAATGATCTCTTTTCCTGGCTAACTTAGTAACTTTTAAACACATTTTGGAAATTTCCTAAGCTGTCTTTGCTCTCACAATACTACTGTATGGTCCACTGTCCTAATCTTTCCCCCCTCTCCCACTACTGATAGGAAAATCAAATGAATAACCTGCTGACACTGGGGACTTTGTGTTCCAGTGTAGGATTTCTTTCCATTGGTAGGCATTGCAAACTCTGAATGCTCTAGGGTAGAATCAGATGTAGACATGGGCAATTGTCCAGTGTGGGATGCCACCTATGTGGATAATTCTTGTTAATTCTGCTGTTCGTAGTGCAAAAGCAAGAAATTTTCTTTTCAGACTCGATTGAAACCTAGACACATCAGGGATCCCTATTCCTAGGAACTGTGGTGTTACTCCATATACTTTGTGGGGCCCTACCATTCAGGAGCTATTTTCCTGCATTAGGACCCTCACAGTTGTTGTGAGGTTCCTCTCACCTTCTTTCTGGCTTCTCCTGTAGCTACTAGGTTCCTTATTCCCAGCATGGGATTCCTTCTCTTTTCTGTTAGTAGCATTCATATTTTTAAGTTCGGCAACCTTTGTATTTTGTAACTACTTTCAAACAAATCTATTATAAAATAAGCATACATCATTTTTATATAATTTAGGCACACTTAATAATGATGGTTATTAAGGTATATTTATGTACATTTTATTTCAGAACTGGTTGGACCACTACCCAGAATAGGATTTTTAGCAAAGTAATGAAAATTATGGAAATTGACAAATTAGCCAGGTTGTCATATGAAGGGTTAGCTAATGAACCTGTGATGAGGAGGATTGCTGTAGATAAAATGGCTAGGAGGATAAGGCAGGTGTATGCTTCATTTGGTTGGGTAAGAATATGTTACTCTATAATATAGAAGTTATTAAAAAATTGAAAAAAAAAAAGTTATTGAAATTATTGTTATTTCCGGTTTAATTTGCAGTTTTCTGCCCGATAAGAAAAAAAAAATACCATTTGCATTCAACTAACCACCAGATTATTCTAATGTTAGGTGTTTTTATTGACAAGAAACTTCTTTGATTTCTGAAATGAGGCTTGTGATTTATTTATTTTTGTTATTACCCATTTTTCAAGAAAATAAAATCTCAGGCTGGCCTTTGTTTTAATGGACTATTTTCTCACATGACAGAATTGCAGTTTTGTCACTGACCCTCATTTGGAGATCCTTTGTTATTCTGTCAGAGGCTGAAGCAATTCTTAACCATTTTAGGAGTGAATTTTCTGCACATATATTGGTTCTTGGGTGTGAACCTTAGAGTGGTTCGTTCTCTGAATTGAATTTATAGAATTTTGAAAATTTGTAAAAATGAAAACTTTATATTGTAAATGCTTCTAAATATAAATTTGTTTGCTTTTCCACTCGGTTAACCAACATTAGAGTTAAATTATAATTAAAATCAAACCAGAATTTTAAAACCAATTTAAAAACAAAAAGGTCATAATATCAAAAAAAAATTGTAAAAAGTCAGCATTAAATCTTTTTTATTTTTATGCATTAGATAGTATGAACCAGAGCTGTAATGCTCAATACATTCTACGTTGATATCAATATTTGTAAAATAATAAGAGAAGTTTACCTCAATGTAGTACGCAGAACACTTCCGTATGATACTCTCCAGAAATTAAGACGAAAAAATCAAAAAAACTTTAATGTAGAGTAACAAATAATTTAAAAATTAATTAAAAATAAATTTAACACAATTAAAAATCATCAGTTTAATGCAGTTAAAAATTAAAACAATTTAATGAAAAAATTTCAAAACGATTTTTCTTTCTGAAGCTGACAACACTTTTCGACCGTATGTCGTGATCACAGAAATGAAAATTACTGAATAGGAGTGGATACTAAACTTAAATAGGGATTATTTGTCTTCACGCATGTGCGTAAAAGCCCACGAATTGGAGATGAGATATGGCCAACGAACATTAACAAAAATTTTGTGTAATTTAATTTCTATGGTTTCTGCAATTAATAGTCGCGTCTAATTACGTTGGACACTAAGTATTTTGGCCTTGTTAAATAAAAAAGTATGTTTTTTGTTAACGGCGGTAAAGACTAATTCTGATACTAATATTCAAAGGAAAACGCATCAAACCTTGGTAAGATGAGTCACAATCACCGCAAGAAGTGTATACCAAGTCAACATAAGGTCGTTTATTATGTCATGCCATAAAATGTTGAGTTGCAGCATAAAGACACGAAAGTAAGAGATGTATTTGTGAAAAGAGGAAAGGAACATGTAGTATACGGAAACTGTTTAATGTAGGATGAAATGCATAACGCATAATTTTTCTCTGTATGAATTAGTCGTGTAAATAATTGTATATAGCATTCATGTATGTATATTGTATAATGCATCCTATGTTCATATGATATTGCTAACACATCAACTATTCATCTCATTACAGTACATATAATTTTACTAACAAAATAATTCTCTCTTACATGTAATACATCCTATGTTCATATGATATTGCTAACACATCAACTATTCATCAGAACCACTCTTAAATATTTAATATCATTAACAGTTAATGTCTGAATTATTCTCATGACATATTTACCTTATCCTAAAGTGACCAGACGTCCCGGATTATGTGGGACAGTTCTGGATTTAAGTTGTTGGAATTTCACTCTGCAGAAAAATATTTAATTTCTGTTGGTTTTATTGGGTTAAAAGAAGTATGTATTATTATTAGTTCACAGAGATACCTATATAATATAGGTATTTCTGTGAAATAAAACAAATATATATGAAAAAAAAAAAAAAAGTAAAATTGATGTCTCACATTGGAATACTATGGATCTGGTCACTTCACCTTATCTTATATTGATATTTTTACACTAATTTTATTCATTAACATTTCTCCTCATTAACCATTTAATTTATGAAAACTGTTCAATCTGTACTAAAGGTTTGGTGACTTACATTTAGCAGTCTTCCTATAGCATCAGAGTTCCTTACGTAGGGGCCTTCCTCGCTGTTCTTGTTTCTTGGGGATGGTTCTCTAGAGTAGGCTTTTCCTTTGCAGGACAGGAGTACTTTTGGCCATTCCTTCTTTGTCACATAGAATCTGTGCCTTTGCTTATCTTTAATCATGCCTTGCTTGCAACACAGGGCCCTTCATTTTACAGACTTACTGAGAGCTCTTCACTCATTCACGTAGCTTCTTTCTCTCCAACGTCTTTCACAATTTCTTCTTTTACGCACCCCTCTCATTCTGCACGTGAAGCTAACTAATTTATACAGGCCAAATCACTGCGCAGTTTCTTAACTATTTTTCTCATACCTTGTTTACCTGAAGCTTTGTTTTTCAATACACGGAAATGACAGAATCCTTTCATCTAACCCCTACTGTCAAAACTTTTAGAACATTGTGCACCATTGCCTCTCCCAAAATAACTGAGTACATCCTCAATGGGTGGTATGACAGAGGGATTAAGTGGACATGTACCCCCCCCCCCCTTGCACACCCTTTTAAATCCAGAGTTCTTCCACTTTGTCACATTGCTCTGCTAATTGTTCCTTTCCGCCTACTCTCTCTAACGGAACTATATCTGGACAGTTGTCAGTAAATTGTCTTAATTCCACCTGCTATTCTACACTTAAAATTAGATATTTGTAAGACTTTGTGTCTTAGAGTTCAACCAAACTGTGTGACACCTCGAACTAGAATGCTGATCGCATCAGCACCAGTTTTGCCAACTGTAGTCAGTTGAAAATAGCTAAGCCACAATCCAAAAATTGCCAAAATCTTATGTTAACAATGGGAAAAAAAAAAAAAAAATTGTAGCTAAAGGGAATTTAAACAATTGGTGTATAGTCTCCGAAAAACGACAGTGGGGACACATGCCCCTACCCTGAATTCACTACTGCAGATTATCATAGCCTAAAATTATGGAATTTTAGTTAAAAAAAAAAAAAAAAATTGGGAAAACTGTCAGGAAAATGGGTAACATTTTTTGTTATAGATATAGGTGGGCTGGCTAATTTTGTTATAGAGATTGGTGAGCTAAATCTTGTTATATAGAGATTGGTGAGCTAAATCTTTTTATATAGAGATAGGTGGCTTAAATTGAAAAGTGTCTGTCTAGCATCCACTGATCTTTAGAAGGCCTTAGAGAGTATGTTGTATGCAGCAATAGTTAGTGCATTGAGAAGGAAACAATTTCCTAAATCATTAATTGAATATATTATTCTCTTTCAGCAATCCTGTGCTAACGGCATGAGATACTCCGGCCAATGCGAGGTGATACATCCATCTAATGGAGTAAAGCAGAGTGATCCTCTATCACCTCTGTTATTCAACTTAGTTATGGACATGTTATTTACAGACCTACCAAGACATTTAGGGTTTGACCTTGGTACATCCAAGGTCAACTATCACATTCACTGATGTGCTCATCCTGGCAGCCTTAACAACTGCAGGACTACAATCCCTACTAGATCAGACCTATACATTTTGCATTAAGAGAGGTATGAAGATTAATCTTGTCAAATCTTGGACCTTGTCGTTGTTATCTTCTGGACGTGAAAAGAAGATGAAGTTCGAGTCGTAGCTTCTTGGTTGGAAATTCCAGACTTTTGTCTGGTACTGTTGAGATGATTTGGAAGTACTTAGGAGTAGAATTCACTACATTGGGTAAGGCATCAGTCGGGATCACCCTAGATGACCTGCTGGTGAGGCTTAGAACTGTCCCACTCAAGCTCCAGCAGAGGCTGTTTATCCTCCATACCTACCTGATACCCAGATTTTATCATCATTTGGTACTGGGGAGGATAACAGCTGCTAGACTTAATATTCTAGATGCCCAGGTGAGGTCAGCTGTAAAGCTATGGCTGCACCTGCCCAAATACAGTCACAGCATACTTTTATGTCACATATTGGAGGGGGGGGGATTAGGAACACCATCCTTTAGATGGACCAACCCCCTCCTTAAGCGACTGCAAGTAGAGAAGCTGTGTTACTCTTCCTCTGTCTTAAATAGAGAAATTTCTTTCTCTTCTACTATTTTGAGAGTTGAATAATGCCAATAGATGATTACAAGATGGAGAAAAAAGGTTAGAAACTTGTTACAAGGTTAGGAACATTGGAGCCGCCTCTTGCACTCATCCTATGACAGATGTGGCCTAAAAGAGTCACACAAGGTGTGTGTGTGCAGTGCATCGGTGGCGGGAAGATGGTACAAAGCTCCTGTCCGGCCATGCTTATTTATATTGACCTAGTTTGAACTAGGATCATGTCCTAGTTCAAACTAGAACATTGATCCTAGTTCCGGATCAGCATGATTATATACTAGCTGATCAGGAAGCCTTCTAGAGATTACCAATAGGTTCGGTCCGGTGTACTAACTAGTGGCCAGCCTGCGAATACCGTTTTAGAACTGTACCCTCGAAATGTAAGGAATATTGGATCTCGTCACGATGTTCATCATAACCTCAAAAGTCATCAATCATACTGCATGATGAAAGAGATAGGGAAGGGTTGACTGGAACTTAGCTCTAGAGACTAAACATGGGTTCCACCACTTCAAGCCTCCAATAGCAAAATGGTGGCATTACACCGGTTGATGAGAGTCATCTACCACCTAGTACTGCCTGGTAACATAGAGGAGCAGCATTCCTCCATGTGGTGGGCGCAACACCTTGACCCCTGCTTACGTTGGTTTACACCTGGGTGGTCACCCACCATGTAGTTGTGCATGGAGGTTATACCCAGGATTGTTGTAGAACTTCTCATCCACATTTCTCAGCAATGCCACCAAACGCCCGGGATGAAAATGCCACGATGCTGTCATGAACTTGATAGAAAATTGCTGGAGTCAGAAAGGATGGATGGTTCAAAAAGAACCTCATTACCATACAGAAGGACTCAGAAAACATGACTTTATGTGTGCATGGATGGCTTCTTGTTCCTTTTTGGATGCCCAGGTTGTGAGGTCCGACTGCAACCTGGAGGTCAGTCATTGACGTTAAGCCTATGACTGACCTCCAGATTGGTCTTAAGCTATGATCTTAAACGTAGAAATACTAGATCTTAAAGGTGCCTCCATAGCCAGGTAGACAGGAGCAGCAGTGCGTAGAACACGCTTCTTGATTAGACCGGGGTTCGAGCCCGTGACCACTAAATATGGAGGATGCGGAAAAGTCAGGGAATGACCACACCACCGCATTTCCCCGAGCAATACGGCCTTAGTTGCTTAATGCTCCTAAAAACCAAATAACAAACAAACTAGATCTTAAATATAGAAATAAATGCTATGGTCATAAGATTATTACTAAATATAATACCACTCTTATATCACGTGAAGTTAGTAATATACAATCGAACTTGGTTATAACGAGCATCAAGGGACCGACAAAATTTCCTCGTTATAACTGTTACTCACTATATCAGTGATAGCAGAGATGGGGAAACCCTTGGGGTGGTCAAACAATGAACACTTTATATCAGTGATGAGCTAAATCTACCTCCTATTTTTTAAATTCTCAATAATTTGATAAAAAAATAGATTCAAAAAACAAAAGAAATATTTAGAGAAAAAATAATATAAGTATATACCTACATATTATTTGTATTAATATGCTTGTATAAACTACAATATACATAATATTAAACACTTAATATTCCCAGCAGTGCCACCGAACCCATGGGATGAGGGTGAAGTGCCACGATGCTGTCATGAACCTGATAGAAAATTGCTTTAATCAAAAAGGATGGATTATAGACAAAAAGGAATTACAGACAAATAAGTCTGTAATTTTAAAACCATACACTTAATACTAAACACAATTTATTTCTCTGTAGGTAATAATAAACATGATTTCAATTAGTCTTTCTTTATGAATCTGCTTGGTTTAAAGATTTCACTTTGATATTTCTTAAGTTTCTCCTTAAAACCCTCAATGTGTTAAGTCTCGTTACTTGCCTCAGTTCCTTCAAAAAATTGACTAATGTGTCTATTGCACCATGAGCTTGTGAAATTTCTGCACTGATTTTGATTCACTTGTCGTCATATCATCATGACAATCATTGCCTTTACCATTGTCGTTATCATCTTTGTTGAGCCCAGCTTCTACAATGTCACTCTCTGTAGAAAGACCACTAGTTAATAAGTCGTCATCGACTTGTACAAATTCACCGATGTTATCTGTATTAAAACCTACAACGTTGTTATGTAGCAACCATTCAGATAATGGTAAGTTGTTTTCTTCATTTCCATCTTCATCAACAACTGAAATTTCATTCGAATTTAATTTCAATTTCTTGAAGCAATTCGATATGGTTGTCGAAGTAACGTTGTTCCACGCATCATTTAATAAATTTATAGCATCCAATATCGATATAGACTCTGTAAGTTTTTGTTCTCTTTGACCGATCAGATGTCCAAATATGGAGGACGCGGAAAGGTCAGGGAATGACCACTGCATATCCCCGGAGAATATGGCCTTAGTTGCTAATGCTCCTAAAAACCAAATAACAACAACAACTGATCAGATGTAGAACTAGAAATCTTTTATAAAATACTTTCAAGCTCTTGATTATACCGATGTCCATTGGTTGTAAAATTAGTGTCGCATTGGGAGGCAGAAACTCTAGCTTAATGTTGGACAAATTTTGAATCTGGGGATGTGCAGGACAGTTATCAACTAACAATAAAATATTTTTCTTCTTTTTGAATAGCTCCTTATTCCAATCATTTACATATTTCCAAAAAATATCTGAAGTCATCCAAGCTTTCTTGTTTGCAGTGTAATCCACAGGAAGTTTCCTTACGTTTTTGAAACACTAGGGTTTTAACGATTTTTTCAATAACAAACAGTTTTTTTTATCAGTTCCTGTCATATTTGCGCATTTGCGCATACGAGCACCGTCAAGGGAGCCTTTGATTTTTTTTCACCAACACATTTTTCCCTTTGAATTTAAATATATTATCAGGTGGCAAATTATAAAAAAGTCCTGTTTCGTCGATGTTGTAGATGTCTTTGTTATTGAAATATTTCCTGATTTCTGCCCAAATACAGTTAATCCATTCATTGCCATTATTGGTTCTGCAGATTGAGATTCTCCACTAATTTTTGTATAAATGATGTTATGTCGGTTTTTAAATCGATCCAGCCAACCATTGTTACATATGAAATCATAGTGTCCAAATTGTTTAGCAAATTTTTCCACTTGAGCCTTCAAGATTGGACTGTCTATTGAAAATCCAGCACTTCTTTTTGTGGTGAACCATTGAAGCAGTGCTTCATCAACATTTGTAATGTCACACTTTCTAAATTTTTTTTTTTTTTTTTCCTGGTTATGTTCTTTCCCAGTGCCGATTTGTAAACATCTTTATTCTTCCACAATGTCAATACACTTGAAGAGGATAAAGAAAACTTTTTACACACTTCAAAACATCTTTATTCTTCCACAATGTCAATACACTTGAAGAGGACAAAGAAAACTTTACACACTTCAACATTTTTTGCACCATGTTTTAACTCGCAAATAATTTTGTCTTTTTTGTGAATCAAGAGACACTTTCTTTTATTAGCAGACATGTTTCCGAAGGAAGGGTTCGTTTCTAACTGATTTTACTTTAAAACGATAAAGTGATCTGCAATCAAAGTTCTTAGAAGTCTCGAAATGCATACAACGTTCTTAGAAGTCCCAAAATGCATACAACGTTCTTAGAAGTCGTGAAATAAATTTATGGTAGAGCAAATACAAGACTATCTGTAAATAGGGTAATGCTACAAGCGGAAAGCCAATGCATTATTGTATAGCCCCCGTCCCCAGAAGGACAAGGTTATAAACCAGCTGCTAATCTGATGCAGGTGGTCATGAAGTTATTCGCCCTTTTCATTTTCGTCTATTCCAAGAATTTGGGTTTTTTTGACTATCCGAGCAATTAAGAATGTTTGCATAGTTACCAAAATTTGTTTGGTATGTCTGTGTAGTACACCCATTATAACAGTGAGCGATTGTATGGAGATATGTGTAAATTAAAATAATTATGGCTTTTTGCTCTTCACCGCCATGATCTCGTTATTTCTGTGCTTGTTATAACCAAGTTCGACTAGTTTATTAAGATTTCACCTAAACCAGTGGTTCCCAATCTACTGAGATCTCTGGACCCTTTCAAAAATCAAAAAAGTTTAAGGACCCCTATATATTGCTCACTGGCTACAATAGTGGCACAACTCAAAATTCTTAATTTTTGAGTTAATACAACTGATGAGGTTGGGATAGTGGTCTCTGCATTTATGCAATAACAGTACAAAGTGAGATCAATATTATCTCGCTAGATGGCACAAGTGTCATTATGCCATCTGAGTTTTTGCTTCATCAAGAAGCATCAACAGTGGCACTTCTTCAGTGTGCCCCATCCTTGGGACTGAATGGGGCGCTGTCTGTGTGCAATAGTGATCCTTTTTGAGTTGTGCCAGTATTGGAGTGTAATGCAATGCAAATTTATTGTTGTAGGTCATCAGCAAAACGAGGGTGACTGTGCAACTCGTTATTATAGAAAAATATTAAAAGATTGCTAAAGTCTGGTCCATTCGTCCCATCAAATTATGTTATATTATCTAGAACTGCCAGAAAGACAGAAAACCCTTTCTAGGTGACAGAGACGAATCATTGCAATTTTTATGACCTGAAAGATTTCGCCCGACGTACTTTTATGAAATTTAATGAAAATACCGATGAAATGCTAGCTTTAAAGCAGAAAAGCAGCATTTGGACTCTATTTTGTAAAACAACATACAAATAGGATGATTATAAATCAGTTAATGTTAAAGCTAGTAAAACAAGAAAACCTTTGGAGACATTTGTAGATTTCAAATTGTAAAAAGGCTACAAGAGTTCTATTCCAATTTCGGAAAAGAAGCACAGTGAGCTCCACTGTTTGTTGAACAATAACACAATTTCCAATGTCATGTCGGCTTTTATAACAGTCTAAAAGTTAATTTATGGAAGGAATAAATTTTTCTAAGAATGACTTAAATTCTTCCATTTTGTTTGTTTGTACACCAATAATTACATACTAACTTCTTGTTCTTATTTATGATTTATCGCAATTATGCTCTCAAAGATTAAAATGTAATTCATACATGTTACTGAGTTTATGAATATAAATAAAGTTCTTGTTTAATGGTTTTTTTTTTTTTTTTTTTTTTCATGCTAATTACCTTCCATCTTTTTTAGGAGACTCAAGTCACAAATTTTTAGTGTTTGTTGGTGCAATAGTGGCACAACTCAAAAGGGGGGATTAAATTTTCGAGTATTCTGGTTACCCATAAGGGAATGTTGATCAAACCAGCCTAATTTTAAGTACCATTGGGTATGATGAGATGAATCACAATATGTTTCAACAATCACATAATTTCTTCAATTATAAAAAAACTAATTTTAAAAGCCTAATTTTTTTTTTCATTGATTTTCTCAGAATTGCGATTTTTGAGTTATGCCACTATTGAAGCCAGTGAGTGATATATGCATATGTTTCTCTGTGTGTAATGTATGAATACTGAGTTTTCTGAAAAGAAAATTCAAAATTGTAAGTTTAAAACAACTGAACTTTATTCTTATTTTTAACCTAAATATATAATAATAACTTTATTTATCAACAGTTTGCTATACATACAATGAATAATTTGACCAGTTCCAGAGGGTACAATTCCTGGACCCAGGAACTGCTCTATGGACCCCTAGAGGTCCGCGGACCAAAGTTTGGGAAATGCTGGCCTAAACTACTATACATTTGGTAACGTTTCTGGTATCTTACCAATACCCATCATCAGAATGCACTGTTGGGGGAACAAAAATAGAAAAGGTTACAAATTTGAATACAATTACCAATATTACGATTACAATTATCAATATTATGATTATAATTACCAACATTATGAATATTACAATTACAATTTGCAGATAAACAATTCCAAGTTTGGATTTGTTTTTTGGAAATTGTAACACCAATTGTTACAATAGAACCAGATATTAAATTAAGGAAATACAAAGAGATTAAATTCTTACCTGCTCACAGACGACTCCTCTTGCTGATGCTCCCAGAAATTTTCCTCATCGATTTGTGCATACAGGCAAAAGGCCTGCCAGTAGTTAATTTATAGGAGTGGGATTATTTCCAGTAGCCAATAAAATTGTGTCAAGATTTTTATCATCAATCTTCATGGACTAATAACATTAGTCCGTGAAGAGCAGTGTCCATTGATAACCACTCTCTGTCTTCTCCCACTCAACGATCCTTTTATCCATTGTAGCAACTTGCCCTTAATGCCATACTGCTCCAATTTATACAGTAGTCTTCCATGCCACAGTATCAAAAGCTTTCCTAAAATCCAAGTACAGTGGATTCCTGTTATTTGGGTCACCGGTTAATCGGGGCAGCCGTTTATTTGGGGCAGATCTTAAAAAACAGAACCCAGTCGAGAAAATAGCCAGGGTTTACTTCGCTTAATTGGGAGAGCATACCGTTTAATTGGGACAGGAGACCGCAGCACTGGAGATTACCCTACCATTGTTTCCGACGGTACCACGTGGTTCAGTCGAAATTCTGGAGGTCACAACCATAAAACAGTAAAAACAATTAGCAGTCACCTGTTTATTGGGCTTTTCTGTTAGTGAAATCTATCATAAACGGACATTTATGATAGATTTAACATTTATTTACGTTTAACTTTATTGTTGAAGTTAAACGTAAGAAAAGCACCTGGGGTGGATGGGATCTATCCAGTTATATTAAAGGAGGCGGCAAAGCAACTAAGCAAACCCTTAGCCATAATTATGAGACCATCCTTGGACTCAGGGGAGGTTCCCACGGACTGGAGATGTGCAAATGTATCCCCAATTCACAAAGGGGATCGAAGGGTGACACGAGTAATTACACACCAGTTAGTTTAACTTCTGTTCTGGGTAAAATAATGGAGTCGCTGGTTAAAGATGCATTGCAGGATCATCTAGATAAGACTGCAGCAATAACTCAGACACAGCATGGGTTTGTTAAGGGAAAGTCTTGTCTGACAGATTTGATAGGATATTATGATGTGGTTACAAAGGAACTGGATGCAAAAAATAATTTTGATATCATATGTTTGGATTTCAGGAAAGCTTTTGACACTATTGCGCATGGAAGACTACTGTACAAATTGGAGCAGAATGGTATTAAGGGTAAGTTGCTACAATGGATAAAAGGATGGTTAAGTGGGAGAAGACAGAGGGTGGTAATCAATGGGTGCTGCTCTTCTTGGACTAATGTTATTAGTGGAGTCCCACAGGGTTCGGTGTTAGGTCCACTGTTGTTTTGTATATTTATCAATGATATTGATGAAGGTATATCAGGCTTAATGTCGAAGTTTGCAGATGATAAAAAGGTTGGCAGGGTTGTTAATGACAGTAATGGCAGTGTGCTACTGCAACAGGATCTAGATAATTTGGGCAGATGGGCTAAGAAGTGGCAACTGAAGTTTAACCTTGACAAATGCAAAGTACTGCATATGGGTAGAAGTAACCCCAGAGAAACGTACCAACTGTGTGGTACTACACTTAAGGTGGTAGAAAATGAAAAAGACCTGGGAGTAATTGTGCAGTCAGATATGAAGCTCTCTGAGCAGTGTAGACAGGCGGCCAGGGCAGGTCATGGGGTTTTGTCAATGATATATAGGAATTTTGCTAGCAGGGAAAAGGAGGTGATTATCCCTCTGTATAAGGCAATGGTCAGGCCATGCCTTGAGTACTGCGTACAGGTCTGGAGGCCTCATTTTAGGAAGGATGTAGATTTACTTGAGCGTGTACAGAGAAGGGCAACAAGATTGGTGAGGGGAATGAAGGGATCCTCTTACCAAGAGAGGCTTAAGTTCTGCAAATTGCAGTGGCTGGAGACTAGGCACCTGTGCGATGATCTGATTGAGATATATAAGGCCTTGAATGGGTTGAGCACGCTGAATTCTGATGGGATCCTTCCACTTGTTCAGATTACGAACCTAAGGGGGCATAAATTCAAATTAAGAAAAGACAGATGTAGAATAGATGTGCGGAAATTTGCCTTTAGCCAGTGGGTGGTTAATTGCTGGAACAAACTTCCATTTGTCGTTGTGGAAGTTGATAGGTTGAACAAATTTAAGGAGGAACTGGACAGGCATTTGGAGGGAATGGTGTGATTTTTTTTTTTTTTTTTTTTTTTTTTTTTTGGCTGATGCTGCATAAGCTCATACATTTGCTTTCTTGCATCACATGCCACTACTACTACTACAGTAAACTCGATCTTACTGAATTTGCAATAATACCGACAGATCGAGTTCTGTGGGTTATTAGGGTGAAATGTGTTTACACTTCCATGAAATCTTCAATCATATAAAAAAAATTAATTTTCAGATCTTCTCTTCATGCCTATTTTTAAAGCTTTGTAACTCGTTACTCCATTCTTACTTGCGCGTATTGTATTACTTGAATTTGTGTGTGCCGTGTTTTTTGTTATTGATTACTTATCTTTTCACTGTTTTAAATTTTAACCCCCCCCACCCACAAATGTTAGTGAACAGAAATGTCAACTAGTTCAATTGTAAAGGGAGGGGGGGGTACATTGTATTTTTAACTATTTATGTGAAACTTTGGATAATTGGGGCAGCCGCTTAATTGGGTCAAAATGCACTAGTCCCGATGTGTCCCAAATAACCGGAATGGACTGTATATAATATCAAAATTATTCTTTACATCCAATTCCTTTGTCACCACATCGTAGTATCCAATCAGATTTGTCAAACAAGATTTGACAAGACTGTGTCTGAACTATAACTGCAGTCTTGTCTAGATTGTCCTGCATTGCTTCCTTAACCAGTGATTCCATTATTTTCCCTGGAACAGAAGTTAGACTAAAAGGACTGTAATTTCCCATGTCACCCTTTGAACTGCCTTTGTGAATTAGGGTCACATTTGCTCATCTCCAGTCCATGCGAACCTCCCCTGAGTCCAAGGAAGCTTTCATAATTATGGCTAAAGGTTTGCTTACTTCCTTTGCTGCCTCCTTTAATATAACTGGATAGATCCCATCCACCCAGGTGCCTTCCTTATGTTTAACTTCAACAATTTCTTCTCCACTTTACTCTCAGTTATTACAAAATCACTTATCTCCCTGTTAGAGTTGGATAAACTTCTGGAATTCCCCTCCTAGAATAACTCTTCATGTGTGAATGTAGAATGCAAAATACTCATTCAGTTTGTTTGCTATCTGAGCAGGATCATCAACAGTCAAACTATCGATGTCAAGTGGACCAATCAGATTCATCCCCTTCCTTTTAGAGTTTATATAAGTAAAGAAATCCTTGCTGTTTTTCTTAGCATCTTTTGCCAAGGATTTCTCGTAATCTGCCTTTGCCTGCCTAACCTCCTTTGTAACTTGATTACAGACTAGCTTATATCTGCCATAGGCTTCTGTGTCGCCTGATAATTTATATGCATCTCATGCATTTTTCTTTTCTGCCACGGGCCTCATTAATTCTTCCAAAATCCATTTAGGCATGAACCTTGAACAGTATTTCTTAGTTGGTATGAAAAGCCTAGTAGCCTCTAGGCTTTTCCATTTAGAATTCACCGTTGGTAACATCATCAGTTGATCCCACTGTATAGAATTTAAAAGCTCTGAGACCACTGTAGTCACCTTTACGAAAGCAAAATCCCTTCCCCTTACCTCTGATGGTAGTTACACCTTTAAGTAAATCCCACATCAGTACATTATGATCACTACCTGATCACAATTGCAGATTAAGTGGTTCCTCAATCTGCAGATTCTTAACACATGAAGAATCACTGCTGATAATGAGATCAATAATATAACTCCCTCTGGTTGCTTCTCGAACAAGTTTCTGTAGAAAACAGTCATCTAATAAATCCACAAATGTCTTGCTAGTGTGCGAGTAACCTATCCACAAGTTCCAGTCAATATCTGGAAAGTTAAAATCCCCATTATAGCGCATTCTGATTTACTGACCTCTATTTTTCTGCACAATTGCTCTCTATACTCATCAGATTCATTAGGCCTATAACACACACCTATTGTCATTTTCCCTTTCCTAGTGCTTATGTCACACCACACTGACTCAACATTGCATTGTCCACCAGTGTCAACTGGTTGCACTTCCCTACATTTTATGTATTTTTTAACTAACAGCATAACCCCTCCTCCCTTCCTGTTCTGTCTATCCTTTCTGTACACATTGTACTCCCCAAATTCCAATTCTGCACTGCTTATATCTGTGTGACACTATATCTCTGATATTCCAACAATATCTGCTTTTGGTGTCTTGACCAGTATCTCAAATTCATCAAATTTATTTACACCAATGCTAGGGCATTGGTGTAAATGCAAGTATACATGCACCTGTTCTTACTCTTAGTTACTCTAACATAGCCCATGTATTTACTTGTTTCATGACTCCCAGCAGTTCCTGAAATCCCTTGCATCTTGCATTCTGGGCTACTGCTGATTCCAAAAGAAGCAGTGCAAGAACCTCCAAGCTAGCAGTGTTCTGACCCACTTAAAACTGGCTTGATAGCATTAGGAAATATCTTTGCACCCTTTTTATAAGCTTGCTTTCTTGCATAATATGCTATACTGATACTAATAAAGTTCCGACTATTTCATTGAAGCAGTTGGAACATTATTAATTTTGCATCGAAATTTCAATTTTTGTGGATAGATGAACACAACAGTTTTTAGGTAGAATCTGTATGATGTAACTTTCTGTTGTTTTAATATATCTCTCAGTTTTTTTGCATGGAAAAAATGTGTTTGTTTAAAAAAAGTGACAGGCTGTATCATTAAATTATAAATTGTGAATTATTATGTACATTATTTTTGAACAAATTTTTTATTTAATTTCATTATACTTTAGATTAGTGTTTCTTACTATAATCCACCCTCTGCCAGAGCAAACTTTTTTTTCTGTTGAAAAATATCCCTGTGTGTATGCAGAGTATTTTAATTGAAACCGTCCAGCAAGCCTGTCTGCTTTGAATTAATTGACACTTATGTGTGAAAGTGGAACTGTGGATACGTTGAAACTGATGGCTGCCCAGTTGCTGAGGTGGGCACCTTGAAGTTGTATTGCATCACACTATTTTTAATTTTGCTGTATGCCCATATTGTAAACATTAATTAACTGAGTTACTGTGAAAATTCGTAAAAATTATATGTACAAGGGGAGTTAAGAAAAAGAAAAAAAAAGATTTGTACTCACCCAGAAGTAGGTTTTTTTTTTTTTTTTTTTTTTTGTTTGTTTGATACCTTAGACATCTGTAGCAACCACACACATTTTGGTTTAAATCTGGCAATTCACTTTGTTTTTTCTTTGAATGAAGTGAAGTGTTGCAATGGATATAGTGGAATACAGATCAGTGATTCAGTTCCTCTTTCTGTAAGGGAAAACACTGAAACAATTTACAAAGAAAAGGTTGCTGTTTGTGGGGAAGACTTCCCAGTTTACAGTGTTGTTGTTGTTGTGCATTGGTATGAACAATTCAAATGTGGAAGAACCTTAGTGCAGGATGAAGAAATCCCACGATGCCCAGCAACTGCTGTAACAGAAAAGTGTTATAAAAATTGAGGCATAATCCTGGACAGTTACTGTATTAGCATCAGAGAACTAGCTACAGAGCCTCAAATTAGTGTAGGTTCTTTAGAGAACAACATCCATCAACAGTTGCATATGAGTAGTGTCTGCTAGATGGGTTCCCAGGCTTCTGGCCCCTTACCAGAAGAAGAAGAAGAAGGAAAGGGCACAACGTGCACATGAAATGTTGATGTGCCAGGAAAAACAAGAGGAATTTTTTTTCACAGCTAGTCACCATGGATGAAACTTGGATCAGTCGCCATAATCCTGAAACTAAACAAAAGTCAAAACGATGAAGAGAGCAGAACCATCCTCTCCCAAAATAAGGCAAAGCTGCAAGGTGATGCTGTAATTTTTTTGTGACTAACATGTGTAATACTAATAGATTACCCTCAAAAGGACTGTATTGTGACAGTGAAGTGATATTCCAATCTCCTCATAAAGCAACATGCCACTATAATCGAAAAAAGACAGGGAAAGCTGTCAAAAAATTTGTGCCTGCTCCCTGATAATGCCCACGCACATTCTTCTCATGGTGCAGTGAGTGTGCCCGTGATGTGGGTTTGTTGTTGTTATGGGGGTTTGATGGCACATAAGCTGCTTTTGCTATAATGTGCCTAATCATTTATTATATAAAGATATGACATGAGATGATGTTTGTTTGTAATATTGCTGCATCCTGCTTATTGCTCCACTTTGTTTGTACCCTCTGATTTTTTCCTGAAGTCCTTTTTTAGTGGAAAACACTTTGCTGCTAATGATGACGACATGATTTCTGCTGCCAAGTCATAGTTTGAAGGACAGTCAGAGAAGTTCTACAAAACTGGCCTGTGGAAATGTATTGAGAGGTAGCAGAAATAAGTCATTTTGTCTGGTCACTGTGTTGGAAAGGTGTAATACATTAATACATATCTTCTTTAAACCACCCTCTTATACAGTCTGCATATATCTTACTTTTTATCTTTCAACATCTGCCAGATGGGACCAGTTAGTTCTAATATCCATTATTGCCAAGTTTATTCCTGTCTTTATATACAGCAAATACAGTGGACCCCCACTTTATGATGGGTTCACTATACGATCAAATCACTTTATAATGGACTCTCCATAATAAAATACCTTTCACTATATGATATGTAGTAAGTGCTAGTCATTGTAATCATGTTTGCAGATTGAATTTTAATTCTATTAAACGCTGATTCTAATAAGCAAAAATTGGATATATAGTATCCACAGGCTATAAAAGTAAAGATATAAAGCACAAATTTTCACTTTATTACCTTATCAATTAATAAAATTAAATGATACATGAAAATCAGAAGAATATTTTCCACAGGTTAGCAAAATAAAAAAAAAATACGCCTATGTATGTAGCTTAGACTATAAAATATTTAAGGGCAAAGGCCTCGTGTTACAAGGTAGAATGACTAACATATAGGTTAGTGCAAAAGCATCGTTTTAATGTAGCCATCTACCAAAGTAGTTAAATTAATTAATTAAAGTTTTGGTTATATCTCATAATGTGAATGCATTCACGACGAGTTGCCATGGTATTGTACTACCTCGAATAAGTAACACTTCACCAATGGAGAAGACTACTGTTACTTATTCTGAGCAGATACCACTGTCACCCAGACAGCCCCATTCACAGCTTGTTAGCTTCTCCTCAGTGGGTGGCCAGGCACTCTGGTGTTGCAATTGTGACAACCCAATGGTATCCTCTGAGCAGTGGTAGACTAAGGAAAATCGGGCCCCACTTAGGGTTGCCACCTTTTTCAAAAGGTGGTTTCAAAAGGGTCAAGTTAAATACACTTACATTTAGAATGCTTCAAAAACCACAAACCCCGAAAGTTTGATGAAATTTACTTGAAATTCATATAAAATTCACTAAAAATTGTTCAAACACTTGTTTTGTTTACACATATAGAATAAAACATTTGAACTCTATTATTGAAGTTACCAACTTAAATCAAATAGTTCATACCAATGTACAACAGAGGCATTGATTAAGTAACTAAATCTACCTAATCAATGTGCGACTAGCCCTACCTGGTGAATTGTTGTGTATACCACGCCAGATGCAGTATACATGACAGTTCACCAGATAGCGTGGCATGCAAAGATGCTTTGATTGATTGGCGTGAAACAAGCGGAACATTATAAATTTATTTAAAATAAAATAATGAAAAAATATATAATAAAACCATTTTATGGGCCCTAGTCTTCCTAGGCCTTGCCGCTGAGAATAAGTAACAGTAGTCTTTCTCCACTGGTGAAGTGTTACTTGTTCAAGGTAGTACAATACCATGGCAACTCGTGATGGTGGCATTCACAATATGAGATATAACCAAAACGATGCCAATTTAATTAATTAATATAACTAATTTGGTAAATGGCTACATTACTGTAATATGTACATGCTAATTGATATTTCTGTTCACTGATTTTTTTTTTTTTGTTGTAAAATTTAAAACAGTAAAAAAAGATAAGCAATCAATAACAAAGGACATGGCACACACAAATTGCAATTAACACAATACGCACAAGTGAGATATGGAGTAACAAGTTTAAGAAGCTTAAAAAATAGGAATGAAGAGAAGAATGAAAATTTGTTTTTCATATGACTGAACATTTCACAATAATAACATTAAAACCCACAGAATTCCTGCTATCGGTGCTATCGGTATTACCGCAAATGCAATAAGATCGAATTTACTACCAGTTTATAACAGAAAAGCTCAATAAACTGGGAATTGCAAATTGTTTTTATTGTTTTATGCTAGTGGCCTTCAGAAATGCGCTTTAGAAAAAATCACAAAGGCTTTCAAAATTGGTTCTTATAACTGAACCAAACATATGATAACAATGAAAGTGTAGTGCATTTTAATGATTTGAATTGGTTTTTTGAAATTTGATTCTGTGAAGCGGCTGATTCTAATAACTAGTGATCATGTAAACCGGCACCTACTTATTTCAAAGTGAAATAAGTATGGGCTTATGATTATCTCCAACAAACCATATGGTCCTTCCTCTCAGCCAATAGTAGCGTTTTTTAAACGTGTTGGCCACGTGTTTTGTTTTTGCCTCCTTTAGTTGAAGTGATTTTTTGTGTTGCGCTTATTTGACATAAATTTACTGTATTGAATTCGTATATGTATAACATTATGTAAATTGATAATATGGTACCTGAAGAGTGCACTAAGAAGAAAATTTCAACTTTCGAGGTTTTGGAACAAATCACCAAAAAAAAAAAAAAAAAAAAACAAAAAAAAAAACAGTATGTTATTGGGTTCGCATTACGATATTTTCGTGATACGATGGTGTCTCTGGAACGGATTAATATCGTAAAGCGGGATCCAGTGTATTTGTATATTCTGAAACAGTGTCTTGGAATAATAAATTTTTTTTTTAGATTTCTGTCCCACAAATACTGAAGAAAATCGTCTTTTTAAAGATTTTTATCTGTCATATATGATGTCATTACCATTTTTGACCCACTTAGGAACAAAAATTTTTGGTATGGAAAACACCATGCCCAACTCCTGACTATGAGAACACCTATTAATTATAGAGATATCTTTCTTATTCTCTGATTTTAACACAACGCTCCTGTCTCTGATAACTTTCATATTAAATAGCTTCACACCAAAAGGGCTGGTATTATTGATTTAAAAATTTTAGTCTTTACTTCCTCACGTATCTGTCGCTAAAAGCATTAATAGCAGGTTAGGAGGTCAGCTTTTTCCTTAATGTTTCTGTTTCATTACTGTAACATTAGCATTAGTAGAGGCATTTGATGCAAGAAAGCAAGCTTATGCAGCATCAGCCAAAAAAAAAAAAAAAAAAAAAACCCACTTCCACTTCACCCCTCTGTTCGTTCAAAATACCTGTCCAGCTGAGCCTTAAACTTATTTAGGCTATCAACTTCCACGACAAGGGATGGAAGTCTGTTCCACCAACCAACCACCTGGCTAAAGGCAAATTTCCGCACGTCTATCCTACATCTGTCTTTCCTCAATTTGAATTTATGCCCTCTCAGGTGATTATTCTGAACGAGAGGAAGAATCCCATCAGCATTGAGCATGCTAAAACCATTCAAGGCTTTATACACCTCTATCAGATCACCTCTCTGGTGCCTAGTCTCCAGACACTGTAATTTGCAAAACTTAAGTAACATAACTCTTTCTTGCATTCCACTCATAGTCTCCAGCCTATCCTTTAACACTTGACTTTCTGAGCTTTGTTTAATACCTGCTCCACTTTAAAGACTTAAAGCTTTTGTTTCCAAGGTGTCCTACGGGTGTCAGGTCACCGTATAATTTTTCAGCTGACGTGACATCCAGTACTTTTTCAAAACCTAATTTTTAATTTTCTTTTATATGACATCTGATTCCAGGCTTTTTGCAATCTCTAAAACTGCTAGTACTGGTTTTAGTATACCAATCAGAAGGAGGTTCTCTAGGTTTAGTCTAATTTTGTCTTTTTCTCCCTATCAGATAGTCTCTTTTTTGGAGTGGGAGGCTATGTGATAGGAGGAGAACTTCCCCTTGATTAGTATTCTTGCAAGACTTCTTAAATATCACTGCTTTGCCAAATGACCAAACACATAATATAGAACAATTTTAATATCAACACAAAACTAAATAATTCAATTTAAAAACACTGAGAGTTATCTGCAATTTAGTTTTACTTTATTTTGAAAATAAACAATAAATTTATATCCACTGGCTCAAATTTTACTACCAAGTGTGGAGGTCTTTTTTTTTAGCTTTTTTATTTTTATTATGCTATGAATACTATATGTAGGAACAGAAAACTGAATGATATTGAATTTCATTTTAATATTCAGTTTCTTTATCGACATTGTTGCTCTACTATTTATTTATATGATAAATTATTTTTCAGGATGTAAAACTGTTACACTGGTTACATGGAGTACTGATAGAGAGTGTTGGCACTTGTTATGCTGTTGCATACCTTGATGTACTTCAAACACTTAAATCTAAGGTATGTATACAATGCATATATATATATATATATAGAATGATAAAAATAATAGGATATAATGATATTACTGGACGTCTAAGCAAACAAGAAAAAGTATTAAATTATTAAACTGGGTTATGGATCCAGGGTACTTCTAGTTATAGTCAGTGGCGAGCTGTGAATGTTTTAACAATATGGGCTCGCAGTTTTTCCGACTTTCTGCCCAGTAAATTTGATCAGTCACTTCCATTAAGAGTCATTCTCTACTGTATTTCATAAAAAATTTCGACGGAAAAAATTTCTAATTCAACAAGTCGAAAAGTAAACATTTCAAAAGATTCTAAAGAAGTTTCAAACTTCCAACACATATGCACACACACACACACACACACACACACACACACACACACACACACACACACACACACACTTTTTTTTTCATGATAAAATTTTAATATTGCGAATAAAAAATAACGTACTATATTTCCCATAAGACAAATAACATAAAGAATCACAAAACTTTCTAGAATATAAAAACAATTATTACATTAAAAAAACACAAACTATTCTAGAAAAGGTACAAAAAATCACAGCTTACCTGAAAAAAATTGTTAAACAAATATAGAAGAAAAATTTATTCCAAAAATTGCCATATAGAATGTACTTCTCTATTAATATTTGTTGCCAATCTTCTGCTTTGCTCAATAGCTGAGCGATGATTACGGAGGAACAATTTGACATAACGATCTGGATCAAATTGAAGCAACAATTTTCCATTTAGATTTATGGTCATCATATCTGCAACGTGTTTAATTGTCAAAGATGTTCTTTTTATTGTCACAATGTTGTTTGTTACGCTGAAAGCTCGCTCAGCTTCAGCATTGCTAATTGTGCAATGGTTTCAAGGATTTTTCTGGCTTTTTTAATTGATAAGGGAATTTCACTGGAATTTAAACATAAACTGTCTTCGACAAAATCTCTGAAATCATTAATTTTTATTTCATATTTTATTATAAAACTTAAATTTCTTATTCGTTTTTCATCCTCTTGCCAAGGAGAGGAAAGTTCTTCCATATTCCATGTTTCCGGGTAGCATACGTTTAAAATTTCTTTCAATTCCTCATTGTCAATGATATCATTGTTTTCTTTCTTTAATTTAAAATTGCTCTGTTGCATTAATAACTAATCCTTTAAGGATAAAACAATGCAGTTTAATAATTTGTCACGAGGTAATTTTTTAAACGTGTTCTTACTTTCGATTTTGATTCCTTCAAATTCTTTCGACTTCAATATGCTCTCAATTTTAGCTTCATAAGTTCTTTCCGAATTTTTCAAATTATCGATAGCATTGATAATTCAAATAATTAATTTATCTGCTTTTACTATTGTGATGCTGCGACTTTGTAAAACTTCTGAAAGGTAAGAGAGCTCCTGCAGGATGTCGATCATAGTGCTAAATCTTTAAGAAATTCAAGATTTAAAAGTTGGTTTAATAATCCCGAATATTTAACTTCTGATGCAAAATGTTTGCACAAAGCAGGATAATTCCTCCAAATCGCAATTGCTGTCCGCAAGCTAGAAGCCGCCCATCGTGGCCCAAACACACGGCCGATCTTTATAATTTCCACATCAAGTTCTTTAGCAATCAACCTCAAATCACGCTGGTTTTTTGGAGATAGGTGATATAATGCATACAGTTTATCTAGAAATATTTCAAAATGATTCACTTCTTTTATATTTTTTATAGAATCATCTAATGCTAATTTCAAACGATGAGCGAGGCAATGCCAAATAATGATGTTTGGGAATTGTTGTAAAAGTCTGGTTGAAACACCGTACTTTTTCCCCAACATTACACTAGCACCATCGGAACAAAATCCAATAAGATTTTCTTTTAAATAATTTTTGGAAAAACCATAGCTGTTTAAAGCTGTAATTACGCTGGCATGTATGCATTCAGCGGTTGTCTGTTCTAATTCAATAAGATCTATAAAAATCATACAAGGCTCAGCAAGTTCAACACGTAGGTAAAGAATTAAGACACTTTGTTTAGATAATGTTGTCGACTCATCGATTATTATGCAGATTTTGGCATTCTTTTCTATTATTTTTGTAAGGATTTCCTTTTTTATTTCATTTGAAATATGTTTGGCAATTGTAATGCCCGAAAATCTGGAATGCAACGAAACTCCTATATCAACGCCATTTTTACTCTGTAATTCCAATTCAGCTGGTAAGTCAGACATTGGCCGATTTCTTTTTACAAGACTATACACTGAATTAAAAATTTTGGCAGTAGTTTGAATTTCTTTATCATTCAGTTTGTCAATGACATTTGGAAGTACATGCCTTTGTGATTCTTCGTTTGTTTATAAGAATTTTTTATGTGCCATTGACTCATTGTGAATGGATAGTTTTTTGCGCAAAGATGCCTGTCTACTATTTTTATTCTTTCCATTCGGCTCTATCTTAATTTCCATCCATTCTTTTGAACCATGACAACATTTTTCTTGTTCAACACCTAAGTTTTTATGCTTAGCACAAACAGAACAACCTAACTTTCCATTTTGGATGTATAGCCACTTGTACTGAGTTTTAAAAAAAATTCCTTGCTTCTCATTCCAACAATCGGGTAGTTGCTGTTCCACTTCATAACTAACATATTGATCATTTATAATATCCTCGTTATCAATTTTTTATTTGTTTATCAAGTTTGTATTCATAGAATTATTTGAAGAAATAACTTTACTATGAAAATCAATATTCTCCATTACACTGACAGAATCCGTAGAGCAGATTTATTTTTTTTTGTCTTTTCCAAAAAAAAATTAATAAATTGGACTGTCTTTTCATGGCTAATAAATTTAAAAAAGCGTTATATTATTTAAAAATTATAAAGAAACTAAAAATTACATTTAAAATTATAGATTTTAATAAATACTTGATAATAAGCAATACACAATACACTTCTCTCTGGCACAGAAACTCAACTAATTACTTTCTCTATCCTACCTACCCTCATACACAAATCAGCTTATTTCAATTGCTCACTTATCCCTACCACGTGGCTTAAGACAACTGTTCGGATTGGTTACATGAAACAAAGTATGCTGAGTGACATTTCACAGTGTTGTCTGTTCGCAAATCTACTCACTCATTAGGCAATCCTATGCAAAAGTAATATAAGTACCCCCCCATTATATGTAGGTCGTCAATTTATAATGAATTTATAAAAATTACTTCTGAAACGATCTATAATTTGCATATATTTATTAACAAAATAATACAATGAATATAATAAAACAAAATATCAAATAAAAAGAAACTTACAAATACTCGTTTTTATCTACAAAAAAATTGTCCTATACAAACTACAAAGAAAATATGTACATATAACTACAAAGAAATAAAAAAAACCCCACAGATATCATACAGTTTACATTTATATATCTAGAATAAAATCATAAAAACAAAATATTGCGAAATATAATATAGGATACTTTGAAAATAATAACATAAACTAAAAATATGCAATGAAGATGTATTTTTAATTGAATTTTTTTCGCTTTTGCCGAAGCAAAATCATCAACAATGTTATCATAGTTTATGTTTTGTGCAACGTGATTTTCAATGGATATAATTGATATGTTGGTTAGTCGTTCTTGTCCATTTGTTCATCTAAGGTGATTTTTAATCCATTTAAGTTTACCAAGGACCTTTCACAATAAAGGACCTATTATAGGCAGGGTAAGAAAAAGCGCTATTTCTGTTTGGATAACATTTTTTTATTAGACAATACTCGTGAATGATTTGGAGAAGTTTAAAGGGGGTTGCAGATTTTATATCCCGCAGAATTGATAAAACATGATTTTTGAAACTTTTAATTTCTGTTGAATATCTGACACATTTAAATCCTTATTGGGTTTTAATGCAAGGTCGGAAGCAGCCTTCTGCAAAGTCAGATATATTAATTAATGCGAGTGAAGTACGAAATAGAAAATCAAATTCTGAAGAAATAGTATTCAGTTTTTCAAAACTAGTGTTGAAGTCATTGACAAGAACATTCAAAACGTATTTAATTTCAATACAAAATTTTTTGTTCTGCAGATAAGTTGAAACTGTCGGCAAATTTGTAAAGTGACATTTTTCTTTTTCTTTCTTTCTTGTGGAAATGTAGCTGGTATACCCGTTTTTTCTGCTGTGGTAATAACATATCCAAAAATAACTTGATATTCATTTTCCCCTATTTCTTTGATGTTTTATCAATCTGCTTATTAATTGTACGCAAAGCTTTAGCTTGCAATGCTTTATTTACACTGTCAATGTTATGAAGAATTTTATTCCATATAGCCATATTTATTCCATATTTTATGCAGATTGGCTAAATCTGCATAAAAATGGATTGTCTGTTTGTACAAGCAGACTTTGAGCAATACTGATAGTTTCCACATTTGCTGACGTATCTTCAATATTAATAAGCGTTCATGAACTTTTATCTGTAAGAACAAAGATTTTATAGCTCGTTCTTTGGATGAAGATCTTCTGTCTGTATGTCCTTTAAGTGTAGGGCTACCAGACGTCCTCATTTCCGAGGACATGTCCTGGTTTTTAGGGCATCCTCGCGGGTTTTACACTTGCGTCCTATTTTTTTGTAATTTAAAAAAATCATCTCATCATAAAATGAATGTTCATTAAATGTTCTGTGCGTTGTACCTTCGGTCCCCGCAACAGAATAAATTTCGCGCTCTGCTCTCGGCTGGGGCTCCCCAGGCCTGGCCAGCAAACCTTCTCTCTCTCTTTTATTTTTATTTATTTTAATAATTATTATTTTTAATTATATATATATATTCCCCCCCCCCCTCCCCTCTAGCAATTATCCTGTATTGGGGTTCCCTGGGCCGGGCGAGTCCTCCTCCTCTTCACTTTGCACTTATTTTCTTTTCCTCTCTCTGGGAAACTCATTCCCCAGGGAGGAGGGCTAGCAGATAGAAAGGAAGGTCTTGCTTTCCAGGGCTAGGGTCGATTACCTGGAGCAGTTGTCCAGGTAATCGCTGTTTCTTGGTAGCCAAAACACTACACTACACTACACTACACTACACGCAGAACACACATATAAGCTCACAGACAAAATTTTTATGTCCTATCAGTTTCTCCCATGCGGGATGAAAAACTTATTTTATATACAGTGAAACTTCTCTTAACGGACACCTCGTTAACGGACATCTCTCTACAATGGACATTTTCAAATTCCCCAACTCACCTCTATTGGTTTTAACGTGTTTTCAGCTTCTGTCTAGCGGACATTCTCTGTAACGGATGTGGACAGGCAATCTGCACTGTTTCGTTTAGATTAGCACTTAATTTGATCTCCCCATAACGGACAGCGGGCGAGCTTACGGCCCTTTTTCTAGGAACTTTTCTTCCACGTATTGCCTCAATCGTGTAATTTAAATTTTATTTTCTATTTCCGATTCTCTGAATTTTATCGAGGTTTACATCGGGGTTCTAAACCCTTTTTCAAGAATTTTAAGGCACATGTAACTTCCGATGAATTTGGTGTGTGCGTGGTGGGGGAATATGGTTGGCCTTTCGTCTTTTCAGTTTTGTTCAGTGTCGTGTGAAGTGCACAATGTCTTCTCGTAAACATTTAACTTTAAAAGATAAAGTCGAATTCATTAATGCGTATGATTGGCAAAAAAATATTGTTCGCAATCTCGCTTCAAAATTCAAAATCGAGAAGACGCAGGTAAGCGACATCCTAAAGAAAAAAAAATGAACTGCTCAAACAATTTTGGCAACACGGGAATGATCAGGTTCAAAAATCATTCCCGAAAAATTTTGGGCTTCAAATTGGCAATGTTACGTATGAGTGGTTTTGTTGTGAACGTGCTAAAAAAATTCCCATTAATGGGCCTATTATTAGGGAAAAGGCTTTGGAGGTTGCGAAATCTATGGGAGTAAATGAGTTCAAAGCTTCTGTGGGATGGCTAGACAAGTTCAAAACTCTGCATAAAATTTCTTGAAAAACCGTAAGTGGTGAAGGTGGATCTGTTGATACTGGGGTTGTAACAGAGTGGACCGTTAAATTGGAAGATTTATGTCGTGATTTTGAAGCTAAGGATATTTACAACTGTGATGAAACAGGGTTGTTTTTTAAAGCTCTTCCTGAAAAAACAATGAGTCTAAAAAACGAAAAGTGCCAGGGCGGAAAAATTTCTAAGGAACGCTTGACTGTACTATTGTGTACAAATATGCTGGGAGACTTTGAGCAACCTCTTGTTATAGGAAAACCACAAAATCCTCGTTGTTTCAAGGGCATAAAGTTGAGTCTTTTGAATGTTGACTGGAAGTCTAATAAAAAAGGTGGATGACACAAGATATCATGAGCGAATGGATAAGTCACTTTAACCAAAACATGATTCGTCAAAACAGAAAAATTATTCTTTTCATGGATAATGCTGCATCTCACCCGCACATTGAATTGTCCAACATTCAAATCGTTTTTCTCCCACCAAACACATCTGCAGAGTGTCAGCCCTTGGATCAAGGTATAATAAAAAAATTTTACACTTCACTACCGAAAACGTGTTTTAAGACATCTCATTGCAAATATGAACGATGTAACATGTGCGAGTGACCTTGCAAAGAAACTCAGCATCCTAGATGTGATTCAATGGATTTCCTCTTCAGTAAACGCAATTAGAAAAAAAACTGTCATGAACTGTTTTGTAAAGTCTGGCTTTTCAAACGCAAAAATTGAAGTTGTGAACAGCAATGTGGAGCACCAAGAAGAACAAGAACTTCAACATCTATTGATGATGTACTATACTTCAGCTACAAGTGACCCTGGCTACAAAGATATAGACTCGAATCTCACTGCAGAAGATGGTGCTCTAGATATAAATAAATTTTCTGTTTATACTCCGGCACGACAACCAAGTCAGTAGAGTTTACAATAAATCGTCAATACGAATATTTATCATATTTAGTAGTCACGGGCTTGAACCCCGGTCCCCTCAAAAAACGCATGCTATGCACCCTTGCGCCTGACCACTGGGCTACGTCATTTATCATCGATATTTTTCAAGAAGTTCCTCATGAGGATGAAGAAATGGAAGGAGGTCATTCTGTCGAAGAACATATTAACGACGAACCACCGATGAAAATAGAAGAAGCGCTCATACAAATCAATCGTTTAAAAATGTTTTTCGCCGCTGAAGAAGACACTGAAGGACTTTCGATGGTTTCTTCACTCCAAACAAATGTTGAAAACAAAATTATCAGCCGGAAGAAGGTGCAGAAGAAAATAAGTGATTACTGTACGTATTTTTCTTAAGAAAAAGTCATAATATGCATAGCACAATTGTATGTATATTATTTACAAAAATATTGTGCAAAATCTGTATATAATTTAATTTAATTTTACATTAAACATTTAACGGTTTTTCCTTATCTCTTGTGTATGTAATTGTATATTATTTACAAAAATATTGTTCAAAATCTGTATATATTTTAATTTAATTTTACATTAAATGTTTAACGATTTTTCTTTTTTTTTTCTCCCTCAGACTTCTTGTTAGCGGACACTTTTCTCTAACGGACAAATTTTCGTTCCCCATGGCTGTCCGTTAAAGGGAAGTTTCACTGTATATATATATTTTCTCTCTTACCCCCTCTTCCATTATCCTGTTCAACCGGCACCTTTTTCTTTCTTTTTTTTTTTTTTTCCCTACATGACACACAGTTCAGTTTTTACAGACCCCTTGACAGAGTCTAAAAACTGAACAGAGCAACGAGGCGGAGATGAACATCTGTTATAGAAGCCACCCATACAAAAACACAAAATACAAATACAACAGAATAAATAAAAATAATGCGCTGGTTGCATTAAGTGAACTATATTAACAGAAAATTTTACCCTTTTATTATCCCCAAATTACACATGTGGACTAAACTTCATCATTTGTCTACTTGAAAATCGATGATAGTAGATTATTTGACCAATTTATGAATTTTAAGGAACTTGTTTTTGAGAAAAAAGAAAGATGATAATTGGGGAAATTTATTAGCCAATAGAAAGTCAGCTGAATATTTTAATCAATGCAAGAGTACTGAAGTTGTTCTGAGTTTTAAAAATTGCTCAATATACATTTTCTATTTTTGCCCACAGTAGGAACATGGACAGTGTATTTTTGTTAAATCAATGGAGTGACATTAGAAATAAAATGGAAACAAATAACTGTAAACAGTATTTTATTGGTTACTTATAATTTGAAAATGGATTGTAAAACATTTTATAATTACTTTCATTGTAATCCAAACTTACTGAAAATGATTCAGTAACGATAAACAAGTATCGCAATTTTTTAATAATAAATATAATTTTTAAAATATTCTCGTTTCTAAAACTAAAAATGTTCTAGTTTTTGAATTCTAGATCTGGTAACCCTAAATTAGTTGAAATCTTCAAAGCATTCATAAAATTTCCCAGCGACTAGTGGAACCAGAAAAAAAAAGTAAATATTTTTTGAATGCCGTCAAAAAAACTTATATACGCCCTTATATTTTGAAACATTTCCTTCACAGTGAAGACCTCGATGCTGTTTCAAAATCTATCAACATTTCATCTTCAGAAAATTTATTTAATATCTCAGGTGCCCTCATTTCTGCACCCCCCCCCCCTCTCCAAGACATTGCTACCGTCACTAGTCTTTGAATACTGTCCAAACTGTCAGAACTACTCGGATAGTCAGCTACTGTAACTAACCATGTAAACTTAAACAGGAAATATTTACCGGAAGGCGTGGTTCATAAAGAAGTTCATTGAACAGAGTTCCGACTGTAATTAAATCAAAAACAAAGCAATTTTAAAATACATAACTGGTCGAATGCACCCTTAAAATGCTGCAGGGGGGGTGCCTCTCGCCCCACCCTAGTTCCCAGCTCTGGATACTCAATAATTGAATTCAGGATTTAATTTGTAACATAAATGATCGTTTCAACAATGGGCTTGCAAATTTTCAAAAAAAATTAAGTATGGGCTCTTGTGAGCCCACTATAGCTCACCACTGGTTATAGTAGAAATACCCAGCAACCATAATGAAATTT